>NC_042615.1:302143535-302787460 GCF_901001135.1 Rhinatrema bivittatum
AACACGGCTACACTCCTCCCCTCACGTCAGAGCCCTGCCTGACAACCCCTGCACCTAGCGCAGGAAAAATCCATTATTTAAGATGACAGCCTTGCACAAGGCCTTGCCTCAGCTACAGGCTTGCTTCTGCTGGTGCTACCTTCTGAGTGCTCCCTTATTGCCTTTTGGACTTGGATTTGGACTGCTTCGGGATTGCCTTGCCTGCTGCCTGCCTGTTGTGACCGTCACTGCCTGACGTCTCCACTCCGCTCACCTTACTTCTTTGGCGGCTCCCTCTTTGGTTGATGGAAGTTTGGCTGCCGCAGCGTCATCTTGCCGACCTCCTCCGGCGTCCCCAGACCAGCTAGACGCTGCCTTCCGCCATGTTCTCCTGAGGCCTAAGGGCGCGCACGCGGCGCGGCCCTGACTCAAGTACCAGCTTGAGTACTCAGGGGCGAACCTCAGGGGTGTCCCCCTGAGATGACGTCTTCCTCACCGGATACTTAAGGTCTTCGTTTTTGCTAGCTATTCCAGTTAGCAAGGGGCTTTTCTCCAGGTATCGCTGCGGATGGGATTCGCTCTCTGTATACCTTGCTACTCTGCCTCCTCGGACTTTACCAGGGATACCTGTTCCTCGGGGGCCTCACTCTCTCTCTTGCTTTTCGGGTCACAGTCTGGAACCGGTACTCACTCCTTGAGGGCCCACGTTCCTGGACCTGCTACCAAATACAACTTCTGCCAGGAAGTCACCGCTGCCTACATCACCAGTGAGTTACCATCTCTCTCTCAGAGCTTTCCCTGGAACCAGGTACTCGCTCCTCGAGGACCTACTTCATTCCAGCCTCTGGGCTGCCTCAAGAGACTATTGTGTGAGTGTTACCATCCAGGTTCTGTTCCTGAATTCTGCATACTCTGCCTACTCACTCTATTTCAGTTTCTCTACAGCTCAGCCATCCTGGGATCACTGTTCCAGTGCCTGAGGGACTGCATCCCAGCCGGGCTCTTCCAGCTCACTACTGCCACCTCTGGTGGTTCAATATACAGTTTAATAAAAGATCTAGTGTGTGTCTGTCTCCCAACTCTGAGCCTGACCAGTGGCCCCTCTTGGGATCTTCCCCCAGGGGCGTGGTCATCTGCCACCGTCCCAGGATCAACCCACAAATATCACAAATAATAACACTGCCCTTTAGATTGGACTGCCTTCTGGATTACCTTGTCTGCCGCCTGCCCCTTGGATTTGGACTGCCTTTTGGATTACCTTGCCTGTGGCTTACCCTTTGGATTCGGACTATCCCTGGAGCTGTCTGCCTGCTGCCACCCCAAGCTTGGACTGGGCGCTGAGCTCAGGGAAGGATGTTATTCTTCCATTGGGTCCACAAAACAAAACACCCCTGCTGGTGAAACATAAGAACATAAGAACATGCCATACTGGGTCAGACCAAGGGTCCACCAAGCCCAGCATCCTGTTTCCAACAGTGGCCAATCCAGGCCATAAGAACCTGGCAAGTACCCAAAAACTAAGTCTATTCCATGCTACTGTTGCTAGTAATAGCAGTGGCTATTTTCTAAGTCAACTTAATAGCAGGTAATGGTCTTCTCCTCCAAGAACTTATCCAATCCTTTTTTAAACACAGCTACACTAACAGCACTAACCACATCCTCTGGCAACAAATTCCAGAGTTTAATTGTGCATTGAGTGAAAAAGAACTTTCTCCGATTAGTTTTAAATGTGCCACATGCTAACTTCAGGGAGTGCCCCCTAGTCCTTCTATTATCCAAAAGAGTAAATAACTGATTCACATTTATCTGTTCTAGACCTCTCATGATTTTAAACACCTCTATCATATCCCCTCAGCCATCTCTTCTCCAAGCTGAAAAGTCCTAATCTCTTTAGTCTTTCCTCATAGGGGAACTGTTCCATTCCCTTTATCATTTTGGTAGCCCTTCTCTGTACCTTTTCCATCGCAACTACCGTATTTTTCGCTCCATAAGACGCACCTGACCATAAGACGCACCTAGGATTCAGAGGGGGAAAATTAAAAAAAAAATAAAATTGTGCTAAACCGGCTCTGCGTCTGGGCGTCTTATGGAGCAAATTAGGGGAGTGCATAGTTTTTTTTTTTCTCCCCATTTTGTTTTCGGGTCTGGGGAGGGCCATTTCGGTCCACTCCCCAGATCAGAAAATTTTTCTTTCTGTGGGAACCCCCAAAACCCCCCCCCCCATCCCAACCCTTTAAATTAACAACCTCCACCCCCCTGACCCCCCCAAGACCTGCCGAATTAATTTCCTGCAACCCCCCACCCTCCTGACCCCCCCAAGACCTGCCGAATTAATTTCCTGCAACCCCCACCCTCCTGACCCCCCCAAGACCTGCCAAACGTCCCTGGTGGTCCAGCGGGGGTCCAGGAGCGGTCCGGGAACGATCTCCTGGGCGTGAGCCGTCGGCTGCCAGTAAACAAAATGGCGCCGACGGCCCTATGCCCTCACTATGTCACTGAGACCGACCGCTGCTATTGGTCGGTCTCAGTGACATAGTGAGGGCATAGGGCCGTCGGCGCCATTTTGTTTACTGGCAGCCGACGGCCCTATGCCCTCACTATGTCACTGAGACCGACCAATAGCAGCGATCGGTCTCAGTGACATAGTGAGGGCATAGGGCCGTCGGCTGCCAGTAAACAAAATGGCGCCGACGGCCCTATGCCCTCACTATGTCACTGAGACCGACCAATAGCAGCGGTCGGTCTCAGTGACATAGTGAGGGCATAGGGCCGTCGGCGCCATTTTGTTTACTGGCAGCCGACGGCCCACGCCCAGGAAATCATTCCCGGACCCCCGCTGGACCACCAGGGACGTTTGGCAGGTCTTGGGGGGGTCAGGAGGGTGGGGGGTTGCAGGAAATTAATTTGTCAGGTCTTGGGGGGGGGGGGGTTGTAGGAAATTAAGTCGGCAGGTCTTGGGGGAGTCGGGGGGGGGGGGGGTGTTTGTTAGATTTTTGTTTGGTTTTTTTTTTATATTCGCTCCATAAGACGCACATACATTTTCCCCCCACCTTTGGGGGAAAAAAAGTGCGTCTTATGGAGCGAAAAATACGGTATATCTTTTTTGAGATGTGGCGACCAGAATTGTACACAGTATTCCAGGTGCGGTCTCCCCATGGAGCGATACAGACACATTATGACATTTTCCAATTTATTCACCATTCCCTTTCCAATAATTCCCAACATTCTGTTTGCTTTTTTGACTGCCGCAGCACACTGAACCGATGATTTCAATGATAACCAATGTTATCACTATGATGCCTAGATCTCTTTCTTGGAAGGACCAGAAGTTTACGTATGCAGAGATAAATATAGGATGGTAACTTTAAAATGAATGTGCAGCTGCCCATGCCCATGTATAATTTCAAATACGTCTAATTTTAAGTAGTTACTAAATCAAACATATTTCGAGTAACTTCTTTAGAACTTTAGCGCACCCAGGTAAGCAGATTTTAAGACATGCTTGCATGAAGGAAAGTCCCAGTTTCACCAATTAGTACACCAGTTTCCCCAGTCCATCTCAAGGTCATCCAAACCCCTCCAGTTCTTTGCCCCTTTGCTTTTTTCCAATAGACTTTAATTCCATTCTTTTGTACTACTTAATCCAAGGCTAAAATCAACTCATCATGAGGCAGATTTTAAAAGCATTGCTTGTGCAAAAATGGCCACAATCACATGCGAATTTTAAGAAGCCATGAAGAACTCGCATACAGGCATGTACATGGTTCAGAATAAGGCGGCAGAAAAGGGGCAGGGCATTCCAAGATTGACATGTGTACCCATGAATTTTGCAAAGGTAATGCAAGTATTTTGCAACTTTGCTACTGGTGTGTGTGAGAGAGAGAGAGACTCTGCAAAGAGTCAGTCAGACACTCTATATATACGTACCACTGTGCATGGGCACTTTGAATAGGGGTGGGGTTTTGGGAGGTGGGTTGGGGTTAGGGGATGGTGTTACAGACACATTCAGAAGTAATCATTTTAAAATTGACATCACTAAAGAATTTTAGTATTTATAAGCAATGAAAAGACTAACAAGAGAAGTTGATTTGTACACTGCAGTCTCTGCTAGCTGCATTGTACAAATCAACTCCTTTTCATCACTTATAAAAACTAAAATTCTTTAGTTATGTCAATTTTACAATGGATACCTCTGAATGTGTCTGTAACACCACCCCCTAACCCCAACCCACCTCCCGAAAACTCACCCCAATTCAAAGTGCCCCTCTACATTGGTACATATATAAAGAGTGTCAGACTGACCCTTGGCAGAGGTGCTCTCTCTTTTTCTCTCTTTCTCTCTCCCTCCTTGTGCAAGCATGTAAAGGTTGTTGGCATATGTGTGCCATGAGTATTTTAAATGTTCTGTGCATACTTTATAAAATGAGGCATATCTATGGGTGCACGCATGTTTCTTTTAAAATTTACCAGTATGTATAACAGGAGGTTTTTTTTAGAATTTAGCATATGATTCACTTTCCAATTAGGAAAGTGTGTTATAAAATTATGTTGGATATAATCTGAATCAGTACAGATTGTTAAAGCCTGCAATCCATATTGTACAGCAGTTTATACAGTTATCAGTGCAGCACTAATCTCAGTGTATTGGTTGGATTTAGATGCTAGAGCATATTTGAGAGAATCACAGAAGTGATTCTTCTCCCATACTATTCCTGCTCCTGAGATTAATTCAATATCGGTCCTCTGCAAAAAGCACATTTATCAACACAAACTGAGAATGTTTTTGAAAGTTTCTTCATCATAAGCATGATAACGATGTGGTTCTGCCACATCTGGTTCTCTGTCCAATTAGGAAGTCAAATCAAGTTTCTTAACAGCAGCACAATAATGTAAATCAACTAGATTCTGAGCTACCGCATTATTATGACCCTGACCATATCTCACCTCAAGTGGCCAACCTTGAAGAGCGAGTGTCCAGAATATGATCCTGCTGCTGGAGATTTATCTTGATTTGATTCTGTCACTTCACAGAAAATTAATGGACTGGTGACAGGTTTCTACAAATACCTTCTCTCTTTGGACATAACTCCTAAAATGTTGGAGAGCCCACACTCTTGACAGAAGATAATTTTCACAATCTGAGTATTTCTTTCCCACATCTGTTAGAGCTTTACTGGCATATGCCATAATTCTTTTATCAGTATCATGTTTGTGACATAAGACAGTGCTCATGCATTCCTAAGTGAATTCCAGTTCTAGGAAGAACTCCCAGGTAAAACATGGGACTTTCCCCTGAATTTCTTTTAATTCATCCATAGTTGCTTGTTGCTTGGATCTCCACTGCCAAGGTTCATCCTTGACCAATGGATGGGTGATCTCTGCATATTGATCAATGAATTGACAAAAGTAATTGCATATTCCCAGAAAAGAATGCAACTCTCCTAGATTAGTGGTTTTATTGAGCTTCTGTAAAGCTTCTATTCTTTTCTTTTGTGGACATAGTCCATCAGCTGAAATTTCATATCCTAGTAATTGAGTGATTTCCTACACCATTGATCTTTAAAGAGTGATAATTTAGTTCTAGCTTCTTGTAGCTGAGTAAAAACATGTCTAATCTCTGACATGTGGTCTTGGAAAGTCCACGTGTAAGTACCTCTAGTTTCTGCATCAGGTAATGCTTTGTGCAGAATAATATTAAAATCAGTGGGAGAATTTAGATATCCAAATGGAGTTCTTCTCCACATATATTGTTTCTTCCCAAATAAAAAAGCTAATTTATACTGATCTTTAGGATCTACAGGAACAGTTGAGAAACCTGAGGCTAGGTCAACACTGGTGAAATATTTGTAACCTTTGATTTTTGTTAAATTCTGATCTAAATGAGACATTGGCTACCTAGATAAAAATAATTTTTTGATCATTTTTCAATAGTCTCTAGCTAGTTTCCAAGCAACATATTTTTTCAAGATAAGCCATATGAGACTATTATAGGTACTGTTACACTGCCTAATAATTCATCTTGCTTCTAAAGTATTTAAAATTTCTTGCATTGATTCATTGGCAGCTAATGGCATTTTATACTGACATACAAAAACTGGCTTGCTATTAAGATCTGTAGGCACCTCAGTGACATATAAATCATTCAGGTGAAGGTCATATGCATCAGTAGTAAAGAAGTCTTCATACTGGTATAACAGGTGTTTCAAATGAGCTCTTTCAGGCCATTCATGCAAACATCTGCTTCCATGAGCTGATTATTCATCATTTCCTCAAACCCAGGGAAAGACTGACTTGGGGGAATCTCTACCTGTTCCTCTGTCTCTTCTGGGATACAGCATGCATGAACTGTATTTAGCATCTTTAATCTGGACATATAAGGCCAAATAAGTTGATTGGTAATAAAACCTTTAGGAAGTGTTCTGAGACATTCAGGCTTTTCCTCACCTGAGCTTATGTCAGTATCTATTAATTGAGATTTAATTCCAGATCGGAGAATGATTCACCAACTAAAGGACTCAAGGATTTGTCACTATTTAATATTACTTTGTTGGGGATTGGTATTGGTAACTTACAGATTCAATATCTTGTCAGTTATGTCCATATAAGGAGTGGCGTATGCGAACAATCCTGATTTTAAACATCAGGAGCTAAGAATGCCAAATCTGTCAAATATTTGTTGATCTTTGACTATCTTGATATTATTTTATTTATTTATTTAAATGTTTTTTTTATACCGAAGTATAGCTAGAAGCCTTCACTCCAGTTTACAGATACAACAACATATCACATTTTGTCAAACAACTGATACAAACAGGGAATAACTGTGATCAAACCGGGTAGTGGTCAACAAATTGATTGAAACTTATGTATATTAAAACAACTTATCGTTAGGCTTGAACGTTCTGAGTGATTAGTCTTGGGATTGTTCATGCATGACCGAAATTGGTTATGTGTTGGATCAGTTGTATGTAGTTATCCGATACCTTCTTTGAAAGTTTGACTGAAGATCCATGTTTTGAGCTCTATTTTAAATGATTTGATTTTGCTTTGTGAACTCAGGTAATCTGGTAGTGAGTTCTATAATTTTGGTCCTGCAATGGAAATGGCTCTGTTCCTTGTGTTGGATAGCTTAGCTAATGGAAGTGATGGTATGACTAGATGTAATTTACTTGCAGTTCTTGTTGTGCGTTGTGATCTATGTATCTGTGTATTAAGAGTGTAATCTTGTACCTTTACAGGTACATGTGTATCTGTTGCACTTACTATTTCACATACTGACTTACAGAGCTTTCCTGTGCTTGGCCTAGTTTGAAATCAGTAAGCTCTGATACAGAAATGTGTAGTTGCTCCTTTCATTCTCCTAGCTTCCTGGTGTGGCCTCTGACACTCAGAATACTTTTTATTTAATTGCTGTGGTAAAGAATGCATTTTTATTGCATCCATTTGTGACTGAGCTTAAGCATTTACAACCTGGAATTCTAAACAATCCTTTTCTTCTTGCAAGTGAGAAAAAATTATATCAGAGACAAAATATCTTCCTTTTTACAGTACACTGAGACTAGTTTGTTCAGAGTATCATATTCCAATTTTGAATGTGTCCATATTTAGCTCTTCTAGTTAGCTGGTCAATCTTATCTGTTACGTGCCCCGTCTGCACCCGGCCCACACACGGGCCTGCTCACCTCCTTAGTTTCTCTGCAGGTCACGGGTCGGCCTCCCCAGCGGCAGCCGCGAGCTCCTCCAGGCCTCGGCATACTGCGGCGGCGGTCACTGGGCCTTTCACTATGCACCAGGCCCCACACCAGAGTTTGGCGTCTCCAGTGGCATTGGCCATGCCCCTACGTGCGTGCGCACGCTCCGCTTGGTCTCTTGTAGGGCCAGGGGTGGTTCTTAGCTCTGCGGCGCGCCCTGATTGAATCAGAACATAAGAACCTGCCATACTGGGTCAGAACAAGGGTCCATCAAGCCCAGCATCCTGTTTCCAACAGTGGCCAATCCAGGCCATAAGAACCTGGCAAGTACCCAAAAACTAAGTCTATTCCATGTTACCGTTGCTAGTAATAGCGGTGGTTATTATCTAAGTCAACTTAATTAATAGCAGGTAATGGACTTCTCCAAGAACTTATCCAATCCTTTTTTAAACACAGCTACACTAACTGCACTAACCACACCTTCTGGCCACAAATTCCAGAGTTTAATTGTACGTTGAGTGAAAAAGAACTTTCTCCGATTAGTTTTAAATGTGCCCCATGCTAACTTCATGGAGTGCCCCCTAGTCTTTCTATTAACCGAAAGAGTAAAAAAACTGATTTACATCTACCCGTTCTAAACCTCTCATGATTTTAAACACCTCTATCATATCCCCCCCTCAGCCTTCTCTTCTCCAACCTGAAAAGTCCTAACCTCCCTAGTCTTTCCTCATAGGGGAGCTGTTTCATTCCCTTTATCATTTTGGTTCAATATAAGGAAGTCCCTGCCTGCACTTCCTTGCTTTAGCAATCGGGTCGGCACTGTAAGTGTACTAGTTTGCCTCCGCGTTCACAGTCTTGTTCCAGTCTCGTTCCAGCCTTGTTCCAATATCCTTCTGTTCCAGTCTTGTTCCAGCGTCCTTCTGTTCCAGTGTCCATCTGTCCCGCGTTCCCAGATAGTACCCTTGGACTGTCTCTCTGGTACTGACCTCAGCCTGTTCCTTGACCATTCTGTCTGCTGCCTGCATCTTGACCTCTGCCTGCCTTGTGACCTCATCTGACCTCCATAATCTGAGACCTACTTCATTGACTACTCCTCGGACTGATCCTCAGATTCTGACCTCGGCTGCCATTAATCATGTCTTCTGATTCTGGCTCTGTCCCTTGCCTTGTCATCATCTATACTGTTCTGGTCTTCCTTGCTCCATCAGATCTACAGCCTCAAGTCCAACTGTGCTCCCTTGCTGTCCATGGGCACGCCTGTCTACTACCTCTCCGGAAGACCCTGCGAGGCCCACCTAAGTCCAAGCGGCCCGGGTCCCTATGTGCTCCACCCGGGAGGCCACAGGCTTCCAGAGGTGAAGCTCATCCTAAGCCTCTGTCTCCTCCAGTGTTCCTCCCCCTGGGGGCAGGTGCTTCCTGGTCCTTACCAGGGAGCCATTCTCCACTGTTCCAGGACAAGGGTCAACCTCTGAGTGCAACATTATCTGGCTAACTAGTGTTGTACATTCAGTGGCACAACTGTGCCACTGAATATACCCAGATATCCTAAAATTAGCCAGATAGGTTTATCAGACTAACTTTAGGATGGGTATATTGGCCAGAAACTTATCCAGCTAACTCAACTCCTCCCCAATCTAGCCATTTCCTGCCCTGAGTTATCCGGCTAAATATTTAGTTGGATAAGTAACTTATCCAGCTAAGTGGCAACTGCTAACTAGAGATGTGCAATCGTTTATCACGAATTAGGCAATTGCAATGAAATTGCCTAATTCGTCGTGGTTCGGGGGCCCCGAAACCCGAAAAGGATTTTCACCGAACTTCGGGGAAAATTTGTTTTTCGGGTTTGTATGGGGAGAGGGGCACATTTTTTTTTAAAAAATTAAAAACCACCCCAAACATTAAGATTAACTATAATACAACCACCCTCCCCCCATCCCGATCCCTCCCCAAGACTTACTAACATCCCTGGGGGTCCAGCGGGGTCCCGGGTTCCATTTGTCCCTCCGTGCCCGGTGTGCCACTGCCAGCCGTGCTCAAAATGGTGCCGAATAGCCTCTGAACTACTATGTCACAGGGGCTACCGGTGCCATTGGTCAGCCCCTGTCACATGGCCATCGGCGCCATCTTGTGCTCATACCATGTGACAGGGGCTGACCAATGGCGCTGGTAGCCCCTGTGACATAGTATGGGCAAAGGCTATTGGCGCCATTTTGATTCCTGGCATCCGACGGCACGAGTGCAGGAGATCACTCCCGGACCCCCGCTGGACCCCCAGGGACTTTTGGCCAGCTTGGGGGGGCCTCCTGACCCCCCCAAGGCTTGCCAATAATCCCTGGGAGTCCAGCGGGGGTCCGGGAGCGATTTCGTTGTCGGCTGTCAGTAATCAAAATGGCGCCGATAGCCTTTGCCCATACTATATCACAGGGGCTACCGGCGCCATTGGTCAGCCTCTGTCACATGGTATGAGCACAAGATGGCGCCGATGGCCATGTGACAGGGGCTGACCAATGGCACCGGTAGCCCCTGTGACATAGTAGTTCAGAGGCTATTCGGCACCATTTTGAGCACGGCTGGCAGTGGCACACCGGGCACGGAGGGACAAATGGAACCCGGGACCCCGCTGGACCCCCAGGGATGTTAGTAAGTCTTGGGGAGGGATCGGGATGGGGGGGGGTTGTATGTAATGTATTAAAATGAATTTAAATGCTTGGGGTGGGGTTTTTTTTAGCTTCGTTTACCCGCTTCGTTTTTTGGGCCGGTTTCGGGTTTCCTCGTTTCGTTTTTCAAAAAAACTAAACGATAAAACCCGAATTTTACCACGAAATATCAAAAAACGACCCAGTAGAAAAAAACGAAGCACATCTCTACTATCCGGCTAAGTCCATTTTGAATATTGGACTCGATAATTCTTCCTGAATAAACTCAATTTCCATTATCCAAGGATGATATGAAATTTACTGTAAATATTACAATATATCTGAATCTCGGTGGAACCTCCAATTAGTGCATAATTCTACATATGTCATAAACTAATTAAGCTTAAACTATATCCAATTATCTCAGAATAAAACTACACTTATTTGCCTTGGTTAATGGGTTTTGTCAAGTCTAACTCAACAAATTTATTACAAAAAACATAATGGTCATCAGATATTGAAAATTACATATTCAGCAATTGTCTCACATGAGAAAAATATACTTTTATGTTTATAAAATTAATAAGGCAGTAGCTCATCGATTAACTAAAACTTGCACTTTACCAAAGTAAAAACAGTCTATCCCAGTTTTTAGAAGATTAAAGAGCACAAACCTTATACATGCAATCAGCTTTCTGGAACATTTCTTTCTGTTGTCTGCTTCTTCAGAACTCATGTCTTGGCACAGACGATCCACAGTGGCTCTTAGATCCCCATCTGGGTGGAGGGTCACTGGTGTGTTGCGCTTTCAGAGAGGCTACGGCTTCCTGTAACTGCTTAACTGGCTCGGCCCAACCAGCCATTTCATTTACTGGTACCAGCCGTCGAGCTGGGGGATCCACTTTTTTCTCTGCCCTAACCAAAGCTTGACTGGCAGCCTCCTGTTCCTTCTCTTCCCATATTTCCTTAAGGAGCTGTAGAAAACTCAGCGGAATGGTCCTCCTCTCCCTTAACCGCAAATGCATGATCACTCTATCGGATTGCGGGGCTCCACGCACCAGCTGCTCCAGCAGGAGTAAGTCTTTCTGGTAGGGGAGAATTCCTTCTTTTTGGACAACTCTTCTAAAAAAGTGTTCCAGCCGCCTCAGGAAATCCGAGAGCTTCTCTCCCTCTCTCTGACTGGTCTTCCAAAACTTGAAATATAGGTCAGATCCACTTTCAGTGGTGCCAAAAGAGCTTTCTAGGGCATCCAGATACTCCACTGCGGTGGTTTGAGGATTTTCGACCCTGAATATCTCTAGCGCAGGGCCTCTCAAACTCTCCCCGATGTAGCACCTCTTTTCAGCATCAGGGCAGTCCCACTCTTGCACCATCTGTGTGGCCTGTTCCATCCAGTTTTCATAGTCATCTTCTCCGCTGGGAACTGGAATCCTACTAGAAAAAGTCCTCAGATGCTTGTAAGCATTTTTCTTAGTGTAGGGCTTCTGCGTCATTTCCATCACTTTTCCTTCTGCCAATATAATAGAAACAGCATCTGGAGGGGGAGTCTCTTTAGGGAAAAGCAATGCCTTTAAATCTTGCAAAGTTTTCCCTTGTTTCTCCAAGACTGTGGTAAGCTCTTCAGGCAGGTTATTACTTTTAAAGGGTCGGGGTGGGTTTAGGGGTTGTTTTGGTGTGCCGGTTTTCCCACCCTCCCCCCAAATAACTCCCATACCCGATTAACGATTTTTCACGATAAATCGGGGGAATTTGTATTGTATCATGCACTCTAACGATTTTTGACGATTTAAAAAATATCGGACGATTTTTTTAAATCGTCAAAAAACGATTCACATCCCTATTATACGGTTACTCTCATTAGTCCCCAGTCCAAGGAGTGTACACCCCAAAAAAAAAAAGGAAAATCCCAAGAACATTGGGCCCGCGTATCAATAAGAAAGTGGTTGTTATATCCTAATCAATGCAGGCTGTATAAGTTGAGAATGTATTGGCAATATCTGGAAACTCCAGTCTTATAGAGGCTCCAAAACAGAGGAAACAAGCTGGTTCCCTGCCCTGATGCAGGAATTTAGAAAGTCTGGGCCGACCTCTACTTGGTAGCAAACAGCAGGGGTTTATCTTGCAACTCACTGATGCAACTGTCTGGGGCCCAGAATGACAAAGAAATCTCTGTACTGCTGCTGAGCAAATTAGGATTACTTAGCTGAACTTTATCCTGCAGGAGGGGGACATCAGCTCTCAGCTCCTGGAATTTCCTTCTGCTATGCTCTGTATCCTGGTAGCCATGGACGAAGGGCAAGGAGGGATCCTAGCCCAAGCACAGCTCTCTCCTTCCTTCCCCTGCTGCTCCCTCTCCCGGATCTCCCACGCAGCCTCGTGCCTTTCTTAGCTTGCTCTGCACTGATTGGTCTGACGGTCTCTCCTCTCTCTGGGTAGTAAGCTGGCTCCCCATTGGCTCATTGTAGTAACTGAACCCCCCTGTGCCTCTTGTAATCCGAAACTGCTGCTTTTTGCAACAGCACAAGTCTCATGCTGGATCTAAACTGAAACAGTTTTATTATGACATCTCTCTGCTCCACAGGGAAAACAAAAGTGCCCAGTTGTCCCCTTGCTGCAATTCTGAGATACAGTTGTCACAAGTCCAGTTGTTCTCTGTGGTCCTTTTATTTTTCTTGTCCCTGGGTTATACCATACCTCTCTGCCCAGGTAAGGTCTGGGGGGCAGGGACCCACATTGGGCAGTCTGGCCATATCAATTTGAAGATACTCATCTTGTTTCTCTTAAGGCTCTACAGTGTTGAGCAAGAAAAGGAGTTCATAATAAAAATCTTTACTGACTGATGGCAGGAAATCACAAAATCCAAACATACACTTCTGTATAGTGCTCCAACAGTAACTCAATCAAAAAAGGTCACAATAATACACTACTTCTTCACCCCAAAACAGGCAAATTCTTTAGAAAAGGTACTCTTTCCACCCTGGGCCTTTCCAATACCTGTTTGGCAGCTGTAACCTTTTCCTCCGAGATCCCTTTCTCTTTCTCACTCTCTTTTTCTGATGTTTCAGGCTGATTGCAATAGAATCAGTCTTAGACTGGTGAGCTTTCCCAGGCAGGCTGCACTTCCTCTGGCACTGCCCAGAACACTGATCCACACATTCTCCATGGAAATCTTCCTCTTTCTCTTAGAACTCCCAACTTCACTCTGGTGAACTTTCCCAAGCAGGCTGTCCTTCTTCTGATACCTCCTGTGGCCCTCATCCCCAGCTTCCAGAACTCACTTTATCAACTTCAGGACTTCCAGGAACTTCCTCTCCTTAAACCCTCTTCCTCCACTCCCCTAGGACTCCAGTGCTTAGAGTCCCCTCCTAACTGTCTCCAGCCTTTCCCAGTGGAGGGATAAGGCCCCACAGATGCCCTCTAGAAGGAGAGACACCTGCTCTGTCAGCCCTGTGCGAAGGCTGATTCTTGACTCCCTCTTGCCGCATTAGGATTTCTGTTAACATGCAACCCCCTCCCCCCCCAGTGGGGAGTGGTACACTACACAAATAACACACCTGCAGTACACTGACTTCACACATATGGGCAGGGTCTGGAAGGTGGAGTGTAAGGAGGAGTGGGGGAGGGAGAGGTGTAGAGACAGGAGAAGAGAGAGAGTGAGTAGGGAAGGAGTGATGGAGAGGATGGGGGCAGTGGTGGGGTTGGGGAATAGATTGATGTGGTGCGGCTTGGTTGGCTTGACTCCGCCAAACAAAAAGGCATTCTGTTGCCCCTGATTACAGAGCAACTTGTGTTCTGAAGGCAGTAGCAATTGGACCATGCACTAACCAAGAATCAATGCAGGGCTTCTGAAACCTGTTCTGGTGACCAAACAGCGATTTGGGTTTTCAAGATATCCACAACATATATGCATGAGATAAATCTGCATATATTAAAGATTCGGTATATTCAAATGTATCTCCTGGCTATTCATTGTGGGGCGGATTTTCAGAGCCCTGCTCGCGTAAATCCGCCCAAAACCGGGCGGATTTACGCGAGCAGGGCCCTGCGCGCCGGTAAGCCTATTTTACATAGGCCTACCAGCGCGCGCAGAGCCCCGGGACTCGCGTAAGTCCCGGGGTTTCGGAGGGGGCGTGTCGGGGGCGGGCCCGAACCGCGCGGCGTTTTCGGGGCGTGTCGGGAGCGTTCCGGGGGCGGGCCCAGGGGCGTGGCTACGGCCCGGGGCGGCCCGGGGGCGTGGCCGCGCCCTCCGGACCCGCCCCCAGGTCGCGTCCCGGCGCACAGGAGGCCCGCTGACGCGCGGGGATTTACGCCTCCCTCTGGGAGGCGTAAATCCCCCGACAAAGGTAAGGGGGGGGTTTAGACAGGGCCGGGCGGGTGGGTTAGGTAGGGGAAGGGAGGGGAAGGTGAGGGGAGGGCAAAGGAAAGTTCCCTCCGAGGCCGCTCCAATTTCGGAGCGGCCTTGGAGGGAACGGGGGTAGGCTGCGCGGCTCGGCGCGCGCCAGCTATACAAAATCCATAGCCTTGCCCGCGCCGATCCAGGTTTTTAGCAGATACGCGCGGCTCCGCACGTATCTACTAAAATCCAGCGTACTTTTGTTTGCGCCTGGAGCACAAACAAAAGTAGGCTATTCGCGCTCCTTTTAAAATCCGCCCCTGTGGATATACTGAAAACCCCACTAGCTACAGATCACTAGCACAGGGGTGAGAAGACCTGCCTTAAAGTGTCTAGTCTGTGAAAATGCAGTGGTCTGTAGAAAATCACAGAGCTGAGTAGAGATGTGAATCGGAACTGGAATCGGTTCTGATTCCGGTTCCGATTCACATTGTGTTTTTTTTTTGTCCGGCCCGATCGGGTTTTTTTTTATCGGCTGCGCCCGAGCCGATAAACAAAAAACCCACCCCAACCCTTTAAAACTAATCCCTTAGCTTCCCCCACCCTCCCAACCCCCCAAAAAACTTTTTACAGGTACCTGGTGGTCCAGTGGGGGTCCCGGGAGCGATCTCCCGCTCCCAGGCCGTCGGCTGCCACTAATCAAAATGGTGCCGATGGCCCTTTGCCCTTACAATGTGACAGGGTATCCGTGCCATTGGCCGGCCCCTGTCACATGGTAGGAGCATTGGATGGCCTGCGCCATTTTTAAAGATGGCGCCGGCCATCCAGTGCTCCCTCCATGTGACAGGGGCCGGCCAATGGCACGGATACCCTGTAACATGGTAAGGGCAAAGGGCCATCGGCGCCATTTTGATTAGTGGCAGCCGACGGCCCGGGAGTGGGAGATCGCTCCCGTGCCGTCGGCTGCCCGGGAGCGTGGGGGAAGCTAAGGGATTAGTTTTAAAGGGTCGGGTGGGTTTAGGGGTTATTTTTATGTGCCGTTTTTCCCACCCTCCCCCAAAACAATAAGAGAACCCCCACGAACAATTTCGTGGGGTTTTCCTATCGGTTTCAGGGAGCCCCCGATTTCTGACGATTTTGAAAATATCGTATGATATTTTCAATCGTCAGAAGCCCGATTCACATCCCTAGAGCTGAGTATATCACAAGCCAGCCCAAATATCTTTTCTACAATGTGAGGAAAAATATGCCACCAAGTGGCTATCTCCAGATACTGGGCTTCTTGCACAAAGTATAATGAGGGAGAACCTGACCCCTCTCATTAGGTCTCCCTAGCAACAGGGGATACTGTGTAGCTTCAGCCCCTGCTTGTTTTTCATATTTAACTCTAAAGGAGTTTTCATGAGGCTAGTGGATCATTTGAGCTCAGGGTCTCTGCTCTGCATCAAGAACAACCCAGGCATTTTGCAAACTAGAGGTCATCTTACTATAAATGAATAGGTGCTGCTGCTACTGCTGCTGATATATCACCTGCAAAAATGACAATGAGAACAGCGAGATGGGCAGCAGGAAGCGAGAAATGCTGACAAGCCAAATCTGTATGCAGTGACGATCTTAAAACTGTGAAGAAAATTGGTAGCAAAGCCTGTAAACATCTTTTACGGTACCCTATGAATATTACGTTTACAGGTACTTTCTAACACATGCTTTTTTAACTTGAAAAAATGTGCCTAGAGGAAAAGGTCTCCAGTGACTTGCACCTGAATGATACAACTGCCATTCCTCTGCACACATACACACACACACACACACACACACACTGTGTTGTCAATCAGCAAAGATATTTGACTGACTAAAAGCTTTAGTACATAGGGAATCAGGGGGTAGGGGAAAATATTTTACTAGGAGCAACCATGAAGACCCTAATAAAAGAATGCAAAGTGTAGATGATACCACTGATTATATTTTACACTATAACAGAATATGATGAAAGACAAAGATCGTGAGGCCGATCTACTCTGCCCAATTTACTTCCAGTTGTAATTCCACAGACCCCAGTTAATCTCTGGCTTCCCCTTCACTCCTTTGCGACCAAGGATCCTCTATGCTTGCCCCATTTTTTTCTTGAATTCTGTTACAGTTTTTAACTCCACCACCATTCCATATATCCCCCACCTTTTCCGTGAAGAAATATTTCTGGATTTTATTCCTGAGTCTAATCCCTTGGACCCTCATACCATGATCTATAACCTTCTTTCCACAGAAAAGGAATTTCTTCCTGTGCATTATTTTATAGCATTAAAATACTGAATATCTCTGTCACATTGTCCTGTCTCTCCTCTCCTCCAGGCTATACTTGTTTCATTTATTAAGCTTTTTCCCCATAGGCACAGAATGTACTAAGTCATTTCATAGAGCTTTTGGTACGGACCCTACACCTTCTCTGGACCACTTCCATTCTTGGTTTGATATTTTCAGAAATATCATGTCCAGAACTGGACACAATACACCAGGTGAAATCTCACCAGTGAGCTATGCAGAGGCATGATCACTTTTTTTCTGCTGGCTATGCCTCTCCATATGTACCCTATCATATCCTCAGATATTGTCACCCTGAGATTTCTCATCTATTTGATGCACATCAGCATCTCAGCCCCAGCTCACCATCATGCACTACCTCTCTTGAATTTCTCCACCCCAAATACAAGAGACTGCATTTTCTTGCAATAAAATTTAGCTAATAACCCCTTGATCACGCCTCAAGCTTTCTTAGATTGCTCCATGTTTTGCCTACTTTCTCAGGGGTGTTCACTCTGTTGCAGAGCTTAGAACCATCTTTTTTTATCCTGTGAACCCCTCTGCAATATTGCTCATGAAGATTTTGAACAGAACCACTTCCAGGATAGATTCTTGAAAAATTCCACTAATCACCCGGCTTTCCCCAAAGTGAAATCAATTTACCACTTACGCTCTGTTATCTATGTTTCTGATCCTTTCAACCGCCTTGGAGCCTTCCCCAAGATTGCTCAACTTTTTTATGAGTCTCTTATGCAGGACAGTGTCAAACGTTTTGCCGAAATCCAAACATACTGTATAAAATGTAGTGCATGCCCCTGATATGATTCTCTGGCCACCCAATTAAATAAATCAATTAGGTTTGTTTGACATCATCTCCCTCTGGTAAATCTATGCCGTCTTGGATCCTGCAACCAGCAAGATTCAAGATAATTCACAAACCTTAATAAAGTTTCCATTAATTTCCTCACTGTCAAGATCAGACTAACTGGTCTGTGGTTCCAATTTTGTCTCTACATTCACATATAAAGAGGAATGATATTCGCCCTTCACCAGTCCTCCAAATAGTTTCCATCTCCAAAGACTGACTGAACAGATATTTTACCGAACCCAACAGAACATTTCTGAACTCTCTTAATATTCTAAGCTGTATCCTGTCCAGCCCTATAGCTCTGCTCCCTTTCAGTTTTGCCAATTTTATGCAAACCCTTTTTTTTCTAAGCAGTCTAACATCTACCCTCTGGCTTGTCTCTCACCTGACTGCATTAAAGCTCAATGTCTACATTGTAGCCACTACCGACTAATGTTTCATGAAGGTTTAACATTTTGTTTTAGCAAAACTGATTATTTCTTTCTTTATTTACAGAATGGCATCCTTTTGCTCAGGGAGTGACCTGGTGACTCAGTGGCAAGAAGTGTTGCCTCTAAGGTGCGCACAGCTGTGCAGAGTTCCTCTTGCTGCCGCACACATCGCACCTCAGACCGTGCACGACCCAGGCGGACAAGCTGAAGAAGTGGGAGCCTGTTCCGCCCTGTGAGAATATACAAAACTCAGGGGGTTGGCGTGACCTGTTTGCTCATCTCTTGATGCTTGAGAGCAGCATAGAGGAAGTGCCAGCTCTGCAAGTTTTGAATAAGACCAGCACATAAGAAGGAATGGCAAAGCAGGCTCCTGCCCTCCTCCTCTGAGTCACAGGCCAGTGACAGCAATGGAATGGGCTCCTGCCCTCCTCCCCCAGAGACGTCATAGGCCAGTGAAAGAGTTAGAATGGACCCAGTGGGATGGCTGGTGAATCTCATGCTGCCACTGGCCAAAGAAAGGAATGAAAAATAGAGGCCCAGTTTGGGTGAGAAAGAGAGGGAGCCTGCCTGTGTGTGTGTGTGTGTGTGTGTGTGTGTGTGTGTGTTTGCATGTGCATGAGAGAAGGATCCTGCCTGTTTCTGGGTGTGTGTGTGCATGAGAGAGGGAGCCTGCCTGTGTGTGTGTGTTTTTGCATGTGCATGAGAGAAGGATCGTGTGTGTGTGCATGAGAGAGGGAGCCTGCCTGAGTATGTGTGAGACAAACAGTGAGAAGAGAAAGTTTGTGCCACCCCATGAATCCATTGCAAGCTCAGGGTGACTGGAAATCAAAAGTTTCCAGGTACGGACAGTAAGGGATTTTTTTCTATCCATTTTTCTATCCTTTCTAGTTTTAATGATTGGATGTTGATGTTTCTGCTATATTGAAATATTTTATTGCTGTTTGGTAAAGTTTAAAAAATGTAATATGAGTTCTTAGATGTTATTCTATGGGCTTCTCTCGTTCATCAGCTGTTTGGAAACATTCTTTTTATTAGTATGCATCTACTATTATGATTGATGTTCTACATTTCTTGATTGTATGGTCTGATGTGTAAAGGATGTTCTAGGTCCTTTACCGGAGGTTAGCACCTCGCTTTTGTGGGTCATTCCGAGCAGCAGAGAGAGTAGGGTTGGTCTCCTACCGCCTGCGCCTCCCTTCTTCCATGCGCATTCATAACATATTCCATGTTTCACTATTAAAACCTCTCATTCTCTCCAGATATCACCCCAAGGTTCCTGAGCCTGAGGACTTAGATGTTCCTGCTGAGCTCGTCTATTAAGTTCGAGAGGTGCTTGATGTTCGCTTCCACCAACGACGATGGGAGTACCTGTTGGCTTGGGAGGGCTGTTGCGGCCCCAGTCGCAAGATTTGCGACCAGACCCTTACCTCCCGTCCTCCGGCGACCGCAGCAGGCAGTTCGGCATGGCTCAGGGTCTCCTGGGGCTCCGCAGCGTGAGGTGGTAACCTCCGGTAAGGGACCTGAAGGTGTATGTTTTTGGTGCTGAGCCAAACACGATCCCCAGGGAGAAAGGCTGGTGCAGGTTGATGATGCTGGTCTGCCCAACTCTTGGCGGTTTTGGCTGCCTTGGCAAGCTTGGCTTGGAGGGAGAGCCACAGATTGTGCATTTGTTGAGCAGACAACTGAGCTGCCGGCGAGATACTGGACGTCGGTAAAGGCAGTGGTGGTTTGAGTTGTTTCCCAAACACTGTCAGGAACGGAGATTTGCCAGTCACCGAATGAGTGTGGTTGTTGTAGGAGAACTCAGCCAGAAGTAATAGGCTTACCCAGTTGCCTTGCCTTTCGTTGACGAAGGAGCGGAGGAAAGTCTTTAGGGAGCGATTGGTGCGCTCTGTTTGTCCATTAGTCTGTGGGTGGAAGGCTGAAGTCAGACTAAGTTGCACATCAAATTGCTTACACAAGGCCTTCCAGTAGTGGGCCGTAAATTGGGGCCCTCGGTCTGAGACGATATCTTGCGGGAGTCCATGAATATGAAAGATATGAGAGGCAAAGAGCTGAGCGAGTTCTGGTGCCGATGGTAGCTTGGGAATAGGGACAAAATGAGCCATCTTGGAGAAGCGATCCACTGTCACCCAGATGACAGTGTTCCCCTCCGAAGCTGGTAAATCTGTGGTGATGTGTGTCCAAGGCTCAGTGGGTATAAGCAGTGGTTGTAGCAGGCCCCTCGGCTTTCCCACCAAAGGCTTCTGCTTGGCGCATGTGGGACAAGAGCTAACATATACGCGAACATCTTGTTTTAAAGTAGGCCACCAGTAGAATCGATTGAGCAAATCGAGGGTTCTTTCGTGGCCAGCATGACAGCTGGTAACGGATTCATGAGCCCAAGCCAGCACTTTCTTCCGTGCGTGTCGTGGTACCACAGTTCTTCCTTCAGAGCTCACAGTGGTTGAAGACAAGATGACTTTGGCTGGATCTAGGATGTACTGTGGTTGGTCTTCCTCCTCTTCTTGTTCAGTGGCACGAGATAGGGCGTCAGCTCGCACATTCTTACATGCCGGTTTATAATGCAGTATGAAGTTGAAGCGATTGAAGAACAGTGACCACCATGCTTGTCTAGGATTTAAGCGTTGGGCTTGGCACAGGAACTCTAAATTTTTATGGTCTGTGAAGACCGTGATGGTGTGAGCGGCCCCCTCCAACCATTGCCTCCATTCTTCAAAGGCTAACTTGATCACCAACAATTCCTTATCTCCTTATCTCCTATGCCGTAATTACATTCTGCGGGAGAGAACTCCCTGGAAAAGTATGAGCATGGTAGTAACTTCCCTGAAGAAGTACTTTGACTTAGAACAGCTCCCACGGCTAAATTGGAGGCATCCACTATGAAAGGACAGAGGGGGTCTCAATGATGTAAGGAAATGTCCTGCATGAAGTCCTCCTTAAGATTTTTGAATGCCTGACAGGCCTCCATGGACCAATCCACCGCGTCGGCCCCTTTTCTTGTAAGAGCGGTCAGAGGAGCCACTTTGGATGAGTAGTGAGGGATGAAGTTCCGGCAGAAGTTTGCAAACCCCAAAAAGCATTGCAGAGCTTTCAACCCTTTAGGGTGTGGCCATTCATGAATAGCATTAACCTTGCTAGGATCCATCTGGAACCCTGTTGCAGAAACTATGTAGTCTAGGAAAGGGAGAGCTTCTTGCTTGAACATACACTTCTCCAACTTGGCGTATAAGTGATTGTATCTGAGGATTTGAAGAACTTGTTTCACATGTTGCCGATGTGACTCCAGGTCATGTGAAAAGATTAACATGTCATCGAGGTACACTATGACTGAAGAGTAGAGATGCTCACGGAGTATTTCGTTCATTAGGTGCTGAAAAATGGCTGGGGTGCTGCATAAGCTGAAGGGCATAAAGAGGTACTCATAATGCCCATCTCTGGTGTTGAATGCCGTTTTCCACTCGTCACCGGGGCGGATACGAACCAAGTTGTAGGCTCCGCGTAAATCAAGCTTGGTGAATATCTTAGCCCCCTGAAAACAATCCAACAGTTCAGGGATCAAAGGGAGCGGGTAACGATCCTGCTTAGTGATAGCGTTCAGGCCTCTGTAGTCGATGCAAGGTCTCAAGGAACCATCTTTCTTGCTTACAAAAAAGAAGCCGGCCCCTGCTGGCGACTTTGAGGGATGAATGAACCCTCTAGCGAGATTCTCAGTGATGTATTCCGACATGGCTCGTGTTTCGGGTAGGGATAGCGGATACATCCTACCACGAGGCGGTGTGGTCCCTGCTAACAGTTCAATAGCGCAGTCGAAGGGACGATGTTGTGGCAGAATCTCTGCCTTTTTCTTTGAGAACACATCGGCGAAATCGGCGTATGACCTAAGGATTGTCATCGAAGTATGTAACAGCGGGATGCTGGACATCAGTGTGGCGTGAAGGCAGTTGTTGAAGCAGTAGGAACTCCACTTGGCTATCTGTAAAGTGTCCCACTGAATCACAGGAGAGTGTTGCTGCAACCATGGTAGTCCAAGTATCACAGGATGGACGGCCTTCTCTAGTATCAAGAAGGAACTCTTCTCAGAATGAAGGACCCCCGTATGAGAGGTTCAGTGGAAGCGGAAATACTTCCAGGAAGCGTTGATCCTCGGATAGAGGTTATTCGTAGCAGAGTCCTACGAGGACGAACCGGAATTCGTAGCTGTTGCACGAGGTCATGCAGGATGAAATTCCCGCCGGCGCCGGAATCAATGAAGGCGAGAGTCTCAAAGGTGCCGCCCAGGTATTCCAGAGTAATAGGGATGGTACATTGAGGAGCAGAAGTAACACAACCTAGGAGTAGCTCCTCGGGACCTCCTAGGCTCGGGCGTTTTCCGGACGCTCTTTACACTGGGCCAAGAAATGTCCCTTCACCCCGCAATAGATGCAAAGACCCAGGGAACGCCGGCGGTGCCGTTCCTCCGCCGTCAGGGAGGTGCACCCCAGCTGCATAGGTTCCTCCACGGGAGTCTTTGGCTGGGTGCAGGCATCATCGGTCTAGAAAATGTAGGTGCTAGAGGCACTGTACGTCGGAATGGACGGGTCTCTCGCGCCCGCTGTTGCAGACGACGATCTATCCTCCCTGCCAAATCGATCAGCTCGTTGAGGTCATCAGGAAGATCACGAGCCACCAGCTTGTCCTTAATTCGAGTCGCCAAGCCCTCCAAAAAGAGGCCCCGAAGACAGTCCTCTTGCCACCCGACCTCGAGGGCAAGTGTTCGGAAGTTGATGGCAAAGTCGGCCAAGGAGCGGGAACCCTGTTTCAGTTGTAGGAGTTCTGATGTGGCGGTAGCGAGCCGTGCTGGCTCATCGAAGGCTTGTTTGAAGCTATTTATGAACTGCAGCAAATTACTCAGGAGGGAATCGTTCCGCTCCCACATAGGTGAAGCCCAGGACATCGCTTTCCCATCCAGCAAGGACAGGATGTAAGCCACCTTCACAGAGTCCGTCGAAAACTGGTTAGGCAAAAGTGAGCACCTAATATAACATTGGTTCAGGAAACCTCGACATGCAGAAATTCAAAGTGCACCAGTTGTATGATCCTAAGGCTAGTCCTCCCTCCCCAGCCCCAGCCCCATCACCACCTTCCCATCCTCTCTCTCCCCCCAGCCCCATCTCCCCTTCCCCTCTCCCCCACCCTAGGCCCTATCTCTTTCTCTTCTTCCCCTCTCCCCAGCCCATCACTATATTCCCTTCTTTCTCCCCACAGCCACATCACCATCTCCCCTTTCTCTCTTCCCCAGCCCCATCACTCCTTCCCCCTCTTTCCCTGCCCATCACCATCTCCCTCCCCAGCCCCATCACTATCTCCTCTTTTTCTCTCCCCCAGCACCATCACTATCTCCCTTCCCCTTTCTTCCCTTCCCTTCTCCCCCAGCCCCATCACCATCTCCCCTTTCCCCATCCATCACTATCTACCTTCCCCTCTCTCCTCACCCATCACCATCTCCCTTTCACCTCTCCCACAGCCCCATCACCATCTCCCCATCCCTTCTCTCCCTAGGCCCATCACCATCTTCCATTCTTCCCCCCAGCCACCATCTCCCATTCCCCACCCCAGTTTCCCTCCCCCAGCCCCATCTCCCTCCCCCACCACATCACTATCTCCCTACCCCTCTTCCTTCTCCCCCAGCCCCATCACCATCTCCTTCCTCGCCCCATCAGCATCTCTCCTTCCTTTCTCCCCTCCAACCCCAGCTCTAACACTCCTTCCCTTCTCCTCCCAACCCAATCTCCATCACCTCCCCAGCCCAGCATCTACCAGCAATTCGCCCCCCTTGGCTGCACAGCAGCACTCTCAGGCCTCCCTCCTCCCTTCAGCAGAGTGCAATTCCAGGCCTCTTTCTAGTTTCTAGGGCGGCAGTGCTGAAGCACTTTGGGCCTTCCTCTCACTGCAGCAGTTGGGGCTTTTGCCTTTCTGTGGCAGCGGACAATTCTGTGGCTCCTTCCTCTCTCTGTGGCAATAGCACTCCAGGCCTTCCTCTCTTCACAGCAGTGGGTAGGTGTGGGCCTCCTTCTTCTCTTTTGAGGTGATAGCGCAGTAGCATTGGGAGGGCCCTCCTCTCTCCTCAGGCAGTTCCGGGCCCTCTTTCCTCTCTCCATGGTGGTAGCGCAGCAGAACTCCCAGACCTTCTTCCTTTGTCAGCGGTGGCTGTGGCAGCAGCCCCTGGAGCAGGACTGTCTCTTCTTTACATGCCGTTCCTACCTTGTGCAGCAGGCACTTCTTATTTATTATTATTTATTTATTTTTATTTAACATTTTTTCTATACCGACATTCGCATGAGACATCACATCGGTTTCCATACAACAGATAATTCAGCCAACTGGGCTTTACATTGCAACTGATATTATAACTTCTGTGCCTCCTCCATGTGCCGGCCCTGGGAGGAGGTGGTGGTGGGGGGGGGGGAATGAGAGGGGAGTGAAGACTACCACGGCACAGGAGGAACCTTGCTGCGGCACATTGTTATGATAATCAATAAGTTTGCATGCATTTATAAAGTATATGGCGTGAAAAGATGAGTGTGTAAAGTATGACTGAATGAGTGGGGAGAAAGATTAGAGATGTGAATGTAAAGAAAAGTAGGTTAAGATAAGTAAGATGGTGTACATGACAGTCTAGTTTTTATGGTAGGTCAAAGCAATTAAAAAAAAAAATCTAACACTGACCCTTTAAAAGTGGCTTTTACGTAGGAATTAAAGGTGCTGTCTAAAAACAAGGGAAGGTTGTAAAAAAAAAAAAAAAACAAACAAACTTGCAGAAGTGTTACATGATAAAAACAAAGAGCAGAGTGTGTTGTAGCATGTGTTTCTATATTTTTCTGGAAGCATAATGTTGAAAAGCATCAAATTTACTCCCATGGAACTAATGGGAACTGTATGTCTGCAGCAGTACTCTGGATCAGACTGATACCAGCCTCAGGCAGAAGTAAATGTATATTTGTTGCTGAAAGCAAATAAAAGGCATGCATATATCTAGGTGAATGAGTGTTTGTGAGCATGTTTATGGGCAGCACAGCAGGTGTAAAATTGAATATCCATGGAGGCTCCTTCACTCTGATCTTTGGGGCTGTGACAAATTAATTTGTAGGTAGATGTATATATAATATATAGAGAGACTTAGTGGTAAAACTAAGAGGAATGTTGGAAATGACAAAAAATGTGTACTACATTCTACAAAATATAATACAGACAGTACACTGATATCATGGCTCAATCTATAGCTCTCTGTGTCGTGATGCAGCAGACTTTGGTACACCTGCTTTCTAAAAGGACCATTAGGCACATCGTAAACGAGACACACTCATGCTTGGGAAGGAAGGGAAGTCAAGAGCAGCTTCTGTGGCAGCCCATGATGGCCACAGGTTGTGCTGAGAGATCATCTCAAAGAAAACCTTCTTCTAGCCCTTGGGGCCTGCAAGGGTAAATAAATTGCCAGCGCATGTTGACTGGGGGTGGGAGGCTTCAAATAATGGAGAATGGTCAGGGGAGGGAGGGAACAGAGGCAACAGCAGAGCTATCAATGGAGTTTGGGGGATAACGTCACACACAATAAATTAATCATAGCCAATAAAACACCTCAAGTCCAAGGCAATTTGGAATTTGCTTCTCTTCTTTTCAGGTACAAAAAAAACCCAGTAAATAATCCATGATGTGCACAATGTTAGTCTACCCTGATCGTCAAGTGCTGCCACAGTCGCTCATGAATTATTATTGTGTGGCTACAGAAATCAAAGAAAGCAGGCATATGTTTTATCCCTGGCTTGTTTCTGCTTTCTTCATACATACTAACAAATATAAACAATGAAAGGTAATAATTTCTACTTTAGAAAATTGAATGCGCTTGATGACAGCGAATCAGCTCTGAGTTTCAGAGGGCGTGATCTGAGAGCAAAACCCTGTTAGATTTTCACAATCGCCACAGAAGGTTAAAGAAAGATTAAAAAAAAAAAAACTTGGTAAATTAGGTTTGTTTTCAATTATGTATTCTACAAGCCCCCTTAATATAGAGGTCTATTCCCAGAGTAATTGCCAAGTGCCCTGGTTAGGCACCCTGGTCCTTCAGTTCAGCATATTTAATACTAAAGGAAATTTCTCACATCATCTCTCCTACGCTAGCTGCAATTGTAAACAAATCACTTGAAGAGGGCTGTCTTCCAGAAAACTTGAAATCTGCGATCATTACTCCTATCCCTAAGAAAAAAAATCTAGACCCCAAAGACCTGAATAATTATCGACCAATCTCCAACCTCCCTTTACTCGCCAAGTTGACGGAGAAAGCTGTATTGCTTCAACTAAATGAACACCTGGAAAACAACAACATTCTCCACCCCGCACAACATGGCTTCAGGAAGAACCGCAGCACTGAAACCCTTCTAATAAACTTAACAAACAAATTAACAAGAAGCTTTGACAACAAACTGAATCACCTTTTAATTATGCTTGATCTATCTGCTGCCTTTGATACAGTAGATCACAGTATCCTAATATCAAACCTCGCCAACATTGGCCTTACTGGAAGTACCCTCGATTGGTTCTCTTCATTTCTAAATAACAGGTCTTTCAAAGTTACCTTCAATAACTCTTCATCAGATCCCTTCCCCCTTGAAACAGGAGTTCCGCAAGGATCCGCACTATCTGCCACCCTCTTCAATATTTACCTTCTACCACTATGTCAATTCATTTCTAAACTTGGAATCACCTTCTTTCTCTATGCCGACGATATCCAATTACTAATCCCTATAACAGCCACCATCGAAGAAGCCATAAGCCTCACAGTAAACTACCTTAAATCAATCAAAAGTTTTCTAAACCAACTAAAACTTAGCCTAAATATGAACAAAACCGAATGGATACTTATAAAAAGAAACATATCAGCTCAATCCTCCCTAATACCCTGCATTCAAATTGACAACTCCTTCATTCAAATGAAGAATCCAATAAAAGACCTGGGTATCTGGCTAGATAATGATCTAAGCTTTAAAAACTGTATAGCCATAAAAACGAAAGAAGGTTTTTACAAACTACAAATTCTAAAACACCTCAAACCCCTTCTTTACCCGAATGACTTCAGAACAATTCTACAATCCCTTATTTTCTCGAGTCTAGATTATTGCAACGCAATCTTTCTAGGGCTTCCGCAATCCATGCTAAGACCACTGCAATTACTGCAGAATGCAGCTGCATGAATTCTCTCTGGCAAAAGGAAGTTTGATCATATCTCTCCTACATTAAAAAACCTTCACTGGCTACCAATCTCACAAAGGATTAAATACAAGACTTTAACTTTACTACATAATGAAATCTACAAAGACTCATCTCTAAACAATATGATCGCAATTCTCAAATCTCCACGTTCCTCAAGGTCCTCTGAAAAATTACAACTAGTAATTCCCCCACTGTCATCTGCAAAATTATCCACTACTAGAAATAGAGCCTTCTCAATAGCAGGACCCATAGAATGGAACTTTATTCCAAATCACCTAAGCTCCATCAGTGATTCCAAATCCTTCAAAAAAGAATTAAAAACATGGTTGTTTAGACAATCATTCACTGACTGATTCGAATAACCTCACTCCTCATCTTGAACTTCAATACCTCTGTAATAAACTTATTTCTCATAATTAAGTTGTAAATGTAATATTATATGTAAATTGTATACTTCTAAATTGTTACTCTCTGAGTTGTTCTCGCATTTCTATGTACTTACTTTCAAGTTTAATCGCTGTTACATGTATGAATTGTTACAATGTAAACCGGGGTGAAGGCTTTCGGCTATACTTCGGTATATAAAAGAATTTAAATAAATAAATAAATAAAAATTTAGGGACCAATGCAATTCAGTGCGCTCAGCCGAGCGCACTGTTTAACCCGTGGCTGGACGCACGTTTTGGACGCTCATACGCAACCCTTTATGCTATAAGGGGATTAGCGTGTCCAACCCCCCGACGAAACTAATAGTGCTCATCACATGCAAATACGTGTTGGTGAGGCTATTGGTTATTCTACCCAGATCCCAAAAAAAAATATGCACCCAAGCCGCACATTTTTACACTCAGAAATTAACGCCTGCCCAGAGCAGGCGTTAATTTCTGAGCAGCCCAAAAAAGTACAGAAAAGCAGAAAAAAAACT
The DNA here is from genome assembly GCF_901001135.1 of Rhinatrema bivittatum. Classification (NCBI taxonomy): domain Eukaryota; kingdom Metazoa; phylum Chordata; class Amphibia; order Gymnophiona; family Rhinatrematidae; genus Rhinatrema; species Rhinatrema bivittatum. The sequence goes on from NC_042615.1 coordinate 302,171,943, forward strand.
GCTTTTCTGTACATCCTCTGGCTTAATGTTGTGGCGATATTAAGTCAGAGGAATCAAAAGGTTTAAAAAAAATAATTTAAAAAAGTGTGCTGGTGGTCAGATTAGAAAAAGGGACGCTCAGTTAACCAGGGCCCATTTTCATAACCCGAGGCTGTGCACAAGTTACCTAAATGGATGCTAGTAAAAATTCAGCGTCTGTTTTTCTAACCCGCTGACAGCCACCTCTCCTGGGCACCCGCTGCCAAGGAGGCGCTAGGGGCGCACATTTGTTCCTAGAACCTCCTTGGCAGCATGACCCTTCATTTAAATATTCAATCTCGGGCCCAGCAGAGGTGCTGGGCGCGCATCCAGGAAAGCAGGCGCTCAACACTGAGCTCCCGTTTTCTGCACTGATTTTTTTGCATCGGCCCCTTACTGTCAGATACAGGAAATCATCTGATGACAGAGTTCCCCCTCTGTTATGGGGCCCACCTCGTGCTTTTTCCACTAATCAAATTAACTCATCTCTATTTATTTCTTACAGCATTTATTAGTTGCTTAATGCTGACAGTTTGTTCTTGTTATCGCCTATATGAGTCCATCCCATAACTTTTTAGAAGCCACATGTTCCCTTTTACTTAGGGACTCTATGTGCTGAACCACCGGAGCAATAACTAGACGGATCACACTGTGCCTAAAGAAATTTGATCTAGCCCTATCTGCAGCTTTTCTCCTAATCTCCCATCTGATTGGCTGGTTTGGCCTTTCTGGGGTTATGTGGTGGTGTACAATGTGTGGATCAGCTTGAAACTAAACAAGCCCTAAAACATAGAAAAATTGTGAATTGCTCACAATCACTTTTTTTTTTTTTTTAGCATGAGTTTTAATCCTACTTTAGCAGTGGTTGCTGCATCATCATGACCCCTGCAGGACTGAGTAGGAAAGCATTAACTTTTTTATATCGTTATACCTGGGAACTTTTGATTTCTGGTCACCTTAAGAATGAGTTTTGAGGGGGTGGGGGAACCACACATGAATTTTCTCCCACCATCTCCCTCAATCCTGCAAGCTCTCACACACACACACACACACACACACACTCTCTCTCTCTCTTTCTCTCTCTCTCTCTCCATTCCACAAGCCTGAACCGCACCCTGTACTCACCTGCCTCAAGGTCTGACCCACCAGCCTATCCTCCTCTTCTGAGCCAGGCTAACTGATGTCATGCCACTTACCCACTTCTGAAGTGTGTGCTCTATGACACTGCTTTCTTTTGACTTTTGTAGACTGATGCTCCTCTTTCCTTCCCTCTGGCCCACGTGAGCCAATGGCACCTCCTTCTCTCTGGCCTGCATAGGCTCATTCAACAGACAAGAGATACGCAAATTGGAAAGGATTTGGATAAAATCCCATGTATGGGATCATCCCATACATGGGATGATAAAATGAATTGGCGTAAATCTGCTAATAGATATATGTCTAAAATCAGAGATGCAAAAAAAAACATTTTTGAAGGATAAAATATACAAAGTAGGCTATAATCCACAAGAAATGTTTAGGATTATTTGATCCTTGTTGGGGGGGAGGGGGGACTGTTTTTCTAGGTCTGAGATTCCTGATGCGATAGATGGATATAGTTTTGTTAATTTCTGGTGTAATAAAATTCAGGAGAGTTGAGAACTTATTGGGCAAATGTTAGGAGTTGAGGATTTGATTGTCTGACTTAGGTGATAATGAGGATCGTGGGGAAGTTGTGGACTTGAATCCGACTTAGTTAGATGATAATAGGGACAGAAGAGAAATGTTGCAATTTGAAATGGTTGGTATTCTTGAATTGCAGAATGTGTTGTGAAATTGTAAAGCTACCACGTCAGTTAGACCCATGCTCGTCATTTCTGATTAAATCGATATTGGAAGATTTGTTGATTAGATTGCAGTTGATAGTCAACGTATCTTTGGAGGAGGGTTAGTTGCTGGGAGTTTTGAAACAGTCTGTGGTCACCCCAATATTATATTAAAACGGGTTTCATTGGACAATTCGAATTGTGCTAGTTATGCCCCATCTCTAATTGAATTTTTTTGGCTAAAGTACTGGAAAAGGTTGTATGTTCCCAGTTGTCCAGTTACCTGGAAGAGGTGGAAGGTTTAGATAGATGTCAGTCAGGGTTTAGAAAGGGTTATAGTACCGAAACAGAGATGGCATTTATACACAACAAGTTACTGAAATACAGAGACAAGGGAATATCTGTGGGGATTATCCTGTTAGATTTGTCCAGTGCTTTTGATTTTGTTGATCAAGATTTGCTTTTGGCATGGTGCAGTTAGGTTTAGGGGGTAAGGTTTGGGATTAGTTATCCTCTTTCCTGGCAGGAAGTTCCTCCGTGGTACAGGTGAGGGGGGGGGGGGTCATCAAAACCTTATAGGTTAGATTGTGGGGTTCCACAAGCATTTCCTCTGTCCCCTTTGTTATTCAATTTTTTTTTTTTTTACAGCCGTTGGGATCATTTATTCAGAAGGTGGGGTTCAAGGGTTACATCTATGCTGATGATGTGCAATTACGTTTTCCAGTTCAGTTTCAGTTCAGGATGATTTCCCAGTTTCTTTGAATAAAATCACAGGTGATTTTAAGAAGCAAACTAATCCTGGATTAGTTTGCTGCTTAAAAGATTTTAGTGAATATAAGTAAAACAGAATGGTTATGTGTAGGGAATGAGGTAACACTGAAGGAATTTAACAGCTTGAGGATAGGGGAGGTTGTTATTGAGAGAAGCCAGAAAATAAGGAATTTAGGTGTTGAAAATTGATGAGACTTTGGCTATATTTGTTCGATGGTTCAAAAAGCATGGCTTTGACTTAGGCAATTCAGAAGACTCCGAATTCTCCCAGAGGTTTTGGTTCTTAGATTGGTGGTTCAGGCGTTGGTCTGTTCGGAACTAGATTGTTGTAATGTGGTACTGGTGGGCTTTCCTAAAAAGAGTTTATGATTACAGATGGTATAGCATATTGCAGCACGCCTGATCTTTGGCCTCCCACATAGGGTGAGTGCAACACCTTTAGTAAGAAGTCTTCATTGGTTTCCTATTGAAAATGAATTAATTTTAAACTCATTACTTTGATGTATAAGGCATCGAATGGAGGAGGTGCAGGTTCTCTACAAGATAAGATTAAGGGCTATGTTCCCAATCTTCATTCAAAATCAGCAGCGTTGGTGTTAGTTCCTGGTTTTTTCCATCTTAGCCCGGGATTGATATAAATTGTGCGCAGTATAGATAGCTGGGGTTGAAGTATCTTGCTTTATTTTATTCTGAGTACTATGTATTTTTATTTGTTTTGTTTTTATTCGTATCATTATTTGTATACATTGATTGTATTTTATTGTATTTTGTTGTGAATCGCTCTGGCCAGATCTGGTTATCTATTGAGCAATATATAAGAAATGAGAAATAAATAAATTTCCTGCTCAGCTTTACAGTCCTTTCCTATCCCTCAGAGATCCTCTGTGCTTGTCCCATGTTTTCTTGAATTCTGATACTGTCCTCATCTCCGCCACCTCCACGGAGTGGCTGTTCCATACATTCAGCACCCTTTCTGTAAAGAAATATTTCCTTAGAATACTCAAGTCTACTGTTTTACCTTCATCCCATGATTCATCATTCCAGAGCCTCATTTCCATTGAATGAAGTCCATTTTCTGTGCATTTATTTCTTGAGGGTATTTAAATTTCTCTACCATAGCTCTCCTTTTCTACTTTACTTTTTTTTTTAGCATCCAACTTTAAATTACCAAACTCTAGACTATTTCTCAAACTTCACCAGATCTCTCCTCAAGTTTTCTATGCCTTCTAGGGTATCTACTCTGTTGACTATTTTGGCATCATCCACAAAAAAAGGAAAACCTTCTGCAATATTGCCAACTAAAATGTTGAAGAGAATCAGACCATGGACCAATCCCTGAGATATACCACAAGCAACCACGTTTCCTTAGAGTGAATTCCATTTACCAGTACTCTTTGTTACCTCCCACACAACCAGTCTCCGAACTAATCAGCCATTATAGGGCCCAGTTTATAAGTCACCTATGAGGAACTGTGTCAAAGGCTAAGCTAATATACAAGTATACTACATCTAGTGCTCTCCCTTTTTCTAATTACCGGTATATGATCCTCTGTTGTAGCAGCGATTCCATTAATTTACTCAGCAAATAAAGAACAAAAATACAGTATTTGTTAAGCAATGCCGAGTTCTTCTTGTATGCCTCTATATTCTCCACCCCTTCATTTTTGCACTTCTTCCTGGACATTAATATATCTAAAAAATGTTGTTACCCTTTTTTACCGAATTAACTCTTTTTTTTCTTCCATTTGAGCCTTTGCTCTGCTGACCACTTTCCCAGCTTCTCTTAGCCTTTCCAGATATTTTTGTCTGTCTTCCTCCTTTAGTGATCTTTTGTAGTTTATGAACACCAACCATTTTTCCCTTACCTTTTCAGCTACTTCTTTAGAAAAAGTGTCCTTTTTCTTTTTATCTTTATTTACTTCCCTAACAATATTTCCTGTCAGTTTTTTCTTCTACTTCCCCTAGCTTAACCTACCCAGTCAATGACTCCTTAAGGTACTCTCCCACCTTAACAGTTAGTTTCCCTTAAGTCCAGGATCCTAGCCTTTGAATGAACCACACCTGCCTATGTTCTAATACTGAACCATACCATCTGGTGATCACTAGATCCCAGGTGATCCCCGCTACGGCATCAGAAGCACTCTCGCCACTTTAAGTTCCAGGTCCAGTATCACCCTCTCATGTGACTCTAGGGCAAATAGTGCCCTGGGCGAAAATAATGCATGATGCTCCCCAACTGCTCCCCACTCCTGTCCTTGGCGTGGATTTGCAAGGGTGAGGTTGTATGCAAGCTCTCTCTACAGGACAGGACAGGACAGGACAGGACAGGGCAGGGCTGGTTTCCTCCTCCCCCAGCATCACCCCCTGCCTCTTATCTCACTCCCCCAGCATCCTTGCTTCTGTCTCTTATCCTCTCCTCTAACATCTGTCCCTATCTTCTTCCAAGCATCCTCTCCCACTATTATTTCCCTTATCCCAAACATCCACGCCCATCTCTTAAACACCTCCATTCACAGCATCCTTTCCCTGATCTCTTAACCCCTTCCCCCGTCATCTGCTTGTCTCCTCCCACCCCTCCACACTGCTACCACTGCATCTGCTCACTCCTCCTGCCTCCTCCCTGAGCAAAATACCTGTTTAGAGACACCATTCTTCTATGCCAAATTCCTCCCCGACTACACCAGCCCTGCGCACATGTTCAGAACTCACAGGCCAGCACATCCTATATGCTGATCTCATGCATCATGCAATCAACATACAATAAATGCTGACCCTTGAACCTTCTTGCAGAGACTGCACAAACAGTATGAAAAAGCAGCAGCAGCAGTGAGGGCTCCAACTGCACCTTCCACCAGAGCCAGATCTGCACGACCTGAGGTGCAGCATGCCCAGCTCTCTGTTCGACCACGTACGTATGCACCACAGGACTGCTTCCTGTGGTGTTGGTTGTGATCCTGGACTGCCCCTACTTTCCCTCTCCAAAAACTGGCATGCGTGTCTATTCCGTTGCTGCAACAATTCTTCCTGCACACAATTGAGGATCTTCCTGCTTCTACCCAATTCAGCAGGGGCATCTCAATCAACATGCAGCAGATTGATCGCCTAGCCATAGCACAGCTCTCCTTTTATAACAATTTTGTAAACATCTTCAATTAAGTATTTATCTGAATCTTCTTCCTGAGAAGGTTATCTCTATATCATCATAGAAGAGAGTATAGCGCTATGAAAGTTCATGGATCCTTGTCTTGTATACCGCTCATTGTCTCCACTCCTTATTAGCCTTATCACTATAATCATACCAATATAAATAGATATTCCATTCCCTCTTTTCTAGGGTAACCCATAGTACCTCCTCCTTACCCCTTAAGCCCTACACTTCCGTTGCTTTAATACAGAGGCAAAATCACAGGTGGGCCTGGGGGGGGAGCTATGTCCTCTCACATTTGTCTTGGGGGGGGGGGGCCCTACCCCTAGCAGCATGGTCATGTCTGATTCGAGTCAGCCCCTTAAAGGTGCAGCAGTTAGAAGGCTTGGAGGCATTGGAATCACTGTCAGCCTATGATCCTCAACACCTTTAAGAGGGATAACTTGAAGGGGGAACACCATACCCTTGGGCTAGACATCTAAAAGGGTGAGGCAATCAAAGTCTTCCTGGTTACTTTTGGCAGGTAATTATTTCCCCTCCTTTCAGAAGTTAAAAGTTCAAGACTGCCTAGGGTGGGTGGAAGCCTGGAAGCCTATTTACATAATTGCACTTCAGAATCCTGAGAGATTTACCATTGCATAAAGTAACTGCCTTAACCAGAGAGGTGGTGTGAGAAACAGGAGAGACAGGGCAGGGAAACTGAAGAGACAGGAGATAGAATGTTGTCAGAAATTAAAAGAGCATCTGTAGCATATGAAGACCCTCATAGGATGGGGTAAAAGAGATAAGGGCAGGGTGGAGGGTTGGCACAAAACCCACCCATGTTAACCTTGGGCTTCCCCAAAAATTCAGTTCTGGTTATGCACCTGCTTTAATATTATTTTATGTCTAATGACCCTCCTCCACCTTTCTTCCTGAATAAATTATAATCTGATATAAGTGTAATCACAATCATGGCTCTCTCTCTCTCTTATGTCTTTGTGATCCCTACTAAATCCAAGTCAGCTCTTCCAGGACTGCCTCTAGATCTGGGTCTTTATTTTTTGTGCTATAAGCATTAGTGCATATAACTTTCCGGATGTTGCTCTTGTATCTCCCCCCCCCCCCATATCTGGGTACCAGCACCTTTTTTTTTTTGGTCCAGAAAGAAAGCACAAAAGACATAAATTATTAAGATGTTAATTAGATATTATCATACTGGTGCACTTTCAAAGTACTGAAGCTCAACATAAGAGTTTGTGTCAATCGACCCGAAAAATATGAAACGAAAAAAAAAAAGTCTTGAAAAACCTTTCACCTACAGATTCTAGTAAAACAAAACAATATTGTAAAAGGTACTAAATTAAAGCGCGGTGCACGCCAGCCGACAGATGTGGCAATTCTCCCAAGTTTGTACACACAGAAAAAAGTCTTAGATCAGCTGTTTCCTCCACCCAAGAATCCTTCCCTCAAGCCCGAATAGTAAACAGCGCTCAGGGGAGGAAGGGGTTGCTGCGAGCGACGGATGTCACTCGGCTATTTCCTTCATTCCCCAGTCACTTGCTACAGGAAATAAATCCTAAAACCCCACCAGCAAGTTTCAAGAGAAAGGGGACGTGCTACAAACGCCTACGTACATTCCCTAATCATCCTCGGCAGCAGCAGCGCGGCCTGGGGATAAGGCCGCCGATGCCGTGTTGCGGCGGCCTGGGATGGGGGGGAGAAGGGGGGGTGAACAGCAGACGTGGCTTGCGCGCTGAGCAGAGGGAGGGCAGGCCGAGCGCTGCACGCGTGTGCCTCTCATTCCCGGTGTAATTTGCAGCCAATCATCAGTAGGTGTCCACATCCCTGCATCCTCCTCACCTCGGCGCCAATCACCCCCCCCCCCTTCTCCTTCCAACCCCCCTCCCCTCCCCCATGCCTCCCAGCTACGCACACACACACACACAAACAGAGAGAGAGAGAGAGACTCCCCGGCTGCCTCCCTCCCTCCCGCACACACACAGCGGCTGGAGACGGACCGAGAGCAGCACGCAGGGAGGGAAAGAGACCACCGAGTATAGCAGGGGGCACTCTGCCGACTCATCTCTTTCCTCCTCCCCCCTCCTCCCTCACCCCCCGTTCCTCCTTCTCCACCACCTCCTGCCAGAAGCTCAACATTTTTTTCCAAATAAAGAAAAAAAAAATTGCAAGGTTTTTTGTTTTTTTTTTTGTTTATTCCCTATCGCGTATTTATGATTTTTTTTTCAGTTTCTTTCCAAGTATTAAAGTTGTAAATTGCGGCCTGCCAAGACATCTGGATTTTTTTCTTTGTGTAGGGCGATATCCAAGTAATTAAAGGCAGACTGGTAGCGTCTGCAAATTCTTTCCTTTGAAAAAGGCTGGTAAGTGATTTTGTTGTTGTTGTTTCCTTCGTTTCTCTGGGCAGTTTTAAGTTCATTTTCCGCTTTAAAAGTGGATGCATGCTAGCTTTGAGTAATGCAAAGCGCTGCCGTATTAATTTATTAATTAAACTGCACCCGCCCCTCCCCCTGAATGTTAAATATGACCTTTGATCTCCATGTCTCCGGTAGACCAGAGCAGACATGCAATATTGAACGATGTACAGTCACTATTGCTTTAAGCAAGAACTAAATGTGGATATGCCTATTTTTCATTCCTACTTCACTTGTTTACCTGTCAAGGACCTTTGCTGTATTTCAGGTGCTATGGTTTTCGTGCTTCAAAAATGTTTAAATGACAATGACCTAAATAAAGGGTAACATTTCATCCTGTTTATATTGCTAATAAATATGAGGAAAACGGCAGCAAGTAAAAGGTCTTTTTTTTTTTTTTGGAGGAAAATGACATTTCATGGCTCTTACACAGAACATGAACTACCGGTAGTTGTTCCCTTCAGAACATGAATACAAGCAGATTCCTCTATAACAGATGTGCTGATTTCCAATACTTTAGCGAAGCTAAGGTGTTTTTTTTTTTGTTTTTTTAATTAGGCCATATGGTTATGCAGTTAATCACATCTGTGGGACCTGGACATTTTTATGTAGCGTGTATGCCTTCGTATTTCTTTCTCCAAAGGATACATTAGCCAGGTCCTTTTCGGGGCAGCCTTTGTACTGCCATCAGACCTCTGAGATAAACAAGCTCAGCTTTCCCTGATGGGAAATGTAAAGGTGTTTCCAGACTGGAAGATAGGGGGCTTTTTGGCAAAAGGTCTCGCTCATTTCCCTAAATCCAGATTTCAGGGGGGGGGGGGAGAGAGAGAGATTTCTGTTCCTTTAGCAGGCTAATCCAACGAAATTTACATAAATCCTGCTTTTTAGTATGTGGCATGATCAGTAGAGAATAGTCTTGTAGCTGTAGGTTGGGTTTTACACGGTTCATTAATCTAATTACGAGCCTAATTACGGTAATTGATAACCATTTCTAACTTTCGATATTAAGAGTTTGAAACTGTGCTTAGTTCCATTTGGCTTCTTTCAACTAAACATTCATGGTCAAGTTTTAATGGTAAAAAAAAAAAAAAATATATATATATATATATATATATATATATATATATATAAAATACATCGAGTACTGAAAAAAAAAAGATTTTAAATTGAAAAAGCAGTTCCTGCAATATTTTCTTCAAAGTGGCATAAAACATTCTTTAATATTAAGCTAATATTATGGCATTACTGATAAAGGCTGCAAAATATCCCTCACGTTAGTGACTTAAGATCTAATAACAGCCTGAGATTTTTTTTTTCTTACATCAAACGTCAAATGGATCAGTCTTAGTTGATGAAGCTACATAACCCCTTGTTGTTTTGGTAATCCGTGTGTATCGCAGCGGCTCCTGTAGGAGGTGCCTTTTTTTTTTTGCACTTCAGGTACAGCCGAGATCGCCTTTAGAGGGAGTGGGGGGAGGAATGGAAAACCTCTACAGCTGCTCGCTCTCAGATAACAAGAAAAAAAAAATATGAAAAATATACCTCTTCCCTCAAAGCTTTATTCCCTCAGATTTATTTTCTCACAAGGCGCTCCCCTCCCTACCAACATCATTCATGTTGCTAGTCCAATTGAGACCTGTCCTTGGCACAATGAATTAAGTCCCTAACAGAGCCAGCTGTGCTGGGATTCGCACTAATGACCGCCAGCCACAGAAGGACACTATGGCAGCTGGTAGCGCCTTTTTTTTTATCAGCCTCCTTAGTTCCGATTGTATGTGGGGTAGGCTCTTAGCTCTCGGCTGTATTGTTTGCTTACAGTTTATACTCTAATGCGATGTGGACTCTCTCAGTACTCCGTCTGCTAATTTCCTGTTCATTTTGTCTTTGCAAGATTCTTTTTTTTTTTTTTGGTACGTGTGTTTTCCATTTTGGAGCGTTTCCATGCTGCCAGCACTCGCTGATGCATTTCATAATGTTAAATGCCCCCCTCGGTATAGGTATTATAACCCTCTCCAGATCTCATTTTCATCTGTTTAGCACCGCAATTCCCCTCGTCCCTTGGCATGTCAGTACCCCTTCCCACCTGCAGGTATTCTGCACAGCTTTAATATAATGCTGTTGGGGAGGGGGTTGTATTCTTGATGTATGGAGATAGTAAACACGTCAGGGAATACTTATAAGATGCTTTGGATTTTCCATGCTCCCCTCTGGAATGACTTTTCTTTATTTTAGCCCTGACAGTTGACGTTTTGTGCCAGAATGCAAAAGTCGACGCTGAATGAACTACTGCCCTCAACCGAAGTGGAGTAAACCTGCCCACCCACCCACCCCCCCCCGACAAAGAAGCCCGGTTCTCCCCGTCCTTCACACCAAGGCTTACAGAAGCGGTAACCCTTACACAGAAACGTTGGCGACTAAGGCATCTGGACTGTGGCCCCTTCCCTGCCTCCCCATCATGAACACTAACGTGTGCGTGGAGGCCGGCCAGGCCCCCGAGGCCGCGGTGCTCGCCAAGGACGGCCTGGCGGAGGGGGCCCTGGGCAGCCTGATGGATTACAACTCGGAGATGGAGCGCTACCGTTCCTTCGCCGCCTTCTACAAGACGAACGGCGCCTTCCCGCAGGCGGCCAAGATCGCCCGGATCACCACCCCCATCTTCCCCAGCGCCCGCATCGGCGTCTCCCCCTGGAACTGCGACAACGCCGCCATGCTGTGGGGGGCGGCGGCGGCGGCGGCCGGCAGCACGGCGGCCGCCACCAGCGGCGGCAGCAACAGCGCGGGAGGAAGCAGCAGCAGCAGGAAAGCGGCGGCGGCCGCCTCCTCCTCCATGCACCACCACCACCATCATCACCACCACCACCAGCAGCAGCCACAGGCGGGGCGGGCGGGACACCGCAACGACTCCTCGCGGCTCTCCAAGCAGCAGCAACAGCAGCAGCCGCCGCCGCAGCAGCAGATCCCGCCCCCGCCCGACCCCCTGCCCCTGGCCAACGGCAGCTTCCTGCCGGGGCTTTCGCCCGAGCACTGCCGGCCGCTGGCCGCCACCGCCGGCGAGTGCATGAACAAGCTCAAGTCCGAGGCGGAGCTGCTGAACCTGCCCGAGCGCGTCGGCACCTTCTCGGCGCTGCCCGCCCTGGGCGGCATCTCCCTGCCGCCCGGGGTCATCGTCATGACCGCCCTGCACTCGCCGGCCGCGGCCGCCGCCGTCACGGACAGCGCCTTCCAGCTCGCCAGCCTGGCCGAGTGCCCGCCGGGGGCCGGAGGTGGTGGGGGCGGGGGCGGCTGCCCCTCGCCGGCGGGCGGGGGTGGCGGCAGCGGCGGCGGCGGGAACCCGGCCAAGAAGAAGCGGAAACGCTGCGGGGTGTGCGTGCCCTGCAAGAGGCTCATCAACTGCGGCGTCTGCAGCAGCTGCAGGAACCGCAAAACGGGACACCAGATCTGCAAGTTTAGGAAGTGCGAGGAGCTCAAGAAAAAACCGGGCACTTCGCTAGAGGTCAGAGGCGATGAGTATTTCCTTCCCCGCCTGCCCCCGCCCCTGCTGGACCCCCCTCCCCAGCCCTTGCGCTGCTTCCTGGCCGGCGTGGGGGTGCCCGCTGCTCCCTTCCCCGAGGCCTCGTTCAGCTTATGAGAGGGGGGGAAGGGGAGGAGCAGCGCAAGAACCCCGCCCCTGTTGGGGGAGGCGAGGCCTCCATTCCTTCGCCCCTCGGGGGTGGGGGAGGGGACGCGTGGAGCCGGGCTTAGAATCCCCAGAATGGCTTCATTCATTCATTCATTATCTCACACTTTCTTCTTAACCTCCTCCCCCTCCCCCTCCCATTGATGGCTCGGAACCTTTCCCGTGTTCTGGATTTTGCTGTTTGTTTGTTTTCACAGCTCTGCACTTGACACAAACAGAGGGGGTTGGGTCTGGTAAATTTTGCATTTAGCAATTTCCTGGAACATGAAAGGGTTGTTTTTTCTTTTGATTATTTATGAATAAAATGGCAATGGAGATGTAGAATTTGAAGCTGAAGTATTGTATTTAGGTGTTAGTGAGAGGATTTTTTTTTAAGGTCAATATATTTTGTCATATGCCTGTTTTTATTTGCTGTACTTTCTGTTCACTTGTGGCTTTCTGGGCTTAGGACCAAGCCTTTGCTGGACTGCTTACCTATTTTTATGGTCAGCAGCTTAGAACAAAATCATACCTCAACGATTCTCAATGACTCCAGTAGTGGTTTGGTTCAAAGCAGACACTTAATGAATGAAGGGAATGACTCTTTGGCATAAGCTAAGGAAAACTGTTTTCCCATGAATGTTGCCTTTCACAAATTTAACTATTTTTGTTTTAATCTTATTCAGTTTGACTGGGAAACTGACACAAGTGTGACCAAGGTTACCTAGGATGTACCTGCATAGAAATTTATTTTTTTAACATATTGTTAGGGTGGACCATGAACTGACTGTCTTGAAAGAATTGTATAGACAAGTTTTCATAGCCATAGTAGGAGAAACAGATGTTTTGGAAATACATACTAGTGGTATTATCAAAAAGAGAAGCAGAAGTGCTTTACTGAACCAGTAAAACATAGCTTAACTGCATTGTTATACTGATAAAGCACAACTTTGTAGCTCAGTGCTCACATGATAGAGAGAATTTAAATTAGTTTTCAAGGTACATCTATATAGTATCATTAGTTTCATAGTGCTCGCATGAGCCTCAAGTCTGCTAAATTCCCAAGCTACATATTTAGCTCATGAAACTTTTTTCTTTCCCAGTTTTGTGGCAGGAGGAGGGGAGATGTTCAGCTATCTCTTCTGGAGATCTACTCCTTTGCACAAACGTTTATTTATCTCCACATTTCACAAATCAGAGGCATGGTTACAATCTCTCTGATCCAAAGAGCTTTGGTCAAAGTTTACTAAGTTAATATCATAGTAAATGATGGCAAAAAAAAAAGACCAAATTGGTCCATTCAATGTGCCCAGATGAAATTCTTCCCCTTGAGGTAGATAAGCATATAAATTCCATATGCAGCCCAGTATCAACAGCACCTCCCACTCCCATCTTGTGTTTTACCTTACATATCAACTCTTTTTCCATCATTACCCTCCATATCTGCCAAGCATAGCCAGAATCTGTTAAAACCATTGTCTAAAAACATCTGATGTAGTAACTGTGGGGCTCTAGTGTTTAGACAGCCGATCTGGATGCTTAGAATTTGCACCATCTCTCTTTGCAGCTCTCTGCAATGCAAAAGCAGTTGAGTTAGCTTAAGGGGGAGATGGCTAAAACTAAGAGTTACTTCCTCCATGTACATCATCTGGAAAATCTACCTCCGTTCCCAAAAAGGATCCGAAGATGCAGAAATACATGGTTTACAATTAGTTCTGGCAGGATAAGACCTGTGATGCAGAGAAACACTATCATCACCACCACCATGATATCTATAAAAAAATCACTTGACATTTTGCAAAGAGATGTCAGGTGACTTATTTAGTGACACACAGTCTTCAGGTTTTGCAAAATTTCAGAGCTATATAAAATGGGCCAAATATCCTGGAAATGTGTTTTTCTTACCATGAGGAAAAGATATTCAAGTCCTCTCTGTTTCAGTGAGATTTCTGTGCATAAATTTATTCACCTCTGACTTTTGCAAAATAGATGCCACAAGGAGTGGGAGAATAAGGAAATGAAATCAAGCTCTCCAGGTTCACAGTGCTATGCTTATGAACTTCACACTGCACTATCTGCCCTCATTTTTCCTTGTGATGTCACATCTTTGCTTTTATCTGAATATTTAGTGAGGGATTTCTGTTTTCATCATCTAATTTTTTAATTACAGGAGAGGGAGGAAAATGTACAAATTTCTAAGTTTTTATTTTAAGAATTGGTGATTTACTTGTGTTTCCCTGTATTCACAAACTCAAAATCTGACAGATGCCAGTGTTTGTTCAGTATTAATGGTACATAGTCATTGTTAAATTATTTCAGTTCTTTGATAAGTAAAACTCCTTGCAATAACCTAGAGAATGTAATTTTGGGGTTCTAGGCCGTATGCTTCACTTTCTGGGGGGGTTTTCACAGTTTTTCAATTTGATGGTATTTTACGGTCTGAAAAGTAAAAATGGAAACTCTAAATTGTAGCAGGATGATGATGTTACAAAAGTAGTCACAATACACATACAGCTCTGATAAACGTTAGGAAGAACTTTCTAAATGGAATGGTGACTTAAGCTCTGGGAAGGAGTAGGGAGGTGACGTAGCCCAGTTTATGGAGAGAGACGTTTGGCCAGTCCTGGGAGGTGGAATGGGGGTTTAACTGCAACCCCCGGTGCATTGTGATAGATGTAATCCTGTGCTTTCCTAGGCAGTGTGCACTGCAAGTAGTACAGTCCACCAGAAGAGTGATTTCAAACAGCCAGGACTGGCCAAAACTCTTCAATCAAATGTGGATTTATATCAAACAGTTCCCCCCCTTCCCCTGAAAGTTTTCTAGGGAGTTGTGGAAACTCCATCCTAAGAATGGATTCAACATGCCTCTGTTTTGGATGGTACAGGAATAGTGGATCCTGCTTGCAGGAAGCAGCTGACTTCTGGTCCCTTCCAGCCCTCCATTTTTAGAATTCTAACTAGTGTTAAAAGGTGTGTTACTAATTAGTACTTGTATTATTTACAGTATTGTTGGTTATGTGACCTGAGTGAGTGAGCGATGGGGAGGCACTAGGTGAGAGTCAGGGTGCCCTCAGCTAGCAGCAAAGTACCAGACTGTTCACACACCTGCTTGCAGCAATCTCCTCCAAAGCCAGCAAACGTATGGAAAGGAATGAGACTGAACGTTACAGACCAGACGTGGGTGGATCGGAGACTGGTAGATGTGCAGTTTATGTTTAGCATTTAAATAAATTGTTTTATTGGTATTAATAAAGCTGTTGAGCTGTAGGAACGTTTGTCTTTTTTTTTTTTTTTTTTTTAAACCCTCCAAAATCAATATTTTGTTGACATGGTGATTTGTCATGTCGAGCCCTGTAAAATATTGTATTGTTTTCCACTTGTGGACGTGAGCTCCATGTCCTTAAAAATCTGGATCACCAGCCTGTCCTTTGAATTTCCTTAGCTGCTTGTCTTCTATGACTAGCCAGTAACCAACATTGTACGACTCCTCCTATCTATCTTTTCCATTGGCAGAATACAGCTGCTAACTTTTTTATTATTTTTTTTAACCAGAGGATATTCACATATGTCTGCTCACTATTCACAAGCGCCATTTTCAGACTCTTGGCTACATAGTTGAACTGGAAGCTAGTTTAGCTTAGGCCCTTGGTGGGTGAAAGGGCCAAAAGTATATATTATACGGTACTTTGGAGTCTGTTCAGTAACATGCCTTGTAATATGATCATGCCTTTCAGTGCATGCTTTACTTTCTTTTATTATTAATAATTTTTATTTTTTTTTTTGCTGTAACTTAGTGACTGGCTGCTGGTACAGCAATAACTTAGCAGCTTTCTTTGCCTGATTTCTTCCTTAAACTGGACTCAGACTGCCAGTGTGTGGCAGTCTGAGTGGGCTTTCGTTTCCATTTCATTCTCCAGCTGAAAACGTCCTCAGGTGTGGATCACATGTAGGTTCCAAACATCAAGCTACCTAAGGTACTTTCTCTTTGAAAATCCTCTAGCACTTACCTGGATACAAAAAAGTACCAGCGTACTTTGCTTCTAGGAGGCCTTACTGAACAATGCCCCTGTGAGGGAATTCAGAACAGCTGGCAGATTTATATATGCAGTTTTTATGTCTCATCTGTGATCTCCCCCCAGGGGGATCACACATCCCACTTCAACAAGGGTTTTCTCCTATTCAGTGTCCGGGAGAAAAACTCTTGCCCTATGGATGCCTGTGAAAATTTCACCTACCTTCCTGGTGCAGATCACACAATTTTCAAGCACTTTGCACACTTCCTTGTTTACTGTTTGTGTGATGCTCTAGGGTGCTACAATTGCTTCTTTTTAATAGCTCTGTTACGTTGTTCCCCCTACCCATGCCATCTCCTCAAACGCCCATTTTTTTAAAGATACTAAGTATAGCCACCTAGTGAATCTAGATAGCTCTTTTTAGCCACTCGAGGGGGTGGGGGCAGCATTTTTCACAGCCCCTGATCTAGCCAGCTAACGCTGTCGTTAGCCAATTATATCCCTTTGAAAATCACCCCAAAATGATTACTGTCAAATCATACCATACCACATGCAAGAGCAAAACAGATCCTTTAGAATTATTCATGCATTGTATTATAAAAAGTGAGAAGTCTGGGAAGGAGACTAGTGCAGCAGACAACCATAAAAAAAAGCAACTTTTTCTGTGTTCTGAATTTCTGCCGATAGCTACTGCAGGAAATCCTAGTGGTCCGATGTAAATAAGACCAGGCTGAGGTCCGTGTGCTTTATTCCATCATCCACCTACCGAGCCAAGAAAGGGTTAAGCAAAAAGTGTAGAGGGGGCGCAGCCACCAGCATCTCTTGTCACACCTACTAGCACTAGTGCACACACAATATTCGGACTGCGATGCTGGTGATATCAAACGGATGTTCCCACCTTCAAGCACCCTTTGCAAAACTTGAGGGAGGCCGGCCGCGTTTGAAGCCTGGTTCACACCTTTGCAGCCCCTTGTCCCGAGTTTGTTAGCCCTCATGCACTTTTAAACAAAGGCAGCAAGATCCTTGGCTCCTGAAGCATGTGATTATATCCTTAAAAACCTGTCAGCTATGCCATTTAAAGCATTAACTTATACAGTGGTTTAGCCGCAGTGTCCTATTAAAAAAAAAAAACAATGGTTGGCAAGGCATATGTGACTTTCCATGCCTGTCTGTCTGTCTGCCTGCCTCTTACCATCATGCCCTTCCTCCCCATCCTGGCGTTTGACACCATCCAGGGAAATATGCAGTTCTCCACACTTATCAGCTGCAGTCAAAATGTGCGGCCTGTCGTTACGGGCACCTTGTTTGCCTGAATGGAAAGGCAATCCAAAATTTCACTTTCTCGTTTAAATCATAAATAAATAAATATAAGTGAACCGGAAAGCATGACTTTAGTGAAAGGTTGAAGCCCCATTTTGCAGCCTCCTTCGCACAAAGCCAGCTGGAGCAGGCCTGAGGGACTGACTAGGAGTAGTAGCAGCGGCTGCAGGCGGGTGAGACAGGCTGTTCTGCTGAATTGGATCTTTCAGTTGGGCTTTCCTTTGGACGACTTTTAGACAAGTCACCAGGCAGTGATGCAGTTGCGGATACGGAAAGGCTTCTTGCAAAGCTTCTCTCTCCTCTGTGGTGTTACTCTGCCCATGATTTATAGAGAAATCTATGCATGTACTTAAGAGCCATGAATATGGTTAAATGATGCAAAACAGCCATGAAAAGTCATAAACTATGTCTTGGCAGGATGAAGGGGAAAAAAATAATACAGACAGACAGCTGATTTGATCCCAGCATAATTGATGTGTGACTGCGCCTGTCAACTGTTGTCATACTGTGTATTCACACACACACCCTCGCTTTCTGTGTGTTTTGTTTCACCGTGCACTGCAAGGTAGAGCAAATAAGCTGTGGATTCTTTTATTTCTGCTCCAAACTGAAAATCTTTTCTTTTCTTTTTTTTTTAATTAACCTTCCTAAAATAAAGGAAAGAACCATGTGCATGCGGAACATTGGTTTTTTTTTATCAACCTGGGGATTTTATAATTTCAGCAGTGATTTAATTATAATCTGAACGGGTTAATCTGGGTGACACATTTGCATATGGCTACTAGCCCTAGTTTTCTCTTAAGAAGTCTAGTAGATTTTGCTAGCCAGTCTAGACACACATTTAGGAACATGAGGCAACATGGTATGAGATAAAAGCTATTGAATATCATAAAAATTTCTCATCTGGTTTTTTTTTTTTTAATCTTTTCCATCCCATTGTTGTGCACTCACAGGTTCATCTAAATTGTGGAAGTAGTGAGGACCAAAGGGACTAATTTTCAGGGACCAGTATCATTAACGGGCTCCAGAAGATGAGGACAAGGTGCTGCATAGTTAGTCTGATGGAAAGAAGACAGTCTTTGGCCTTCAGCTTTCTCCAGCCTCCTTTCAGAAAGAGGCAAGGGCCAAAGGAAAATCTTATTCCTAAAGTGGTGAAATGACTCCTGAATGCAGTGGGGGCTGAGCCGAGATTTCACTCCTGCCAGCACAATGCCACCAGATCCGCTGCTGGCCGTGGGGGTTGCACCTCCTCAACTTAACACGCCAAGGAAATGGAGGGGAGAAATCTACATTGAGTATTTTCAGGCCCCTTTTTGACCAAGATCCAAATGCAGTGTGTGCGGTTGTGAACCGAGGATGGTCCCTTCTTGGCCTTGTGGCTGAGACGGAGAGCCTGTACCACATAGGGGGTTAATGCCCCTCTCACCCAGTCCCGCTGGGGACATGGTGTTACAACTATTGCCAAAGCAGGAGGAATCAGCCACCTGTTTGGTTTTTTTTAATTAGAAATTTACATCAAGTACTGTCCATGTTGGCTCAGATCCAATATAGAGTCTTGAGTCCTGAGCTGAGGACAGTCCTGTTTTGACTGAGATCGGGAAACTATACCAAGGGGTGGGGGGTGTAACACCCTAACACCTGACTCTGGTCCCAGGGCAAATGAAAGGGATCAAATCTCCTAATTAAGAAAAAAAATCATATAGGTAGTTCAAAATAGATGTACCCATTGCTTGACTCTGCTACTTTGTCTTTTAATCTTACTCCTTTATTCAGTGATGTGCTGATAGGGGGCTCCCAGGAAGCCCTCCTTAAATTAGTTTATCAAACTTACCAGGTGGGGGGGACCTTGCACATCTCTACCTACCTTTTCTTCCTTTGTTTTGACAAAAAGATATTTTATTTCGTAGTACAGTCCTACGTTTGTTGTTGTTGTTTTGTTGTTTACTAATTGAACAAAATGTGTGCATCTTTAATTCTTTTTGAAGATCTCTTTTCCCTGAGATCGGTCTTTTCAGTTCTCTGCCTATTTTCTGTGTATCTGTGCACCGGGATTTCCGACAGGGAGGGCTACAGCAGTGCTCCAGTGCATCACGCTGAGTGCAGGAAGAAAGCAGGAGGAGCTTTTGCACAACTTTAATAAGTTAGAAGAAGGGTGTGCACAGATGGTATCGGCATTCTTTCTCCAGCAGGTTTGGCTGGATGGGAATCCCCTTGTCCAGTCTGGCCTCCTCCGTGTGTGTGGCCAAGTTACAGCAGACTGCACAGCTCTGGCTGCCATTCTTGGCTGTTCCCTATCACAGTACAGTCAATGCGTGCGGCCGCCCAGCTTATTGGCACAGAGAATTGTCACCTTCATGGAGCTCTCTAGTGCCTGTTTGTCCTTGTCTCGCTTTTATTTAATTTTAAGTGGAAAGTCAGAAGGAAGGGCTCAGCTTACACGCGGTCTTTTGCGGCCTATACTTGTAGATAGCAAATATCTCTAGATATTTGGGTTTGGATGACCAGCGACGGGCATAAAAGGGAATAATTAGGGTGGCTGAGAAATGATTTGGCATGGCTCAAAAAATAAAAAATAGGATTTTGGAGTGTGGAGAAAGCAGCCCCTCTCTGGATGCTGCATTAGCACCCACAAGGGTTTATTCACCCACACCACACCATTTTTATTTGACTCCTGGAGCCCTCAGTCTCAAATGTAATTACTCCTGCCCATCTCCGGAAAGTTCTTTGCCATAGTCACATAGCTCCCTTTCAAGTTCATGGCAGTGATTTTCTCATAGATTTCCTTCCAGGGCAAAATCAGCAAATCTAGTTAAAATAATCTGTGTTCTTTTACTCTACTGCGTGCCTTGAGAGGGGAAATGTGACAAAACCTGCTTTCTGTCTAAAACCCACTGGCTGCACTTTTTTTAATATAGCAAAGGTGACTTGTAAAGAGTCAGCAGTTTGTGGCAGTTTGTGCCTTTTAAAAAGCCCTTGCGCCAGACTACATCTGACACAACCCACTTAATGCTCTCAATTGCCCATCTGTGCTCCCATCAGTTCCAGTCTGACCTCATCTTCAGCTCCTGAGCCTCGTGCAAACACTAGCACCAGGCACACTGTACACTGCCATACCCACGGGCGCCCATACTCTCCACGAAATGACACCACACAATCTTTGTGTAACAAAGAGGACATTTACTGAAATCTTCAAACCTGTTTAGGTTCTTTCCTTTTGGTCCCCCTTCTCCCCCCATCTTTGGGGGATCTGGGTCCCAGGTGGGAACAGGGGAGTCTCCCCTTGTGTGTCGTGGGGGGGCTCTCCTTCGTGCCCTGCCTTGCTCTGTTGTGAGATGCAAGAGGATAAGGGGTGATTAGACTCTTCCCAGGGCAGGATGTTATTTGCCATCTGTGGTGCCAATGTCTAGCTTCAAAGGAAGAAGAGCTCGCATTCTGCTGGGAACGTAGATAGCACACTAGGAAGAGGTGTTTTGTTTTTTTGTATTTTTTTTTTTGTCTGATTACGGAACACGTTAGCTTTCTATAGCATCAATTCATCATGCTTTCCACTTGCCTAAGGCATAGGAATTTATTTTTGGAGATTAGGTTTTCTCTGGGTTTTCATGCTGCCTTTTTAAATGAGGGCCAAGCACTGACTGAAGCATGGGCAGCTGGCTTTTTTTTTTGGCCTCTGGCTCTTAGATTGGACTAACGTCACACCTTCAGCATGCTCTGGGTGCCTCCTCTATACTATTGCAGATGTTGCTGATATCCACAGAGCCACTCTGCGTGGCTGAAAAGGGCGGATGAACCTCACACATGGCATCACAAAGCTGATAATGTATTAGCGCTGTGGAACAGGGACGAGCCTACAAGTTCATGTTGAGGGGCTTTGTTCAACTTTTCCCTGCCTTTCAGCAGATTTTTTTTTTCAGACTTAGAATATGATTACATTTATTTATAACTCTTTGCAGGGAATGTTTCTGAGTCCCGAGCAGAGGTGAATCAAGTCCTATGTCTAGTTGTTTTTTTTTTTTTTTTAATCCTCCATTCTGTTTTGCGCTGGCTGAAATGTTCTATGCTGTAAAAAGAGCCACACTTAGTGCTGTGGAGTGCTTCATGTGCTTATTTACATTGTCCTAGTGTAGTGAAGACTGAGAGTCATAACACACAAGTTGAAGACGCAGTCAAAGTAATACTTTCAGACTCTCAAGCCTTGCGCACAGAAAGAACACATTGTTCCCATCCTGCTCGCTTGTCTAGTCTACCATCATCTTTTTCTGTGTATCTTTTTCTAAATTTATCTCGGCAGCATTTTAATAATGGCGACACTGGCTTGGATGAGATTGCTCCACGTAATTGGAGGCTGCATGCTTTGGGGCTGCACCAAGCCGAAATGGCCTTGAAAAATTGAGTTTGTAAACCCATAGACTGGGGATTTTTCCCTTGGGCAGGGTTTATGGGCCCACAGTCTCAGGTCGCAATAAGAACTGTGAAATCCAGGGGGGAAAAAATGATTGGGCATGGTGTTGAAAAAGTTACTTTGGGATGGCTTTACCATGCAGGGCACAGATGAGCAATCTAAATGGCCAGTTGTAGGGTATACGAGGTTCGCCCCAGGCAAAGCAATGTGTGCGAAGAGTGTGCTTTAGAAATAGCATTATTTAAAGCAGCAGTGACATGACAATTGATTTCCATTTGACTTTTATCACCATTTCTACGAATCAGAAAGGGTATTTTAACCCAGGCCAGAATTTCTTTTTTGTGTTTCGAGAGTGAGCCTGCTCTTAAAAGCCATGCTTTTTGTGCTGAGAAATCCATAAGGGCTGACCGTGATCTGCCAGTGCTCCCAAAGTGGCAGAGGAGGTGCCTTCTGTGCAGAGGGCGCCGCGTGCCTTTTAAGGAGGCAGTTTGAAGGGAGGAAGAAGGAGCTGCTCACTGATTACACTGCATTTTTGGAGGGAACTCCCCCCCTCCTTCTCTCCATTCGCTCGTGAGATGGGATCTTCTAATCCCCACTACCGTACCTAGAGGCACATGGGAGGAAAATCTAGCCTTGGAAGGAGGTGACAGCAGCATTCACTGCTATTAGCAAACTATAACCGCACCCCTACATCCCTTGGTCTGATGCTTTGGGTGGGTGAAAATAATCTTTTATTAAAAAAAAAAAAAAAAAAATTAAAATCGGAGGCAGGTGAAAAATAACCATACCAGAGTTACCGTCTAAGTGCAGCGCAATGAGAAAGAAATGAGTAGATGTATTTTCCTTTCACTGATCGGCTGCTACTGCTTCTTTTAATTATCATCGAACCAAGGCGGGGAAATGCATGGGATATCTTTTTGTGACCACAGCACAGTAAAATTAGTATTCGCTCTCTGGTCCCCCCACCCGTAGTGTCAATGAATGAAATCTTGAATTATTTGCTATGAACAAAGTGTGGTCAAGGAAGGTCGCCAGTAAAATAATTTTCACTGCAGCAATGAACAGTCAAAAAAATTCACAGCTGCACTGAGGAGCGGTAACAGCATAGAAGAACACTGAGGTCGATATTCGTCTGCCGCTGAATATACCCAGAGACGGGCGCATATCTTTATCCGGATAACTTTAGGACAGCTGTTTTTTTTCTGGCCAGACTTACGTGCATAGCTTAAGTTGGACGTGATCAGTGTTTGCATGTGCCAACTAATATTTAGCCCCCCTTCCAGGATGCTTCCAGTGCCATCTCTTTTACAGGCCAATACAATAACTGTGCGGGAAAAACGGGCGCTCAATAATGAGTGCCCGCTTTCCTAAGGCGCGGCAAGCCACCTCTCCCGGGCGTGCAATGCAGTAGGCAATTGAGCCGCAGCGTTAGAAACGAGGCGCGTGGGGAAACTGTGCGTCCCTAGTGCCTCCTCTGCATCGGGCGACCAGGGGAAGTGGCTGTGCACAGGTTAGGAAAATGGACACTCGTAAAATTGTGCGTCCGTTTTCCTAACCTGACCGCCGGCAAGACATTTTTAATTTTTTTTTTTCATGTTGCTGCTTTCTGTGGTTCCTCCGACTTAGTATCGCCATGATATTAATTCAGAGGAACCACGGAAAAGCAATATTTGTGCTCACAAAATGGATCCGCTGGCCGGGGTGGGTACGAAATATTCAAATCTTTACTTTGGCTGGCTAACTTTCAAATGTTAGTCAAATAGAATATCAGCCTCAGTTGTTTTCAAATTGGTTCAGTTCTTTCTTTGCAAATAGCCACAGTCATCTGAGTATTTTGTATACAAGAATATTTTGGCTTGATCGCTTGATTGTTTTAATTTAAGAGAGAGTTAATTATGCTTATTATGGTGCAGTGCATTGCCCATGTGTAAAGTCTGACAGGGTCACTAACTGGCTCTTGAATACCTCAAAGGCAGGCTCTCCAGTTAATAGAAAGCAAGTATTAGTTCCTCATTGTATGCACCAACATTTCAGACACAGGTGACTGAAACTTTGTTGTGTAGAATGTGGCATGAATAAATGCATTTATTTTTTTTTTATTAACAAATGGCATGCCTACCTTTTGAGATTTTCAGAACATCTGCACCCGTTGAAGTTCAGTAACATATATGTAACAGCTGCCAAAATAAATCTGTGGTTCCTGTGAGCTGGTTTAGATTCATTTTGGATGTAATTTTCAAAGGAGTTACATGTACAAATGTAACATACTATCATAGCAATTTAAAAAAGCTACCCACACACGTAAAATGCACTTACATGTGAATATCTTATGGACAATTCAATGGCATATATTGTAGCAATTTTCAAAAGCCCACTTACAGGGGTAATGTGCATTTAAAAGTGTAAAACCCAATTTTAAGCGTGTAAATGCTTTTAAAATCAGGCCCTCTGTTTTCAAAGCAGGATAATGCAGTGCTAGTTTGAATGCAAGGGCTTGCATTTCTTAATCTGTTCCCCCTTGCCCTCCTTCCTCCCTCAAAAAATTAGCTGCTTCAAATGTGCATTTGTGCAAGCAGAGTAAAAGGAGGTCTTGATCAGCTGTTCTAGGAAAGAAATGGAGCCAGTTGGTGACCACAAATATAGATTTTTCTTCCTGCCTGGGGATAAAGTTTCAATATTTTAGACTACAGGAAGTAAATAATGTGTCAGTACTCGGTGTGGCAGTGAGAAGATTGGGCTGTGGGGGAGCCAACTCATACTATGGCTTCCTGCGCAGGCAGGGACAATGAATAATATGCAGGTGACATATGACTGAGCTTGGGGGAAGGACCTCGACCAACTGAATTACTTCCATTTGGTGGATTTATGAAAGGGCACTGGCCACCAGGGAGATTTTGGTTTTCTCTCCATCTTCCCCTGACTGGAGAAGTTACATATTGCTCAGGATTGAGTAGAAGGATCCTGGAAACTAAAAGACAAAAACAATGGCAGCCCAATGGACAGGGTGAGCAACAGCTCAGTGAGGACAAAGGGGAGCCCACTCGCTGCTGTCAGCAGAGACAGACAAGAAAAGTAGAATTTCTCTGCCAGGGCCTCCGAAATGACATTCTGGACCATGCTTACCATCATCATCATCATCGCCATTTGTTTATTTCTGTTTTACCTTACCCTTTTCTAATGCCCAAGATGGATTACAGCAATTAAAAACCTATACAGTAGTAAAGTATATCGCTGAAGAAAAAATCAGAGCAAACAAAATACGTAACACAAATAGCAAATGATTATAATAAAGCACTAATAAACATAATAAAATATAGAAAGCATGTAGACATTCTAAAAAAAAAAACAATAAAAGTCTCCTATAAATAAGATACTGGGTAACTAAATTTAACATGATCCTATATCATATCGTAGGCAAGGCACCGCACCAATAACAACTCAGTCAAACAAATGCCAATGTAAAAGAGCCAAGCTTTGGCAGCTTTCCTAAAGGGCAAGAGAGAGTTGTGTAAACATGGACCTTTAGGAATCTAGTTCCGAAGTATGGGGTTTATTGCTGAGTAGGCCTTCTGTCTCTTTGTAATCAAACTGAAGGCCTTGAGAGAGGGGTTCTCTAACAGGAGCTCCTCAAAGGGACGAAGACAGCGTATCGGAGTTGTTATGGGCAGGCTGCTCTCTGAGATAGTTGTGCAGACGTATACAAATTAGTTCCAGCAATTTAAACATCCACAGAAAGCCAGGGCGGAAGGCTCTTTAGTACTGGGTTGATCCATTGGAACTGAGGAGTATTTGCAAAAACCAAGCTGCTGAATTTTGCAATAACTGCAATTTAGGCACATTTTTTTTTAATTTTTTTGCACACCCTATGTAGAGAGAGTTACAATAATCTATTCTGGAGAAAATGTAAGCATAGATTTCAAATGCAGCATTACCTGAAAAGGAGCACAGACATTTCAACTAATGTAGCTTGAAGAAAACAGGTTTAGCTACAACCTGAACCTTGGAATTCATAGCTAGTCTGGAATCTAAAAGTACCCCTAAAGCCTGAGAGCAAAACACAAGAGGCAGCGACTCCTGCAGGAAAAAAGAGGTTGGCACAGTCTGAGGCACCCTTTCTGCCACCGCCTGGCACATCTTTGTACTGGCATAAAACAAATTTGGACCAAAAACATATCATTAGCCAGTGCGTTAGAGCAAAGAAATTAAAAAAAAACAAAACGGGATTGAGGTACAAAATGGTTACCACAAAAATAAAAGCAAATATGCGTGTGCGTTAGGTCTCATTATAATAATGCAATGGCTGCACAACATGAAACAGACTGAAGATGTCCTACAGTATTATAACTATATAAGAAAAAAAGATCAGAATCAAATTAAAAATAATTTTACTAAATTTGAAAATCCAGGAGTACGACAAATGTAAGTACATCAAACCAATACAGAAATACAATTTGAGCCCTCATCTAGTGTTAATACATCAGGTGTCAGCAGAGACACACAGCAAATGGCATTGCACAAGAAGTATTAATATAAATTACATTGGCTATTATCTTTGCCAGAAGAGGATTCATACTCCGGTGCTTTTACTTTGCACTGATCAGTCATGCTCGCTGCCCTCTGCAAGATGCTATTGGCAGACCCTCAGGGCAATGGAGGACCGTTAGGGCTCAAATGTAACCCAGTGCACCACTTTTAGAGATTCTCAGACTGTTTTAGGGTTACTGTAAAGCAATCTTCCTCGCAAACATGTTTGCTGTATAACTGCAGAGGATAATTTTTTTTCCATCTAACAGATTTCCCTCACAATACAGTTCATGTTGCTGGGACCACTGCTTGATTATAATGAAAAGACAATCAACACTGGTATGGTATTTTGGTTTTTGCATTTCAATTTGATAACCTCTTATTCCTAGCACACGGTTGCTTGCTCATTTGATTCCACGCTCCCATTATTTTTATGCTTTACAATTTCTTTGTTACCTAAACAAATATTTGTTAATTTAAGGGACAGTTGTCAACAGGGGGCACTGGTGAAAGGGTCACCTCACCAACGTTTTAATCATAGGTCCTAAACAAGGATGGTAACGCTTTCACCAATAGCCCCCTCTTGATGGCTGACCCTTAATTTAACGCATTTTGACGGATGCTACACTTTGGGTTCAGTGCTTCCTGTCGTATCTGTATGGGTCAATCTGATGCTTAGAAATTTTTATTGATACCTGTTTTAAGATAGCAGCCAAGTTCACAACCAAGATATCTTCAAATAATATCATGTTTCGAAACTTCGGAAATTCACAATTTACCTGCATGCATTTTTACCCTCTTGCCGACATCTTCAAATATTTCACCCCATTCAAACTCAAGTGAAAAGTAGAACTCCTAGACAAAGTAAATCTAGGTAGTTACAGCTCCCCCCCCAAACAAAAAAATGAATGCGTTGAAAAGAGCACTTCTTGAATGCTGGGTTTTCTCTGTAGCCGTCACATCTACACCATCTCTTCTGTTTTGACATTTTTTTTTTTTTTACAATTCGTTTGTAGGCCACAATTACAACATTGCAAACAAAATACAGTTCTGCCTGCTGTATATCCTTCAGCAAAAGAGACATCACCTGGTTAGCTATATATTTTATTTGAAGAAGGCGGTGGAAGACCTCAGAAATACATAACCTAATATAATAGCCAGAATAATGTGTATTGTTTTGTTTTGACAAAATAAGAGATCTATCATAGAAAGGCTTTTACATCTTCTTAATGAAATGTTTCCTGCCCATTTCCATTTCCCAGACAACTACAAGACAAAAATAAGCCTAAATTAAGCCTGTAAGCCAAACAGAATATATATCCCGCCTTTAGCCTGCACTGGATAAGAATTTGCTGCATATTTATTTACAGTAAGTGTGGATTTAATTACCAGGCATTATATAGAATGACTTTAAGGTTTGGCACACAGTATAAGCAGAATATTTTTTGCTGGTTATACTAGGAAAGCAGCAGGAAAGACACATGCATTTATTTTAGAGGTGGTGTTGAACATTTTTGTTATACTTTTCCAACCTTTTCGGGTGTGGGGATCCCTTTTCAACATCTAAGAGTTATCCCCCCCCCCCCCATCTTGTCCACACCAGTCTCGCTCTCTTCACCAGTCTCCTTCTGTCTAACCCTTCTCCACAAGTTTCTCTCCTTTCACCAGTCTCTCCCTCCCATCTCTACCCAGCCCCACTCTACCAGTATTTCAACCCTCACACTCTCCCCATCGGTCTCTCTCTCCCCGCTCCTAACAGCTCCACCTCAGTCCCAACTCACCCTACCCCACCAGTCTCTCCAGCTTCTGAGCACCAGTCTATTTTCTCAGTCCTTCCCTACTATTCTTTCTGTCCCTCCATCCCTCCCCACTCCTACCAGCCCCACCTCAGTCTCTCTCCCCAAACTCACCCCATCAGTTTTGCTCACTTTTACAATCCCCTTCTCACTGGTCTCTCTCTCCCCCTGCCACCAGTCTGTCCCACCTAGCTCCTCTTCCATTTCCTCCATGTCTTTCTCCTTTTCTTCCTCACCCCAGCAGTCAGCTATGCACTTCCATCCATAGGCCTGCAAGCACATTTTCAAAGGCACACTCCCCACAGAGTTTCCCCTTGAACTTTCAGGAGCCAGTGGCATCGCAAGTACTTTAGTACCCATAGACTAGACATGTAGGGGTTTCATAGTGCACCTCCTTCCTTTATCCCTGGCAGCTGTCTGTCGCCACCTTCCTCTTGATCCCTGGCAGTCATCTTTCCCTCTTGTCCTCCCCTCATGACCCCTTGCCAAGTTCATTCCCCCCTGCCCTCTCCCCCTCTGATCCCCTTCACTGCGCCTCCCCCTCCTGCCCACCCCTGACCCTTTCCTGAATGCCTTTCCTCTTGCCATCTCCCTTCTGCAACCCCTTCCCCGATCCTCTCCCTCCCTGCTTCCTCACATGAGCCCCATCCCGAGCACCTTCTCTCCTGCCATTTCTCACCATGGCACTTTCTCCAGCCACTTTCCCCCACCCTTAAACCTTTCCCCGATGCCTTCTGTCCTTCCCTTTCCCACCTGTGCCCTTTTCCTCCTGGCTTCTTCCTGGGTTCTGCCCACATGGGCCCCTTTCTGGGGTGCTTTTCCTCCTGCTCTCTTCCCCCCTCATGGCCCCTTCCTGAGTATTTCCTCCTCCCCCCCCCCCCCCATGGCCTCTTGCCAAGTGTTCTCCCTCCCGCCTCTCCTCATGTCTTCTTCTTGAGTGCTCTTCCTCCTACTCTCTGCTTCCTATGGCCCCCTTGCCACTACCTGAGTGCTTATTTTACTGTCCCCGCCCTCCCAAATGGAGCCATACTTTCCCCCCATGGCCATGAAGCAGTACCTGGAAAATCCCCTCAGGGTTATCACCCTGCTTGCTGCCACCTCTGGTCGTGTGGAGCAGCAGCAGCTAATTTGATGGTGGAAGGAGCACATGTCCCCTCTTCCTCATGTGACTTCCTCTGCTGGTTCAGGATCCTCATGGCGGAGATCAGCTCCACTCTCCCCCCCACCCCCCTTTCTGTCCAAGTTTAGGCTCCGTGAGACTGATTTGCTCCTCTCGGCATGGGCAGTTTGGGATCAGCCAGCCCCAGTCTTAAAAGCAAAGGTTAAAAGCTCCGAGCATGCCAAGCCCGGGAGATACGCACACAAGTCGGGCCGGTGCATGCCAAGCAGATTTTAAAAGCCCGCTGCACACACGTTTCTAACAAAGGGGGAGGGCCTGGTCTGGGCAGAGTGTGGGCCTGTCGGGGCCTAGCCAAGAGATGTGTGCGTAAATGATCATGCGTCCTTGCGCGCGCTGGGGTTCCCTGTTGTGCACATTTACTTCTGCTATGATTGGCGTGAAAGCAGTAAGACTAAAAAAATATAGACAAGGCGGCAGGGTTTTTTAAGGGTCGGGTCTAAGGGGGGAAGGATGGCTATTAAATCAGACGGGTTTGCAAGTCCTATCTCTAAATTGGGCAAACTGGGAAAGAACTGGGGAAATGACGAATGGTGTTGGCACGCTGCCCTTCTAAAATTCTCCCTCTTACACGATGCAAGCAGCCTTTGCGAGCGCATGCGCGCGTCCATTTAAAATTGCACGCACATGCGCGCGCAACCAGGCTATTGTATAGCATGCGCGCATATTTGCATGCATGTTATAAAATGGCCGCGTCTCTGGACGCGGGTTGACGAGTGCTCGCACATGTGTACCCGTGCGCCTCTTTAAAAGTTACCGTCCCTGAGCAGAGTCCCTCAGAGGGGAGGTCAGCCTGCTGTTTTTCACAGGAGCTGCGCCTTGATTGCCTCTCTTCTGGCAGACATCCTGGGATGGTCTCATGGAACCCTGGGGGTCTGTAGATTTCAGTTTGGGAACCACTGTACTATGACAAAAAAATGCTTGATTCAACAATTTTGATAAACCTTGTAGTTAGAGGTCAATCTGTTGTTCCTGCTGGAATATATTGGTTCTCACTGGTAAAATCTAACACCTGAATTTTCGAGGCCCGGCGCATGCAAATAGTGGGGAATATGCGTGGGGCCGGGCCCTGCGTGCACCGAGCCCTTTTTCGAAAGGGCCCAGCCACGCGCATATCTCCTGATACGAGCAAAAGTGCCGGGCCAGCGAAAAGGGGGCGGGCCAGTGGGCGTGGTCTGGGAGGGGCGGGGGCTGGCCAGGACAGTGGCCATTGGGCCCTGTCCCGGGGAAGCGCGTGCCGGGAGCCGGCCAGCGCGCGTAACTTACTTCTGCTCTGAAGGAGCAGGTAAGTTTATAAAATAAAAAAAAAATTAGGATAGGTAGGTAGGGGTTAGGGGTCGGGGAGGAGAAGGGAAAAGGTAGGAAGGTTAGGTAGGGGTATAGGGAACTGGGGAAGGCTTACCCGCGTCGCCACGCGTTGCTTTTTAAAATTCCTCCCCCTGTGTGCACGGTTGGTCACCCACCTGCACATGCGCGCACAGATATTAAAATCTGGCATGCATGTGAGCGCACTCAAATACTCACACAGGTTTGAAAATCGATCCCTAAGACGAGATTAATTATATTGAAAGATCAGTATCAATGATGCATTTAAAGAGATAGGGGTGAATTTTCAAATAGTTACTCATGTAAAAATGTAGGTAAGAAACCTGTACTTGAGTCAAAAGTACATATGTACTTTACATGTCACGTGTGCATATTTGAATGTAAAAAGGGGGCAGCATGGGGCGTTCTAGAGCAGGGCCAACAGATGTATGCATAAGTTGCTATTTTAAAAGACACATGCCTACATTTGGCAAGTTACATAATCTTACACCTGCTAATTATCTGGTGTGAGAGATATTAAGCATGTTTTTTTGTATACTACTGGCTGGGTGGGAGGTCTGGGTGAAATGAGGGTGAGTTTAGGTGCATTTAGTAAACTGGTTCATTTCAGTTATGTGCGAAGGTTTTACAATATACCAGCTTGCACACGTAAATCAGGTTTTACCAGAGTCCTGCTTTATTTTTGTGTGCATGTTTTCCACACACATTTTTAAAATAGAAAAAGTATGCGCTTTTGATGGATTGACACACTCGCTCTCAATGCATTGCATGTATTCATACGTAAACATAATACGTGCAGGTTACACCTTTGTAGATCTACCCATGGCCATATATGCACGTAGTGGTTTAAAACATACCCTCTTAAAGGTGACTTAAAAGCACGGCACACCCTCAAACCAGGAGATATGGGCTGGCGTATGCCAAGTGGACTTTAAATGCTGCCTCCGTACGCACATCCTTGATGCTACGCTCACAAATGGAAAGATCTAAAAAAAGAGGGGGGCATGGGCGTTCCTGGATTTCACCTTGAAATTTGCACGTAAATACTTACGCATGTAGGCCCGCGCCAGGATCCCCTGCAGCGTAATTTTTCTTCTGCTATGGATGGCGTGTAAGTCGTAAAATACAAAAAAACTAAACACATCAGCGGGGTTTTAAGGGTCGGGGCCAACACAGGGAAGGAGGGCCTGGATTGGCCACTGTTGGAAACAGGACGCTGGGCTTGATGGACCCTTGGTCTGACCCAGCATGGCATGTTCTTATGTTCTTAAACTAGGGGAGTTTGGAAGTCCTATCCCTTAACTGGACGAATGGAGAACGAGGTACGAAAACGGGCAATGATGTTGGTGTGCGTGTTTTTTAAAATTCCCCCACTTACACGGTAGAAACGGGAGTTCTGCAAGCAAGCACGCATTTATTTAAAATTGCATGCATATGCAAATGGTCGGGCTATTTTATAAAGTGTGAACATATGCACATATATTATAAAATGGCTGTGTCCCTGGATGTGGGCCGTCGAACACGCAGGCATATGCTGCATGCTTTTTTAAGAGTTACCATCTTAGGTTTCACTGGAGGAAGTTACTGGGTAAAACAGACAAAATGCAGAGCTTACATTCCTGAGTATGATGGAGAAAGCCTGGAGTTTTTCATTAAATGGACTTTCAAATGACTTTTGATTGTATAGCAAGCATGGTCTGGCAACTATCATTTTTGCAGGAAGTAAAAAAAAAAAAATTATAATAATAATAAGCATCATAACCTGCTATAACTACATTTAAAAAAAAAAGTATGCCTTTCATTTATATCCTTGTGTCTCACTAGATTATGATACCTTTTAAACAAAGGATAAAGAGAGATTGTAGTGCATTTTGGGTCATACAGGTCCCTTCTTCTGATGTGACTATATAGGGCTGTAAGAAGGAGCTTTTATATCTAGAATATGCTGTGAGGCAGGAATTCCCACAATAGGAGAATTGGATTAGCATCAATTAAAGACAATTAGCAGAAGCTTAGTCCCAGTAGGTGTTAGAAAATGTGAAAAGGATGTTAAGGTAATATCTCATCTGGACAGGTGTTAAAGGAGCCCAAATGCATCATGAATCCAGCATTTCAGTCAATAATGTGTGGCTTTTTCGTCCACCTTTCCAAATAATGTTCAAGGCAGCTTACAAAATTATTAGTATTCAGGCACAATATGGTTATAAAATCGGGCATACGTTTTAAAATCTGCCCCAATGTGGGTAAACGAGCTTTTGAAATTTGCTACAACATTTACATGTTCTTTTGAAAATTACCTCCTGTGTATTGTGTTGTGTTACATTCAGACACAGAGGTCAATATTCAGCTGGGTGGGGAGCAGATAGGTTAGCCAGTAAATGTATCCAGCTGAATTAGGGGTGAATTTTCAAAACATGTGCACATGTAAAATTAGTATATATGCGCGAAAACAGCTTGTACTCATGTATGCGCTATTTTAAAAACGTCAAAAGCATGCATATATTTTCGGAGTTCTGCACGTATTTACGTGCAAAAAAAGGGGTGGACTAGGGGCGTTCTGGGATGTGGCAAAGAGCTACGTGTGCATGCGTCTATTTTATAAGAGACACATATACATGTTTCATCTTATTTGCGTAATTTTAAATGTGCGAATTTATCTTGCGCAGTTGACATCAGACTCATCTATTGTTTACTGTTGGTTAAGTGGGGAGGTCTGCTTGAACTGGAGGCAGTTCAGAGTGAAGAACCAGGAGGGTCTCGATGACCTGGAGAAGGATCAGTGGAGGTTTCAGCAAACTGGTGATTTCACTTATGCTCGCATGTTGTAAAATATACCATTTTCCGAGCATTTATACAATTTTATGCAAACAAATCGTGATTAGTTTTTGCGCGTAACATATACACATGTATGTTTCTAAAGTAGGTGGGAAAAGGATGCATTTTTAATGCGTTGAAGGTATTTTCAAATAACCATGTATACATACCGACGATAAAATACTATCATAGATCTCCATGCAGCTATATACATGTGTTTATCAGGCTAACTTTAGGGCTGTTTTAATTCAGCCATAAAGTTATCCAGCTAACATGTTGGGTGGGGGGAGGGGGGAGTGATTTACTCATCAGGAACAAATTATTATCTAACCAGGCAACAGGACAGAAAAGAACTCTACCATATGCCATGAAGAAATAGAAGACCTGCAAACATACATGCATGCATGCAAACATCCATCCTCGTTGCATTCCATAGATTCACAGAAGTACATACATAATTCATCTGTAGCTCTAGCAATGTAGTATA
Organism: Rhinatrema bivittatum; assembly: GCF_901001135.1. Lineage (NCBI taxonomy): Eukaryota > Metazoa > Chordata > Amphibia > Gymnophiona > Rhinatrematidae > Rhinatrema > Rhinatrema bivittatum. Next base: position 302,205,610 of record NC_042615.1, read on the forward strand.
TGATATATAGATTGAAGAGAGTAGGAGATAGTCTATAGGCTACAATCAGTCTCTCAATTAATATGTTTCTTAATGTTTCTTCCATGAGACGTATAGGTTGAAGACCCTTGATGATGTCGTTGAGAGGTGATTATTATGGGGCTGTAATAATTAATGAGGTATTCAGTCTATTTTTTTTCTCTCTGAATTTGAAGCAGATTTTGTCTGGGTATTTCTCTGACACGTTCCTTTTCTCTATTAGTTTATGGGAGGAGCCCTGTTTAATGAAAGAATTGTAAAGAGAGGTGAGGTGTCTTCTCTCTAGTGTCTTCGTCTGAACAGATTCAGTGGCATTGGATGGTCTAACTGTAACTGGAATTGTGTAAATATTTGTGACAATCCGTGAATGTTTTGTAGATGTAACCCCTGTTCTCAAACTCAAAGGCACATCTGGGAGCTGTGGGGCCATCATGGAGCTCCAGGGTTCTCCTGACAGTGGGGAAGACTTGATTTAGGGTCCTTAGAGCTCTGGAATTTCTCTGTACCTGCATTAGAAGAAACCTACAATCACAACAAATTGGAGTTATTCCGAAAATAAAAGTTTACTGAGATACTTGTGGAACGGTGATGATTTGACAAAAAAGTACATCATCTGATAGCATCCATAGCAGAAACCAAAATCCAAGCAGTAATATAAATATAGCTCATCAGTCAGCAGCAGGGGTTTCCTCTCACTTGCAGATACCTACCGGGCTAATCTTTAGAGATCCCCCATCTTTGGGGCTCCCTCTTTTGGTACCAGAATCACATTGATGATTTATTCTCCTCTTATGACTGCAGGGTGGTTTCTCTGCAGCAGAATGAGATCCTTCTCACTTCAGTGATTTGTCCTCTGAGAATTCACTTCACATGGACTTTACAAAACTTCTTACTGTCTTTCTCCTGCGGGCAAAACCTCTTCAGCAGCAAAACAAAACAAAACAAAAAAAACAAACCCTCACTCCCTGGAGCTTAAACTACTCCAAAGTATTTCCACAAATCTGAGGGAATCCCAAAAGAAGAAGAAACCTGGGATAGGCTTCTCCAAAGGAATTGTATCAAGATTCTTGCTCCAAGCACACTCTCCCTTCTGCAGCTCCAGGGTCTCGAGTCCTGGACTGCCTGTGAGGAAAGAGCACAGAAAAGTTTGGGCTGCTTGAGTTTTATTTACTTCACTTAACCTCAGATACCTTCCAATGGGAGGTGCCTGCAAATCCAATCCACCATCTCTCTGTCAGCATGGCTTTCTGTGTGTGGAGACACATAGCTCACGAATAATGGACAGTTTAAGACCCTCTTACATAGATCACAGTTTCTATATGTTGATCTTCTTTCCTTTTGCTGATTATAGTGCCTAAGATGTTGATCTTTTCAGTGGAGCATTGCAAGGTGAGCTTTATAGTGAGGTAGTAGTTTTTGAAATCCTTGTGGAATTAAGTGAATGTTCAACTTGTGTTCAGAAGAGAACTATGTCATCTTTGTATCTGGAGAATGCAAGAGGTTTCCATCATTGTTTGAGAAAGTCTTCTTCTAAATTAAATATAGAGTGGTGATGTGCAAGCAAAAAACCTTTGGTTTGGTTTATTTCATTCATTTTTGGGCTGCCTTTTTGGCTGAATTTCATTTCAGGCTATTTTTTTTTTTAATTTTTAATTTTCATTTTGGCAATTAGTAAAAGCTATTTGCCTAAATGAGAACTCTGAATATATTTGTGTTTTTTGGAGGTACCAACCATTCATTTTGTTTGAAACAAAACAAACCAAAAATGGGCTTTTTCATTTTGAATTTTCCATTTGTTTCAAACAAACACATATCCGTACTATAGAGAGGTTGTCTCATTGTGGTACCATCAATAAATGCTGTCCATATCACCTGTAGGAAGTTTCTGTCATTGATAAAGAATGTGAAAATGGATTCCATAAGTTTGGTGACTGTAGCATCTGAAATATCTTTTATTTGTGTCTTTTATGAGTAGGGATTTCTGGTAAGCAATGAGGTCATCCTTATGGGGGATATTTAAAGAGATGGCACTGATGTCTGTGGTGACTAGGATAGAGTTGGAGATAGTTTGCTGAATCTGCTGATTTTTCTGAGAAAGTTGGTGGTGTTTGGATTGGGATTGTTACCAGTGATTTCAAAATAAATTTAGTGGATCCAGAAATGTTCAGAGTTTGAAGTGTGCTTAATACCAAAGACAATGGGTCAGTCTGAGTTATTTGGTTTGTGAATTTTGGGTGGCAGGCAGGTTTTGGAGATGGGCCATCCGAGATCAGAAAGTTTAACTGTTTCTGGGTGTGATTAGGGGCAGACAGAGAGGGTAATAAATTCTGGTTCCTTTTTATACTTTGCAGTGGGCTATCTGATGAGTTTCTGGTCATATGTAATATCAAGCAAGTATCTGTATGCCTACTTGCTCTAGTTTTCTGTGTTCATGGTATTATAGTACCACCTTTGCTACTTTTATAGTGATCCTTTGGTTCTTGTGAAGAATTTTTATAGTTCTTCTGTGGAGTAGAAGGAGGTAGTATTGGAAGTTTTGGGTTTGTTTGGTTTTTTTTTTTTTTTTTTTGCTGTTTACTGAGAATCTGGGATTTGACTCTTTCATTGAATTGGTCAGTGTATGCATCCAGCCCGAGCTTTATGCCCATTAAGAGGAGTCCAGTTGTATAACCTTGCAAATCAAAAATCTTTGCTTTTCAATGGCTCTACATGCTGATACTGTGGCAAATGGCGTCAAATTCATTTAATACACAAGAAACACTTGAGCACTCCAACTACAGCCTTAAAAAAACAAAACAAATATATATATATATATATATATATATATATATATATATATATGTATATATATATATATATATATATATTTTTTTTTTTTTTTTGGTAGTCATATCTTGTTCCATTACATACAAGCAGCTGCCCTGATGCTGAATTATTCTACAGGGTATTCTAAAGCCTCCCCTCATTTAGCCCTCATAGGTTAGGTGCAGTTTAGCGTGTTATGCTGCACCATACTTCAGATGCGACAGCCATTTAACAATGCTGAAGCCTGAGCTCTGCAGGGGCTGAACAGATCCCAGCAGGCTTGTTAACTTCTACTCATGAACATTATGGGAAGCATTTCTCTTCCTGGGAATTCCTGGGCTTCCTTTTAATTTATTTTGAGACTATAAAAAAAAAACAAACTCTAAAGCTTGGTATGTTGTATGCCTACTGAATTTCTACAGGTCTCAGATATTACCCTTTCTCTCTCTTTCAGTAGCAGGGTTTTTTTTTTTATCCCATGTGCTATGTTTAAGAGAGAACAATTGTCAGCAAATAGAATCTAACCGTTTTAAATATCAGAAAGAGATAAAACAATGATGTGATGGTCGCTTTTTTAAGGGGGAGCATGATATCCCTTAACTCAGAAGTGGGCAGTTCCGGTCTTGAAGTGCCACAAATAGGTATGGTTTTCAGGACATTTGCAGTAAATATTCATGAGATATATTTGCATATGATGGAGGCAGTGCTTGCAAATACACTTCATGCATAGTCATCGTGGATATCCTGCAAAGCAGACCTGTTTGTGGTACTTCAGGCTCAGAGTTGCTACCCCTTGCCTTTGCTTCTTGTTGCAAAGTCAAAATTTCATTCACCTGTCATTCTAATATCATCATCATCATCACCTTAAATAAACAAATTATCAGTTTTGTCATTTTGAACACAAGGAAAAAGGACCCTTTAGGAAAAACAATAGCAGTACTGGTGCTATTCATGTACAAGAAGCCATTTTAAAGATACAACTCGCTTTTTTTTTTACCAGATTCTTAAATGAACTGAATCTCTGCCACCAAATATGTGCAGTCAAGGGTTCAATTACATTTTTAGTTAATGCAAATAAAAAAAAAATCACATATATAAATTGGAAATAATAGATTTTTTTTTGCCAGTCAAAATAATGCTCCAGTTTTTTAAGTAAATATACATTTTGGGATGTAAAATAGATCCACCCTATATAGAAAGATTATGTATATAAAAATTGAAATGATTAACTGAAACCTTGTGTATATAATGCTAAAAAATAACCTAATGTACTTGGTTAGCTGAAATCTTGTATATATAATACAAACAAGTCAATGTACTTTCCTCAAACCAAAAAGAAGTCAAGTGATACTGCTAAGAAGTGAGCAATGAAGAAATACAAATCACATAATGGCAGCAATGGGTAACAGCTGATGTGTAGGCATTTTTCTAATTTGGTGGCCTGGGATGACTGCTGGTGCTTATTAGTTGGTTCAAACTGCGTTGGGGTGCAGGTGAATATATAAAGATTCTCTTCAGCGCTGGCAGCTGAAACCATTTTCCTCTTTTTTTTCAGATAGAAATTCATAATGTCACCCCCCTACTTACAATGGGCAAGCTGAAATCTTTGTAGCTAAACCAATGCTCTTATTGCTGAATATTTTACTTTCTTTCATTCTTCATGCAAGAAGCCTGCATGATTATACATCCATCCTATGCGACACACGTAATGAAAGATGATGTTCCAGTGATGACATAGATAGCTCAAGCACAATGTGTTTGCCATGATGTTACTGTAGTAGCCTGATTAGTCCTGGGGAAAACTGGATTTTGTGAAGACCGGGATTCATTTTATTGGACCTATATTAAAATGATCCATAAACATTCTTCCACATGAGCTTTTGAGAGCACATCGGTCCCTCCTTTCGATGTGATCTTCCGTCACACTGGAAGAGACCAATGTGGTCTTGAAAGCTCTCCTGTGGTGTCCTTAGGTAAGGTAATTCTTATGTTAGTTCAATTAAAGGTCCAGCAACCTGCTAAAAGTCCACTTCGTACCTTGAGCTTTTTGATTATGCCCATACAAGTCAGTGCTGTTGCTTTGCATTCATCATGTTTTATCATTTTGCGCATCTACTTTTTCTAAGATTCTTATTTGAGCTTCAGTTTCTTGAAGAGCTCTTGTTTAGCCAGCTTGATTTTGTTTATCATGTTTTCTCTCCTCCTCCTGCATAGGAAGACTTTTCTAGAGACCGTAGCAGTCCTGGAGAAAGCTGGATTCTTTGTAGCTTGTGATACCTTTTTTTACTGGATCAACATAAGGATTATATAAAGATATTGCAACCTATGAGCTATTGAGAGCAGTCGGGCCTGTTTTTCAGCTTTGCAGAGGGATAGTTTTTTTTCTAGTGCCCTTTGTGTTGTCTCTCTTAGGGACAGCCATGAAATCCTAGCTACCAAATCCATAATTTTATTAAAAATCATCTTTCTTGAAGTTCATTTATTAAAATCTCTTTTTCCTCCTTCCCTTTCTTTTAGATTCTTATCCATTTCCTCCTTGTTAATGAGGATCAAGTCTGCCTTCTGTACAAAAAAGCTTTTGACACTTTGGGGTCAATTTTCAAAGGGTGTAGGTTCCTATCTTAGGAAGTTAGGAGCATAAATAGGCCCCTTTGAAAACTGACTAGAGCTAAGCGCCTACATTTAGGCATCTATATATAGGTGCCTAAAAAGTGGGTGTCTACAGGGGTAGAGTTAGGATGGAGAAAACCGGTTTTCAGTACTAGGTATCTAAATGTCGGGAAATGAATTGCAGGCCTAAATTTAGGACCCAAAGTTCTAGTTCCCTAAATGTACCAAACTTTTCAGATGAAAACTTAGGGGAGAATTTTCAAAGACTTACGTATGTAAAAATGAGCATATACGTGTCTAAGTAGCCTCAACTCGCCTACATGCTATTTTATAAACCTCAGACATACGCACGTATTTTTGCTTTCACACATACATATATGCGTGTAAGAAGAGCGTGGTCTGGGGCGTTCTGGGGTGGGGCCAGCATTTACATGCATAAGTTGCTGTTTTAAAAGACATGCATGTAGATTTGCCAATTTGCACAAATTTACAAATTTAATTATCTTGCATAATTGATATTAAGAATGTTTATTATGTACTATTGGCCACGTGGGAGGTCTCTCTAAATGGGGAGTGGAATTCAGGCTGAAGAGCCATGAGGGTCTTGATGACCTGGAGAAGGACTGGGCAAACCAGTGAATTGGTTAAACGTAATTTCACTTATTTGCATATGTTTTCAAAGTATACCGACTTTTGCATGTAAATCCTGATTTTTGCGATTAAATCATCCCACCTTATTACTGAGCATAAAATATATGCATGTATGTTTTAAAAATAGATAGGAAAAGTATGTGAGTTCAATGCATTGAAATACTCTTTCAATGCATTGCATATATTTGCGTGTAAGCATACATATGCATATATGTTGTGGGATAAAGATACACGCATGTTCTAAAATACAGAGTAAAATTCACGCAGCCATATATGCCTATCTATGCCACTGTGTGCACAGTTGTTTAAAATTTATCCTCTTAGGGTCCTAAATTTAGGGATATAATTTATGAATTGAGCATCTTTTTGAAAATCGACCCCTGAATGTCCAGCTGTATTGTTTGCCCAGCAGATATCTGAAGTATTTTATAACTCCCAGGTCATGTGCCTTGGACACTTATGTCAGTTGGTCAGAAAGAGATTTATCCAAGTTCCCTTTTTGGTTTGGTCAAGAAATATTTGAAAATGAAACATATTTTGACGTTTACCGTAATTATAGTATTTTTCTCAGAAATTATAGTAAAAATTGATAAAGTATACATGTCTGTGTCAGTCTTTCTTCTGAGGTGTTATTAGGATAAAAATGTATATATCAAATGAACAATCTCTTGTTTTTCTTGTGTAGTTGTCAAATTGCACTGTTCTCCAAAAGTCTAATCAAGGAAACGTGTGAACATTTTCATGATGCCTGTTTTCCTTCTTTGTCAGAGAAATTTGCACATGGTTATGACAGCATTAAAGATGATTTTTCCACATAGGAAACTAGGCTAGGAATTGATTCATCTGGTTACCACACTAACCAATGGCAAGGTAGCTTTAAAAATATTCTACAGCAACCAATAGCAGCCCACATTTAACAATGATTGATGACATCACAGTGTGCTCTGACCTCCCTGAGATTTCAACTGAAGTGAACTGGCCTGTTTCCTTATGAGAAATGAGGGTTAAAAGAAAATGATGTTCTAAGTGGAAGGGACATTTGAAAAGCATAAACTGGGTGATGTAGTATCTGTGGCAGGAGTTTGAATAAAATGAATGCTTCAAAAGGGAAGACAGAAAGATGGGGGGAACAGACACACAGACACAGCAATTGTTCAAGACCAGTTTCCCTGTAGGAAACTAGGTTAAAAAATGCCAAATTCAGGCTCCTTTATTTACTGCCTGCGGCTTGAAACTTATTTAAATATTTGCTCCAGTAAATTTATGTCAGAAACATCAACTTTTAAAGTTACCATGTAGCTTAAATTGCTACCTTTATAATATATATTGTATACCATAGGAAATGGTACCAAGGGCTACAAATAAAAGTCTGCAAATCAGTTTACCTGTGCAGTTTTGAATGGGTAGAAGTTTTCCCTGAGGTTAAACTGGGTGCAAGGCAAATAAGTGTGAGGAAGAAGAGTATACAAATGATGGGGGGGATCTGCCCCTTAATCTTTATCTTCTCTTAGCCACAAATATTGAATGCAACCAAAGTCTTTGATTGCATGAATATGTTTCATTTTATTTCTCAAACAGATATTCACAGACTTAATTGCAAAGATGATTGGTTTCACAGACAGCTTCTCAACTTCACATGCACAAAAAAGATCACAAGGCAGAGTTGAATGTTCACGCTATTGACTGCTTCATGTAAGATGCTCTTCACAGAGCTGGTTACAATTTCAGATTCAAACCCCGAACAGACTAGTCATACCGATGGGATTTCTGGCCATTTGACCCTTTTATCTTTCAGTAGTGAATTAAATTTTGGTTTGTTGTAAATGGACACTGCTTCACCCTTAAGAGGTTGGGAACTGGGTGTCAGGGTAAGTAAATTGAGAAAAGCTGTCCAAAGAATTAAATACAGTTCCTTAAGCTTAGACACTGAGTTTTAATGGCTGATGTACAAAGTAATGAAATGCAAAACGTGGTAGTGTTACCATGGCATGGCCAGGTGAAAGCCAGTATAACCGCATTAGTGCAGGAAAACCTGTCTGTCCATTCCAAAGAAAGACACAAAATGACTTCTCAGTCTATACCCCCAACCTCTGAATATCAACTTCAACCTACCAATGAAGCTTTCCAAGGCCTTCACACCACCAGTAGAGATATGAATCTTACAGGCTCCCCCATTCCCCTTAACAAAAAATGAACAGGCCTTTTGGGCCCTAAATTCTCACCCCTAAACAGATGCAGGTGGGCTACTAAGGTTGCTAAAGTTAACAACACCTCTTGAGGTATAATTAGCTTTGCAGTGTTAGGAGGGCTGTGTTAAGCCTCATAGGTATTGATGCTGGGTAACACATTCAGTGTTAATAACTAATGAGGCCATTTGCTTGGTTTTTTTTGTTTTTCTTTTGTGTGTGTGTGTGTGGGGGGGGGGGGGAGGGGGGAATTTAGGTAATTTGCATGGATTTTAGCATTACCAGTCGAGAACTGGCAGTAAAACTAATGCACATGCAAATACCACCATGGTGATAGCTAGCACACTTTAGTACACATTTAATCACCTCTCTCTTCACCCAAGATTTTGTAATCAAAAGAAATTAACACAGAGTCTGAGAAAACTTGATAAACTTGAGGAATACTTTAGATAGTAAATCTGATCTTCGAGAACCACCAACAGGCCTAGTTTACAGGATAACCAAATTGTAGAAATGTAACCTGGTCCTTGAACCATATGTATGCAAATGTATCTTGTGAATATTGATTGCAGCTATCCTAAAAGCCAGACCTGTTGGAAGTTTTTGAGGACAGGATTTTCCTATCAGCTCTTCCTTATCTCGAAGTGTATCTCTCATTTTGGATTGAAATTTTACCTTTCCTTAACTTGAATCTTTTTCCTATCCTCGTTATACTACTGCAATTTATTAATGTTAGAACAGACCCTGGAAACCTTTTATTTATGTTAAACTTATTTACATATGTTTTTAAGCTTCTTTCTGTTCTACCGCTTCTATTAATTATTGCTATAGCCCTACAAGACATGCAAAGTGCTGAACAGAAACAGATAAGAGAATCTCTGCTCCATGGATTTTATATTCTCAAGACACACAGGCAAGACATGTAAGAGGAGCTTTGTTTGCAATAGAAAATGTTTAAAATTGGGGAGAAACCAGGATACACATTTTAAAAGCAGTCTCAACCAACCAAGTGGGTTTCTAGGCAGAGTTTGAATAAGGTGAGAGGGAGTATGATGCACTAGCACAGAAGGCTGTTCAGGCATATGATGCAGCAAGTTGAGGAGATGGGGGACAGATAAAAGCATCTTGCCTGATGATCAAGTTTGGGAGGACAGGTGTAGGAGGCAGTAAGAGAGGTAATGAGGAGCTGCAGCATAAATGCGCTAGCAGGCAAATACCAAAAGCTTGATTTGCATGTGTAAGCAGATGGAGATCCCATGTAGTGACTGCAGGAGAGGGGGTAGTGGTCGTGCCGACATTGAAAGTAGATAAATCATGCAGCTAAGTTTTGAATACACATCATGGAGAGAAAGAGTTCAGTGATAGACCCATGAGGAGCGAGGTTGCGTTAGTCTAAATGGGAGGTGATGAGAAAGTGGATAAAGGTTTTGGCAATATATCTGTTCTTTTGTTCTGTTTCTATAGGTTTGAAATGGTTCCATGTTTTAAAGATCAAAGTCCAGCATCGGGACCTCAGCAATTATATGCTATGTTTAGATAACCAATAAAAGGAACAAACAGGAAATAAATCTAAAAATGATACAAAGGAAGAAGACTTGGAAGACTGCCACAGCAACTATTTTATCCTATGAATATTAGTTTTTAATAACATACTATTTGCTTCTGTTCTCAGTAGCAGAATTGGGTCTGGCTGGTACTTGGATGGGACACATCTAAAGAATACTGAGCGCTGCAGTAAGCAGTCTTGGTTTCTCAGTCAAAGAGTGGTATTCTCTCTTGAGTTAATCCAGAATCATTGCCCCATCATGATGTAAGCAGGGTGCTCTGCTCCGATCAGAATTAAATCCAAGTACTGTCTTCTCCAGGCACCTTGAAGATCCCATGGCATTTTTCGAATGAGTAGGAAAAGCTAATCTTGGTGTCATGGCTCAGTGTACAACCTGTGTGGGTAATCTAGCCTTCCAAAATCCACCCTTTAAAAAAAATACTAATTAATTTCAGCAGACTATCTGCCCTTTTGTTTGAGATTATATTTATCCCTTAGCAAGCATTGTGCATACAAATTTGCAATTGCTCCTTCTAATACTAACTTTGTTTCTCTGCCATTTAACCCTTATGTCTACTTGGTCTTGTCCATTAATTATGCATTATTGTTTTTCAAAGTATCCTTTCCTGACTGACAGAAGCTTTCATGGCCATCAGCAGTATACACAACAGGACAATACACCATGCTTATCTGTTTTTCTCAACAAACTTAGTTGTATAGAACTTTCATTATAGATGGTGAAGTAAAGTCATGTCACAGACAAAATGTGAATGGTTTGTTTCACAAAGATCTTACCATTAATTGTACATGGAGAAGCCAAATAAAATGTAGTATCAGACCAAAGCAAGCTTGTGAGAAGAAGCCTGCAATGCCACAGCCCTGTGCTAAACTTCACAAGTGGTCCTTGGACGTCAGCTTACAAGTGAACCATGCTAAGGATAGCCTGCCACTTGAAGCTAAGCATGTTCTGGAAGTGAGAGTCCAACTGAGAAGCAGATTCTTATGTTTAGTCATCTGGCATTCTCCTTTAAAACAAAGAAAATCACAAGGATTCACACCCCCTCTCCTCCTTTTGAAACAAAAATTCCATTTCAGTCCTCTGCTGATATAAGTATTTTAGATGAGGCATGAAAAGCCAAGTTTTGTTTCACAAATATTCCATAAAATATGCATCTACAGATAGACATGGTCATGGGTTGAGGTTAGTGAGCCCTTAGGCTGCTATTTTTATACAGTGGGCACAAGATAGGCCTTAACAGGTGGCAGCTGATACGCCACAAGGTTAGATGTTCTGCTTGACCAGCCACCAGCAGACAGGACTTCCTAGGCAGGGTTCGAGCAAGGTAGAAATAAGTAAGGTCAGATTCGAGTAGGGGTTAAGGCAGGCAGAAAGCAAGGCAAATTCAAGGTTCAGGCCAAGGTCAAGGCAGACTGACAGCAAAGCAAAGTCAAGATCCAGGCTGTGGTTGCCAACAAGAAGTCAGTCCAGGGAGTAGGGACATAGTAGGACAGATAGGAGCAGGCAAGGAAGGCTGGAGATGAAGGTGGCAGCAGGAAGGGCAAGACAAGCTGAAACAAGGCAAGACAGGAACACACAAAAATAAACCAGAAACAAAGACAGGAACATGCTGTAGCAACTAGAACTGCTGAACAAGTAAGGGACCTATTGCAGAGGCACTGGGTGGTAGTTCTGAGCTTCCTTTATACTAGGCAGGATGTGATGTCATCAGTGCGTGTTACAGGAAGTCCAGGCAGCAAAACCTATAAAAGGGCTTAGGAACTGCAGGAAGTTCATCCAGGGACCTTAGATGCAGCACGATATTGGAGGCACTGCAGACTAGAGGTAAGAGGTATGACAGACATATATCTGCACGAAAAGGAAGCTTTTGGAAGCCAAATTTAGGACTGTAGGTAGATAGATGAAATCCAGAAACTCAGGATAGCATTCTTAGAAATGCTTTCCATTACACACACAGGGCCCCAGAGGCAGACAGAGCTCCGGCGCCTCAATGCGTAGGTGAGACAGTGCTGGGAAGATGGGCCTTTAGGTTTATAAGGAACTAGGAAGCATTTTGGGGAAGGGGAGCCTATTGTGAAACATTTGACTTCATCTTAACCAGGATAGAATCTGGCTGTTAATCACTATTGCTTAAAAAGGAGATAGTACAGTTTTTAAATTAGATTATGGGGGAAAGCCGACAGTTGCTCAGAAGCACATGGTTCAGACTGAGGTATCTTCAGAGGATGCTGGCATAACAGGAAAGTTATAAATTGAATATCCCAGGAGAAAGATTGTGATAGAGGCAGTAGTAGCTCGGGTCCATTTTAATAAAAAGCAAACTGCTAGGTGGGTTGAGAATACAATTAATAAACATACTTTGAATTACCTGTATACAAATGCCAGAAGTCTAAAAAATAAGATTGGAGAGTTATATGGCACTGAAGAAAGATGTAGACATAATAGGCATCTCAAAGACTTGGTGGAAGAAGGATAATGTGACACAGTGACACTAGGATAGAAATTATGTTAAATGACAGGCTAGGTCATTTAATATAGGTGGAGTGATGGCACTATATGGTAAGGATGGCATAGAGTCAAAAAGGATAAAAGTCTTTTAGGAGACAAAATGCACTTTATAATTTATATGGATAGATATTCCATATGTGATGGGGGAAGAGTATAGCAGTGGGGGATATCTACCACCTGCCAGAACAGGATCAATAGACAGGGAAATGCTAAAAGAATAAGAAAACTAACAAAATAAACAACACAATAATGGGAAATTTCAGTTACCTCACAAAACACGTTGCAAACAAATTTGAAAATTTTATGTGCTTAGGAATTTATCTCACAATGTGGACCATCATACCACCCTTGGTTGGTTTAGGCAGTAAGCCACGCTTTCAACCATAACGGGTCATATTTAATCATCGGTCCGGAATAGTCTGTTAAATTCCTTTTAAATTTCTTCAATTTTCTACTTTATTAAATTTACTTTTTTTATCGTTTTTTTTGTCCATTTATAATAAAATGTTTTTAACGGAGTAAGAAGCGGAATTGCCTTACTTGTGCGGAGCGCCTCAGCGCTTCCGAGGTAGTGCCTTCACTCACTTGTGCAGAGCGCCGCCGCGCTTTCAAGATTTCGATTTCAATGCTGCCGTGCTTAAAAGGCAGCAAATTCCGATCAAGGGTGCTCGTGTGACTTAGAGCTCCTATAGTCTGACGTACGTTTCGCAGTTTTGCTGCTTCAGGGACTCTGTGCCTAATCGGAAGGTTTAGGCTTAAGAAGAACACAAGGTTAGTTCCCGCCAAACTCTTTCAATATTTAAATGCCTTCGTATTTGCTTGCGTCTAATTCATTATAATGCCGCGTTCAGTCGCCTAATGCTCTTACCGGCATTATAATGAATTAGACGCAAGCAAATACGAAGGCATTTAAATATTGAAAGAGTTTGGCGGGAACTAACCTTGTGTTCTTCTTAAGCCTAAACCTTCCGATTAGGCACAGAGTCCCTGAAGCAGCAAAACTGCGAAACGTACGTCGGACTATAGGAGCTCTAAGTCACACGAGCACCCTTGATCGGAATTTGCTGCCTTTTAAGCACGGCAGCATTGAAATCGAAATCTTGAAAGCGCGGCGGCGCTCTGCACAAGTGAGTGAAGGCACTACCTCGGAAGCGCTGAGGCGCTCCGCACAAGTAAGGCAATTCCGCTTCTTACTCCGTTAAAAACATTTTATTATAAATGGACAAAAAAAACGATAAAAAAAGTAAATTTAATAAAGTAGAAAATTGAAGAAATTTAAAAGGAATTTAACAGACTATTCCGGACCGATGATTAAATATGACCCGTTATGGTTGAAAGCGTGGCTTACTGCCTAAACCAACCAAGGGTGGTATGATGGTCCACATTGTGAGATAAATTCCTAAGCACATAAAATTTTCAAATTTGTTTGCAACGTGTTTTGTGAGACAAGTGTGGTTCGTTGCACATTTTTCATTAACTGTTTCTGTATAGTGGTGTAAATTTCAGTTACCCCAATATTAATTGGATAAATGTCTCATTAGATACTGCTAGGAAGGTAAAGTTTTCACATTTATTTATTTATTTATTTTTAATTTTTATATACCGACATTCTTGTATAATATACAAATCATACCGGTTTACATTAAAACAGAAGATGCAGGCAAAATGTTTCCTTTGTCTAATACATTGAACATTTATAACAAGGAAATTGTTAACAAGGGATAAAAACTAAGAAAAACATGTCTAAATAGCTGCTTCATGGGGTAGCTGGTCCTGGAACCAACGAGTGGGGTCTACTCTAGATCTAATCCTAACTACAACAGAGGATCAGGTGCATGAGATAATGTTGGTGGAGCAGTTTGGCAATTGTGATCATAACTTACAATTAACAATCACTAAAGGAAGGACATTAAGGAGAACTACTGCTGTAGCATTTAAATTTAAAAAGAGAAACTATGATGGCCATGCATAATTTTCCCATAGCATTTTATAACCCATGTGTATAATATATGCACAATTTATAAGAACATAAGACTTTTTATACTGGGTCAGATCAAAGGACCATCAAGCCCAGTATCCTGATTCCAACAGTGACCAAGCCAGATCACAAGTATCTGGCAGGATCCCAAGGGGTAGATAAATTCTAAGCTGCTCATCCCAGGATAAGCAGTGAATTTCCCCCAAGTCCACCTTAATAATTGTTTATGGACTTTCATCCAGGAACTTGTACAAACTTTTTTTTATCACAGCTACACTATTATCTTTCACTACATCCTCTGGCAATGAATTCCAGAGCTTAATTAATCATTGTGTAACATACTCGTATCTTTACTCCTCAACATACGCACATATAAGTAGGCTTACGCATGAATATATGCAATCCATTGAAGCAATGTATATCAATGCATTGATTGCACATACTTTTCCTACTTATTTTAAAAATACATGCGTATATATTATACACATGAAAGTAAGGTAGGATTTATTTACATATATCTGGTTTTATGCATACATTAGGCAATTTTAAAATATGCACACATCAAGGAAATTACCAGTTTTACCAATTAGTCCACTAGGTTGTCCAGTCCTTCTCCAGGTCATCAAGACTCTCCTGATTCTTTACCTGAACTCCATCCCCCAGTTCACCCAGACCTTCCACCCAATCAGTAGTAAACATTAAACATGTTCAATATGGCTTACGCCAAATAATCAACAGGTGTAAAAATATGGGAGCAAGTTGGCAAATCTACATGATGTCTTTTAAAATAGCAACTTATGCTTGTAATTGTTGACTGTACTCAGGAACACACCTAGACTGCCCCTTTTTTATGCACATCTATGTGCATGCAAAGTGAATATACACATGTATTTTCTACTTTTATAAAATACAGAATACACGAGTAGAGGCTACTTATGCATGCATAGGCTAATTTTTACATGTGTAAATGTTTGAAAATTCACCTAAAAAAGTTTACATGTAACATGGACGCTGTTTTAAAACACCATTTTGGAAACTTAGATGTACTGCATGCATAAAAAAAAAGGGTAGAGAAGACCAAATGACTGCCAGTATAATTAAATGGTGAGGTAAACGAGTTTATTAAAGCCAAAATGACATCTTTCTAAAACTGGAAGGTGAATCCAAATGAAGAAAATAAGAAAGAGCATAAGCACTGGCAAATTAGATGTAAATAAGGAAGAGCAAAAGCCAATTTGAAAAGAAACTTGTCAAAGAGGCAAAAACTGAAAAATAAAACCTTTTTCAAGTGCATTTGAAATAAGAAGCCTTCGAGGGAGTCATTTGGATGATTGAGGGGTTAAAGATGCACTCAGGGAAGATAAGGGCATTAAAAAAAATTAAATTAATTCTTTGCTTTGGTCTTCACTGAGGAAGGTGTTGGGGAAATACCTATGCCAGAAACATTCTTTGAGGGTGATGATTCAGAGGAACAAAGACAAATCACAGTGAACTAGGAGATGTAACAGAGCAAACTAACAACTTAGAATTGTAGATAGGTGGTCTATGAATTGAAAACCAAATGGTATACACCTCAGAGTTCTGAAATAACTAAAAGTAACTGCAAACATTACTAATAATTTCTGACTTCTTATTCAAATCAGCGATGATACCTGAGGACTGGAGGGTGGCCAACATAGTGTCATATTCAAAAAGGGCTCCAAAGGTGCCTGGAAACTACAGACTAATAAGCAAGGAAAACAAAATTACTGACCATCTAGATAGTCACAAACTAATGGGGCAGAGCTAGCATGGATTTAACAATGGGAAGTCTTGCCTCACAAATCTGCTAGATTTTTTTGAAAGGGTCAAAAAACATGTGGACGAGGGTAAATTGGTTGATGATAGTGTATCTGGATTTTCAGAAGGCAGTTGATAAAGTTATGAGACAGGAGGCAATATCCTATTGTAGATTGGTAACTGGCTGAAGGAAGAGGAACAGAGAGTAGGACTGAATAGTCATTTCTCTCAGTGGAGGAAGTAAATAGTGGAGTGCCCAGGGATTTGTATTGGAAATGGTGCTTTTATATTTTATAAATGATCTGGTAAAGGGAGCAATGAGTGAGGTGATCAAATTCAAAGATTTCAGAACATTATTCAAAATTGTTAACTCATGAGCTGATCTTGAGAGACTGGGGCATTGGGCATCTAACTGGCAAATAAAATTTAATGTGGAAAAGTGCAAAGTGATGGAAAAATCCAAACTGTAGGTATCTGACACTGGATTCCATATTAGGTGTCACCATGCTGAGTACTGTATGTGGCTCTGGTTTCCCCATCTCAAAAAAGATATAACATAACTAGAAAAGGTACAGAGAAGGGCAACCAAAATGATACAGGGGATGGAAGAGCTCCCCTACTGGAACCGTTAACAGGTTAGGGCTCTTCAGCCTGGAGAAGAGAGAGCGAGAGAAGATATGATAGAGGTCTATAAAATCATGAATATGGTGGAACTGATAAACAGGGAATAGCTATTATCCTTTCAGATAGTACTAGGACTAGGGGACACTCCATGAAGCTAATAGACAGCAGATTTAAAACCAATTGTAGAAAATATTTTTTCACTTATTGCACAATTAAACTGTGGCATTTGTTGTCGGAGGATGTGGTGAAAGCAGTTAACATAGTTGGGGCAGATTTTCAAAGGGGTACGTACGTAAGATACGCGCGTAAACCCCGAACAGCTGCCCCTTCCACCCCCTGCGTGCGCCGAGCCTATGTTGCATAGGCTCGGCGGCGCGCGCAAGCCCCGGGACGCACGTAAGTCCCGGGGATTTCCTGGGGGGGGGCGTGTCGGGGGCGTGTCGTGGCTGGCGCGTCATCGGGGGTGTTCCGGGAGCGGGCTTGCAGGTGTGGTTCCAGCCCAGGGGCGACCTGGGGGCGTGGACGCGGCCTCTGGACCAGCCCCCGGACTGTAACATGGCGCGCCGGCGCGCGAAAGTTACGCCTGCCTTGGGCAGGCGTAACTTTTGAAATAAAGGTGGGGGGGGGAATTAGGGCCGGGGGCGGATTAGTTAGGGGAAGGAAAGGGAAGGTGGGGGGCACCAGAAAGAAAGTTCCCTCCGAGGCCGCTCCGATTTCGCCTTGTGCAGCCTTGTGCGCGCCGACCCGGATGTTAAAAGATACTCGCAGCTACGCGTATCTTTTAAAATCCGGCGTACTTTTGTTTGCGTCGGTTGCGCGAACAAAAGTACGCACGGGCGTACTTTTTTAAAATCTGCCCCTTGGAGTATACAAATTCTGGAGGAAAATTCCAGAAACCATTATTAGACATGTGGACTTGTAAAACCACTGCTGATCATGGGTTATGAATAAGAAGGATTGGACCTATTTGGAATTCTGCCAAGTAGGTTAGGTGTGACCTGGAATGGCTAATCAGGGTCAGGATGCTGGGCTTGAGGGAGCTTTCATCTGACCCAGTATGGTATTTCTTATGTTTCTTTTGTAATTTAAATCTTAAAGGGAGCATTTCTACACAGAAGGCAAAAGTCTCAAAGCTGCACATTTCTTGCAACTTAAGAACATAAGAACATAAGAACATAAGAAATTGCCATGCTGGGTCAGACCAAGGGTCCATCAAGCCCAGCATCCTGTTTCCAACAGAGGCCAAACCAGGCCACAAGAACCTGGCAATTACCCAAACACCTAGAAGATCCCATGCTACTGATGCAATTAATAGCAGTGACTATTATTTATTGTATTTATATTCCGCATTTTGAGGCACTTCTTTTATTTATTTAAATTGTTTTATATTCCACCTATTCAAGCACAACTTGTTTGAGACAGATTGGGCAAAGGTGCTGAGGAAAAAGGGCAAACAACATGAAAAGGCCAATTTTTTCTAGTTTTCAACTAAGTAACATTTTTCCCCACATAGAACCTTCCTAAAAAAGAACTTTTTTTTAACCCATTCTATTCCCTTGAAAAACTATTTTTTATTGAAGAAGGCTCTTAATTGTACAATGGGGAAAAAAAAATATTGCTTAGGTTGAAACTTCCAAAAGCCGTGTTCTGTCTCTCTCTCTCTCCTTTTTTTTTTTGCTTTTGCTGTAAATATACCCACGTATTTTTAGTTATGAAGTTTCTGAAAACTCCTTTTCTTCTTCATTCTTGCCTTCCATTATCTAAAATTTGGGGTGAGGGGGAAGGGGAAGGTATTGCTGGGCTGAATATCAGAACTCCATGCAGACACTATGCAGCTAGGGGGGCAGGGGATTGGATGTCAGGAAATACAATTTTAAAACTAGATGGTGTGAATGGAAGGAAAGATATATTTTGACCCAGCTGTTTCCTTCAGCTCCTTTGGGCTTCCAGCTCAGTCAGAGCCAGGGCTGAGATCCGGAGCCATGAGTCTTCATTAACAATCTGAAGAGTTATCCCCTATTATTTATATCCACTCCCGGATTAGTCATGGTAGTGCCAGGCCTCAGCTGGGGACCATACACCAGGGATCCCTCCAGAGCCCTGCTATCATGGGCCCTAAATCCAACCACCAGGTGTCATCCTTGTGAGATGCCTATAACCCCAACCCAGGGAGTTGTTTCAGGAGCATTCCCCGCCTCAGCCGGCCCAATGAGCAGAAGACCTGAGTTGGCAATCAAAGTTGGCTCTAGGTGTACATCTTTAAAAAAAAAAAAAAAAAAAAAGAAAGTATATTGGAAATAGAACAGAAATGGAAAAATAAGACCAAATAGAGGAAGCAACAGAGGCAAAACAAAAAAAAGAGCAAGATAATATTTTGATATATCCTTTCATTAATACTGCGCCTGTGTAGGTGACCATCAGCCTCCAATCGATCTTTTTTCTGTTAGAGGTATCTTGGCTGCAATATTAATTTATTCCACTGCAGTTTTCTGAACGTGTTTAGCACTGTCTCTGTAGGTGCGTGCTGCTGATGCTGATCAGGAGCTGATAGTCAAGAATTCTAAAGCATAAAAAAGAAAAACTGAAACTGAATAATTTAATGCCGGATCAGCGATACCTGATTCACAGCTGACTACAAGGCAGCCACAATTTAATAGTCACTTAAAAGGGGCCATTCTTCTCTCTAGGACTTTGGCTGCTTTCTCTCTCTTATAGGGACTGATATCATAAAGCCCAGGCTAAAATTAGAGTTAGATTTTAGCGTGGGTTTCATTTTATACACTCGCTAAAATAAGTGTCCCCCTCATGAGGCAATAAGCTAATAACATGGCAATAGACCATGCATAACAACAGCACACTAAACAGCTTTTTTACTCCTTGGCCTTGTAACCTTTCATAAAATTAAAACCCACAAAAAAAATAAAATAAAAACAAGTTTGATCCTTCCCCCAGCTTAAAAAACATTTAGCAGAGGGCTTAGGCAAACTCTCCCACTCTCCGGACCCCCCACCCACAGGATGCTGAACACCCTTACCTTAAAGTAGAGTCAAGTTTCTGTTCAGGTCGTGTTGGTGCATGGGTCTGGTAGGCCCTCCCAGCCCCCTCATCTTAAAGAAATCTGTCTGAGCCGAACTCCCTCACCCTTCCAAACCCACATCTATCCATCAGAAACCTCCAAAACCCCTGCCTCCAATAGGCTGTTCTTTCAACTCAAAGCCGATTGGTCCCTCCACTGTGAAGTGTCAGTGAGAGGCCCAATCCCCTTTCAGAATTCTGAAAGGACAGCCTTCTGAAAGTGAATTAGTTCTTTCACTGACAGCTGACAGTGGAAGATCAATCAGCGGACAGTGAAGGAGTGAATACATTAATATTATGTGCCTGTCTGAAGAGGTAGGACCTTCTGGGGCAGAGGTTCCTGGGGCAGGGAGGTTTTGGAGGGCTTCCATGGTTAGAAGTGTGTTTGGAATGGTGGGGGAGTTTGGCTCAAGCTGATTTAATTGTTTAAGATGAGGGCACTGGAAGAGCCTTTTTTAAGGGGGGGGGGGGGGTTGGGAATTAGACTAAGGCCCCCCACTAAGCTTTTTTTTAAGGTGGGGCCAGGATCAGTCTGTTTGGGAGAGGAGGAAGGACTCACAGGAGTGGGGTTCAATGCTGCTGGAAATTTAACACCTGCCTTTGAGCAGGCATTACATTTCCTGCAGTAAAAGGAGACGCGCTAGGCAACATCCACACTAATGCACGGCCTTGCATTGCAGGGTAGTAGCTAAAAGGCTATTCTTCTGCAATTTGCATCAGATGTGCTAAGCCTACCATGTTTATTAGTGTGGATATTTTGGGCACTAAACCTCTTTTTACATACCCAGGGCACTGAAAAACCTGCCCTAAAACATGAGTTAAAGCTCATGGTAGGTACAGTGTGGCTTATTACATCAGCCCTATAGTGGCAGCATCCTGTCTTTGTAGAAGGACTGCATAGGCAAATCCAAATAAAAGAGAACAGGCCGTTGAAACCACAGTTCCTTAACCACCCATCCAAGGCTAGGGGAGAGTTTTTTGAGCCATCGGGCAGTGCCCCATTGCGAGAATGGTCAGCCTGCCCCATGTGGAAAGCAGTAGACGAAATGAATCATGGTACCGATCAGCTATACAACCCCGTTTGCTTTCATACTTCCCTTGTAATCGGCTTAGTGCAGTGGACCGCTGTAAGTGTTAAACAAATATTTTAAATAAATAAAAATAAATAAGACTCCTTTCCAGTGGAGGCACAGGAACTATTTAAAAAAAGAAAAGGCAACAAATAAGCTGTAGTGTCCTACTTTCACAGAGGCAGGATTGTGAAATCTCTTTACAGTCAAAAGCATCCTATCCAGGGTGCTAAAGGCATCCCAGGGAATTTTGTTCTTTCCTTTAAAATACCAGTACACTCACTGGTAGTTCAAGCAGGAAACTCTAATATCCCCCTTTTTACCACTCTAATTTTTACTTACTTATTTCCTGTGAAAGCTGCTTCTGAATACTAGTACAGAAGTAATACTTTTATTTCTTTCTGTTTTTAGGGGATTTTTCCACACAAATTTCAATTTTTTTTAATGTTTATTTCATTTGAAAAAAAAACAATATTTAAAAAAATATTTAAAAAAAAACCCAAAAAAGAAAAGGGGCTTCCTATCCTCGCCACAAATCCCTACCACGTGAAAAAATGCCAGGGAATGGATCCTCCCCGGCCCACCTACCTAGTCCGAGGGGAATCTGACAATAAGGCCTGGGCCCAGGCCGAAGCTTCAGCCTTGCATAGTCTTATGCAAGCAGTAGGTCTCCTTGATCTCGGCATAGGCCCTAATCAAGGCCTAGGCTTGGAAGCCTGGTCCCAACACCGGGGCCTAGGTCTAGGCCAAGGCCTGGGCCCAGGCCTGATACTGGGGCCTGGTCTAGAGGCCAGATCCTGATGCATGGGCCTGGGCCTGAGCCTAGGCCCGAAGATAAGCCCCAGTCTAGAGGCCAGATCCTGATGCATGGGCCTTGGCCTGAGCCTAGGCCCGAAGATAAGCCCCAGTCTAGAGGCCAGATCCTGATGCCTCTGCCTGGGACTAGACCAAGGCTCATGCTCAGGCCTAGTCCAGAGGCTAGGTCCCAAATGCTGGGCCTCAGCCTAGGCCAAGGCCTGGGCCCAGGCCAGACACTGGGGCGAGGTCCGGAGGCTGGGTTCCGATGCCCGGGCCCCGGCCTGATGCCGTGCCAGGCTTTGAGGCCCGGTCTTGACACCTGGACCTCAGGCCAAGACCAAGCCCTACA
This sequence comes from Rhinatrema bivittatum, assembly GCF_901001135.1. Taxonomy (NCBI): domain Eukaryota; kingdom Metazoa; phylum Chordata; class Amphibia; order Gymnophiona; family Rhinatrematidae; genus Rhinatrema; species Rhinatrema bivittatum. The sequence continues at coordinate 302,227,626 of NC_042615.1, forward strand.
ACAGGGCTCGGCTTAGAGGCTGGGTTCCAGTGCCTGAGTCTCGGCTTAGGCCAGGGCACAGGTCCAATGCCTGGGTCAGACTCGGAGGCCCAGCCCCAATGCCTGGGTCTTGGCCTAAGCACAGGACCTATACTAGGGCCCAACCTGGAGGTCAGGTCCTGACGCTGGGTCCTCAGCCTTGGCCAACCTCCAGACCCAGGCCTGATGCAGGGGGCCCAGCCCAGAGGCTGGGTCCCAGTGTCAGGACCTTGCCCAGGCCCAGCTGCGGCAGACCAGACCTCGTAGGGTCTGACGACTTCTTTCTGCATCTTCTTTCTTGAAATGAAACCGTCTGCTGGAGAACACACTGGAGGGCACCATTTTGGTTAATTTACTTTGGCGCATCCCCAGCGGACGGTCTCATTTCAAGAAAGAAGACAGTGGATCTTCGACGCCTGGGATCCAGCAGCTGGGTCTGGGCCCAACCCTGAGTTCACGCCCCAGCATTTGAAACTGGCCTCAGGGTTACGCCTCTGTGATGGGCCTGTGTTTGAGCTCTGGCCTAGGCTAGGCCCAGATGATGGGACTTGGTCTCTGCGCTGGGCCCCAGTGTTAGGCCTGGGCTTGTGCTTTGGCCAAGGCCCAGGCATCAGAATTGGGCTTCTGGGTGTGGCCCCAGCCTTAGCTTGCTTCTGGACTGGGCCAGGATGAAGCATTGGATTCCTGATGGATAAGGTAAGTGGGAGTTGGGAAGTTTCTGGGTCTGGGCCTTTGCTCAGTTTTCGGCCAGGACCATAGCCTAGGCCAAGACATAGGCATTGCACTAGGGCATAGAACAGGGCCCTAGACTTTGGGTCTCAGCCTATTCTCTGTGTGAGGATCCGGCTTCGGACCTAGACTTAGGCCCAACAGGTGACATTTCTTTTCCCCGATTTTCAAAACAGAATTAAATTCTGATGAAATTTCTTCAGAATTTAAATTGTTCCATTTTGAAAAATGACCTGAAATGAAATAGGAAATTTCATCTCATTTCCTATTTCGTTTCTCCCGAATGCACATCCCATCTGAATACAGATTGTATAGAGGGAGCAGCCATAATGAAAAGAACAGTTCTTTTGTTTCAAAGTGTAAAAATATATTAGAAATACAATGAGGGGTGAGACTCTCAGAGAGGAACCATAACAGCCAGGACACAGGCAAGCTAATAATTTCACAAATGTGTCTAGTTTTGCTGATTCAGTCTGTCGGTGTATTGCACATCCAGAAAACTAAAAGAAAAACCGCAGTCCAGAAAGTAAAAAATGCATGAATGTTGCAGGAAAAGCAATTTTTAAAAATCCCCCCCCAAAGAGAGAGGTGCAGTCTGTGGCATTTGCAGTGTTATAGCAAGTGCAGTTTTCTGTTATCCCTGCTTGCTGGTAATGTTCACACTGGTAGGTGGACTTGTCAGTCAGCTAAAACAGGAATATGAGCTGGCGATGGGAGGGTCTGGCAAAGGCACGATAGACACATTTTGCAACAGAACAAAAGAGGCTAAGCCAGCCTAGTGGGCACTCATTCATGTATTTCACCTCTTCTTTGAGCCACTCCGGGCAGGGAGTAACGCAGAAGCCATGGCGGATAATGGAGCGATGGCACAAAAGCAATCCCCCAAAGGAAACAACTGAGAAGGGAGAAGAAGCTGTAGTTTCCTCAAAGTAAATATAAAGAGTGGAGACATCTAATAGTTGCTTCTTCACAGTGCCGTTTACCCTTAGCCTCTCTCTCTTCTTTGAGTTAAAAAATGGTAAAGCTGAAAAGGCAGGAAGAAATTTGGAAGATCCGGTCTTGTTGAAAGTCTGGTTTGTGTGCTGAGCAGAACCTTGAAGCTTTTGCATGCAAGTGGGAGAGTTACTGAATGTGCTGTGAATGCAGATGAAGTGTTTTACAAACATTGAATCTCATCCAGAGGTAAAACTGGACCTCAGGTATTCTATGAAATTAATGTGAGCGGTTCTTTTGGCTCAGAGCTATGGAGCACTGGAGATCCATGTTCATCACACACAGGCTGGGTGCTTTACATCCAGCCTCCTGTTCTTTAATGGCATTATTAACTGGATTGGATTTTTTTTTTTCTAGCTGAGACTTTGCCAGGACATGTTTCACTATTGCTCTGAAGATGCTCTATGCTCTTAAAGGTAGATTTTAAAAGGGCCCCGTGTGCGCCCATAAACGCGCGTATCTCGCCATGCACAAAAATACACACTATTTTATTAAAAACCTACGTGCGGTTATAAAGACACTGCATTGTACAAAGTAACTCCTTTTCATCACTTATAAGGTCAAAAGTTCTTTAATGAGGTCACTTTTACAATGGATACCTCTGAATGTGTCTGTAACACCCCCCCCCCCCCAACCCCAACCCACCTTCTGAAAACTCACCCTGAATCAAAGTGCCCTCTTATAATGGTTCATATATAGAGTATCAGACTGAGCTTTATAAAGAGTCTCTCTCTCTCTCTCTCTTCCTCTGTCTCTCCCCCACCCTCAGACTTTAAAATTCACATAGCTCCCACCATGCTTTTCAAATTTACCTTTCATTTTTTCAAAGGAAAGGAAAAACAAACCTAATTAATTCAGAAAGCAATGGAAAAAGAATGCAAAGATTCATAATTTTGTTTATTCTTTAATGTGCTCCAGGTCAACAGAAATAGCCAATCAGAGAACTGTTGTTCTGCAGGCTGTGTTGTAATTGGTTGGCTTCACTTCTCTTTGGTTGATAATGTGATCCAAACTGCTTTTGGAAGGAAGAGCAGATGCTGTTCTACATCAGCATTGGTCTGCCAGAAATCTTTGCCTTTCTTCCAATCCCCTCTCTCCCTTCCCCCCCAAAAGAAGAAAGAAAAAATGCAGAGCATGACTCCATAACCCTGTATACACGTATTGCTAGAAGGTGGACTCATGGTGCTCCACTTTCAGCAGCCAGTGAGCAAAGAGTCACAGGTGCCTCTTCATTTTAACTTTTGGTTTATATATATTGTCTTCTTGAGTGGGGACTTGCAGCGATAGGCTAGCTCTAGGCAGAGATGGACATAGAGATATATCTTTATTGTACTGCAACGTAGATGGTAACCTGAGGATCGGGTGAGGATTCCAGCTAGGAGAGGAGAGCCAGATGATAATGTTCGGTCTGTATGTAGCAGAGTGGAATGGCAGTTCCACATTCTCACCAGGCCCGCAGTGCAGGGTAGATCAGGAGTCTATGGAGAGAGAGATGAGACAAGCAAAGACAGAACAGGAGCGGCAGTACTCACTCTGATGCTGGTAGTTGTAGTAGGAGAGAGCCCCGAGGAGCGGAGGTCTCGGACGAGCAAGGCCCCGAGGAGTGGGTACCGTAGACGTCCTGGTAATAGGTAGGCAACCTTGAAGGGTAAGTAAGAGCAAGGCAAGGCCCCCGAGGAGCGGGTACCTTAGGCATCCTTGTTGGTAGCAGATACCCCGGAGGGTAAAGAGGAGCGAGGCAAGGCCCCCGAGGAGTGGGTGCCTTAGCCGTCCTTGTTGGTAGCAGATAACCCCAGAGGGTAAAGAGGAGCGAGGCAAGGCCCCCATGGAGCGGGTACCTAAGTCGTCCTGGAGCGAGAGTACACAGAGCGGGAGCGTCTGGTAACGAGGAGAGATCAGCATGGAGGATTCCTTGCTAACTCGTAGCTGGAATTGTGAAATGGGTTTAATTATTCTGAGCTGTGATGTCATGCGGTGGGGATGCCCCCGAGGTTCCCGCCATGACGCATGCAAAGGACAGGGTGATCCCGGGAGAAAGATGGCAAACGCAATCGCCCATACCGTTCTGGGGATGCCGGAGGGATCGGCGTAGAGAAGCAGATGCAGCCATCTTCCCAAGATGAACGGAGTCAGGCAGAAAAAAGGTAAGCAACAGAGGGCACAGCCATCTGCGACCGACAGGTGCAACAATTATAGCTTGATTCATGATTCATCCTCATCTAGGGAGAGGGCAATGTCAGAGGAACCTCCTATAACACTCTCTGATTCCCAGGAAGGCGCTGCATGATTTCATATTTCTCTGTTGTACCTTTTGGATGATGAAGATTCTACTGGTCTTTCATTGGATCCCTCACCACATCCTCCTAGGAGTACATATACTCCTAAGGATATGGCATATCCTGCTTTTGTCTAAAAGATAGCCTAGCAGATTCCTTTCATCCTATTCCAAGAGGCAGAATCTAGATAAGACATTTTTGGTTTATTAATTTTATTGAGCCTTCAAAACAAATTGTAGTGGTACCAATACATAGAGTACAACAAGAACTTTATAGTAACATTCATAGTAACATAGTAATGACAGCAGAAAAGGACCAAATGGTCCATCCAGTCTGCCCAACAAGCTTCCTATGGCAGTATCTGCCTCGCCACATAGGCTACCCCCATGTTTCTCTTAATGGTAGCAACTGCTGTTCCATGCAGTTATCCCCCAATCCTTATGATAACCCATAAAGAAAAATTACACCTAGCAAAATTCAGACAAGGATGTGGAAGACACCTTTGTCAACACTTCCAATCTCAAAAAACCTGTATATCAAATATAAAATTCATTTTTTTCCAGGTCATCTAAATGTCCAGCTACTCCACCAATCAGTAGTGGTAGAATCTGCTTTAAAAAAAGGCAAAAAGATATACAATACATTCTACCACCCTTCTGAAGAAAGATCCTGCCTTATTGGATAATATGACAAAATGGTTTTATAATCACTCAGCTATGTTAAGTTCTAGAATAATTGCACATCAATTATACGTGGTACTGTATATGTATTCTTGCTTTTGAAAACTGCAGGATATGACTCAAGAACTTTGAGCAGATTTCAAGAAAAGTTTCATATGAGCTGAAGAATGTAGTAAGTACTTCATCTGATCAACTTATGGGGCTTATGACACTTCTTCCAAATTATTAACATTGAAGCTAGAAGATTAGCTTGCCTTTCAGCTTCAGGACTCCATGAAGATTTTGATGATATTCCATGTACAGGAGATAAAAGTACAATTTTAAGGAACATTTTACCACTCTCCTGACATTATCAGTGGTGACGACAGAACAAACTTAAACATTTTAAAAGCCTTAACCTCAATATAGGTAGTCCTCAGACTTACTTCATGAAGCAACCACACAAGATGTCCCACATTTCCGTCATCCTCAAATTTACATTCTGCTACACCTCCATTAAAGGTTTTACTTTCCAGTACTGCTGGAGTCTCTGGCCCCCACCACCAACTGCTTTCACCACATCCTCTAGCAATAAATTCCACAGTTTAATTGTGCACTATGTGAAAAAAGAAACATTCTTCTATTTGTTTTAAATATGATATTAGCTATCATGGAGTGTTCCCTAGTCCTAGAACAATTTGAAAGGGTCAGTGACTGTTCCCCATTTATCCAGCTTACCCAGCAAGATTTTATAGACCTCTATTATATCTACTCTCAGCTATCTCTTCTCCAGACTGGAAAGTCTTAACTTGTTTAGCCTTTCCTCATAGGTGAGCTGACATTTCCTTCTATCATTTTAGTCATTGTTCTCTGTATATTTTCTGCTTCTATCTTTTTTGAAATGGGGGCAACCAGAACTGCACACAGTACTCAGGGTGTGATTGCTTCATGAATTGATAGAGAGGCATTATGATATGCCCTCTTATTTTCCATTTCTTTCCTCTGGATTGACACCTAATATGGAACCCCACCTCATGTACCTATAGTTTGAAATATTCTTCCCTATATGCATCACTCTGCACTTGTCCACAATAAATTTTGTCTGACACTTAGACACCTGAGTCTCCAGTCTCACAATATCCTCTTGCAATTCTTCACAATTAGCTCATGACCTAACAACTCTGAATAATTTTATGTCATCTGCAAAATTTGACCACCTCATTCATCACTATTTTTTCCAGATCATTTATAAATATATTAAAAAGCACTGGTCTAGTACAGATCCCTGGGGCACTCCACCTTTCTGCATGGAGAGAAATGACAATTCAATCCTATTCTCTGTTTCCTGTTCATTAGCCAGTTACCAATCCACAAGAAGACATTGCCTCCTATCTTATGACATTATAGTTTACTGATGGATATCTCATGAGGGACTTTGTCAAAGGCCTTCTGAAAATACGGACACACTATCAGTTGACTCACCCTTGTCCACATATTTGTTAGCCCCTTCAAAAAAATGTAACAGATTTGTATAGCAAGCCTTCCTTTTATAAAATCCATGCTGGCTCAACCAAATAAGTCCTCGTCTATCCAGATGGCTAGTATTTTTGTTCTTCAAAATAGCTTCCACTATTTTACGTGATGAACAACAGGCTCACTGGCCTTTAGTTTCCAGATCATCTCTGGATTCCTTTTTAAAAAAAAGACGTTACATGAGTCACTCTCTAATCCTTTGGTATGGTAACTGACCTGAATGAGACTTTAGAAATTGTTAGTAATAAATCTGCAATTTCATTTTTTAGTTCTTTCAGAAATCTGGGGTGTACACCATCTAGTCCTGGTGATTTGTTATTTTTTAGTTTGTTGATTTGCTCTATTACATCTTCCTGGTTCACTGTGATTTGATTCAGGTCTTCTGAGTCATTACTCTGAATGTTTCCAGCATAGGTATCACCCTAACACACTCCTGAGTAAAGACCAAAGCAAATAATTCATTTCATTTTTTTTCCTATGGCCTTGTCTTCCCTGAGAGCACATTTAACCCTTCAGTCATCTAGTGGTCCAAGTCCCTCCCTCACAGGCTTCTTGCTTCAAATATACTTAGTTTTTTATTTTGAGTTTTTGTCTCTGACAAATTTCTTTTCAAATTCTCTTTTGGCCTGCCTTATTAATGCTTTACATCTAACTTGCTAGTGCTTATGCTTTGTCCTACTTTCTTCATTTGGATCTACCTTCTAGTTTCTGAAAGATGTCCTTTTGGCTTTAATAGCCTCTTTCATCTCACCTTTTAACCATTCTAGCAAACAAATGGTCTTCTTTCTACCTTTTTTAATCCATGGAATACAAATGGTCTAGGCTTTCAAGATGGTGTTTTTAAACAGCATCCACAGTGCATGCAAACTTTTAACCTTTGCAACTGCTCCATTTACTTTTTTCTAAGTCATTTCCTCATTTTATCATAGTCGTGATATTTAAAGTTAAATGCCACTGCAGTAGTTAATATCTATGTCCTCCCTTCAGTGATTATGTTAAATTTAATTACACTATGGTCACTGTTGTCAAGCAGCCCCACCACTGTTACCTCTTGCACTAGATCTTGTGTCTCCACGAGGATTTGATCTGAGAGTATGCCCCATATTGCTCCTCCATGAAGCAGTCATTTATGGCATCTAGAAGCTTTACCTCCCTAGCATGTCTTGATAAGACTTTCACTCAATCAGAATTGGGTAATTGAAATCTATTATTGTGTTGCCTGTTAGCTTTTCTAATTTCTTCTAACTTCAAATGGAAAAGGTTCACTATCTGGTGCACAACTGTACAAAAGACCCATTTACCTGACCTGCTCCCATGTTTCTTCAATAACTGTTACACCTTTCTCAATCAGGATTGAAGACTAACTCTGTCAGAGTTCATCTCAGTGCTATAATAGCATAGCATGAAAATTTCAAGGATCTTTTTATTTCTTATCAACCTATGGTGGCCAGATAAATGAAAGGCCTAAATCATCCTAAATGAAAATAAATGAAGAAAAAAATCTCACTGATTAGGCTTAAAACACTTGAAATAATTCAATTTTAATTTAAAGGAGGAAAAAAATGCCTCAGAACAGAAGCAAAGAATGTCTTAGCATAGATTGCCAACTTTCAATCACTGCTCAAAAACCTCCTGATTTAACCACTCTTCAAGAAATGTGCAAAATATATTTCTGTGTATTTTTTATATTTTTATTATTGCCTTAATTACTTAATGCACATCTCCGTGTCCCAAAACTTTAAAACTAGGTGAAGATACTACTTAATTGATACTCAACTGTTGTTGTTGTATTTCAATCTTGTTTACACAAAAAGGATTTTTCACAAGATACAGAAAGAAACAATCACTTAGCTCAAGCATAATTGCTGCAGATACAATCTTGTCAGCATGTAGAATTTTGTCCAACGGGGCCAATATTTTGCATTGTGAACTGCATCAAGAATAGATTCAATGAAAAGTCTACTCAAAAAAGTCTTCACAGTGACATAGGGAAGATAACATTCAAACAATTGTGAGTGGCAGCATGTATGCATGTATATGGCTGTGCAAAGATCTAGGCAAGTATTTTATAATCATCGTGTATGATATACATGGTTTTATAATATATGTATATCTCTACTCTGCAACATATTCATGTATGTAGGCTTATGTGCAAATACATGCAATACATTGAAACCACATATATCAATGCATTGAACATGTGTACTTTTCTTACCCATTTTAAAAATATACAAGTTTATATTTTACATGCAAAAGTAGGACTTAACTCGCATAAATCCTGATTTGCATGCAGAAATCAACCAATTTTAAAATATGTGCACATAAATGAAATTAACCAGTTTACCAATTAGTTCACCAGTTTGCCCAATCTTCCAGATCATCAAGACCTTCCTGGTTCTTCAGCCTGAACAACCCCCTCTTCACCCAGACCTCCCTCCCTCCCACCCAGTCAGTATTTATTTATTCAGTTTTTATATTCCGCCATACCTCCATATTCAAGGTAGGTTACACCATTACATACATAATTGCATCAATAGAAACAATACAATAAAACTTTAAATGAATAATATCACATAATGGTTACTACAATAAACATGTTTCATATCCAGGGCTTAATTTCTGGGAGAATGGCGTGGAAAGCAGTTCCGGCACTTCTGTTAAGACTTAGGTAGCACAGCAGGGGGTTTCTTCTCCAGCCTCTCCCCTCCAGGCAGCCTGCAGGGAAGAGGAAGAGAGAGGGTGAGCGTGGAGCAAACAGGCAGAGAATAACCATGCTGCTGCCTGATTCAATTCTTGTCCTCCAGGGTACAGGAAGGGAAGAGGTGTTACTGAAGCAGAAACTGCATTACAAAGAACAGATACAAAAAGGGTTTGAATTAGTCCAAGTCTGAAACCTATGAAGAGTAGTGCCAGTTGTCAAGGCTTCAATCCTGGCCTTAATGATTGGCACTACAGCTCACAAGTTGCAAACTTGCGCTAATTCAACCCCTTTATCTGTCTGTTATCCAGGGCTTACTTTCTTGTAGAACAACCCAGCCTGGCACTCTGCCACCATTTTTCTGGGACCCAAGGAAGTGGAGTAAATGAGTTCTGGCTCTCCTGCAGAAATGGAACAGAGCTGGCGGTGTGAATCAGTTCCAGAACTGCTCCTGGGGAAGGGCAAGAGAGTAAGTGAGGAGATAGTAGGAAGAAAGTGAATGAAGGAATTGAAGGGACTCAGATTGAGGGTGAGGGGTGAGAGAGTGAATGAGAAGCTCGGAAGAAAGAGAGAGCAAGTGGTGTGAGGGGATGTGGGAGACAGAGTGAGTGAAGGAATTGGAGGGGCTGTGGGTTGTTGCAGGGAGAGAATGTGTGTGAATCAAATTTGTTGTGGGGTGTGACTGACGGGATTGGAGGGACTATGAGGAGTGAGATAAAAGAGTGGAGGGCAGTCTGTGAGTGAGATGATTGAAAGGAGCGAGGAAAGACTAAATGAGGGAATGGAAAGAAGAAAAAGTGAGCGTGGAGGCTATGTAGTGCTGCTCCTTTACTTCCTCCCCTGACAAAGTGAAAAGCTGGATGCACTTTTGAATTCCTGTCTAAGGAGGGTGAGGAGAATAGGTGATGCATACCAGTCTGCCCCCAACCTTCAAGGCAGCCAGCTGATTTTGGCTTGAAGAGAAGGCCTAAGCCTTACTCAGAGCCATAGCCAGGCAATTTGGCGCCTATGGCCAATTGAAAAAGTATGCCCTCGCCCTGTGCCTAATATGACACCACAAGCTGGAAGACTTAACACTAATACTATTATAATCTATAAGTAGTCACAAGTATGACCTTGGTTCCATAAGTGTGACCCTCAGGTCTGTAAGGAAATAGAAATGTAACATGAGAAAAAAAATAAAACTGAGAAAGATGAGGAATAAATAAAGGATGACATAAACAAAATAAATACACATACATTTAAATAAAGAATAAAATAAAGAATAATGTAGAGTAAGTTACAATATTGATCTGTTGATTGCAGTATAGTTTCTTACAAGGGAACCCTTCTGGCTTTCATCTGAGCAAAATCATTTATAACAGAATCAAAATTAATTTCTTCTAACTTGTCATCTTCTCTGGACAGCCTTATCTATCCCATTGTTGACCTTAAGTAGTTCTTGATTATTTTAAGTTTGCTAAAACTCCTTTCACAAGATGCAACAGTCACTGGTAGAGTTGGAAAAATCCTTAATGCCTTGGATAGTTAGGGTATGTCTCAGAAAGATCCGATTTGACTATACCATTCAGGATGTCCAGATGGCTGAAGGGTTTCAAAATCACTAGAGAACAATTCTTTGGTTTGATGTTTGAAGCAAGTCACTTCATTCAGAAACGGAGTTCTGTCAAGTTCAGTGTATATGTCACACAAGTGCTGGGCACACTTTTGGAGATCTACACTTGGCAGTGAAGATAACTTTCCGCCAGTTAAAAAAATCAAAATCGGAAAAAAATCAAAATCTAATGCAACACATTCAAAACTTTCAAATCTTCTTTTTCTTTCGACAGATATTGTATCCACTACATCATTGAATTGCATCCTGAATGTATCTGTGGCTGTGAAATTTGGAAAATCATCTTTGGCTTCCTCTCCTGCCCTTTGCTTGATTTTTCTCTTTCGCCTGCCTTGAAAAACAGACTCAATGTTGATTTTTTTACAACTTGAAGCCACTTTTTTCATTACCATTTCCAATCCATTGCTTCAAAAATCTTGAAAAGCATGGTACAGTCCTTTTATAAAATGTAGTTGCTTGACTGATGTCTTGTGACTTTTCCTGAAGTTCTTCATTGACATGTCAAAATCATGTTCCACATTGTCAACAGCACAACAAATTTGAAGCTTTTCATTTCTTGGAGTAGAAAGCGGGCAATTGACACAGAATCACCAAAGTTTGCATTCTTGGAGATTTCTTCAAGTACTTCCTGAAATTGTGACTCCAAAGCATGTACAGCATCTGCTTTAGAACACCACCTGGTGTCACAGTGGCTTTTCAGAGAAATGTCCAAAACTTCCATCATTTTATTCCATTGATGAGTAGATGTCGAGAAAAGTGTATAGAGTTTCTGAACAGTCCCAAAAAATGACACCATAGTTACATTTGCAGAAGATGCATGCACTCCTACTAAATGTAAGCTGTGTGCAGCACGAGGAACACATTTAGCCAGGGGATTTTCATGCAGAGGTTCAGCTTGTACCCCCTTATATTTTCCAACCATCTTTGCTCTGTTATCATATCCTTGGCCTCGAATATCTTGAACATTCAAACCATCTGCATGAAGTTTTATTTGTATTTCCTTTTCAAGCCCCTTTCCTGTTTTTGTTAGTTGTAGCAATATAATCAATGAACCTTTCTTCAAGCAAGCACTAATGCTCTGTAATTTTGACATATAATCTGGCACATTTGATCTTTATGTGAAATGTCAGGAGTTTTCTGTCAAACAAGACAGAAAAGTGCTTGGCTAATTTCATTTCTTCTATTATGTTGCTTCTTACACTTTAAGCTTAGATGCTGATGAACTCATTTTGGATCTGGGGGTGAAAAATATGAAACAGAACCTTTCTGGTGCTTTTCTATGTTTTCCTACAAAGTATTGTCATACTGACTTACTAGCTCAATAATGTTCAAAGAAATTCCACATGATGGATCAACAATTCTTTCTCAGGAACCATGAAGAGCTATATTATTTTTGGCACAAAAAAATCATTGCCCGCAGAATGACTTTCAAAATATGATGCCATTTGGAGACTTCAGAATCATACTGACATTGCAAGCAGTCATCTCATCACTAAGCCCTCTGGTTACTAGATTTTTTTCCAAAATCTTCAAAGATGTACAACAGTTGATGTGTTATACTGATGATTCATGATTGGGTATTCTAGAATTAAGCTGTTTCCATTTTGCAAATCCTTCATCTTTATTGAAAATAAAGAAGCTGAATCTTTGGAAAACAAGAGGCTTGGGAAACAAAATAGTGCCTTTCAGCTTTCTCTGTACTAAAAAAGCCATTTCCTTTGCTGTTTTTCATTTATTTTTAATATTTTATACATCTATTCACTATGAAATGACCTTCCATGACTGGAACCTGGATACTGCTTAAGATTCCCATGCTCTGGCCCATGTTTGAGGAGAATGCATCTGATTTTGTCTGATAGATTCAAGCTTGATGGATCATTGAAATCAATTCCCAGTCCCTCATCTTCCTGAGTTTTAGAAACATTTTTTTAATGAGTATGTTTTATCTACCTCTATAACTTGAAGAGTCTTGTAGAGTTTGATCTGCTGGAAAGTTATCTTCAGTGCTTTGCACAGATCTCAAGAGAGGTTCACTCTCATGCTGACATGGGTTCTCCCTTTCTGAAAATGTTCCTGGCTGACCTGTGCTCTCCCCTTCTGAAGATGTCTCTGGCTGACCTAGATTCTCCCCTTCTGAAAATGTCTCTGGCTGACCTGGGTTCTCCCCTTTCTGAAGATGTTCCTGGCTGACCTGGGTTCTCCCCTTTCTGAAGATGTTTCTGGCTGACCTGGGTTCTCCCCTTTCTGAAGATGTTCCTGGCTCACCTGGGCTCTCCCCTTTTTGAAGATGATCCTGGCTGACCTGGGTTCTCGCCTTCTGAAGATGTCTCTGGCTGACCTGGGTTCTCCCCTTTCTGAAGATGTTCCTGGCTGACCTGGGTTCTCCCCTTTCTGAAGATGTTCCTGGCTGACCTGGGTTCTCCCCTTTCTGAAGATGTTTCTGGCTGACCTGGGTTCTCCCCTTTCTGAAGATGTTCCTGGCTCACCTGGGTTCTCCCCTTCTGAAGATGTCTCTGGCTCACCTGGGTTCTCCCCTTTCTGAAGATGTTTCTGGCTGACCTGGGTTCTCCCCTTTCTGAAGATGTTTCTGGCTGACCTGGGTTCTCCCCTTTCTGAAGATGTCCCTGACTGACCTGGGTTCTCCCCTTCTGAAGATGTCTCTGGCTGACCTGGGTTCTCCCCTTTCTGAAGATGTTCCTGGCTGACCTGGGTTCTCCCCTTTCTGAAGATGTTTCTGGCTGACCTGGGTTCTCCCCTTTCTGAAGATGTTCCTGGCTCACCTGGGTTCTCCCCTTCTGAAGATGTCTCTGGCTCACCTGAGTTCTCCCCTTTCTGAAGATGTTTCTGGCTGACCTGGGTTCTCCCCTTTCTGAAGATGTTTCTGGCTGACCTGGGTTCTCCCCTTTCTGAAGATGTTCCTGGCTCACCTGGGCTCTCCCCTTTTTGAAGATGATCCTGGCTGACCTGGGTTCTCGCCTTCTGAAGATGTCCCTGACTGACCTGGGTTCTCCCCTTTTGAAGATGTTCCTGGCTCACCTGGGTTCTCCCCTTTTGAAGATGTCTCTGGCTGACCTGGGTTTTCCCCTTCTGAAGATGTCCCTGACTGACCTGGGTTCTCCCCTTCTGAAGATGTCCCTGACTGACCTGGGTTCTCCCCTTTTGAAGATGTCTCTGGCTGACCTGGGTTTTCCCCTTTTGAAGATGTCTCTGGCTGACCTGGGTTTTCCCCTTCTGAAGATGTCTCTGGCTGACCTGGGTTCTCCCCTTCTGAAGATGTCCCTGACTGACCTGGGTTCTTCACTTCTGAAGATGCTCCTGACTTGTCTGAATGAAGCCATTTAGTCCAAGCAGCAGCAGCCTTTTTATCTTCTTCAGTCCTTTTTTTCCGTAATAATTGTACTGGTATCCAGACTTCTTTTTTCGGCGGCATTTCAAGTTCCTGGGTATGCAGAATCAAACGCAGACCCTCAGTCCTGCCCTGTAGCACCTTTTGCTATCCAAGTACTGAGCCCCTAACAAACAGCTCTGCCAATGCACTTCAGTCCTGTCTTGCAGCTCTCCCTACTATTCCAGTACTAAGACCCCCTTATAAAGTCAGATTCTGGTGGAACCTTAATAATGACATAAAATCACTCCACTACAAGGCATACCTCTGGAGAAGTGCCTATAGCAAAATCAAGATCTATACATAAGTCTTTATAGACCTGACGAAGGACTTTGAAACAATTAACTGCAAATTATCTATGGAAAATCTTCCAGAAACTGCCCAGATAAGTTTGTTTTCATCAGATTTTTCCAGAAAGAGATGCTGGCCAAGCTGCAGGAATGTGACAAATTTTCTTAACCTTTTTTGTTAGTGATAAATAACACAAAGCAAGACTTGTGTGCTGGGGCACCAATACTTATCTACTTTCTTATCCAGGATACTTCTGGATTCCTTCCAGGTAAAGGTCCAAGATGTTTACATCCAGTCACTTCAAAAGAGAAGTCCTTGAAAAGTGCCACGTGTCCAGCATGGAAGGCAAAGTGGTGAGATATCAGCTTTGGTTGCTCTTGTTATAAGACTGGAAGACTGTGCCAAAATTTAAGTTAAGGACCTTCATAAGTAGAACAAAGAAAAAACCTTGAATTATTATCCTGTACAGAATTCATGAAGATAGATGCCATTCATGTTAAAAGAAGCCTCACTACAAAATGCCCTGAAACAGAATTAACTTCAAAACATGAATATCCGTGAGATATTAGCATACAGTGGTGGCTGACCAGCTTGAGAAACACTGAACTAGAGCAGTGTGCCATGCATACCGGTGTGCTTTCAGAGCTGATCCGGTGTGCCACGGAAAAGTTACCATTGCCTGATGCTCAGATCTAGAATAGTACCTGAGCTTTCCTCTCAGCACCTCACAGCAACAAAAGTGACTCTTAACACATAGCAGCTCCTTTCTGAGAACATGTGGAATCGTGCATGCCTCATTTTCCTAGCTATAGCATTAGCTATGAGGTATAATAATGAACAATTAAAAATTGTGCATTTGTAACAGATTTTACTTGATAAAGATTACTTACAATATGTATATTATATTTACATGCACTGCTGTGGTGCCATCCAGATACTCTGCAAAAAAAAAAAAAAAAAAAGACAGACACTTGGAATAATGGTGTTAGGCCTACTGTAACACACTGGGTGTAGATTTGGCCCTCAGAAAGCCATGAGTAAACTGAATTGTAATTACAATATAGTAAACCTCTCATACCAAAAGAGCACTAAGTGCCAGCACTTAAATAGTAAGAACCCCACCTATGAAAAGGCATCACTGCAAATATTATACCAGGCTCTAAAACACCAATATACCTCCTATTAGGAAAATAGACGCAAGCCAATCTCTATAGATCACTACACTAAAACTATATGCAAGCAGAATACCTCACCTCAGTCATAAATGCTCCAAATGCAGAATAAAGAGAACATAAAGAATAAATAGAAACATGTAGACAAAACTGAACTGGAAACTGTGACAAGACAGACTTTACATGCAGTATAACAACAGAGAAACAGAATCACCACCATTCCTCAAAAAACATAAAACAATAAAATCAAGTAATATGAATCATTAATAATAAAACCATACTAATAAAATATGCATATTTCAAAACAGCTGACAAATAGAATAACATCCAATAATTAAAAACTAATTTACATATTTTTTAAAACTTCCCAAACACCAATAAAATATTTCAATACACCAGACACAACAAATACTAAGTAAAACTAAAAGGATTTTTAAAAATGTCCCATTCTCCATACCTGGGAACTTACATACTCCCTCTCCCTCCCACTCCCGCACACACACACACACACACACTCTCTCCCCCATACATGCTGACTCTCATGTGTATGCGCACACACACAGGCTCTCACACTGGCAGTTGCACCATCTCCCACTCTGTTCCTCCTGCCTCTTTTCCAAGCCCCCACCATCATCCCCTCTCTCCCCCCTCAACACACCAATGTTCCCCTCTCTTTTCCTGCCTCTCCCCCAAGTCTAACACCAGTATCCCCATCTCTGTTTCCCCATTCTCTTCCATACCAGCACAGTATCCCTTTCTCTCTTCCCCCTCCCCCCTCAAGGTCCCCCTGTCTGTTCCTATGTCCCCTCCAGCCAGTCCAGCACTAGTATTTCCCTCTCCCTTATACTGCCATGAACATCACCCTCTCTCTTCCTGTCCCCCAGACACCTCCTTTCTTGCATCCCCCAACACAATCAACATCCCCCTCAAGCCAAATACTGAAATCACTCTGTCTCTCCACAAACATTTTCCTATCTGCTGCCTGCACTGCTCAGCCTCTCAGATGTCTGCAAAGCCTGATGGGTTAATGGTAGAGTATCCCCTGTCACATGCTCCTTTTTTAGCTGCAGGAGAGGACACACACAATTATCGCACTGCTGCTGAGTTGATCGCCTGGGTCCTCTTTGGCAGACAGTTTCATTTCTTGCTGCTTCATTGCATGCCAAACTGCCTCTGTTTCACACGTGCTTAGCACTGCGCCTGCGTGGCTGTCAGTGCTTTAGCATGGTGGACGCGCTGTCAGTCCTGGGAGGGAGGGATATTGTAGCAGCTGAGCTGCTTTGAATTGTAGAAGTTTCAGTTTGACCGGAAACTGTGGCGCTGGCACAGCGCCGCCTTTGGGATCTGGTGCCTATGGCTGTGACCATATTGGCCATAGGCTAGCTATGGCACTGGCCTTACTGGCCAAGGACAAGGAGGAGAGTTGCTGGAGAGAATAATTTTCTGGAGAGGGCAAATTAATGACTATCGGGGTGGGGGATTTTGAGGACCACTAAGCATTGGGGGTGAGAATTAGGGGCTCAAGGACAACTGGGGGGAGATAAGGACCATGGGAGGACTCATGAGAGTGGCTGGGGGAAGGGGAATGGAGAACCGGGATCACTTGAGTAGAGAGGAAGAATAGGAGGGTAGAGAGAAAGGGCCACATTCTCTCTAGGGATGTGCATTTGTTTAAAACAAAATAGCAAAACGCGATGAATAAGTCTAATTTATTTCATTTGGGGGCCACGATCTGAACTGGGAGCCGCCCCAAATGAAATGAACCTTATTCATTTGTTTTGTTTTGTTTTAAACAAATGCATCAGACCTTGCCTATGGCATAGGCCAAGGTCCAAAGCAGGAGCCGCGGCTTATGCCCTAGGTGAGACCCCAGCTTCAGGCCTAGGCCAAGGTGCCAGTATCATGCTCAGGCATAGTCCGAGGCCCAAAACAAGGACCATGGCCTAGGCCTGAGAGTGATGCTGGGGTCTTAGTGGAGGCCTGAAGCTGGGGCCTCAGCGGAGACCCCCCCAAAAACAAAAAACAAAAATCAAAACCTGGCTGGGTTTCAACGCTGGGACCTTGAGTGCCCACACCCAGGCCTGAAGCCATGATCCAACCTGGAGGCCAGGTCCTGATGCTGGGGCCTCAGCCCGGAGGACAAGTCCTGATGCTGGGGCTTTGGCTTAGACCCAGGCCCGATCCGACCTGGAGGTTGGGTCCCAATGCCTGGGCTCTGGCCCAGGGTCAGACCCAGGCATCGTAGCCCAGGCCTGGGAGCTCCTCTTATTAATTTTATTTATTTTTATTTATTTATTATTTTTATATACCGACATTCATCTCAATTGAGATATCACACCGGTTTACACTCAGGTACTGTAGGTATTTCTCTATCCCCAGAGGGCTTACAATCTAAGTTTTGTACCCGAGGCAATGTAGGGTAAAGTGACTTGCCCAAGGTCACAAGGAGTGACAGCAGGACTTGAACCCTGGTCTTCTGGTTCATAGTCCACTGCTCTAACCACTAGGCTATTCCTCCTCCCTAATTAATTAAATTGTTTATTTATTTATTTGTACAGTCACTTTTATACCGCAAAGTCATAAGATATCAATGCGGTTTACACACTTAAAATACAGCATAAAAAACTAAAAATAAAAAAAGACAAACATCTCAACATGCCATTCCGAATTCCACTGTATAATCAGGGCTAATATCATTTCCATTCGTTACTTCTACCTATGACGCTATAGCTCCAAAATGTCTCAGAAATAGCCAGGTCTTTAAACTTTTCTTAAATTTGAGAGTAGATAATTCACCTCTCAATGATTCTGGCATATTATTCCATAGGATAGGACCACCTTTGGAGAAGGTTTGGTCTCTATTCTCACCTATGTGCGCTGCTTTGATTGAAGGAATTTCCAGCAGCCCCTTATTCTATGATCGTAAAGCTCCTGAGGGAATATACATTCTTAAGGCTGCAATTAGCCATGGGGTTTTTACCTGATTGATTAACTTATGGATAAGCATAAGAATTTTGTATTCAATTCTTAATGATATAGGAAGCCAGTGTAATTTAGCAAGGACTGGGGTAATATGAGCGAACCTCCTGCGTCCAGATAATAAGCAAGCTGCTGAATTATGTAACAGCTGCAAATGGCGTAGTGTTGAATCAGGACGACCAAGCAAAAGGGAATTACTGAAATCTAAATATGCCAGATACAAAGATTGAACATCAAGTCTAAAGTCTGAGGGCTGAAACAGGGGTTTGAGCCTCTTCAATAAGCGGATCATATAAAATCCAGTTTGAATTGTTTGTTTAGTTTGAGCAGACATTGAAAGCCTAGAGTCTAACATGAACCTGAGATCTCTCACAACTGAAGAGATTTTTATTGTGTGACCCTTTAAGGAAAACTCAAGGTTTACGTAGACATCTTTTGTTCTAGATAAAAACAAAATTTCCAATTTAGAAAGATGCAGTACCAATCGATTATGAGACATCCATCACTGAATTGCCTCCAGATAGATTTTCAAATAGTCCATCGCGGAAGCAATTGTACCCTTTATTGGAACCAAAAATTGAATGTCATCTGCATAGATAAAAAAAGAGAGTCCCAGGCCTGCCAAAATTAGGTATATGTTGAATAAAGTCGCCGAGAAAGCAGGGTCCTACGGAACTCTGGAAGAGCCCTTGATCCAGTTCGAAGAATGTTTTCCAATAGTAATTTGTTGGAATTTGTCATTGAGATATGATATAAACCATTTCAAACGGTAAATCAAAATTTTATGATCCAACATATCAAACACAGCTGACAAGTCCAACAATACTGCCCACTATGAAAACATCGCAGTACTGTATCAGTGATGGATAACAATAATGTCTCAGTGCTGCTATGTTTCCTAAAACCAAATTGTTTTAGAAACAGTAACAAGTTATATTCCAAAAAATTTGATAACTGTGCAAAAAACAAAATTTTCTGTCAATTTGACCTATAATTGTTAGGTGAACATGGATCAAGATTCCCATTTTTCAATAAAAGCCTGACAGTGGCTTGTTAATTCAGCTTGGCAGCTTGCCTTCCGTCAAAGAAAAATTGACAAGAGATGCTGAATATGGAGCTATAACCTTTCTCACCATCTTTAAATAACCTTTCTCACCATCTTTAAATAACCTTTCTCACCATCTTTAAATAACCAATAGAAATAGGACTTAACTTATTTGGAGCGGGATTTAATTTCACAATGGTCTGTTGGACTCAAACTCAAATGGCTGGAAGGGGAGGATCTTTTGAGCCGCCTTCGGGGGTGGGCATGGAATTCAATAGTTTAGTTATTTTGTTCTTAAGACAATTGGTGAAAAACTCGCATGCTGGTAAATCCCCAAGGGTCACATTATTATTGGACAGGCCGATGCAATACTGTGTGCTGGCTGCAGCGCATGGCTCAACCCACGATTGGATGCACGTCCAATCGCATGCGTAGATATTACGCTTATCACATGCAAATGCATGTTGATAAGGCTATTATCTATTTCCCCGATGCAAAAAAAATGTGTGTCCGACGCGCACATTTTTACTCCCCAAAATTAATGCCTGCCCCGAGCAGATATTAATTTTGGAGGAGCCCAAAATGTTTCCAGAAAAGCAGAAAATACTGCTTTTCTGTACTTCCTCTGACTTAATATCATGGTGATATAAAATCAGAGGAACTAAAAAAATTAGAATGTCCCCCCCAAAAAAATTAAAAACAATGGTGCCTGCGGTCAGGTTAGAAAAAGAGACACTCTATTAACGAGCGTCCCTTCTCCTAACCAGCTGACAGCTACCTCTCCTGGGCGCCTGCTGCCGAGGAGGTGCTAAGGGCATAGAATTTTCCTTAGCGCTTCCTTTTTCCGGTGGCAGCCCATTTGCATATTGTATTCGGTGCCCCAGAGAGGTGGATTGGTGTGCATTAAGGGAGCGGGTGCTCAATCATGAGCACCCATTTAATGCGCGCCGATATTGCATCGGCCTGAGAGGGTTTTATTAACTTCTTCACAGTGTTGAAAAGAAGGTGATAATCAAAACAAGTGACATGAATTTTCTTTGTGTAAACTTCCTTTTTCCTATTATTGACTGCTTTCTTATAGTTGTGGAGAACAATTCTATAATCCTCTAAATTTTCAATAGATTTCTTTCCATGCCATGCTCACTCTATTCTCCCCAGTGAACACTTAAGATTTTTCAAGTAATGATTGTACCATGGTGCTGATTTCCTAAGATTTTTAGTTAAGAGAATGGTCTGGACAGGAGCAAGTCTATTAATGATATCAATGTTGATATCATTCCACATACCAATAGCATGGTCACAATTTTTTGCATCTAAATTTTGTAATTTATCTTTAAATTCATTTTTTAACTCTTTGGGGTTGATGGCACCCCTCTTTTCTATTTGAGGAATACCTTTTCTACTTAAAATCAGTGATGAAGTAAAATTTACTTTAAAAGATATCAGACTATGATCCGACCATGGGATACTCGTAAGTGAATAAAATCCTTGTTAACGGCCATGTAAGCCTGATATGAATAAACTAAACCAAGCATATGTCCTGTTCTATATGCAGGGCCAGTAGTAATCTCAGAGTGTCCTAAAGCAGACAAAGAATCAAAAAAAGCTCACAAACCACAGAAAGTGGGGTTTTGTCAAAATGAAGATTAAACTCACCCACGATATTTGTTCTATTAATATCTAGTAGACCGCCCTGCCCCGCCCCTCCCCGCCCTCAGACTGCCCCTTTTCGCAAGCCCTGGGACTTACACGCGTCCCGGGGCTTTACGCACGTCGCTGGGCCTTTTGAAAATAGGCCCGGCGCGCGTATGGCTGGTTATGAGCGTAAATCCTCCGGATTTACATGCACAACCTTTTGAAAATCCGGCCCACATTGACTTAAGAGACCATGGGGGCAATATGTCACACATAGTCTGAGGCCTCGGTGTCAGGACCCGGCCTCCGGGTTGGGTTGTAGCCTTGGGCCTGGGTCCGGCTAAGGTTCTGGAATCGGGACCAGGTCTCTGGGCTGGGCTGTGGCATCAGGCATGGGTCCGGGCTCCAGCCTAGGCTGAGGTCCAGGCGTTGGGTGTAGGATTAGGCCGAAGCTTTGGCCTTGCGTAGGTTGAGGGTACGGCAGTCTGTTGTGGCCTCAGCCTTCGCAAGTCTAAGGCTTCAGTGTAGCTTGAACCGGCGGATCCCTACCGGACCAGGTAAGTGGGGTCGGGGGGAATCCTGGCCCCGGCATATTTCCCAGAGGATGGGAGGGAGGCTTGTTTTTGTTTTTTGGCTGTTTTGTTTTGTTTTTTTAATTGCTTGATTTGTTTTTTTTTCACATGAATGAAATGAATCAAGTAATCCATCAAACCAAAATTTGTGGGGGAAAAAACCTCCCAAAAAGAAACCAAAAAACAAAAACACGTTTTTTTCCCCTGCACATCCCTAATTCTCTCTATCCTCCTCCTTGCATCAGTGACCTTCCATATGCATCTCCAAAGGTAGTGAATTCTCAGTTATCCTTCGTTCACCAGTGCTTACCGAGCTCTGATAAGCGAAGAATGGCACAGGGTTCAGCACGAGGAGGCTGCCTGAGGATGAAGGAGTATTTTTGCATATATGTGTGTGACAGAGTATGCATTTAGGAGAGAGTTTACACTCAGACCTGGGCCCCCTCCCTCTCGCACGTTACACCTGGCCTGCTACTGCTATTCTGCCTCCTCTTCCTCCACCTCCACCACTACTGCTCCACAGTTCCACTTACCTTATGTCTGCAAATTAAGCCCTGTTAATATCACTTACACCAGATAATAAGCAGGTGCAAAAATACACAAGTTGGCAAATGTACACGCATAAATGTCTTTTAAAATAGCAACTTATACGCGCAAGTGTTGGCCCTGCCCTGGAAAGCCCCTAGATTGCCCCTTTTTTACCCGCCTATAAGTGCACACAAATGTGAACATGTGTGTGTGTGTACTATTATAAAATATGGAATATTTATTTATCGAGTTTTATATACCGTCATTCGGTATCGCCATCACAGCGGTTTACAAAAGATCGCTTTCCACAAAACATAAAGGCATGCAGCAGAGTAATTTGTCAATTTTATGCTAGTAATTATTCTTTCTAAGAGTCATTCGGGTATAATTATGTATACTTCATAATAGTCATTTATGGGTAGTGTCATTCGGAGTTTCGGTAGGCTTTAGTGAAAAAACATGTTTTTAGTTCTTTTTTGAAGGTTTTTAGGTTTTGTTGTGTTCTCAGTTCTGTTGGGAGGGAGTTCCAAAGTTCAGGGCTTCCTAGGGATATGGCTCTTTTCTGGGTAGAGATGAGTTTGTGACATGATGAAGGGACTTTTAGTAGGCCTTTGTTCGCTGATTGGAGATTTCTTTTTGGTGCATGGAGCTTTTCAGTTGCTCTTCTTTCTGAGATACGGGCACCAGTATTGAAAGCAGTACTCCAGGTGAGGCCTCTCCAAGGACCTGTACAAGGGCATTATCACCTCTTTTTTTCTTACTGGTTATTACTCTCTCTATGCAGCCCAGCATTCTTCTGGCTTTAGCTATCGCCTTGTCACATTGCTTTGCCATCTTCAGATCATTAGACACTATCACACCAAGGTCCCTCTCCCAGTCTGTGCGCATTAGTCTTTCACCACCAATCACATAAAGCTCTTTTGGATTGCCGCACCCCAGATACATGACTCTGCACAACTTAGTATTGAATCCCAGCTGCCAAATCTTCGACCACTCTTCAAGTTTTCTTAAATCGCTTTTCATCCTCGCTACTCCTTCCTGCGTGTCACTCTGCTGCAGATCTTAGCATTATCTGCAAATATACAAACTTTACCTTCTTTCCCTTCCACCAGGTCACTCACAAAGATATTGAACAGAATTGGTCCCAAAACTGATCCCTCTGGCACTCCACTTAACTCCGTTCTTTCTTCAGAGTTGGTTCCATTTACCATTACATGCTGTCTTCTGTCTGTCAACCAGTTTGCAATCCACATTACTACCTTGGCACCCACTCCCAAGCTTCTCATTTTGTTCATGAGTCTTCTATGTGGGACCATATCAAAAGTTTTACTAAAATCCAAGTAAATCACATTGAGGGCTCTTCCCTGATCCAATTCTCTAGTCACCCAATCAAAAATATCAATCAGATTTGTCTGACAGGACCTTCCCTGGTGAATTCATGCTGCCTCAGATCAAGCAAACTACCAGATTGTAGATAGTTCACTATCCTTTCCTTCAGCAGAGTCTCCATTAATTTTCCCACCACTGAGGTGAGAAAATTAATGGAGTTTCCAGCCTCCTCTTTGCTCCCACTCTTGTGAAGCAGAACCACCACCGCTGTTCTCCAATCTTGTTGCACTTCTCCTGTTAACAGGTCCTTCAGTGGACCTGCTAGCACGTCTCTGAGCTCCCTCAGTATCCTGGGATGTACCTCATCCGACTCCATGGCCTTGTCCACTTTCAATTTTCCTAGCTCTTCCCGTACATTCTCTTCAGTAAACAGAGTTTTGTCTATTCCATCCTCATCCACAGTTTGTTAACTAGTGACGGTCCTTCTCTAGGGTCTTCTTTAGTGAACACTGAACTGAAGTATTTATTTAATATTTTGGCCATGTCTTTGTTTCTCTCCACACATTGATCTTTGTCACCTTTCAATTTCACTATACCTCTTCGGTCCTTTCTCCTTTCTCTGATATATCTGAAAAATGTATGTCACTAGGGATGTGAATCATTTTTCTGACGGATGAAAATATTGTACGATATTTTTTCATCCGTCGGGAATTAGGGGGTCCCCGAAAGCGATAGGAAAACCCCACAAAATTTTTGTGGGGTTCTCTTATCATTTTGGGGGGGGGGGGGCGGGAAGAAAGGGCACATAAAAACAACCCCCAAACCTACCCCGACCCTTTAAATCTCATTATTTAGAATCCCCCATCCTCCCGACCCCCAAAAAACATTTCTAAAGTACCTGGTGGTCCAGCGGGGGTCCTGGGAGCGATCTCCCGCTCTCGGGCCATTGGCTGCCACTAATCAAAATGGTGCTGATGGCCCTTTGCCCTTACCATGTGACAGGGGCTATTGGTGCCATTGACCGCCCCCTGTCACATGTAGGAGCAATGGACGGCCTGTCACATGGTAAGGGCAAAGGGCCATCGGTGCCATTTTGTTTACTGGCATCCGACGGCCTGAGAGCGGGAGATCACTCCCGGGACCCCCGCAGGACCACCAGGTACTTTAGAAAAGTTTTGGGGGAGGTCAGGAGGGTGGGGTCGGGAGGGTGGGTTGGGTTTTTTTCGGCTCAGGACAGCCGAAAAAAAAAAGCAGTCCCGCCAGAAACAAAGATTTCCCACGGTTCTAGTATGAACATGATTCCGGAACCAATTCCGGAACCGATTCATATCCCTATTTGTCACCTTGCTTTACCTCTTTGGCAATCCTTCCTTCCACCTGACTTTTTGCTTTCTTGCTTTCTTTCTTCATCTCCCTCAGTTTCTCTAGATATTCTTTCCTGTGTTCCACTTTTTTGGATGCTTTATATTTCTTGAATGCTTTTCTTTTTGCTTTTATTTTATCAGCCACCTCCTTTGAGAACCAGATCGGTTTCTTATTTCTCTTACATTTGTTTACTTTTCTAACATATAGATTTATTGCTCCTTTTAGTTTGGCCCACTGTTGTTCCACCTCTCTCATTTTCTCCAGTCTTCTAGTTCTACCTCCAGGTACGTCCCCATTTCAAAAAAGTCTGTATTTTTGAAATCCAAAATTTTGGTCTTCATGGGACTTCTTTGTATCCTATTTGCGATATCAAACCATACCGTTTGATAATCACTGGTGCTGACGTGGGCACCTATCTGGACATTAGAGACATTATCTCCATTAGTGAGCACTAGGTTGAGTATAATTCCCTCCCTCGTGGGTTTAATTACCATTTGTTTGAACAGAGTCCCTTGCAGGGCATTCGCTATCTCTCTATTTCTGGTAGATTCCACAGAAGGGATTCTCCAGTCTACATCCAGCAGATTAAAATCTCCAGCAATCAACACTTCTCCCTTCTTTCCCACCTTTTGGATGTCTTCGACCAGATCTCTGTCTAGTTCTTCCATCTGAGCTGGAGGCCTGTAAACCACTCCAGTAAAAATGGATGTACCATCATCTTTTTTTAGGATGGCCCATAATGCTTCTTCTCTAGCCCACATTCCTTGTAGTTCAGTTGCTTGGATATTGTTTTTGTCCTCTCTGACCTTCTTTAACAAGTTATAGCCTGATATGGCCATATCCCAATCATGAGAATCCGTGAACCACTCTGTAACAGTAACAATGTCCAAGTCTGTCTCCACCATTAGGGCCTGAAGGTCTGGGATTTTATTGCCCAAACTACGAGCATTTGTAGTCATAGCACACAAAGTTTTGCAAATTCACCCCTAAGTCTAAAATATTCTGAATAAATCATGTGGCATTAGCTGAGTTTTTCAAAACAACCTAAATTTTGATCAAAACTAATCTTTCAATTTAATTTAAATCAATTTATTTTCTTGGTAACATTTTTTTTCAAGACCATACACCAATAAGGGTGATCAGGCTCTTCCTAATATTGGACAGCAAAACAGCTTCATTGTCCTAGTTACAAAACATACTCCTGCAGAAAGTTCTCACAACTTTTTCTTGTTTTCAACGCAGTCAGTCAGGCTTGTTTTGTTACAAACGAGAACTCTTGCAACATGGATATCTGATTGTGTCTCCTACTGTTATAATCAATCAGGAATCCATCTCCAAGATAAAGTAAAAGCCAATCAGGTCAGGGCTACAGCAGCTTCCTTAGCACATCTTTGCTCTGTATCCACAGAAGATGTGTGCAAGGCTGTCACTTGGTCTTCCATCCATACCTTTACTGCTCATTACTGCCTAGAATATGCTTCACGTCAAGACAGCAGTTTTGGACAGGCAGTTCTAAAGAGCTTATTTTTAATTGATTCCTTCAACTCTTCCCTCCAGCCTCTGGCATAACACAGCTTGCATGTTCTTCTGTAAAGTATAAGCATAATAATTATTTTCATGCAACCTTCAGCTAGAGAGTCCCTACATGTGTGACTGATATTTGTCCTGCCTGTCCACGGAGAAAGAAAAGTTGCTCACCTATAACAGGTGTTCTCCATAGGCAGGACGCATCATCCACACAATCGCATCCTCTTCCCGTGGAGTTGAAGGTCAGCTTGCTACAAAGACCGAGGAGATATGTGCAGCAACGGCTGCATTGGAACTACCTGCACATAATCAGAAAGACCTTCTCTGTCGTTTTGAACACTGAGAGAGCTTTTTTTTTTTTTCTGCCTTGGCACCATCAGACGATGTCATCCAGTTTTGCGGTTGATTTGTCCCGCTGCCTATAGAGAACACCTGTTACAGGTGAGCAACTTTGCTTCCACACTGTTCCGCCTGTGTACCTATTTTGGGGCCTGTGCACTAAGCATTTTTCCCTGTAAGCACAAAATCCTGACTCAGGTGAATTTCTTATTCAAAAAGGCAGATAAAAAAAAATCCAACTAATAATAATAATAAATATCAAAAAGACCTTGTAGTACATCAAGCCCATTATGTACAATTCTAAAATGGATATTATATATCCTCTCTCCTTCAGGTAAATCTCTTCCACTCATACAGTAAAATCCATTTTGGGCAATGACTGTTTCAGCAATAATCTTACTTTGAAGCTTCAACTAAAAGAAATGGGAAAATAGAAACCTTTTCAGGGTATTTGCTGCTTAGTTTGGAGAGAAAGTTAATAGGACCGCACTATGGAACCTGATATTCTAAGGATCTAAGTGCCTAACTGGATCTGCTGACATAAAAATTCTCTCCTGTTCAGCCCTAAATGTTATAACCTTTATTTATAAGGCACAGAAACCTGAAAAGTGGGCAGGGCCAGGTCAGGGGAACAAAGTTAGGTGCTCAGTGATGAATTCCCCATAAGCGCCCTAATTTAGGGAAGGTAATAGCTGACCTAAATTTAGGTGCTTCTAAAGTTAACGTTTAGTACCTATTCTCAACCCAAAATGAAAGCACTGTGGAGCCGGTGAACGACGGCACCTAACAATAACATAGGCTCCTAATTTGAGATGCTCAGTACAATTAGTCTAAAATCCTCTCAGCTCCCTGCGTGGTCAAATATTTATTTATCTAACTTACGGGCCGATACAGTACAGTGCGCTCCGATGGAGCGCACTGTTAACCCGCCATTGGACGCGCGTTTTCGACACGCTAGCTTTACCCCTTATTCAGTAAGAGGCCGAAAACACGCGTCCAATCCCCCGAACCTAATAGCGCCCGCAACAAGGAAATGCATGTTGATGGCCTTATTAGGTATTCCCGCGCGATTCAGAAAACAAAATGTGCAGCCAAGCCGCACATTTTGCTTTCAGAAATTAGCGCCTACCCAAAGGTAGGCGCTAATTTCTTCGGACACCGGGAAAGTGCACGGAAAAGCAGTAAAAAATGCTTTTCTGTGCACCCTCCGACTTAATATCATGGCGATATTAAGTTGGAGGTCCCGAAGGGTAAAAAAAAGTAAAGAAAAAAACAAATTTGAAGTCGTCCCATGGCTGTTGGGTCGAAAACCGGACGCTCAATTTTGCTGGCGTCCGGTTTCCGAGCCCGTGGCTGTCAGCAGGCTTGAGAACCGATGCAGGCAAAATTGAGCATCGGCTGTCAAACCCGCTGACAGCCGCCGCTCCAGTCCAAAAGGAGGCGCCAGGGATGCGCTAGTGTCCCTAGCGCCTCCTTTTGCCTGTTTTTACCGCCGGGCCTCATTTAAATACTGAATCGCACGCACAGGAGAGTGGCCTGTGCGCGCGCCGGGAGAGCGGGCATTTGCCCGCTCTCCCATGGACTTTACTGTATTGGCCCGATAATTGTTGCCAAACTATTTTTTTTTTTTTTTACACAGTGTTGTATTTTGATTGCTGCCCATTAAACCGTGATGATAGGGAAGTCTTTGGATTCCTGCTGTTTAAATTTAAAACCCTCCTTCTCCTCCTCGTCCCTCCCCCATCTCCGGTTCTTTTTTTATTCCCATGAATCATTAGAAAGTAATAAATATATAATTCATCAAAAGCCTTTGAAGTTTTTTCTGTTGTCAACGGAAGGGAAATTATTCTTTCTTTCCCCCCTTCAGTCTTGTTGGCATTTAGAGAGACAGAATTCTGAATTTTACTGTCAGAAGGTCATTTCACATCAAGGTTTGTTTGTATAGGGGGTAAGTTCTCGCCAGCAGCTCTGCTTTTCCGTGTTGGCTGGCAGGAGCAGCTGCTGCTGCTGCAGGGTCAGTGACCTTCCCTCCTAGGAGCAGGGCCGCCAGTTTCTTGTGTGTGCACCTGCAAGCACTGCAAAGAGACTGCTTTTAACATCACTGATCTGCACTGCCTCCCCCTCCCCCTCTCTCACTTCCAGAGGAATCTATCTTTCCTGTCACTCACGATAATGGTTCCCTGCAAGCCTAGCCGAGATCCTGCAACTCTGGTGTAATCTCATCAAGAGTCTGATTCCCCAGCTGGGACTCTGGAATTGACGCCAGCAGGAGCTGGATGGTCAGCAAGCAGAGGCGGCTGCAGCCAGCCTAGCTGAAAGATCTCTTTTGTCACACTCGTATAACCTTTTCTGTTTTGGTGGAAAAGTTGGAGGATTTCAACCAGTAAATTAGCTCGGACTTCACTGATTCAAAGAGTGAGATCATTCCTGGATGTTTCTTTCAAACTGTGGAGAAAAATTTAAAAAAAAATTAATTGCTAATATGTTCTTTTTTTTTCAGGTGGCAGGAGACTGTTATCCACCATCGTTTTTCAAGGATCATATAACTCATATTCTGTAATGATACAAATTTAGTTTTGTCTTCCCTCTTAAATATTACAGTAGATTTTGGCTAGCCGCATGTAACCAAGAAGAAAGGAACAATTATCATTTGCAAAGTTCAAATATGGAGCATTGACTTTGTGGTTTGGAAATGCTACATTTAGACTATATTATGGTACAGTTAGCACTGAGCACCATCTTGCTGGTATCTAGCTTGGAACACAGCCTACTGCTGTATTACAATACATAAAAGCCAAAAGATATGTAAACATTGGTGCAGAAAAAATTTTACAGCTTAGCAAAATGTGTGAATATGTTCCTTTGGCACAGAAAATATATAAATGGATTCTCTGAATATTAGGAGCTCATATTTTGGGGCTGTTTGTTTGCTATTGACTTAGATTCATGGCAGCTTGGGTATGTGCTAAATAATTTGCATGCATCAAACTTCCTCTTAATCAGCTTCTTAACAACCTGGCGATAGGAACGGTAACATGCTGAATTTTCTAAAGTTTTTTTTTTTTTTCATTATCGCAAATAAAGTTCTCAAATACCCATGGACCCACACAGCCGTTTAAAGTCTGTTGGAGTAACTGAGATTGATTACTATAACGTGAAGCAGAGGGGAAGTTGGAAGGAGAGCATCTCTTTCCTAATAAGGATGGTTTTGATATTTTCATGGTCATGTTTGTAAGGGACCTGATTCATACATTTTTATTTCCACAGCATGTGGAAAATTTTTTTTTTTCAGCAAAAGCCAAAAGAAGAATAATGCCCAGGTCTTATAAAATGTAATCATCCTTTAGCCAATACCCCTAATAAATTTGACCTGCCTGTGTATATACTGGAAACATTTTAAACTTTGCCAGCTACATTAGCTCTCCTCATTGTAGATTTTCACTAAATGTTGTGAATTTTGGCATTTACCATTTTGTGATAAAGTTGGAAAATAATGATGTTTCTGTTTTGGAAGGTGAAATCAAGCAACTAATTCTAGTTATCAGATGTATTTGTACATTTGTACAAGAATCCATTCTCTCTTGGGACCTGGTACAGATGTTTATTCATTTAAAATGAATGGATATAATGCAACAAATGAGATAATTTTTGTTTGATTCATGGATCCCTGAAATGAATGCAGGGTGCCCACGAATATAAACAAAAATTTGAACTTCATTTGTTTATGTTTCCCATTCAAGTCTATGGCCCAGATAAAAGTGCTGCAGTGAGACTGGTGGTTTTCTCCTGAAATTAACTATAGCAACCAAGCAGTGCCTGTGACATAATAGTCTGAATGGAGCCAA
Organism: Rhinatrema bivittatum; assembly: GCF_901001135.1. NCBI lineage: Eukaryota > Metazoa > Chordata > Amphibia > Gymnophiona > Rhinatrematidae > Rhinatrema > Rhinatrema bivittatum. Next base: position 302,258,159 of record NC_042615.1, read on the forward strand.
AGCAGGAAAATTAGGCAAGTAATTGGATGAATAACCAATCAAGTGAAAGCATTTTTTAAAGTAGCCTATAGCTGGCACCTGGATCCATTGACGCTGATGTCCTCACACTGAAATGTCTTACTAGGTGCAAAGAAACTCCATTTTTTTCTGTTGGATTTCACAGGAAAAGGTTATCTTTTTAGAAACTCTGTTACAGTGAAAGAAAACCTATACAAAAGGAGAAAGAATTATGGCACTGGCAAAGGGCTTTCTATTATTATTATCATCACTGATACAGTCATAAGGGCCGACGCAGTATTGGCGCACATTGAAGGTGCACTAATGATTGAGCGCCCGCGCCATTAACGTGCGCCGATCCACCTCTCTGGGGTGCCCAATGCTAAATGCAAATGGGCTGCTGTGGTAAAACGGAGGCGTTAGGGGAAATTGTGCACCCCTAGCACCTCCTCAGCAGCGGGCGCCTTGGAGAGGTGGCTGTGAGCCACTTAGGAAAACGGATGCTCAGTTTTAGTGTCCCTTTTCCTAACCTGACCATCAGCATACTTTTTTTTTTTTGGGGGGGGGGGGATATTGCTCATTTTTTAGTTCCTCCGACTTAATATCGCCACAATATTATTATTGTACATTTTTTGGGCTCCTGCAGACTTAACACCAGCATGGAGGGGGAATCGATAATAGCCTCATCAACATGCATTTGCACATGATGAGCGCTATTACCTACATGTGCGATTGGATGCGCATTTTGGACGTGCTAATCCCTGTTTTGCATTGGGGGATATGGACGCGCATTCAGTCGCAGGTTAATTCATGCACTGCAGCCAGCACACGGCATAGCATTGGCCTGATAGTGCTGTCACTGCAAGAGAACGACAGAGGTGCTGCATGCTGTCTGTTTACCTCGGCAGAGCAGGGGAGACAGAGAAGTGGTGAATGCAGTGATTTTTGTCTGTTTGACTCTGCACAGTGCACTGCTTATAGGCAGGCTGTGGAGAGAAAACAGAACAGAACCCTTGCCAGCCTTATCTGTTTCTTCTCTATCTGACAGAATTTTTTGTGAATGCAAAAGGAGTCAGTCAGCAGTGCACACACATACACTGTGTGTGTTTGCATGAGAAAGAGAGACATTATTTTTCTCCACCAAAAGCAGTAAATTAAAGTGTCACAACGATACTAAGAGGGAGGTCACACTTATCACAATACAGAAAACCTATTTTCTAATTTTTTTCATGAGCCCATGACTGCAAACTGACTTTACTCCATCTCCGAGGTTGGAGTTAAATTTGCCATGTTAAAAAGTGTGCGATGGGTGTCCAGTTCTTTACTGCATTGGGGATAATAGCTAATGTCCTCATCTACATGCAATTAACATCTGACGGGCACTATTGGGTTCTCGTTTGTTAGGGCACGTGTTTTGGATGCGTTAATCTCCTTACTGCATCCGGCGCTAGTCTAGCACTTCCAATCACATGTAAACCCATGCGCTAGGCTGGGCACACTATATTGCATTGGCCCGCTAGTGAAGGTTAACCAGACAGCAGAGAGTTTGTGCCACTGGCAAGCTGTTAACTCTGATTGGTAGTGCTTGCTAAGTAAGCACTGAAGTGAACTCAGCCTATTAACATGATTGAGTGTGTGTGACAGACACTTAGGAGTTGATTTTAAGACCCATGACTGCGAGTACATGTGCGCGTGGTTCCCGACGTGCGCACATGGGTGTGCCGATTTTATAACATGCACGTGCCAGCACGCGAATGTTATAAAATCCGATGACCACACACTCATACAGCCAGACTTTAAAATCTGTTCACGCTTGTGCAGGTGACTCGCGCGTGCAGGGGAGGGAATTTTATAACCTACGTGCGGCGACGCAATCGGCCCATCCCCAGTTCCCTCCCAGTCCATTCCAATAAGAAGTAGACTGGGAGGTAACTTCCCTAACCCTATCCTCCTCACCCATTAAACCTACCCTATCAATCTCCAAATTTTTTATTTTCTTACTTACTGCTCCTCTGGAGCAGAAGTAATTGCTTCCCTGGGACAGCGTCGAATGGCGCTGTCCCGGCCTGTCCCCTGCCCTGCCCAGACCACACCCTCTGGCCCGCCTCTTTCTTTGGGCCCAGCACTTCGGCACATAACAGGGGTTACGCACATGGCTGGGCCCTTTGTAAAACGCATGTAAATGTAAATGCATGTAAAAAATATGTATGAATAGGTACTGAAGCTAGCTAGGCAAATTTTAAAAAGAGCTACTGATATGGCTAAGAACTAGATTCACTAGCTGTAATATATTATTGCAGGAGGGGCCCAGTTTCATGGGGGGGTGGCATTCCCGCGATATTTTGCCCCTCTCTGACAAAATATCGCAGCACGATCACTGCGTTCTTTTGTCTTGTGTAAAAAGTCTGCGGGACAAAAGAATGCGGCAGGGGCCTTTAAAACGCCCAGTTGTGGCCCCCTATGTACTTGATCACCAAGACTTTAAAGGGCCATGCAGCCCAACAAGTTCCCACCTTTGAATCAGTGATTTACTCTTTTGGATAATAGAAGGACTAGGGGGCTCTCCTTGAAGTTAGCAAGTGGCACATTTAAAACTAATCGGAGAAAGTTCTTTTTCACTCAACGCACAATTAAACTCTGGAATTTGTTGCTAGAGGATGTGGTTTGTGCAGTTAGTATAGCTGTGTTTAAAAAAGGATTGGATAAGTTCTTGGAGGAGACGTCCATTGCCTGCTATTGATTAAGTTGACTTAGGGGCAGATTTTAAAAGCCCTATGCTTGCTGAGCCTGTTTTGCATAGACCTGGCGACACGCGCAAAGCCCCGGGATGCGCGTATGTCCCAGTGCTTGAAAAAAGGGGCAGGGCATGGGCAGTCTGGGGTGGGGCAGGGTCGGAGCGGGGGCATGGCCAGAGGCCTCTGTAGGGCCGCTAGGCTGGAGGATCGTGCGCCGGTTCTCAGCCGGCACGCGCAACCTACGCCTGTCCGGAGGCAGGCACAACTTATAAAACAGGGTTGGGGGGGTGGGTTAAGTAGGGCTGGGGGGCGGGTTAGGTAGGAGAAGGGAGGGGAAGGTGGGGGGGAGGGGTGGAAGGAAAGTTCCCTCCGAGGCCATTCCGATTTTGGAGCGGCCTCGGAGGGAATGGGGAAAGCCATCGGAGCTCCCCTAGGGAGCTCTGATATACTCAGTGTATACTCTAAAGGCCCTCCAGCTGCACCCCCTCTCCATATTAACAATAGGCCGGTAGAGATCAACCCCCCCCCCCCCCGTAAATTAGCATGTCATAGAGGCCTCCACCTTGACCCACCTCCAGCCCCCCCGACACCCTCCAACACCCCCTTACCTGTAAAAAAAATCAGTGGTAGACAGCAGAAGGGCCTGGGGCACCCCTAGCTCTGAGCCTGGTTGGCATCATTTTCCATGTGGTAGGGGCCAAGGCCAATCATCACCATTTTGGAAAATGGTGCCGAATGGTCCTGGGGCTAGGGGGTGCCCCAAGTCCTCCTGCTGGCCACCAATGATATATTTTTTTACAGGGTTTTTGGAGGGTACTGGAGGGGGGTCAAGGTGGAGACCTCTATGACATACTAATTTAGGGGGGGTTGATCTCTACTGGCCTACTGCTAATATGGAGAGGGGGGCGGAGCTGGGGGACCTTTAGAGTATTCGGGGGAATTGCTGGACTGGGGAAGGGTTTGGGCAGGGGTCCAGTTCATCACTGTATAGTGGCTTTATTCTATTTTTTAACTTATTTTTGCAGGGCCACCTGAAATGGCAGCCCCAGGGTGGGGGTGCAGGTGGGGATCTAGTAAGACCCCTGCTGACTCTTTTTTTTTTAATCATTTGGAGTGAACATAAGAACATGCCATACTGGGTCAGACCAAGGGTCCATCAAGCCCAGCATCCTGTTTCCAACAGAGGCCAAACCAGGCCACAAGAACCAGGCAAGTACCCAAAAAACTGTCTATTCCATGCTACTGTTGCTAGTAATAGCAGTGGCTATTCTCTAAGACTTGTTTAGCTGCAGAAAGCCAGGAGTGGAATCTGGCTCAAGCCATAAAAAATTAAAACCGGGGGAGCATATGCCACAGCCACCTGTTTCTCTCTCCCTTGATTTGGAGCTGGGGCAAAAAGAGAGCTTTAGCAGGGCAAGGACAGGGCAGCAGAAGTGCAATACCCAAAACCATCACCACGCTCCTCCATGATTACTGCTTCTCAAGGAATGGAGGTAGTATTTTCAAAAACTGATTCAGAAAAAGAATTGTGTCCTGATTTCCATGAATCACAGAATATTGATGGGGTGCTAGTTACTGAAGAGAATCTGTTCATGGGCTAAACATGACATTTTTAGTGCCATGTGGACACAGTACAGGTGTCACCCTTCTGACTATGACTACCCAAAGATTTCATTAGAAATGATTAGAAACCCTAATTTGGGAGCCCAAAATAAGCTGCATTCCTTTCCCCATTGATGTTAATGGGAAACAAGCAAATGAATAGAATAAATAAACATCTGAAATGGAGCTAATAAATGATTCTGACCTACGAAATTAAACAAAATGTTTGCCTCTGCACATTCCTAGGACCCAGATTCAATTTCTGGTCCGTTCTCCTGGCCAAAGTCTTCCTTTGAGGGTGGAAATGAGTTGACTACTACTTTCTCCAGAATATATCTTTGGCGCTGACCCTGTAATGAGCTGCTTCCTGGAACATGAGCCCCTGGAGGTTACTCTAACACTTACAGGGTAATTTTCAATGGAAAATGTAAATGTAACTTATTATCGCAGCAATTTTCAAAAGCCCATTTACCCGCGTTAAGTGCACTTAACGCGGGTAAAACCTATTGACGATTCAATAGCCTACATGCTAGGATAGTATTTTACATTTCCCTTTGAAAATTACTGTGTTAACTTGTATGTGAAAGACAGTAGAGAAAGCAGAAAACACTAAATGCTATGCATGATGGATTCATGATTAGAGCTTGAACGTGAGGAGTTGAGACAGAATTTTTCTTTAAGGGAAGAAACTGTAATCCATTCCTTTTCTTCCTAGCAAACCCATGATCTGAATGAACACAGAGCTGTGATCCAAACAGACTCATTAGGTTTCTGGATGTCTTTAGACTAGAGAAAGAGGCAGGGTGTCATTAAACGGAATACTTCAGACTTTCAATGGCAGCAGCTTGAGTTTAATCTGCGACATACTGTCATTAGAGAGGAGTAATAGTCAGCAGCATGTAAAAATTCAAATAGGTCTACGCTCACAGAACTATAATGAAATAAGGAAAGGAGTGTAACCTAAACAGCACTAGCAGGTAGGCATTTAAAAAGGTGCCTCTTAATGAAGTGAAAATGGCAAGTTCATACGAACCTCTACATCCACTAAGATGAGGCCTCTCGCATCTTTGTAATCATCACACACTGTAAAAAAACAAAAAAACCACTCCCATCCCAAAATGTGTTTCAGAGTCACCTGGCATTGAGGAAACATTCTGTGTGATAAATGGAGGTATAAACAGAACCTTACATTACATTTCAGACACTGAAAGTTTTTTTTTTTACATGAAAACAATTTGATTTTACACACTGTGAAAAATATTTTTGGACTTCGATCATAAATAATTTTGAAACATAATTTGGAATTGAAGGGCTTCTTTTACAGTATGTGATGATTACAAAGATACGAGAAGCCTCATCTTAGTGGGTTTTCAGATCCATCTGAACATTACCATTTTCACTTCATTCAAAGACGCCTTTTTGAATGGCTATATGCTAATGCTGTTTAGACTTTTTGTAAAATTAGGTCAAACTCCTTTCCTCATTTCATTCTTACAGAGAAGTAATCGACTAAAGGCAACACTTGAGAAAAGATGCTTCAGTTTTCAAGGAACAGCTTTGTAGGTGCAAATTTTCGACATAGCAACATAAGGCTCATTTTCAAGAGTTCTCCCCTTAAATACAGTAGAGGAGAAACCCTTTTTGAATCATAGGTTAAGATAAAGCAGTTCTTTCTTTATTTATTTGTTTAGAAATTTTATATACCACCGTTCGATGTATAGATCACAATGGTTTAATATGGTCAACTCACTGAGAAACTGAGATACTTTACGAAGAACAGAGCTAAAGCATAATGCTGTCCATTCTTCTGAGGTGCACAAAGCTTTTGTATTACAATCTTTTATCTGTAATTTTGATGGCCACACCTGGGCTGCAGTGCACTCTAGCCTTCTTGCTAGGGTCCTAGGCAGAGAGCACCACAAAGAATGCAATGCACCCTTTGGGAGAGAGTACTGTTCTCTTTGCTTACGGTAGCGCCTGTAGTACTTAAAAAAAAAAACAAAAACAAAAAAAAAACCCCCACCTAATTTTTTAAATCATTTTTTCCTCTCAAAGAATATGTAGTTTATTTATATACTTAGGGGTCAATTTTCAAAGGGTTTAGGCACTTAATTTAGGAATTTAAGCACCTAAGTCATCCCTTTAAAACCTGACAAGAGTTGAGCACCTAAATTTAGGTAATTTAGGTCCCTAAAAAGTAGGGGGCTATGGGGCAAATTAGAACTTGAAAACAAAAAGAAGGCATATTGTGCTGTGTCATGGAGTGTGAATCCTTTCGGCTGTGGTGTGATTGGTACTACCCAGCATGTCCCCACTGACAGCAGGTAGACCCACAATTGGCTGGAATTAAATAGAAGCTTCACCTATACCAGCCTCTTCCCTCGCAGGTTGAGCCCATGGGTTCGGAAGCCGGCAGGTCTTAGGTGAATGTCCACAGCAGGAGAGCGATCCAAGGGTCAGCACAGGCAATGGTCAGATGATGTTGGTATGCAGGCGAGGGTTGAGGCAGACAGCAATCAGGCCGAGTCAGTAGTTGGGTGAAAGGTCAGGGCAGACAGCAGTCAGGCAGTGTCGGTAATCAGGTGAAGGTCAAGCAACAGAAGATCAGTCAATAGGGGACAAGAGAAGCAGGAAACAAGGAAGGGTCAGGAAGACTGAAATGGAGCAAGGAGATGGGCCAAACCGGTACAGGAGTCCAAGGCAGGACAGGGACAAGGCAAGGGCTGGAACAAGGCAGGAGCAAGGTGAGGATCCAAGAGCAACAAGTACTGCAATGCAGGAGGATCTGTTGCTGAGGCAACAACTTGCAGTACAGCTGGCATTTAAATGGTTTGGGCAGTTGACGACATCAGAGGGTGCAGCAGTAAAGTTCACGCCGTGGGGCCCTTAAGATTATGAAGTTTGCGTGCGCCTTGAGGAAGGTGTAACAGCATCTTCAGAGCAGCATGGTGGCCCTTGATGGCTTCGTGGCCTGATGGTCTGCAGGGTAAGTGCTGGCTGATCGCAGCATGGTATCTGCAGTCAGCCAAATGTTAATTACAGTGCTTATTTTCAACACTAGGCACCTAACAAGTGCTTAAATGTAAATAATGAATTGCAGACCTAAAGTCAGATGAATTTTCAGCTGAAAAATTAAGACTCCTAAGTTTGGCTGAAAACTCTTCTAAATTTAGGCACCTAATTCAAGCACCAAACATTTGTTGAAAATTGACCCACTGGGCACTACCATATATATTTGGGGAAACATTTCAAAATAAGCAATTTTCAAACTTTTTATGTGGTGATTTATCATTTTTCGGATGTATTGTTGAGATGTGCATAGAATCTAAGACTAATTAAGAGATGGATTTATTTATTGATTTATTTAACACTTTTCTATGCCGACCTTCATGAATAGATTCATATCAGATCGGTTTACATGGAACAGGGGGTCTAAAATGAATAAACCATTTAACAAGAGGCAAAGTTACATATAACAGGGAGATAGAACTTGGAGGCTAGGGTAGCCGGAGACAAAGGACAGTAGAACTCAAGAGAAACATAACGTCGAAACTAGGCGGGGTGTCTGGTTAGGTCAGCGGAGTCTGATTAGGTAGCATATTGACGGATTAGAAAGTTAAGGGAAGGCTTGAAGGAAAAGCCAAGTCTTAAGTTTTTTTCGAAAGGTTAGAGGGCAGGGTTCCAGTCTGAGGTCTGTAGGCATGTTATTCTAAATGGTAGGATCCGCTGTGGAGAATACTCGTTCTTTGGTAGTTGATAGATGTATGGCTTTAGTAGGAGGGACTTGCAGGGTTCCTTTATATGCTTCTCTGATGGGTCTTGAAGATGAGTATAGTTTGAGTGGAATCTGAAGGTCTAGTTATAGCTGATTGTGGATGGATTTGTGGATTGTGGTGAGGGACTTGTGCAAGATTCTGTATTTTATTGGCAGCCAATGCAGGTTCCGGAGGATGGGAGTGATGTGTGTTCCCCGGTTGGTGTTGGTTAAGATTCTAGCTGCTGCATTCTGGAGCATTTGTAGAGGTTTGGTGGAGGAGATGGGGAGCCCAAGGAGGAGAGTATTGCAGTAGTCAGTCTTGGAGAAGAGCGTGGCTTGTAGGACAGACCTAAAATCCTGGAAATGGAGGAGGGGTTTGAGCCTTTTTAGAACTTGCAGTTTATAAAAACAGTCCTTAGTTGTGGTGTTAATGGATTTCTTTAGATTCAGATGGTTGTCGAGGATTACTCCTAGGTCTCTTACTTGCGTGATCTGGGTGTTAGGGGGTGTCTGATAGGTTAGGACCGTGTGGTTGGAGGAGATGAGAAGGAGTTCGGTCTTGGCCGCATTGAGAACCAGATTCAGGCTGGTGAGGAGTGGTTAATGGATTGGAGGCAGTTTTCCCAGTAGGAGAGTGTTTTAGGGAGGGATTCTGTTATGGGGATCAGGATCTGTACGTCATCTGCGTAGAAGTAGTGTATTAATTTTAGGTTTGTGAGCAGCTGGCAGAGGGGCAGGAGGTATATATTGAAGAGGGTGGGTGACAGGGAGGAGCCTTGGGGTACGCCTAAATCTGATTTGGTGTCGGGAGATTCTTTGTTATTAATTTTGACTTTGAAGCTTCTGTTGCTGAGGAAGGAGTTGAACCATCTGTGTAAAGATTTGTAAAGAATGGAGCAGAAAACTGTGTATCATCCCAGTGGCATTAATTCATGCTCTGTATTCAGATGTCTAATATTCTGTTTTGTGTGTATGTCAGGGCTTAGATTTGGAGATAATAAAATAAGTGTCAGCTTTTTGTGTCCCAGTGCAAACCACATGACAAGTTCCAGTAACAAAAAGTAAAACCTATGAAATTAGTGATATTATAATAGAATCTGAGTTAGTATGCCACTCAACATCATGTTCATCTTATTATAGGTATAAAGATATTATTTTTGATATTAGTAAAAGAATGCTATCTTTTTGATATTTTTGATATTAGTAAAAGAATGTTATCTTGTTACAATGTAAAATAGGGCAGTCCCGGCTCTATTCAACCTGTTATCTGGAAACCGATGTGATATCTCGATCGAATGTCGGTATACAAAATAAATAAATAAATAAATAAATAAATAAAATGCATAAACAGTATACTAGAGGACAAGTTAGTTTGTGGGCTAGTTGCCCTTTATCTGCTAGCATTCTTAAACCAAAGGAAGTTAGATCTTTTAAGGTGCCCATAACTTTTTGCAAAATGTAAACATTTATTGTAAATGAATGTAAAACATATAAAAAGAAATGACTATATTAAAAGACTGGATAAAATATGTTAATGAGACCACATATAGATCACATTGATACTCGAGGCTCAGAGAGACAACATTTTCCCAAAATACACGTCATTATTCATTAAAACAATGCTGCCTAAATTCTGGAATGGAAACTGCAAAGGACCTGCTTTAAGCTTTCAAGGAGTAGTGTGCTGATGAAAAGAAAGAAAACAAACCATGGCTCGCCTTTTTCTCCCATGCTCGTGACAATGCATAATCTTCAATTATGTGAGCTTTCTAACATGTGGATTTGTGTTTTCTTGGCTCCACATTCTACTAAGACTACTGCTTTAAAAAAAAAAAAAAAAAAAAAAGTAAATCTCCATAACCCTAGCACAATTTATCAAACATGCCTCCACTCACTACAAACCAAAAAATAGATAAGTATATAATTGTGATGCTCATCCTGAGGATCTGGAGCCACAAGTGGCTCTTAATGACCCTCCATGTGACTCTTGTATTAAGGATTAGCAAAATGATCAAAAATGTTTGCCTATTTTTTGTCTTTCATAAAATTGATTTTTTTTTAAATGATCTTAATGTAGCCCTTTTGGTCTCACTGACCTGAAATGGGCTTATCCATACGGGAAAAAACACATATTCAAAACATGTTGGCAGGGAACATGTAGCTGCTATGAGACATCTATTTTCAAGAGGCAGAATTTCATTGTGCTGCGCATACCCCCAACCCTAGAGGTGTTGCTAGGTACCTAAGAGATCCAGGGCACAGGTCTATAAGCTCTCCCCTTCCCTTCCCCAAGATTTTGATAATTAGTTCACAGTTTCCCCCCTTCCCCAATACAATCTTGTAAAAACACATAGGGGCGGATTTTAAAAGGGTTACACGCGTAATATACCTCCTGCGCGTGCCGAGCCTATTTTGCACAGGCTCGGTGACGTATGCAAGCCCCGGGACGCTCATATGTCCCGGGGCTTGAAAAAGGGGGCGGGGCGTGCGTGGGGCATGGCAGTCCAGGGGCAGGGGCGGGACTGGAGCCTCCAGGCACAGCGCCCATTTGCCGCTCTGCCCGAGATCGCAGGTCGGCCGTTGCTGGCGCCCGTAACCTATGCCTGCCTGGAGGCAGGCACAACTTCGTGAACAAAGGTAAAGGGGAGGGGTTTAGATAGGACTGGGGGGTGGGTTAGGTAGGGGAAGGGAGGGGAAGGTGGCGGAAAGAAAGTTCCCTCCGAGGCTGCTCCGATTTCAGAGCGGCCTCGGAGGGAACAGGGAAAGCCATCGGGGCTCCCCTAGTGCTCGGCGCACGCAAGGTGCACAAGTGTGCACCCCCTTGCGCGCACCAACCCTGGATTTTATAACATGCGCGCGGCTACGCGTGCATGTTATAAAATCGGGCGTAGATTTGTGTGTGCCAGGTTGCGAGCACAAATCTACGCCTGCGCCTAAGTTTTAAAATCTGGTTCATAATTGGGCATCACACTTTTAAATATTCAATTTTAAATTATCTCTATTCTACATTCCCATGCAGCTGTCATCAGGGGGCCATCCTATATGACCTGTGACAGGGAACCACCCAGTTAGTTCAGTCCTGGCAGGGTGTCCCATGGCTCTCTCCACATCCGCTTTTTACCTCCATCCATACAAAGATAGGACATCCTTGCTGATAAAGCAGGAGGCACTCCTACAAACATTTTCCACCATTGTTGCAAAGTGCTGAGCATGTATGTCAGTGGTATCCTAGACAGAAGGACCCTCTATGTAACAAAAAAACCCCTGTCCAGTTTCAACCATCCAGCAAACTTACCATTAAAACTATTCTAGAGCATCAATCAATAAATGTCTTCTTCTTTTGGAAGTACAATCTGGAGTCTATACAGGATAGGACAGAATCCCAGTATGAATTCTGCACTTCCAGTTCTACAATATCCTGCATTCACAGATACTCCCTCAACAAAGGATGCAAAGCAGAACTAGGCCATTTCCCCTTACCACTCACCATAGAAAAATACTATTTAAACTCTGGTGTCACCTCAATGTAACAGCAACACATTAGCACACTTCAGTAACATTGTGTAATAATTCAAAAGCCTGCAAAAAATATACTCTGAGCCTATAAAAAAACTACCATACCATAACACATTAACTGCCAGACTCAAACAGTAACAACCCTACACATTAATGGCAACACTGCAAATATTACACAGGACCCTAAAACAGAACAAGTTAGCTGCTATAGATGTCTACACATAAACTACATGCTAGCAGAATACCTCACCTTGGTCACATGCAGAACACAGACAAACTCTCGCCAAATACAGAATAAAGAGACCATAAAATAGAAATAGAAATATGCAGACAAAAACCTGAACTGAAAACCACAACAAGCCAGACTGCATGTAGTGCAAAAATAGAAAATAAGAAACATCACATTCCTCCTTAAACAAATATAATCAAGAAATATAAAACATCAATTTTCTAATAAAAAAATTATCAAATCAGCTGATGAATAGAACTTCTAATAATAGAAAAGGAAAACAAATGTTTAAAAAAATTACCAAACACCAATAAAATATTTCAAAACAGCAGACACATCACATCTAATAATTAAAACTTATAAGGATAAAAAAATCCCCAGCCCTTCGGAACTGGGAACTTTAGATTTCCAGTCACCCTGAGATTCTTTTAGATTGGAGTGGGGCACACAAACTTTAACCTCTCTCTCTCTCTCTTATATACACATTCTGTCACACTCTCACAAACACAGGCTCTCTCTCACTTTCAAACTCACACAAGTAGTCTCTCACACACACACACATAAAGGCACACATATGCTCTCTCATGCACGCACACACAGACATAGATGCACTTTCTCACACACACAAACAGGCACTCTCACTCTCTCTCTTTGACACACACAGGCATTTTCTGGACTTATCCTTTTTCTTCAGCTGCCAGCGGCAGGAAATGCTTGCGAACCCACGGGGCCTCCTCCTTGCCTGCTGGCTGAAGGAAATGCCAGGGTCTCCCCCTCAGCCATTGGCTGCAGGAAATACTGGTGACCCCACAGGGTTCCTTTTGCTCTGCCAGTGGCTGAAGATGAGGAGGCTCAGGCACCGAGGAAGAGACTCAGGGCATGGTTCCTGGGGGTCCAGTGCTAACGATGCCCCTGCCCAACCCAGTGGCGTAGCCAGAATTGATTTTTTGGGTGGGCACAAGGTTAACATGGGTGGGCTGTAGGCATGCAGGTCTACTAGTTGTTTTTTTACTGATAAATAATGCCAAATTATGCAGCATAGCATTCACATCTACGCCTAAGTATGAGGTTTACTTAATGATACAAACATAATTCACGGTGATTTGTGGTACTTTAGCCTTCTTATTATTACGATTTTATACACGGCTCCTACCTGTCCATAAATTTTGAGAGAGCGGTTGTGTTGCTTATATTTAAATTGCTAACATCTCAAAATATAGATATATATTTTTACCTTTGTTGTCTGATCTTTGTATTTTTCTAATCAGTTGGTCCTGGTCTCTTTTTCCCATTTTTTCCCTTATAGCTCATTTCCTAATTCCTTTTCAGTGTCTTTCTTCTATTACTGTCTTCTTCCCTTCCACACACACACACACACACATACACGCTTTCTCTCACAGACTCCCTCTCACACACTCAAGCTGTCACTCTCATATGCTCTCCCCCCCCCCCCCCCCCCACAAGCTCACATTCAAGTTCTCACTTTCTCACCCCTCCCCAGGCTTATATTCTTATGCACACACAGACGCACATCCAGGCACCCATTCTCACCCACACACATAAACCAGACTCCCATTCTCACCCACAAACCCATGCTCCCAGTCTCACCCACACATATTCAAGCTCCCATTCTCATCCATACATATACACATTTAAGGTACTATTCTCACCCACACATACACACATTCAAGCACCCATTCTTATCCACATATTCAAGCTTCCATTCTCACCCACCCACACAAACCCAGGCTCTCATTCTCACCCATATATACACACATTCAAGCTCCCATTCTCACCCACCCACAAACCCAGGCTCCCATTCTCAACCACACATACACACATTCGAGCTCCCATTCACCCACATATTCAAGCTTCCATTCTCACCCACATACACACCCAGGCTCCAGTTTTCACCCACCCACAAACCCAGACTCCCATTCTCAACCACACATACACACATTCAAGCTCCCATTCACCCACATATTCAAGCTTCCATTCTCACCCACATACACACACACCCAGGCTCCAGTTTTCACCCACACGCACTCCCATTCTCATCCACACATACACATTCAAGCACGTGCACAGCTTCCGCTTCCTCCCCCAGAGCAGGAAGATCAGCTGCCTCTCCTGCTGCCACCGGCCTCCTGCTATCTTCGGGCGTCGGGCCGTACTGCCCGCCGAACTTCCTGTGGGGGGGGGGGAGCGGAAGCGCAGCGCACAACATCCGCTTCCTCCCTCCCTCCCCCCCCAAGCAGGAAGATCGGCGGGCAGTACGGCCCGACGCCCGAAGATAGCAGGAGGCCGGTGGCAGCAGGAGAGGCAGCTGATCTTCCTGCTTTGGGGGAGAAAGCGGAAGCTGTGCGCGGCGCTTCCGCTCCCCCAAACAGGAAGTTCGGCGGGCCGTTTGGTCCGAAGATAGCAGGAGAACGGGTGGCAGCAGGAGAGGCAGCTGATCTTCCTGCATTGGGGGGAGGAAGCGGAAGCTGCGCGCGGCGCTTCCGCTCCCCCCCGAACAGGAAGACCGGATGGCCATACGGCCGCAGCAGCGCTTCCCCATGTGGGCCGTGATGGCGCGCGAGGCGTGGGTTCTCTTGTTCGCTGTCGCGGGGATGGGATCCCGCGACAGCCTTGCAGTTCCGGTGCCAGTTGGGTGGGCCTGGGTCTAAGTTGGGTGGGCACCTGCCCACCCAGGCCCACCCGTGGCTACGCCACTGGCCCAACCCTCCTGGACTTTTCAGGAAAATTACCTTATTTATACTGGTGACAGCAGGGATAAATAAGATGGGCAGATAACAGCCATTTCCCCCTACTTCTGGGGCCAACAAGCTGAATATTAAAACTGGGCACTGAAATTCAGCACAAAATTTCTTAATGCGCATGCTAAAAAAAAATGTTAAACTCCCGCTGCAGTAATGGTGTGCTGGTGCATCAAAAGTTAAACAGATACACAAATCCAAAAATGTGCATAAAGAAAATGCTTAAAGGTGAATTTTAAAAGCCTGGCGTGTGCTAAATCCGGGAAGTACACACACAAGTTGGGCCAGTGCGTGCCGAGCGGATTTTAAAAGCCACGAGAGTACACATGTACCTGCCGCTATGCACACAAACGAAAAGTTCCAAGGAAAAGGGGTGGAGCATAGGTATGATTCTGGGCGGGGCATGGGCGTTCCTGATTTCACATTGAAAGAAATTAGCGCGTAAATACGTGCACAGGTGTGCGCCTGGCTCCCCTGCCATGGAACCTTACTTCCGCCATAGATGACGTGTAAGTAATAAGATAAAGAGAAATAGGCAGATCGACAGGGTTTTAAGGATCGGGGCTAACGAGGGAAAAGGGAGGTCATTAAACCAGGGGGGTTTGGAAGTCCTATTCCTCACTGGGTGAACTGGGAAAACTGGTGATGGCATCAGCACGCGTGCCTTTTAAAATCCCCCCACTTAGGCGGTAGAAGCAGCATTTGCGTGCACAGGGGCACATCTTTTCTGTGCATAAAATATGATTTATATGTACAGAAAGGTTTTTCAGTGCAAAAACATGTTTGCGCTCATAAATCATATTTTATGCAGAGAAAATCATGACTACAAGTCCAGGCACCAGAACTCCAGTTTCTGCCTACAGGTGAACATTAGCTCTGGGAAACTTTATTTATTTAAAATATGTTACCCGCAGTCTTCAGAGTTCGAGGCAGAGTACAGAGTGACATTCATAAAATTAATAAAATATAAGGGCCAGATTTTCTAACATGCGCGTGGGCGTAGATTTGTGCGCGCAACCCAGCACGCACAAGTCTACGCCCGATTTTATAACATGCGTGCGCAGTCGCGCGCGCATGTTATAAAATCAGGGGTCGGTGCACCCAAGGGGGGTGCACACATGTGCACCTTGCGCGCGCCGAGCCCTAGGGAGCCCCGATGGCTTTCCCCATTCCCTCCGCTCTCCCCCCTATCTTCCCCTCCCTTTCCCTATCTAACCCGCCCCCCAGCCCTATCTAAATCCCCCCCTACCTTTGTTGTCTTAGTTACGCACGCTGACCGGCTGCTGACGCATGATCCTCCGGCACGGCCGTCGTGCCGGAGGCCTCGGTCTCGCCCCCGGATCGCCCCCAGACAGCCCCCAGACTGGCGCCCTGGCGCCCTGCCCACGCCAAGCCTATGCAAAATAGGCTCGGCGCGCACAGGGGCACTTTCTTGGGGTTATGCGTGTAAGTTACGTGCGTAACCCTTTGAAAATCTGCCCCTAAATGAACACATAAAACAACATGAAGAAGTGAACCTCAGACTAAGAGTTAAGTTTCCAGTGGAAAGAAAACGCAAGGCAAGCCAGCGCACCTCTCTGCATTGGGGGTAATATCTAACACTATCATTAACATGATATTGTATGAGAGGACACTAACCTGCATGCACATTTTTGGACTCACAACTGCAGGTTAAACTGTGCACTCTGTCAAGCACACCTTAATACACTGGCCCCTCTTGGAGCCCCTTGCCTTAGACTACCTACCTAACACAGGAAAACAAAACAGGACATCCTTTCCAAAATTAAAATAAAGTATTACTCAATATGTAATAGGGCTTATCAAGTGTGTTCAATATAGATATACAAAAACCACACTAATATTTCTTAATAAATATACCATGTGTCATAAGATCAATAATTTTTATGCATAAAGAATTTTTATTAATTTTTTATTATTTATTGTTTAGAAGGAAAAGACTTCAGATGCCAAGATGGCTAACCAAATAGTCTTCTTGGTGATATTTAATCATTAGTCTAAAAACCCTCCTTTTTCTTTTTAAATTTTTTTATAAATTTAATTTTTCTTGCATGAAAATAATTGTTTCTTTTTCAAGAAAAACAAGCAGTGAAATTTTCAATGTCTGTTAATTCACTGCATTACTTCTTGCAATGATGTATTTGTTGCATTGAATTGGTACGCTGCTTAAGGATTTTTGAATCTCCAAAGTACTGCTTGGTGCCTCCAATTTTTCGCCTGGACGGCTGCTTCAGAGAGAACTCAATAACTATTCCTTAAGAAAGGTGCACTGCTCTCAAGGAACCCCTCCAGCATTTAAACGTGAACGCAGTCTACCTCTTATGACACATGGTGTATTTATTAAGAAATATTAGTGTGGTTTTTGTATATATATAAAATTAAAATAAACACATTTCCAATTCGGAATTCTTTTGTCTATCTCTCCTTGTTCTTGGTCTTCTTTTAGTTCTGTCTCTGCTTCCTCATTATTTCTGGTGTTCTTCTCCCCTTTTTTTCTGTTTCAGTTCTCTCTCTTTGCTCTTTGTCTCTTTCTTTCAGAGTAGATATTTAATATTTGTTGCGAGTGTGGACCCTTAGGCCAAGAAGCAGTTGGTGCTACCTGCAGGGACAGGCCCTGCAGGTCCCCACCATTGGCAGGCAGAGCTGACTGAAGCAGAGGCCCAACGAGAGCTTCACCAATACCAGCCCTCATTCCCCTTAGTTTGAGTCCTGGGGTGCTGGGGCCAGCTGGACTAAGGCACTGCCCTCTGTGGAGGTGAAGATCTGTTGTGTAAAAGAGGCTGCCAGCCAGCACAGAGACAGAGCTAGCAGCAGTTGAGACAGGCAGCAGGCAAGTAAGAATCCGGTTCAGGCTGTGGTCAGAGACAGGCGGAGTTTGCTCAGTGGCGTGGTTCAGGTAGAGGTCCAGGCAGGCAGAGGTCAAGAGCACTCAGGTCCAATCTGAGGTGAAGCCAAAGTCAGAAATCCAATCTGAGGTCAAAGCCAGAAGTCAAATCCTATGAGATATGGGATGAAGCGGAGGAAGGAGGATGTGGGACCACAGGAGCCAGACAAGGCACTGAAGACAGATGAGGAGACAGAGACTGACCACGAAAACAAGAAATCAGAAGACAAACCAGACTGCCAAAGAACCAGGAACAGGACACAGGAACTCAGGAAGACACACAGAGGAATCAGGAACCAGAAAGCAAGGATCAGTAATCAGGAACCAGGAACGCAGAGGCAAAGCACTTCTGCAACAGAGCTGACCTATTGCTGAGGCACTGGAGGGGCAGCTGGTGGAGCTTTATATGTGGTTCTGGCAGTGACGTTATCAGGGGGTGCCATCAGAGCATTCCCTGCACTGGCCTTTTAAGTGAAAGAGGATCAGGTGCGCGCACACCTTAGGAGCATTTGGGGGGGGGGAGACAGCAGGCAAGTTGGGCTCAGTATTGGCCTGCAACGGCGCAGCAGGCAGGCTGGGTCTGATGTCTGTGCATGTTGGCTTGCAGAGGCGTGGAGGGCGGCCACGAGGAGGAGAGAGGGGCCAGGCTGAGCGCAGGTGAGCGCGGTGGTCCATGGCTTTGCCGCACAGGCTGCCAAGCATAACTATATTTTCTCTTCCTTCTCTCTTTCTGCACACTTCTGCTTCTCTCCTTTTTTCTTTTTTTTGTCTTCTTCCAATACCTTTTTGCTTTCCTTTCCCCAATCCTCCTGCTCCTTTTTCTCTTAAGCTCTCTCCTCCATTCCGAATCCCCTTCTCTCTCCATTGTTCTCTAGATTCCTCTTATCTCCTCCATCCCACTAAATCCAGATCCTTTCTTTTTCACACCTCCATCCCCGTTCCTCTCCATCTCCCACCATTTCCGGATCTATGATCTTCCCTATGACAGTTCTTTTCTCCCTCTCCCTCCACTTACTACTCAGTGCTCTCACATTCTCTTTCCATTATTCCTCCTACGGTTGTATGCAAAAGTTTAGGCTCTCCTGGTCAAATTAAAATTTTTGATGAACAAAAGCTGAAACAACTTTTGTTGTTTCATGACTGCAGAAGGCTGTCATGGCACAACATGACAGCCTTCTGCAGTTTTTAATGTAAAATTACTATTTATTTGTTGATTTTAACAGATTGACTATTATAAAAAATGAATTTGCATGTGCAAATGTTTGGTCACTGCTCCTGTTGATTCATTACTTCTTTTTTTTTTTTAAGTTGTTAATAAGGTCCAAAAGTTGATTGACTCGTTAGGCATTTAATTAATCAGGTGAAGGCAATTCCATAGTTGAACAAATACTCTGCTCCTTCTAACCACTCAGTTTATGATTGTTGTTCTGTATTACTTTCAACAACCATGGGCTCCTCAAAGCAGCTGTTTGAGCTTTTGAAAATGAAGATAATTCACTCTTACAAAGCAGGGGAAGGCTATAAAGTAATCTCCAAATGCTTCCAGTTAGCATTTTCAACTGTTAGAAACATTATAAAGAAATATTAGTTACATGGAACTGTTGAAGTCAAGATCAGGAAGACCAAGAAAAATCTGATAGAACTTCCTAAAACAGATCTGCAAAACAGAACCCACAGATCACTGTAAATGACCTGCTAAAAAGTTTAACTAACACTGGAGTAATTTCCACAGGTCCCTAGAACAGCATTGCTCACACAACAATGTTCTTCAGGGGGGCGTTGTCAGAAAGAACTCATCTTAAAAGTCCTCATGTAAAGTACACAAAACAAATCCTTGAGAAGCCTGAAACCTTTTGAACATATCTTGGAAGCTAACATCCCAGTCAGTGAAGAAAAAGAAGATGAAAAAGGTTGTGCATTTCATCAAGACAATAATCTGTAACACACCTCAAAATCAACCATGAAGTACTTACAGGAAAGAAAGATGAAGGTTTTGGAATGGCCTTCACAGTCCCCCCGACTTGAACATTATTGAATATTTGTGGTGAGTGAATGGAAAGAGACCTAAGAATAAGAATGAGCTGAAAGAGTTCTACAAGAAAAAGTGGGAAAAAAATTCCAAAAACAAGAATAGAGTTTTAGCTGACTACAAGAAACATTTTGGATGCTGTTGTTTCTACTAAAGTAGGTGTTACAAAGTAGTAAGTACTGACTGAAAGTTTGTCCAAACTTTTGCACATGCCATATATGCTTTTTTATTATTTTAAATCTGTTAAAATCAGCAAATAAATAGTCAATTTGCATTCAAAATTTCAGGATGATATGTTTAACTTTGTACCATGTAGAGACTGTGCCAGTTCTGTTCATTTATAGATTCATTGAAACATAGTTTGACCAAGGGTGCCTAACATTTTGCATGCAACTGTTTACTGGGTCTCGTCTCCCTTTTCCTCAGTCCTCTTTTCTTTCTCCCTCTGCCTCCACCCATCCCCAGTTCTCTTTCCTGTTCTCTCTTCCCCCATCCAACCTAGAGGCAGACTATGGAGATCAGCTTCTGCAGCTTGCCAGTCTCATAGGTCTTTCAGGCACTTTTTCCTCCTCTCTAATCTAGAAGCACATCAACATCCCTGTAGAGGTCCTCATTCAATTTGTCTGGCATATACCATAAATGCACACATCAAAAGGGGTGCATAGATCTAGGGCAATACCATCTTTTTAGTAGGAGATCAAAGGGACCCTACATTGATATTTTTTAACTGAGATTAAACAAAGATAACAATAGAATGTGGCTTAATGAAACTTGGTAAACTGCTACTGGGGATCATTGGGTGACATAGAAGCTTTTTGGGAGATTTAGTGTGGCCAATAGAGACCAGCATCAGAAGCATTAGTATCGAGGGATCCAGGTCTGTACCAACTGTCGGCAATACATCGGACCTGAAGAAAGGGGTGGAGGCCAGCTGGGACAGCAGCCATTAGGGAGCGGACTGGAAGGGAACTGGGCAAAGGTCCATTCGTGTTGCTGTGCAATTTTTTTAAAATCCCCCCCCCGTGCGAGGATGAAGCCACCTGCCCACACATGCATGCACGGACATTAAAATCCAGCACACATGTGCGTGTGGGAATTGCATTTTATAACAACGCATGCGTGTTATAAAATAACCGTGTCCATGTGCACGCGCCAGAAACCACACATATATGGATGTGTGCACAGGCCTTTTAAAATCCAACTTTAAGAGCACAAGAACATAATAATTGCCATACTGGGTTAGACCGAAGGTCCATTAAGCCCAGTATCCTGTTTCCAGGTCAGAAGTACCTGGCAAAATCCTAAACAGTAAATAGATTCCATGCTACTAACACACAGTGATAAGTAGTGGCTATTACCCCTTCTATTTGGTTAGTAACAATTTATTATTTCTCCTCCAGGAACTTGTCCAAATCTTTTCTAGATATAACTATGCTAATGCTAACTGCCTTAACCACATCCTCTGGCAATGAATTCCAGAGCTTAATTGCCGATTGAGTGAAAAATAATTTTTTACAATTTATTTTAAATGTGCTACCTATCTTCAGAGAGTGTCTCCTAGTTTTAGTATTTATTGAAAGAGTAAATAACCAATTTATATTTATCCATTCTATTCTACTCATGATTAAATAGACCTCTTGACCCCCATCAGACATCTATTCTCTAAGGGGCGGATTTTAAAAGGCGCGCGAATAGCCTACTTTTGTTTGCGCTCCAGGCGCAAACAAAAGTACGCTGGATTTTAGTAGATACGCGCGGAGCCGCGCGTATCTGCTAAAAACCTGGATCGGCGCGCGCAAGGCTATGGATTTTGTATAGCCGGCGCGCGCCGAGCCGCGCAGCCTACCCCCGTTCCCTCCAAGGCCGCTCCGAAATCGGAGCGGCCTCGGAGGGAACTTTCCTTTGCCCTCCCCTCACCTTCCCCTCCCTTCCCCTACCTAACCCACCCGCCCGGCCCTGTCTAAACCCCCCCCTTACCTTTGTCGGGGGATTTACGCCTCCCGGAGGGAGGCGTAAATCCCAGCGCCAGCGGGCCTCCTGCTCGCCGGGCCGCGACCTGGGGGCGGGTACGGAGGGCGCGGCCACGCCCCCGGACCGCCCCGGGCCGTAGCCACGCCCCCGTACCCACCCCCAAAACGCTGCCGACACGCCCCCGAAACGCCGTGACGACTGGGCCCGCCCCCGACACGCCCCCGACACGCCCCCCTCGGAGAACCCCGGGACTTACGCGAGTCCCGGGGCTCTGCGCACGCCGGGAGGCCTATGTAAAATAGGCTTCCCGGCGCGCAGGGCCCTGCTCGTGTAAATCCGCCCGGTTTTGGGCGGATTTACGCGAGCAGGGCTCTGAAAATCCGCCCCTAAGCTCTTTAGCCTTTTCTCATAAAGGAGCCATTCCATCCCCTTTATCATTTTGGTCTACCTTCTCTGTACCTTTTCCAGGGCAACTATATCTTTTTTGAGATGCAGCAAACAGAACAGTATTCCAGGTGCAGTCTCACTATGGAGCAACACAAAGGAATTATGACATTCACTGTTTTATTCTCCATTCCTTTCTTAATAATTCCTAGCATTTTGTTTGCTTTTTTGATGACTGCCACATACCGAGCTGAGGATTTCAAAGTATGGTCTACTATGATGCCCAGATCCTTTTTCTGGGAGTTAATTCCTAATATGGAATCTTACATCGTATAACTACAGTGTGGGTTACTCTTTCCTATGTGCATCACTTTGCACTTGTTAACATTAAATTTCATCTGCCATTTAAATACCCAGTCTTCTAATCATGCAAGGTCCTCCTTCAATTTTTCACAATCCACTTCTTTCCAATACATTGGCAAGAGAAGATTCTCCAAAAGCACAGATGTTCTGGTGGTTGGACTCCATAAGTAAGTGAGGTCCTCTCTAGAGCATTGCTTGCTAGTGAAGCGAGATCCCATTTCATGTCCCGTCATGCCCGTCAGGTTCAGTTGGGATAATCCTGGGGGCTTTTCTGATCAGTAGAGTTTAACACTTTTCCAACCCATTGCCTCCACAAGAAAGGAGAAAGTCCTTTCCAAATGGTCTCTCCTTTGATGACTTTGTGTCTAACTTGAAGAAGGCTAGTTTATGAATCCCTCTAAGGATATCACGGTAGTGCCTGTCCACAAGATCCTCCATGAGACCCAGATAAGAAAGTGGGATCTACCCTTTCTTTAGCTCCTGTTAATAAGGAGGAGGATGCAATTAGCATGTCCAGGTTCCAAGATTCAGTAAGCAGTAGCTACCACATCAGTCTTTGATGGTCAAATCCATCCTTAAGAAGTCACAGATTTTAGATCCCACTCTATCCTGGGAATTCTTGGGAGGAAGGTGACTTGAGGGGCTATATGCTCATGCTCATTGTGTGCATAGCATCCTATCAGTAGAAAAAGACAGTCTGGCCTATCAGGTCTGCCTACCCTCCTAACTAATTTAGTTTTACAATTCCCATTACTCCCCCAGAGATCCTCTATGTTTATCCCATGTTTCCTTGAATTCAGTTACTGTTTTTTATTCCAAAACCTATTTTGGGAGGCTGTAGCCTTTCTGTAAAGAAATATTCCTAAGATTATTCCTGAGTTTACCCCCTTTCTCCCTCATCCCTTGAACCCTTGTTTTAGAACCTCCTTTTTCTTGAAAGAGGCTCGCCTCCTGTGCATGGAAACCATGAGGTATTTAAATGTCTCTATCATTTCTCTCTTATCTTGCTCTTCCTCTAGGGTATACATGTTTAGATCTTTAAGTCTGTCCTCATATGCTTTAGAACAAAGACTACTGACCATTTTAGTAGCCACCCTGTTTACCAACTCGTTGGTATCCTGTTGAAGGTATGGTCCAGAATTGTACATACAGTAGTATTCCAAAAGAGGTCTCACCAGGGACCTATACAGGGACAATATCACCTCCCTTTTTCTTCTGACCATTCCTCTTCCTGTGCAGCTAAGCATCTTTCTGGCTTTTGCAGTCACATTATTCACCAGTTTGACCACCTTAAGATCATGAGATACAATCACCCCCAGATCCTGCTCATCTTTTATGCTTAGAAGAATTTCACTTCAATACTGCATCTCTCCTTTGTTTTTTTGCATCTTAAATGCATAACTTCATATTTTAGCATTACATCTTAGCTACCAGGTCCTAGACTATTCCTTGAGCTTTGCTAGATACCTCCTCATATTTTCCACACCTTACTGGCTGTCTAGCCTACCTATTGCAGATTTTGGTATCAGCAAAAAGATAAATCTTTCCCAACAATCCTTCTTCAATGTCACTCACAAAAATGTCGAAAAGAACGGTCCAATGACTGATCTCTGAGGTACACTGCTAGTAATGCCTCCCTCCTTGGAATGAACTCCATTTATACCACTACCCTTTTTTGCTTCCCCCTCTATCAGTTTCTCACCCAGTCATTCACTTTAGGGTCCATACCATTTATTTATGTCGCCTATGTGGAATTGTGTCAAAAGCCTTACTGAAATCCAAGTACAGTACATCTAGCGTTCTCCCTTGATTCAATTCTCTGATCACTCAATCAAAGAAATTGATCAGATTGGTCTGACAAGATCTACCCCTGGTAAAACCATACTATCTTAGATCTTGCAATCCTTGGATTCCAAAAACTGTACTACCCTCTGTTTTAGCAGTGATTATATTAATTTGCTCACCATGGAAGTCAGCCTAACCATTCTGTAGTTATTAACTTCCTCCTGACTTCCACTTTTGTGAAGAGGAGCCACATCTGCCTGTCTCCAGTTCTCCAGGACTACTCCTGACTCTAAAGAAGCATTGAAAAGGTTAGCCAGTAGTGCTGCCAGGATTTCTCTAAGTTAAGTTCACTTAGTATCCTTGCATCTGTCTCGATCGTCTTATCTACTTTAAGTTTTGTTAGCTCATCAGGAACACACTTTTCTGAAAACCAATTGAGGTTTACCTCCCTTCCAATCTTATTTGTGTTTGTTTTATATGGTTCTGCTCCAGGCCTTTCCATAGTGAACCCTAAACAGAAATATTTTTAGTAATTTTGTTTTTTCCTTGTTAGCCTCTAGATATTCCTCCCCGTCACCTCTAAGTCCTACAATTCCAATTTTGCACTTCCTTCTATCACTATATATCCTCCTCTTGCACTCCGCTCATCAGATAAGTCATTCCTATCTGTGCCCTTCTTCTCTACCACCAATTCCCGACTCTGTGCTTTCCACCTGGCTACACCAATTGTTTGGAATTGTCATCCTGAATTGGTGCATCATGCTCCCTCTTTCACTGAGTTAAATCCCATCTAAAGACCCACCTTTTTGAAGCTGCTTTTAAATCTTAGGCCTGATTGTCTGCTTTTAGCCTCATTAACTAACTTTCTTTTCTTTTTTAACCATTGTCTTGCTTTATGAAATATCCCAAGTCTCTTGTCTTGTATGCTTGTCTTATTAGATTGTAAGCTCTATTGAGAAGGGACTTTCTTTTATGTGTGCTTGTACAGTGCTGCGTATATCATGTAGTGCTATAAAAATGTTAAGTGGTAGTAATAGTAGTAATAATAATATTAACATCCAAAAAAGTCTTGTCTGAAGCAAACCAAGGAGTTGTTAGGTAAGCCGTCAGCCCAGAGTGTCCTTACAGTTCTATAAGACGTGCATTAAAACGAGCTCTCATATTGAGCACCTGTTCTCCTAACTTGCACACAGCTACGTCTCCTGGATGCCTGATACTATATTTTAATGAGCTACTGCATTAAAAAGGATGTGCTACGGAAGAATTTTGCGTTCCTAGCGTTCAAATGCCTCAGGTGACCAGGAGATGTGGCTATGCGCCCACAATTACAACAGGTGCTCAATACAAGCATCTGCTTTATCCTGCTTCAGGCCAATTTCTGGATGCTCAAAATACACGCACAATAGCAAGGGGCAAAATCAGCCTGGGGTGTGTCTATTGTCCGTGTATATTATGCATCCACAATTTTTTTTTCAAGCCGTTAATTTATACCTTTATTCTTAAACACTGCAAGCAAGTAGGTGTTTAAGAATAAAGGTGGGTGGGAGATCACATGATGCTGTGGTAGGAGCAAGATGCGGATTTGCTCCTCTCATGGGGCCTACTCACCATCCGCCCTGATACATTTTAATCCAGCCTCTCTTTGTATCAGCAGCTATCCTGTCATTACTGGGCGATCATCCTTGACTGAGTCAAGTGCCTTGGGCACCGAAATGTCCACTAAAATCACTTGTAAGGATAAAGACAAGGTGGCAGAATAAGAGGATGATAGAGTGGCTGGAGACCTAACAAATAGTGCCGACCTGATTGACGCAGTGATCGTGACGGTTTGCAAAAAATCTGGACGTTAAGTTTGACCAAGTCTTTGCAAAATTTGACGGAACTGTGGCTTCTGTTGATGCTGTGACTCAGTGAGTGAGTGCTGTGGAGCAGCGTGTGTCTGATGAGGATGATGGTGTACACAAATGGAGAAAGCGATGAAGGACTTGAAGGCCCAGGTGACGCGACTGGATGAGCGCATTGAAGACCTTGAAAATTGATCCTGCCGGAATAATCTGCAGCTGGTTGGAGTCAGAGCTGAGAGCCTTCCTTGAGACTTGGCTGGTAAAAGATTTTTAGCTAGACTCCCCTCTCTGGGCCCAGTATTAATGGAGAGGGCAAATCATCTGGGGCCATGGCTGAAAAATCAAGGGAGGCCCCGTGTAGTTATAGCTCAATTTTTAAATTTTATTCATAAAATAGCTATCCTATAGAAAATTTGTTGAGGTTCCCAACCAATATTAGGATATTGTTAGATTTACCATTCATGGGGAGGTCCTACGAGCTGCTTTGCTTACCCATATCGGCCCCAACTTTGTCTCTGCTGTTGTTGTGGCTTTAAATGTCACCAATCCCTGATGCCACTGCTCCTGTCGGCATCCTGCTAGGTACATGCATGTCTCTTCTTCAGTTAAAGGGCCTGTTGTGGAGAAAGCCCACGGCACGCCAAATGATGTCATCTCTGGATGACCTATAAAAGAGCTCTTCAGTCTTGCCTTCAGGGTCTTCACAAGGTCTCTTGGTCTCTTGTCCTGGTCTTCTGTGGTTGTCAGTTCCTGTTTTTTTACAATGTTTGTGCAGAATAAAGAAGTCCTGGTGTTCACTGATCCTCTTGTGTTGGTCACTACTGCAATATTGGATCGGTTTCCGGTTTGTTTTTTTGGACCAGGTTTCCTATGGTCTTATCTGTCCTGGGTCCATCTTCACTGGATTAAGTCTTTGGAGTTCTCTTGGTTTTAGAGTCTTGTTCCAGGTTTCAGTGCACAATCATTGACTTGATGTCAGAGTACAATTTTGATTAGTCTTTCATACTCATTTTGATTGATCATTCAATTTTTTTCATCTGGTCATATGTTTTTAAAAAAATGGACACCATTATAAAATGCTGTTCATTGTATGATCAATGAGCTAGAAGCCATTTAAGACTTTTGGAATACTTGGTATACTTCTTTGATTCACTAGCATATTGTTATTTGGTTAACAACCCCTGATGAAGGACTATATTTGAAATTCAACCACTTTAGGAGGGCAGTAAGACATTTTGATTGCTTGTTATCTGCCGGAGATTACAATGTTAACTGTATAATAAATGTTACCAACATCTATGAACATTTTTCATGTCGATCTGTATAAAGAACTTAAAGATTAAAGGCCAGATTTTAAAAAGGTTACGCGCGCCGGGCCTATTTTAAAAAGGTTACGCACACCGGGCCTATTTTAAAAAGGCCCGGCGACACATGTTAGTCCCAGGGCTTGCAAAAAGGGGTGGGGGGGGGGGTGGTTGGACATGGGCGGGGCTTGTCGGGGCCAGAGGTTCTAGGCACAGCGTCCATTTGCCGCTGTGCTTGGAATCACGTGTCGGCAGTTGGCCGGCGTGCGCAACTTACTTCAGCCCCAGGGCTGAAGTAAATTTGGAAACAAAAATGAAAACAAGGAAAAGGTAGGGGGGAAAGGTGAGGGAGGTAGGGGAAGGGAAGGGAACGGTGGGGTGGGGGGATAGAAAACGGTGGAAGGCAGCGCGGCTCGGCGTGCTCAAGGTGCACAATTGTGCACCCCCTTGCGCTCGCCTACCCCTGATTTTATAACTTGCACATGGACTCACTGATTTTATAACATGCACACTTTGCCGCGCGCATGTTATAAAATCTAATACCTGTGCGCACATGCACGGACTGGGAGCGAACTTCCTTAACCCCCTAGCTAACCTTCCTCCCTTTTCCCCTCTCCACCCCAACCCCTAAACCCATCCTAACTAACCAAATTGTTTTATTTTTGAAATTACTCACTCTTCCGAGCAGCAGTAAGTTCCACACGCCGGCCACTGGCCGACGCGTGCTTCACCAGGATAGCACCTAATGGCGCTGTCTCGGCCCACCCACACCCCGCTTATACCCTGCCCCTGGCCCTCCCCAGCCCACTCCTTTTTTGAAACCTGGCTCTTCTACGCATACCAGGAGATACGTTTGTGGCTGGGCCATTTTGAAAATAGGTGCATATCTCCTGATATTGGTGCGTCCTGGGGTTTAAAAATTAGCTCTTTAAATGTTTTGAAAAGATTTCAGGTGTTAAAGTTAAAGTTTATTTGACTTGTGTGCACTGGGGGATTTTATAACCTACACGCTACAATGCAATCGGGCCTCTCCCAGTTCCCTCCCAGTCCGCTCCTTAACTCTGTCCCTAACTCTACCCTTCCTACCTCTTCCCCTCTCCTCCCCAACCACTAACCTAACCCTACCTATCCCTATTTTTTAAATTTTGTAACTTACTACTTCTCAGGAGCAGAAGTAATCTTCGCACGCCAGTTGGCTGCCAGCACACGCTTCCCAGGACACCAGCTAATGGCGCTGCCCTAATCCATCCCCCGCCCCACCCCACCCCACCCCACCCCTCCCTGCCCAGACCCCACCCCTGGCCCCCACTTTGGAGAGGCTCGGCACTTCGGCGCGTAACGGGGATTTACGCGCGTGGTCGGGCCCTTCCGAAAATGCGCGCAGCACACACAAGGCCTGGCCACACGCGTAACGCCTATTATTTACACACATGGCCCTTTTAAAATTGTCCATCTGCGATTTACAAGTTACATATACCATTTAAAGTGAACAAGTCAGGAGTAATTGCATTATTTTTTTTTTTTGTGATAAGAAAAAGAGTGTAAAATTGTGCATGGATTTCTAAGGAGTGCCGAGTCTGGAGAGAGTGTGCAGGGTTGTAAGGGTGAAGGCAATGTGTGGTGCAGGTTGGAGTTCAGAAAATAGAGATGCAGCTCTTTTCTGGGGGGAGCAATAGAAGGGAGTACAGAAGGGATGTACTTGTGCATAGGAAAAATAGTGTCCTTGTAAAGGCAATCTATAGTGCATGAAAGTGTGAAAAGATGAAAGATATGCTAGTGTGACTGCAGCTTTAGGAGCTAAGGGTGAATGACAGGATAATAAAGGAGTTAGAGTTTCCAAATAGGGAGAAATAAAGTTGGCAGAGCAATAAAGAAGAGTGTGGAGTGCACAGTTACAGGAGATATTAGGGGCTGCATTCTCAGTAGGACACCTAACTACAAGATTATGCATGCACTTTAAAGCATGTCCAAAACAATCTGATTTTCAATTAAATACAAGCTATATTGAGTTTGAAGATTGGATTGTTATGCGGGTCAATGCACATACATACATTTACATGCAGTAAAACAGGGCTGTAAAGTTAGGGGCATTAGCAACATGCCTTCTTTGAGGTGAATTTTAAAAGCCCGATGTGCGCATTAATTATGGGATGCACAAATAAGTCAGGCTTGCGCACGCCAAGAGGATTTTAAAAGCAGCCGGAATACGTGCGTATGTCCTGCAGCACGCACATCTCAAACTTTTTTTAAAAAATGGGCGGGGCACAGGTGTGGTTTGGGCAGAGCATGGGCATTTCGGGTTGCGAACCTGAGATGTGCATATAAATACTTATGCAACCCGGTGAAGAAAATCAGGAGTTTTTGAAGGTTGGATGGTTAAATAGAGTGCACAGACTGTTAGAAACTTTCAGATATAGTGGGAAAGCATGGGGTAGATTTTATAATGTGTGCGCGTGCGTCCATGTGTGTGCGCTTCCCACATGGACGCACGTGAGCACATGGACATACTGATTTTATAACAGGCACGCGCTGGCATGAGCATGTTATAAAATACATGGTCCGTATGCACATGCACGCCGGGTGTTATAATACACACGTGTATGTGCGAACGGCACACGCAAGGGGGCGATTTGCAGTTTCAATGAGGCAACGCATATCTGCCTTCCCAGTTCCCTCACAGTCCGCTCCAATTGGACTTCTCTACCCCCTACCTAATCTCCCTTCCCCTCTCCTCTCCTCTCCTCCCCCTAAACCCTACCTTTTCCTTTTTTTTCCCTTTCTTTCACAACTTACTTCAGCTCCCAAGCTGACGTAAGTTGCGCTGGCAGCCAGGTTTTAGGGACAGCGATCAATGGTTCTAAACTGGCCCGCCCCCGCCCGCTCCTCTCTGACCAGAACAAGCCCCCCGGGCCTGCTCCTTCGAAGAAGCCCGACACTTGTGCACATACCGGGCGTTAAGCACGTGGCCGGGCACTTCGAAAATTGGCTCGGCGCGCGCAAAGCCTGGCCACGCGTGTAAAGCCCGGATTTTACGTGCGGAGGGCGTTTAAAATCCGGGCTATAATGGGTAAGAAAGAAGTGATACAGAAAGAGATAGATTTGCTTCCTACCAGGTAAGCGTCTTGGAAAAAGGGCGCTAGGGTAGATTTTATAAATGTACGCACGGGCGTACTTTTGTTCATGCACCAGGCGCGAACAAAAGTACGCTGGATTTTATAAGATACGTGCGTAGCCGTGCGTATCTTATAAAATCCGGGGTCGGCGTGCGCAAGGAGGTGCACATTTGTGCAACCTGCGTGCGCTGAGCTCAGCGCACGCTGCCTGTTCCCTCCGAGGCCGCTCCGAAATCGGAGCGGCCTCGGATGAAACTTTCCTTCCGCCTCCCCTCACCTTCCCCTCCCTTCCCCTACCTAACCCACCCCCCTGGCCCTATCTAAACCCCCCCCCACCTTTGTTGGCAGATTTACGCCTGTGTTTCGGGGCGGGCCCGGGGGCTGGTCCGGAGGCCTCGACCACGCCCCCGGGCCCGCCCCTGAAATGCCGCGTTACTTGCGGCCCGCCCCCGAAACGCCGCGTCACTCGCGGCACGCCCCCCGACACGCCACCGGCACGCCCCTCCATGCAAGCCCCGGAACTTACGCGCGTCCCGGGGCTTGCGCGCGCCGCTGAGCCTATGCAAAATAGGCTCAGCACGCGCAGGGGGGGTTTGGGGTAGGTTTTCGGGGGGTACGCGTGTACCCCTTTGAAAATCTACCCCTGTGTGTTGCAGATCCCCCTTAGAGAACAACTGTAGAAACAAAAGAAAAGCAAGATATTAAAAGTCAAGGAAGTTGAAAATTTCATCTAGCACAATAGTTTAGAGCAAGAAAAATATAAGTGCAAGAATTCACAGAAAAAATTATAAAGCTGAAAACACACAAATTCCCTCCTGCATACTTATTTTTACCTTAGAGGGTCTGGAGTCAATATTCAGTCCTAGGAGACAGGTTTGTGAATGGAGTTGAGGGCATTAATGGAGAATCTGTGGTGGCTCCCACTTTTAAGGGAACTGAATATATATATATATATATATATATATATATATATTTTATTTTTTTTAAATAAAATTTGCTCCAAATTCTGCCTGACCCGCTCTTTACACCTTTCAATACATAAATAATTTAGGTTTAATAAGGTGTTGTAGAATTTATAGTTTAGCATTTGTCCAGTATAAAATGCTAAATCATAGACCCCATAGGGCTCAGTTATGTAAAATTCTTAAGCCATAGAAATGGCCAAAAATACCTTGACATACGTATTTGGCCTGCATCATTTTTTTCTTATGCTGCAGAAAGGATAGCTGAGCTAATTGGAAGGATATTGGGTTCTGAGCCTTGGCGATTTACATCTGACTCCTGGACACCAATGTACTAATGTAAACACAAGTAGGCACATAAAAACCAATTAGCATGCCTACATGCACTGACAGTGCATAGGGAGGGCAATTTTATAACTCTGCAGGACGGAGTAAAGTTTATATTGTAAATATATTTTACATGCAGATTTTACCCCACATTTTCAAAGCAAATGTATCCCCTCATAAGTTTACTTTGAAAATGCTTGGGTAATTGCCCTTCACTATGTACAAAATGATCTGCAAAAAATGACACCTGCTCTTATGCACCTAACTTTTGAAAATTAAAAATGACTCAACTCCGCCCCCCTCGGAACGCCTATCCTTAGTTTGTGTAAAAGTATACCCCGGCAATGCGTTTTATGCCCATAAATGGCTTTGAAAATTCAGCCTTAAATGTGGGTGCTTTAGCTTTTGTAAGTTTACACGCAACATTCATGCTGATGAAATAATGAGATGCAAAATTATGCAAACTACCTTATTACTTATTAACAATGTGGTAAAATGATTGCGTTAATTGCTTCACAAACACATTATTGTGGGAAAATTAATTGCACCTCAGGAGGCATAGATTGGATTTTTTTATTACAGACTTGGTAGGGGAAGCTGCGTGTGTACTATCCTAGACTCATTTGTATGCCATTAACATTACCCATTAGTACAAATATACTTGGACAAATGTACTCAGACAATGTTAATCACACCTTAGTACATTGGCCTCATAGTGAGAGGGAGTCTATTTCATCCACAACTAAATCAGGATTAGGGAAGAAACTTGAATGTGATAAAATAGAGGAGTAGCATAATGGAGCAGTGGGCTGAGAACCAGAGAAGTCAAGGTTCAAATCTTGCTAATGTTATTTGAGCCTCACCCTCACTCTCCATTGCCTCAGGTACAAACTTAGGAGGTAATTATAAAAGGATGAATGCATGTAAAACTGGGTATTGCATGCAAAAGTGGGATTTTGAAAATTGCTACTTTTACTCGCATAACTCCTAAAATTATAAGCCCTCTGGGGACAGGTAGAATGCCTACAGTACTTGAATGTAACCCGCCTTGAGTTACTAGTGAAAGGGCATGAGATAAATCTAAATAAACACAATGAGCCTGATATTGAAAATGCTTAGATGCCTACATTTAAAAGTGGAGCATCTAGACTTTTACATTTACAAATTTTCCTGAGCTCAATGCCTGAATTTAGGCACCCAAAAGTGGGCGGAGCTAGGGGTGGGGGAACCCTCAAGCACTGAGCACTGCCTTTCATTGCTCATTGCCAAAATAAAACATCTTAATTTAGGTTGTGCCAATAGCTTTACTATCTTTAGATGCCTCTAGTTAAGGTGCCTAAAGTTATATTTAGGCACTTATTTTCAATTATTTAAGATGCTTTAATTAATGCCTAAATAAGAGGCAGGACTGGAGCAGCAGTGTTTCCCTGCTGTATCGAGCGGCCTGATTCAGCTGGCGGTGATAGGGTAAGTGTAACATAACAGGTATCTCATGTTAATGATCACTATGTGATATTTGAAAACCAATTAGGACTCTGATTGATCAAGGATCTTTGTCATCAAAACAAATTGGAGATAGTTGTGGCTGAACAGGGTTTTCTTAGAAAACTTGGGGAGAGTAAAGGATACAAGGATATAATAGAACTAGAAAAGATACAGAGAAGAGTGGCCAAAATGATAAAGAGGATGGAATGGCTCCTCTAGGAGGAAAGCCTAAATTGGTCCTCCACCTGGAGAAGAGACAGCTGAGAGGAGATATGATTGAGAACTATAAAATCATGCGTGGAGTGGAACAGGTAAATAAGGAACAGATATTTACCCTAGGGGACATTCCATGATGTTAATAGGTGGAATATTTAAAACAAATCCTCATTGATTCCTACATTTGTTTTGACTTTACATATCATCAATTAATCACAGAAATCTCCCATGCAGAGCCAAGTTTTATAACAGGTCTGAAGGCAAAAGTATGTGAGTAGAAAGTACACGTGGACTTCAGCCATGATTTTTAAAATGGATTTATGCACGTAAATCCGCTTTGGAAATTAGAGTGTATGCATGAACCCTTGTGGCAAACATGCACATATTTACACCTGCATGAGAGGTTGTGTAAATTTTCATGCATACATTTATGCGCCTATGCTTTGTTTTACAAAGTATGAGGTAGATCTTCAAAAAATACACGCATGCGAACAAAAGTACACCAGATTTTATAAGATACGTGCGTAGCCGCGCGTATCTTATAAAATCCGTGGTCGGCGCGCGCAAGGCTGCGCAAAATTGGCAGCCTGCGCGCGCCAAGCCGCACAGCCTGCCTCCGTTCCCTCCGAGGCCACTCCGAAATCGGAGCGGCCTCAGAGGGAACTTTCCTTCCGCGTCCCCCCACCTTCCCCTCCCTTCCCCTATCTACCCCATCCCCCAGCCCTACCTAAATCCCCCCCCCCTACCTTTGTTGGGCAAGTTACGCCTGCTTGAAGCAGGCGTAACTTGTGCGCGCCGCCCCGGCATCCCCCGGCACAGGCCGCAGTGCCGGGGGACTCAGGACCACCCTCCCGGCCCGCCCATGAACCGTCGCCACGCCCCCGGACCCGCCCCGGACCGCCCCCTGACCCCCAGACATGCCGACGTCGCCCGTATGACATAGTGAGGGCAAAGGTAGCACCGGCGCCATTTTGAATATTGGCAATATGGCCCGCGTGCAGGAGGTCGCTCCCGGACCCCCGCTGGACATTTGGAAAGTCTTGTGGGGGTCAGGAGGCCCCCCCCAAGCTGGCCAAAAGTCCCTGGGGGTCCAGCGGGGGTCCGGGAGCGATCTCCTGCACTCGTGACGTCGGGTGCCAGGAACCAAAATGGCGCCGGTGCTACCTTTGCCCTGTCACATGATAAGGGCAAAGGGTCACCGGCACCATTTCTATTAACGCAGTCGTGGCCAGAGAGTGGGAGATCGCGCCAGGACCCTCCCCCACTGGACCCCAAGTAATTTAAAACATTTTTGGGGGGGGGGGTTCGGGAGGGTGGGGATTTGTTTTAAAGGGTCGGGGTGGGTTTTAGGGTTGTTTTGGTGTGCCGGTTTTCCCGCCCTCCCCCCTCCCCTGATTTACGATTTTTTGACGATAAATCGGGGGAATTGCTATTGTATCGCGGCTCTAACGATTTTTGACGATTTAAAATATATCTGACGATTGTTTTAAATCGTCAAAAAATGATTCACATCCCTAGTTAGGACTGGACATAAGGCCTGGATGAACAGGTACAGCATTCGAGGACAGAGGTCAAGCCCAAGTAGGGACATAAGGCCTGGACGGACAAGTACAGCATTTGAGGTCAGAGGTCAAGCCCACGAAGAGACATTAGGCCTAGACGGACAGGCACAGCTTTCGACGACAGAGGTCAAGCCCACGTAGGGACATAAGGCCTGGACGGAAAGGCACAGCAATCGAGGACAGAGGTCAAACCCTTGTAGGGACATTAGGCCTGGACGGACAGGCACTGCATTTGAGGACAGAGGTCAAGCCCCCGTAGGGACATAAGGCCTGGACGGACAGACACAGCAATCGATGACAAAGGTCAAACCCTTGTAGGGACATTAGGTCTGAATGGACAGGCACTGCATTTGATGACAGAGACCAAGCTCACGTAGGGACATAAGGCCTGGACGGACAGGCACAGCAATCGATAACAAAGGTCAAACTCTTGTAGGGACATTAGGCCTGGACGGACGGGCACAGCATTTGAAGACAGAGGTCAAGCCCACGTAGAGACATTAGGCCTGGACGGACAGGCACAGCATTTGAGGACAGAGGTCAAGCCCATGTAGGGACATAGTGCCTGGACGGACAGGCACAGCATTTCAGGACAGAGGTCAAGCCCACGTAGGGACATAAGGCCTGGATGGACAGGCAAAGCGATCGAGGACAGAGGTCAAGCCCCCGTAGGGACATAAGGCCTGGACTGACAGGCACAGCATTTGAGGACAGAGGTCAAGCCCACTTAGGGACATAAGGCCTAGACAGACAGGCACAGCATTTGAGGACAGAGGTCAAGCCCACTTAGGGACATAAGGTCTGGACGGACAGGCACAGCGTTTGAGGACAGAGGTCAAGCCCACTTAGGGACATAAGGCCTAGACTGACATTTGAGGACAAGAAGAGCTCTCAGAAATAAGAAAACCACTATTCAAGTCCAAATCTACAATATCAACCTATGTTGACTTTGTGGTTTACACAGTGCCTCTGTAAACAATGGGAACACAGAGGATGAACTAGAGTGCAACTATCACCAGTTTTCAATAGTACTAGAAACATTTTTGTTGGCAAGGTCATAAAAAATATTGAGCATATGAAATATGCAAGCTTCAAACATCTTAAGTCAGCTTTTTATGTTCTTACATTCCAAATGTGGACGGACAGGTGCAGCGTTACAGGTCAGGCCCTTGTAGGGACGTACGGCTTGGACAGTGTACGGACAGGCACAGCATTTCAGGTCAGGCCCTTGTAGGGACGTATGGCCTGGACAGTGGACAGATGTTCTGGATTTGCTAGGGAGTTAGCAATCTGTTCTGAAACTGATGCTTGATGGGAGGAGCAATCAGATAGTAGTTAGCAATCCGTTCGGGATTTGTAGTTATATATAAGAGCTGAGGGTGGATCCTTGGACCAGTGGCAGATGACCACGCCCCCGGGGAATGATCCCGAGAGGGACCACTGGTCAGGCTCAGAGTTAGCAGACAAACACATACTAGTTCTTTATTAGACAATATACTGAACCACCAGAGATGGCAGTAGTGAGCTGGTAAGCCTGGCTGGGCTATAGTCCCTCAGATACTGGAACTGTGATCCCTGGAGGCTGAGCTGAAGAGAGACTGAGATATAGTGAGTAGGCAGGGTATGCAAATGGT
Source organism: Rhinatrema bivittatum (assembly GCF_901001135.1). Lineage (NCBI taxonomy): Eukaryota > Metazoa > Chordata > Amphibia > Gymnophiona > Rhinatrematidae > Rhinatrema > Rhinatrema bivittatum. Next base: position 302,294,635 of record NC_042615.1, read on the forward strand.
AACACCCACACAATATCCCAATGAAGCCCATGAGCTGGAAAGTATAGGCCCTCGAGGAGCGAGTACCTGGTTCCAGGGAAAGCTCAGAGAGAATGATGGTAACTCACTGATGTAGCTGATATAGCTGATAGTGAAGACTTCCAGGCATAGGAGTATTCGAAGCAAGTCTGGGATCAAGGCCCTCGTCCTACTGTCACCTGAAAAAAACAAGAAGAGAGCGAGGCCCCTGAGGAGCGGGTACCTCTGGTAAGTCCGAGGAGGCAGAGTAGCTTAGGTAGCGAAACTCTTGCTAACTCGATGTGTTAGCAAATTCGAAGACCTTAAATATCTGTCGCGGTGACGTCATCTTCAGGGGACACCTCCGAGGTTAGTGCCAATGCCGGTTCTTCAATCGGGGCCATGCCACGCGTGCGCCCCTAGGCCTCCAGGAAACATGGCAATTGCAGCATTGAGCCGGTCCAGGAACGCCAGAGGACAAGTGGCAGGAGAACGCCGCGGTAGCCAGTCTTCCCACGGACGGAGAGGGAGGCACCAGAGAGAAAAGGAGGGCGGAGAGAGGGCGTCGGGCATTGATGGACACAACAACAGACAGCCACAGCGTTTCAGGTCAGGTACATGTGCTGCAGTGCTTATATTATCTGGAGCATAGGAGGCAGTTGGAGCTTCTGCAAGGCTTTGAATAGCTTTTATTCATCTTGCCATTCACAGGGAAAATTTGGAAACCCAAGCAAAGGCAGGTTTACTTTCAAAAACACTAGCATTTCCATCAACTCTGGTGCCAGTCTTGAGCGGTGAGGGCTCATGATATTCCCTGTCATTGAAAAGACACATTCACTGGGCACACTGGTTGGTGGACATGACAGATATTGCTGAGCCACTTTGGCTAGGTGTCACCAGACAGTGGACTTGTGTGCACAATATGCCGTGGATCTGTCTGCAAGTTCTCTGTGGGCTCTGAGAGATACCGTGTCACTGACAGCTGTGCTGGTGTCTCCTTTGCTTGGGTGGGCTGAGAGTCACTCATGTCAGCTGCTTTCTCTCTAGCCTGTAGCACAAAAGATGCATTTTTATGGGCAACATGCCTTTGGTGTGCTGAAGTGGAGGAAGAGGAGGAGGTACTAGCTGTCACTGACAGAGTACTACTCCTGCTTGGGCTAGCACAACTCTCTGAAGTGCCCACTGTTTCCTCCTCTGCATCACACCTAATCTGTCTCTGCCTATGGCGCTCCTGTTCACAGACTTTTGCTAACAGCAGCTCCTTCACCAATAGGAGACAACTGTACTGTAGGGTGCGTTTCCCTTTCACATGGGGATCACAGAATGTGGCGAGCATGTATGTGTTCTGTTCTTTTAAAGGCCTTAATCTCTCTTCCACCTGCTGCTGCAAAATGTCCAGACAATGCAGCACCTCAACTGTCATTCCCTCTTCCTGTTTAAAGGCCTCCAAATTTTCATCCAGGAAATTAACTATAGGGATGATGTCAGCCAAGGTGGCACTTCTGGAACTCAGCTCCTCCGTGACATCCTTGAAGGGCTGCAGGATTTTTACCAGCTGACTCATGACTAACCAGTCATGATGCCCTAGGGGATTCTGCACACCTATATCCATTGAACCAGAAAGTTCATGAAGGGGTGTCTGCAGCTCCACTAACCTCTGCAGCATCATAAAGGTGGAATTCCACTGGGTGGCAATGTCTTGAATAAGATGCTTGTGAGACATCTCCAAATCAGTCTGCTTTTGTCAGAGAACCTGCCCTGCCTTCACACTTCTGTGGAAGTACGCTGCTATGTTCCTGCACTTCTGAATTAAACTATTCAGATATTCATTCTCTTGGTCATTGGACTCCAACCCCAGAGCTGACTTCATTACCAGGTGCAGAGTGTGTGCAAAACATCGAATGATCTTAAAGCGCCCGTCAGTTATTGCCTTAACCATGTTTGCACCATTGTCTATGACAAAGAAACCTGCCTGAGGATTCCTGTCTCACTGGTGCAGTTGCCAGCCCACCAGCATCTATCTGATGCATGCTAGAATATTGGCTGCGGTATGGGCCTGGTCCGTCAGGTGGGTGTGCAGTAAAGCCCACCTCTACCCTGATACTTGTTCAGTAATAGAGCTGCTGCCTGCCCCTGCCTCAGCCAGATCCCACCAGTGTGCTGTCAGGGAGAGGTAAGAGTGTGCAGCATTCATGGCGGTCCAGATATCGCAGGTGAAATGCACACTCCCTTGTGCCTTAGCTAGCAGCACTTGGATGCGATTGCAACACTGCTTGTACAAGCTGGGGATGACCTTTCTGCTAAATGTGGTTCTGGAGGGGACTTTGTAATTTGGAACTATGACCTTCAGAAAATACTTGAAACCCACATTCTCTACTAACTGCAAGGGCTGGTCATCAAGGGCAATCAATTCCCCAATACTCCTGGTTACAACTTTTGAAGCTGCCTGCCTCCTTCCCTGGGATAGCGTTACCGCACTCCACCCCATTTCTTCCATGGTGAGTTGTCACTTCTGCCACATGTCAGGGGGTTGCTGGCCTGCCACCTGACTGCTAGAAGGGGCAGAGGGCGTGGGCAGACTCTGCTCCTTTTCAACCACTTTACGCTGCTTGGAAGGGGTCCCCTGACTGGTACTGCCACCATCCCCAGATGGCAGTACTGTTGTTGGGTCTTGCCTCTTCATATGATGCGTCATGCCAAAATTAGATAGATATCCCATTTGCTTGCCTCTGCTAATAGCCTTGCCACAGTAATTGCACCAAGCAAAATGTGGGTCCTCCATCACTTTAAAGTGGCTCCAGATTGCAGATGTCTTTCGTGATCCTCCCTTCTGTCTAGCCTTGGGGGTGGATGCTGGCACTGGAGCTGAAGTAGTGGGTGCACCCTGAGAAGCAATGCCAGGGGCATCAATCACAATCTGTGCCTGCGCTGACTGCTCTTCCTCCTCCTCATCATCATCACTTTCATCTCTCCCCTGCTGCACTGAAGTGGAGGCAAAGACAGGACTAACTGATCCTCCTAAAACTTCGTCAGCTATTACTTCTTCCGTTTGTGATGAGAATCCCACACAAGATGATTCTTCATCAGAATCAGAAGCAAACAGTGCCTGTGCTACATTGCCAATGCTAAGTCGAGACTGCTGTCCCACAGCTGCTTTTGGGTATCGACATTTTGTCTTGCATGACTCAGCCTCCCCTTCCCTCACCTCCAAAACTACAGGGTCAGAAACAGGTGGTGGCGATGCATCATGTTTTAGGGATGTGAATCGTTTTAGGACGATTAAAATTATCGTCCGATAATTTTAATATCGTCTTAAACTGTTATGGAACACAATACAATAGAGATTCTAACGATTTATCGTTATAAATCGTTAGAATCGTGAGCCGGCACACTAAAACCCCCTAAAACCCACCCCCGACCCTTTAAATTAAATCCCCCACCCTCCCGAACCCCCCCCAAATGAGTTAAATAACCTGCGGGTCCAGCGGCGGTCCGGAACGGCAGCGGTCCGGAACGGGCTCCTGCTCCTCAATCTTGTTGTCTTCAGCCGGCGCCATTTTCCAAAATGGCGCCGAAAAATGGCGGCGGCCATAGACGAACACGATTGGACGGCAGGAGGTCCTTCCGGACCCCCGCTGGACTTTTGGCAAGTCTCGTGGGGGTCAGGAGGCCCCCCACAAGCTGGCCAAAAGTTCCTGGAGGTCCAGCGGGGGTCAGGGAGCGATTTCCCGCCGCGAATCGTTTTCGTACGGAAAATGGCGCCGGCAGGAGATCGACTGCAGGAGGTTGTTCAGCGAGGCGCCGGAACCCTCGCTGAACGACCTCCTGCAGTCGATCTCCTGCCGGCGCCATTTTCCGTACGAAAACGATTCGCGGCGGGAAATCGCTCCCTGACCCCCGCTGGACCTCCAGGAACTTTTGGCCAGCTTGTGGGGGGCCTCCTGACCCCCACGAGACTTGCCAAAAGTCCAGCGGGGGTCCGGAAGGACCTCCTGCCGTCCAATCGTGTTCGTCTATGGCCGCCGCCATTTTTCGCCGCCATTTTGGAAAATGGCGCCGGCTGAAGACAACAAGATTGAGGAGCAGGAGCCCGTTCCGGACCGCTGCCGTTCCGGACCGCCGCTGGACCCGCAGGTTATTTAAGTCATTTGGGGGTGGTTCGGGAGGGTGGGGGATTTAATTTAAAGGGTCGGGGGTGGGTTTTAGGGGGTTTTAATGTGCCGGTTTTGCGATTTTTCGATTTTTCGATTTTTCACGATTTTTCACGATATTTTACCCCCCCAAACGGCAACAATACGATTCCCTCCCCCTCCCAGCCGAAATCGATCGTTAAGACGATCGAGGACACGATTCACATCCCTATCATGTTTAAATTTCATTTTTTTATGGATCGAACTGCCAGTGCCTGCCCCTCCAAAGAGTTTAGATTGCAACAGGTCTCTTTTTAACTTTCATGGGGGACTGGCACTAGTGCCTTTTGAAGTGCCTCCTCTGCCAGTCCCAATCACTCGACCACATCTAGCTTTCCCTGACATTATGGATTTAATGTCACTGCTTAGTGCCTACTGGCTGCCCAGGGGCACAATGCTTTGATATGCACTTATGTAATGTGTGTGCACACACTGAGCTTGTAACTACAAAAGAGGCCCACTGGGGATTTGGCTGCACAGACTGTCCCAATAATATACTTGAGTCTGCTAAATTACCCAGTACCCACTGGCACAGTGCCTTGATATGCACTAATGTAATGTGTGTGCACACACCGAGCTTGTAGCTTCAAAAGAGGCCCATTGGAGATTTGCCTGCACAGACTGTCCCAATAATATACTTGAGTCTGCTAAACTACCCAGTGCCCACTGGCACAGTGCCTTGATATGCACTAATGTAATGTGTGTGCACACACCGAGCTTGTAACTACAAAAGAGGACCACTGGGGATTTGGCTGCACACACAGACTGTCCGAATAATATACTTGAGTCTGCTGAACTACCCAGTGCCCACTGGCACAGTGCCTTGATATGCACTAATGTAATGTGTGTGCACATGCCGAGCTTGTAACTACAAAAGAGGCACACTGGGGATTTGGCTGCACACACAGACCACTGCTGTCCCAGTATACTTGAGTCTGCTAAACTGCCTGCCCACTGGCACTGATGCCCAGTACACAGAGAGACTGAGTGAGTTCAATTAAACAAATGCAGTTAACAAAAAAGCTGGAATTGTTGGCACAGCAGGAAAATTGATGAAATATATTTTTCAATGGCAATTCTAGCAAACTAGCTAGAAATTGAATATATCTCTCCCACCCACAACTCCCAAATGGTGCTTGCAACCTACCCCAGAGGGTGAATTAAACAACAAATGCCACTGCTCGCAGCTTCTCTCACTGGCAGAGAGAGACCATCTCAGAACAACTAAAAGAAGTGCTTAAAAAAAAAACAGGGCTAGCTGGCACTGCAGCCAAATGAAGCACAAATATCTTTTTCTGTCTAAGTAACTAGCCTAGCTAGCAACTGAATACAGATTTGAGAACTCAGACTTGCTCTGAGTACATCCATGTTCCGCAGAGACAGACCACCTCCCAGCCTCCCCAGATCACCCCGCAAAGAAAGTGTGTGGCATGCCGCATGCCTAAGTATATATAGTGCTGTGTCATCAGGAAAAGTGTCACCAACCACTGAGTGAGAGTGTGATTGGCTGCATTACAAAACTTCTTATCGCTGATATGTTGCATTCTGGTCTCCTTGCCAACCTGTCCAACCCACTCTGACAGGGCTGTGAGGTCACTGATGACTCACAGGAAAGGGCTGGGTTTTGGCTATGGATACACCCAAATGGCGTTCTCCAATTTGAAATGGTGGCTAAGAAAAGCGCACAGCACTTCATGGGGAATCGCGATACGTTTCGCGACCCCATGAATACAACGAATATGGACATATTCATTGTGGATTGCCAATACGTTGCAAACGAATGCACACCCCTATTGGTGAGCCTATTAACACCAGCATCAGGTACCGGGGTAGTAACATAGCCATCCTAATGAGGCTTAACTGCACTTCAGGTGATGAATTAATATTCCACCATTAGGATGACCAGGTTAAACTTTGCATTGGATAGTACATCCAGTGTTGATACCTAAAGAGATCATTTAAATAAATTTGCTTTTCTAATTTGCATTTGCATTAGCATTACTGTACAGAAATCTAGTGATAATGGAACTACATGTAAATTACATGTGTTATTGATCTTAGCACATGGACATTAGCTAGTGCTAGCTTGCATTAATGCATATTAATGGCTGAATTTTCAATCCCTGGCACACGCAAATACTGGGAGATATGCTTGTGGCCGCGCACGCACCATACGCATTTTCCAAGCGGCCCAGCCACGCGCGTAACTCCCAGTATGCACGGAAGAGCCGGGCTTTGTAAAAAGGGTGGGCCAAGGGAGGGCCAGGGTCTGGGGGAGGTGAGAGCCGGCCGGGACAGCGCCATTACTTCCGCTTGGGAGAGCAGGTAAGTTTTAAAATAAAAAAAACTAGAGTACTTAGGTGGGGTGTAGGGCTCAGGGCAGAGAGGAGAAAATGGAAGAAGGGTAGGTAGGGAGTTAGGGAAGTTCCTTTATTGGAGCGAATTGGGAGGAAACTGGGGAAGGCCTGATTGCATCACTGCACGCTTTTAAATAAAATCGCCCTTTGTGCGCGCGAGTTGGTACTTGTGTGCACATGCCCGCAAATATAAAATTGGGCGCGCATGTGCTTGCATGTTATAAAATTGGCACATCCATGTGCATGCGCCAGGAACCGCTTTGCGTACTTTTTAAAATTTACCCCTAAATGTGGACATTAAAGCTAACACCTACTAGTTCATACATCCATCTGTGACCTCAGCTGCTAAACTGGTGCATATTTTTTCCTCTTCAAAACTGTTCACTTTAATCTGTAATTTGCAGGTAGTCTTAATTTATGTATTTTGTTACCAGCTGGCACATCAGCATTTATCTGTTACATCCAGTAAATGTTATTGATGGGGATAGTTTTCAAAAATGTATACTGTCCCTTTAAAAATTGTCTAGGGAAAAAGCACCCAACGTGATTTGCATGTGCCTTTTTCCTGTGGATACTTTTTCCTGAAAAATGTGTGTAGCTTTGAAAATGCAAAACTATGCATATTGTTGCCTCTCCCACCTCTAAGCGCATCAACTTTTCCCATAGATACAAAAAATGCATGCCATCGATCCTTGTGTGTACTTTTACCTTCATACAGGATGGGCAATTTTAAGATACGGGTAAATGAAGTTTGAAAATTGCCTTTCTTACGTAACCAACCTTGACGGGTGATCCTTAAACATAGGCTTCAGGTTTTCTTTTTGCTGGAAAACAGCTGGTATGTCCAAAAATGATCTTAGTAGACAGGTGGCCTTTTATTTGCTCAAGATCTTAGGTGCAGGTTTCACGTTAGCAGATGTACATGCCATAGTTTGTTTTTTAGTTATTAAATGCTGAAATGTTGAAGCATGCGGGAGCTGTTGTTACATCTAAGTACAGAAAAAGAGCTTCAGTAAATGCAGTGAAACTGAATCTTAAAGTGCTAAAGAAAGGTTGTTTAACTTATTTCTTGTTTTTTCGTTCTCTTTTTTTTTTTATAGAGGATGGGGTTGCCTGTTCCCAGCGCTGAAGCATTCCGATGGTTCTTTTGAGAGAAGTAGCATACGATTATTTTCAAGGCAGTCTGAAGTGAATGGCAAGCAAAAGTCTTATTCTGAGAACTGCTTAGTCCACTACTGAAGAAAATACTCACACTATTTTAACTTATATACAGAGGTTCCTCAGAAATAATGAGAATTTTTAAAAAGACCTAACTGGGAGCCTGAAGAATTGGCCAGTCTACTTTATTTAATGTAATTTAAGTATACTAGTGAAGTTTTTGTCTTCTTTAAAGTGACTGTCAGACTATTAAAGAAAAGGTTTGGATAACCCCCCCTGCTGAAAACTCATGTATCTTTGAAAAGTAGCTTAATTTTGAAGTATATGTTTTAGTACTGTAAACTGTACAGATAGCAGCTTGTATTTTGTGTGTTTAGACAAAAGGAGACAATCATGTCTGAGCATCTCTGGAGATAAACAGTTTATAACGCAGCAGTGTGGTTCTGCAATTTATGTCTGGAGCAATAAATTTTAGCTTTAAATACTATTTTGCCAGTTGTTCAGTAGCAGCAACAAATAGTAGCACTGTTTTACCTTACATTCTTCACTATAGACCTCATGCAAAGTCCTGCAAGCTGAAATGGTTGTGATTTATTTGTTAATTACTGTCCATTGTATTTAGTAAGAAGAGATCTTACAGCAGGAGTCAGATCATACTATATAGACGGTCTCATCTGTGGCTCATCTGTGGCTGAGCATTCAGGCTTTTCTTGAGGGAAAGGCATGAACTGACTGATCTGATTGGACAGTGGGGTTTTTCTAGAGAATAAAGTGCAAATATGCAGACACATATCAGATGCATTCATTGCTTGAATTTAACCCTAAGAATTTTTTTCTCGTCTCTCCTCTCGTTCTCTCACACACACACTCCCATTTTGGCATGATTCCGACAAAAAATATCAGCCTTCAAATGGTGCCATGTGTTTGTAAGCTTCAAACTGTCAAATCAGATTGAAAGTTTATGGACAGATTGAGCTCCTGTCTTAATATTTCTCTCTGGATTTGGACCTACTCAGTGAGTTCTTTAACAACTAACAGTTAGTTGTTTTGCATAATTTCAGAAGGAATTCTACAGACATGGTGTCCTTTCAAAATACTTTAACTGCCCTATTATGTTGAATAAACTTGCTATAGAACACAAGCATTATCAATGGACATGTAGAATCAGTCTTTTAAAAAGTTTGTCCTTAAATACAGAAAAGCCCAAAGGCCGATATACAAAAAAAGTTGAGCATAAATTTAGGTAGCTATATTAGGATCCTTTCTTAGGTACCTATTTTTTTTTTTGTCAGACTTAGGGCCAAATTCATTAAGGCTTTTCTCCCATTTTCTGTCTATGGGGGAAAACCCTTAGTGAATCAGATACTTAGGTCCCTAAATTATTGGCTGAAAATTCAACTAAATTTAGGCCTGCTATTCATTTGCCTAGATTTAGGAACCTAAGGACCTCATTTACTAGGCATTTTTCCCATAGAAACAGAATGGGAGAAAAGCCATAGTAAATCAGGCCTCAGGAGCCTTGTGATGAAAATCAGTGTTAAGAATCTAACTTTATGTTTTCTTACCCTAAATACATCCCCATACACAGCTACTTTTTAGGGTCCTAAATTTAGGGACCAGATAAACTAGGTGAAGTCAGGCCCTAGCACATTTTCTAAAGTGATAATTTAGGAGCCCACAAAGTCAATTCTTTGAACATTGATCTCAGATGATGGAGTTCAACTTGTAAGTGTAACTTCCTTTTGGGGCACATAAAATGAGAATGGTGTCTGACACTGGTTTGAGAGCTAAGCACCAGTCTCTGGTGGGTTCACAAAGAAATAAACGGTTGAGAAGGTGGTATAGTAGATCTGGCATAGAAGCAAGAGTTGTATTCCTCAAACTGGATAGGGAAAACCACAAAACACCTATTTCTCCTCTTGACCTCCCTAACTACATCCCAACTTCCTCCATGGACTGACAGATGTCTCTCTCAAATCCATTCCTTGGGATAAAAGAAAATCTCACACAATTAGGCTTTAAAACTTTTAAAATTCACGGAATCAGGGGTTCATAGAATTGATTAGCAGCAATATCATCAACAACAAAACACTCTTCCCCTAAAAACAGATGAGGTTTAGTATTCATTTCACCACACAGAATTCTTATTTATTTATTATTTATTTATTTATTTATTTATTTAAAATCTTTTATATTCCATTTATATCAAAATTATGTGCTAAACGGATTACATCATTAATATAAAAAACAATAATTTAATACAAATAAAACAAAATAAAACAGATTTTATCAATACATTAATACACACTATTATTATACAATAAGCACAACATCGTAAATCATAATATATCAAAGTCCTGTCTAAAAGGTTCGGCCTTCAGAAGCCTCCTAAACTGTTTCGGGTCATCAATCAAGTGCAAATCAGGTGGCAAGGCATTCCACAACATCAAACCGGAAACAGAAAAAGATCTTTGGCGGGTTTCACTTAGATGTACCTTTTTAATCGTAGGGATAACTAACAAATTAGTTTTTGCTTGGGCATATAGGACTGTAAAAGATTTGATAAATAGCTTGGTACATCAGACTTCAAGCATTTATATACTAACAAAATAATCTTGAACTGAATTCGGTTCTCAATTGGTAACCAATGAAGTTCTTTTAAAAAAGGACAAATATGTTCATGTTGATGACAACCAACTACTCTTCTCAGTCATAGTCCTATCTGAATAGTTCATCTCCTTTACAAAAAGTGTCCATAATGCTATTGCACTCCATAATCCACCTATGTTGCCATATGACACGCAGAAGCACAATACTGGCTCACTGGCCTCCTAGGGATTGGCCTTGCTGATCTGTGTAGACCAGCTGCCCTCCAAAGAGTTATGAGAGCTCCCCACTCCATAGCAGCAGATCAAAATAAGAAAAAGGCAAAAGAAGTAAAGATATTTTCCAGCTTTCAGCACCACCTTGTACTGACACCAAGTAAGCTCCCCCTTGTTGATCTACCTCATAACACATCCTTAAAGAGATATGCCAGTGTTTCCCAACCAGAGTGCCATGGCACAGAGATATGCCTTTAGACCGGGTCAGATTTGCCATGGAAAAGTCACCACTGCCTGATGTTCAGATCCAGGACATCACCTGGACTGTGCTCTCAGCACCTTCCTGAGAACATGTGTAATCATACGTGCCTCTTCCTCCAAGCTACATCAAGAGCCCTAGAATGTGGTAATTAATGGGCAATATATAGGGAATGGATAGGAGGGCCTTACTTTGAGGTAAGTTTTAAAAACTGGGTGTGTTCCAAAATTGGGAGATGTACATGCATGTAGGACATGCATGCATTCACCCAATTTTAAAAGCTGCCTACATGCATGCACATTTTCTGATACATGACTATCTCATGTCAAACAAAAAAAGGGGCGTGTGTGAGTGGGGGATGGACATTCTGGGGCAGGACCAAGTATCTACATGCTTGGACGCACACCCAGGTCCAGTGCCATGTAACTTTACATCTGCAATGGAGGAGGTATAAGTTAAAAAAATCACAGGCAGCCCTGAGTGGTTTAACTGATCTGGGGTAGATGGGGGGAGTCCAAGCTAAAGAACAGAGGGGTTTGGAGGACTAGCTCTAGACGTGGAGAACTGGTGGACAAACTGGTGAAACTGGTCATGGTGTGGACGTGCACCTGTTATAAAATCCCCCCAGTAGTGTGGCTGAAACCCGACTTTTCGTGGTTGTGCCCGCCCACTTGCAAAATTAGGCACACGCATATGGGTGGTTAGGCTATTGTATAATATGTATGTGCGCTTATGATATAAAACTGTCATGTCTCTGGGCACGCACCGATGTGCACATGTATATGTTCACCCGCGCACCTGTTTGAAAGTTACCATCCCTGTGTAGCACAACACGTTGCACACAGGAATTTCTTGTCTTCCCTCTCCTCAGTCTCCTCCTTTGAGGTTTTCCAATCTGTATCTTATCCCCAGCTGAGAGAGTTGAGAGTATGCTCTATGTACTGCATGTGCCTCGATGAGTATTGGGAGCAGCAGCAGTGGAAGAGCTCTGGAAGCCATATGCGGCAGCTAAGTTAACTAACCAAGCCAACCGTTTGCATCACACCAAAGGCTCCCTTCTGCTGCACTTGCATATGGAGGAAGCTGTTTCATTGTAATGAATTAATATGTGTCTTTGCCCTCATTCTCCCTTTGTTTCAAATTTTAGACAAGAGACCAGTGGGAGCTCTAAGTGAATCCATGGCTCTTCTTTTGGCCATATGAGTCCTCTCCATGTCCACAATGCCCATTGCATAGAGATTGGTGTGTCACACCACATTTTTTTTTTTTTAAATGTATGTGGGCTTGGAAAGGTTAGAAAGTACTGGAATATACCGAAGCCCTTCAATAAACTTTTGCTATAATAATAAACCATCAACACATCACCTTAATCCATGAGTAAAGGTTAAGTGACACCTCTAAATGTCTCTGCCAGGCCAAATCTCTAGCATCCACATCCAGGACCTGATTTAAGGCCCCTGTCCAAATTCTTCTGACTCAGGAATAATGGATGGATTTGCGATAGTGAAGAAGAAAAACAAATGTATACATTGCTGCTGTCAGTGGGTGTTTCTCCATCTAATATCATTTTAGCTAAAGCTACAAATAAGACTAATCAAAGACATTATACTTTATAAAGCAAACATAATTATTATGAGAAGTAATTAGTAATAAAAGTTTAAAAGAAGTAAAACGTCACTGAACATCTTTTCTGACCTCTATTATTTGGGTGTTAGGTTCTCATCTGGAGGTATGGCATTGTAACATATTTCAGAAGGGAAAATATTCTTTTTCCTGCTGGAGAGTGTTTCCATTTTAATGTTTTATAGACACACTGAGTTGAAACTTTAAATGGATTGAAAGACCATTAGCAAACATAGGGAATCCATTAGTGAAAGGCAAAACGGCATTAGAGTTCTTTCAGCTTTGCACCTTCTATATCATCTGAGAAATTCCAGGGAAAGTCTCTAACCTTGGGCTGGCCCAGAGCAAGCCTTCTCTGTACCCAACTGCTGATCTATAAAACCGGAGTGAAGCCTTGTCTGCACAGTTGCTGGGAAGTTTGCTTTGTTATATTTTCTTGGGGGTGTACGCAGAGGAGGTGTGGGGCAGGGGGCAGGATTGATGGAACTGCGATTACGCTTTCAGAAGTAAAAAAAAAAAAAAATTCAGTCCAGGCTACATAGGTGTATAATATTTTGCAAAGATATTTCTAACAAACTACGTGGTCTGACACCCTAATGATGCATGTCTTTCTTGATGTGTTTTTGTTTTAAAGACCTGATGGGATCTATATTATATCTGTAGTGCTTTATGCGTTAATTCAAAATTGTTTTTTATTTGTTTTGTTTTTTTAAAGCAACTATGGAATTTAAAAATTAATGAAGATAGTTTTTCTTATCACCAAATATATTTTTTGTATCATGAGTATCACTCCTCTGCATACTCAGATTTTTAAATTTTGTTAAAACATTTTAACTGTTGTAAATGCAGAATTATCTAGTTCTTGATATTTTGAAGAAAGGAATTCTTTTTCTTGCTTTTCTTTTATCTGTCTGGTAAACATTGTCCAAATACAGTGATCCCTCATTATAAAAAATGGGCTGGAAGCAAATGCATTTATCAAGCAGAGGGTTTGGATCAACAGACTGATTGCTCTGTCAAATACTGTACAGAATATTCTTTTGACCTCCAGACTTCAGATTTCTATAGCCAACATTGTATTATGATTTTTTTTTTTTTTTTTAGTAAGGAGGGGCCACAGTATTTATAAAGTTGGATACAGATGTTTAATTATAAAAATGGTGCTTTTCATAATAACTTAAAACCTTACCTCTTAAAACAGAAAGGGGTAGATTGTCAAAGGCTACGCACGTAAGATATGCGTAACCTGAGAAAATCTGCCCCTGTGCACGCCGAGCCTATTTTGCATAGCTCGGCAGCGCGCGGATGTCCCGGGGCTTTCAAAAATGGTCAGTCCGGGGTGGGGTGGGGGCGTGGCAGCGGTCTGGGGGCGGGGCCGAATCCTCCGGCACAGTGGCCTGTGCTGGGGGATGGCAAGCTGGTGCGCGCAAGTTACGCCTGAGGCAGGTGTAACTCAATGAGATAAGGTGGGGGGGAGATTTAGGTAGGGCTGGGGGCTGGGTTAGATAGGGGAAAGGAGGGAAAGGTGGGGGGGGGGGGCCTGGAAAAAAAGTTCCCTCCAAGGGAACAGGGAAAGCCATCGGGGCTCCCCTCGGGCTCGGCACATGCAAGGTGCACATGTGTGCACCCCCTTGCACGCACCGAGCCCGGATTTTATAACATGTGCACGGCAGCGCGCATGTTATATAATCGGGCGTAGATTTTAAGATCTGGCCCATAGGCTTTAGTGCTACCATTTTTGTGTTGACTGACTAAAACTGGGAAGGCCACACTGTGTGGGAATTAAAGAATGAATAATAAGAAAATGCATATTTCATTATAGGCTGGATGAATTAATTATATGATTAAGCACTTCCAGAGTGGAATATGAGACACAATATAAGACACTCCTTATTTGAAAGTGAATATTTGACTTGGTTCAGAGCCCCCAGTGTGCAGGTCCAAGAATTTGCAGGCATGTAAGGTTTTCACGGGCCATGTCTGTAATCAAATAATGGGAAGAGAAACATGCCATTTGGGGGGAGGCTCAAATGCATTTGGGGAAAACACTAGTGGGTCTTTGATCATGGCTAGAGACATAGTGAGCTCAGTGTTGGTTCTGTTGATGCTTCCTGTACTTTATAGAAAGTTCTCAGGTACCAGTTACCACCATTCAGATTTTTTCTTTTTAAATTAAATTTGGCAGTTTCACACTGAGATCAGCACTGTTCTTACTAATGGTTAAAAGACAGCTCCTACTTTGTGTTAGACAGGATTACATTGTTGAAATTGCAGGGGACTGTTTTGTTTCTGAAGCATTATATGGCCCACTTTTCACAGTGTTTTTCTACTATGGTTATCTATTACATTTTCTAATAGATATTTATGTAAAGTGTACGTAAGCTTGTGCAATTATAAAAAAAAAAAAAAAATGGAAAACAGTGAACTTATGACAAAAAAAAAAAAAATCACTTATTGGAAAATGTGCAAAACTACAACTGCACTGAAGTTGCCCAGTAAAGTTTTTGTGACTTTTCTGTATTGTTGAATAAAGGACTTTAGTATTCAAAAGATCTTTATTTTTCCATTTAAATCCTGTTCTTTTGTGCTTATAGAATATTACAAGACATCTCTCAAGCTTTCTCCCAAATTAATTTTGTTGACCATGCAGTAATACCCCCTGATCTGGCTTTGAAATACTCTTTGCATTTTGATTATAATTGTAAATTTACTGCTAAAAAGGTTCCTTAATTTGGTGATGCCATTGTATCTCTCTTAAAGGAAGAACCTATACAAAAAAAAAAGAGAGATGGTGTCAGCAGCCATGACAGTCTGTTGTATTGCTACAACATGAAATTTCAGCTTCATAAGAGAATACCTGAAAAATAACAAAGCTCCTGCTTGCTCTTATTCTGAACATCTTTAATCCATATGAATGAATGCTAAGAAGCTTTTCAGTCCTCTGTTTTATACAATTTTCAACCTTATGCCACATTTCTAGGAGGAAGAGCTATCATTTGCTATTACAATAGGCAGAAACAAATTTCAGTGCTCCTGAAAGATTTCAGAGTGCAGGAAACAATGCACGCTCCTCTTAAATGTAAACTTCTATGATGAGCCAAAGTAGAGAAAATGCTTGTTAACGGTGGCTCACAAGGCATAACATTCACCAAAATCTTTTTTTTTTTTAATTATTGAACAAGTTACGTATGAATTCACAGACACCCTTTAAAAAAACTGTAAAAAAAAATTAGTGGATACCAAACTTTCATGCTGTCAAATATATGATTTTCAGGTGGTTGTACAAAAATTTCCTTTGATGAAATTTTTATGGCTAAACCAAAGCTCTCTACTTCTGTATTCACACAACTGTCATACAACAGGCACACCCAGAGTCCTGGACAACTCCTATGTGCATCTGGGAACTAATTTTCTAAAATATTTTACATGTAACAGTGATTTTTATCTGAATGCTAATTTTAACTAAGCTGAAACGTATGGATTAACTAGATAATATTCAACAGACTTGTACAAGAGCAGACTACTGCAATGAAGAACTGAGAAGATAAAGGAAAGTGCTCATTTTTCACCCGCTCATCACAAATACACCCTCAATTGCTCTCACACCGTCAATAGCTTAATAATTAACCATCCATGCCCACCTTCATACAGGGGGTGACATTTTATTTGAATTTACGGCATACATCTGCCATGGCGTACTAAACAGTTGTAAAGGCTATCAAACCCTTCTCTGTTCATGCAGAGACACATTCTCATTCTGACAACAAAAAAATTCCTTGTTTCTTGCAGGAAAACTCTAGGCGATGTGCTGGAAACATCTGAAGAAGCTACACTGTTGAATGAATTTTGAAGAATCCATTGGTTCTATGGTTATTTATTTATGCAGCAAGAATGTTGCTGAATTTGAGAAGAATGCCTTAAACTTTGCTGCAAAACCAAGTTGATGGCATTTGTAGCAGAGCCACACTCTGCTGGAATGGCTGTTGTTTTAGGTCCTAGTTTATAGCTTGTTAAAGAACACAAATCTTTTTCAACCTAAAAAAAATGGCACCTGAGTTAAAGAAGCAAGAAGGATAGAGATTGACAAAAGAACAAATTACTGACTAGCATATGATAGAAGAAAGACATATTTTACAATTGATTTGATTAAACATTATTATTTGCAGACAAAATGTGTTAAAACCTTGTAATGGTTTAGTACTAAATAACAATTTGAACTTGAGGTCTAGATCTTATAAAATAGGGGTAGCCATCTCTGGGCCTTGAGAGTCTTGAAGTGCTTCTAAAAACACCTTATGAAAAATAAGAACATGCAAGTGTCTACAAATTAAGCTTTCCCACTCTCTCACCCAACTTAAAGTAGACTGTTATAGATCATGAACTGGAAATCAGGAGAGAATGGACTTGTGAGTGCTGATTTAATTTCAAAGAACAGTATTGGATTTTTACATTGAATACAGTGGCACCTCAGGAATTGAATGAATGGTATACAATGTGGTGAAATTCAGGATTCTGATCATTCTTTTTGAATGGATAAGCATTGGGTGGTTGGACCAATCAGCAAATGCAGTGAGCTTTTTGCTCATTGGTAGTTTTGGTCACATGAATGTGGTATAAAATGGCTGTCACTTTTTGTGCAGGATCACTACCGGAGACCAATAATGGTGGAAAATAACCCCTCAGGTAAATTCTTTCAAAATGCGGATCTGCACGGGGCAGTCAGGGAGTTTGTATGAATTATGATTTTCCAAGAGTTACATCAAGCCCTGATAAATATTGGGCATTTTATTTGCATTTAACTAAAATGTATAAAACATAGACAAGAATGGTGTGTGGTAGTCATGTATGAACGTCTCCAAAATTATCATTTTTTTGAATTATAAAGGTCATTTAACACAGTTACATAATTTCTTTAGGTATGGTTATACCTTATATGGTTCATTTAATCTATCAATCTGTGACACTTTTCAAATTCAGACACCAAACCATAGTAAGACCAATGCTGTCTATTTCCTTTCTTCAATACTGAAGAAATACTCCCAACCACTGCTGGCTGACGTTCGGGGTCATACCTGCATTCAGATGTCCCAAATAGTAGCACATCATGTTATTGATTACGTTATCCAACCAGAATTCCTTTGAAACTTTTTGTTACAAGGCCAGCAAGCCGCATAATTACAGACTGATGTAATGTGTTGACATTTGTTTTTATTTATGCCTGGCATGGGAGAATAAATGGTAGTGTATTGCTCTTGGCTAATTATTCCAAATGTGTCATTTTCAATGCTTTGAAGATAATTTTCTTATTCCCTTTTGGAAACTATACTAGTACCGTATCGGAAAGCCTGCTGCTGTATTACAAGCGCTTGGTTACTGACACCTCTTTTAACAGATTTCTCACGGATTTTGGTACATTGTGCTCTTTAAAAAAGGGGCATTACAATAGTAATAGACTGATATGCCAGTAGCCCCAGAAACAGGCGTCACGCACTTACACTCATGGAAAGCCCAAGGACAGTTATATCCGAAGTTCATTCACTTAATGCCAGATTTACAGAGGTTTCCCCCCCCCCCCCCCCCCTAAATGTTTGAATTTCTCTGTCCATGGTCACTACATGGTGGCCTTAACAGCTACAGGCCCTGCCATCGGCATGACTGCATAACGGAACTTCTGCTGTTCACTGTCTACATAAAACTGTCATTCATTAGCAGACCAGGTGGTCCTCGAAGTGGAAAATCAGAGCATGAGCCTCCTCAAAAGAAGCACAAGTAATTACCCTCTTATCACATGGTTCAAAAACCAAGCAGCATTCAGTTTCCAATTTGCTACTTGGGGTATTAAGCAGGTCAATTTCAGGATCCAAAGGTACTGATTTAGGGGCACTCAGGATAAAGAGAGGCATCCTGAGGTGTCCAGAATGAGCAGGTTTTCCACAAGTCCCTAATAAAGTCTGCAATTAGTCCACCTCTCTGGTAACACAATATCATATCTAGACATGCATATCATTAATCTGTCTATATCTCTATATAAAACATGCTATATCAAAAGCAAATAGTTAATAGCTCAGTGAAGGAGGACTAACACAATATACCCTAGTCCAAGTGTTTTTCTTGAATACCTAACAATTTTCTAGCCAGGCTTCAAGGTATGTCTTGTTAGTTTTTAAAATGCCAAGCAACAGAAATGAACATGGAACTGCAGTGGCTCTCTTTCACGGAACTGCCTTCCATTCCCTGCAAGCTGCCTTATCAAGTAAAGATGATGCTCTGTCAGGCTTGCAGAACTCATTAAGCGATGCTGAGAGCGGGAACCTTGGGCAAAATCGGAATACATTACATAAAAAAAGGAGCATCCTGGTTACTCAGGCAGCAATCTCACTGGCCCAAAACCAGGCTGCATGGTTTGAATAACAGCTTCCTCCTCCTATAGGACTGCTGCTTCTGCCACAATCTTTCAGGACCTGATTCACTATGGTTTTTTCCCCATAGACAAAGAATGGGGGGGAGTGAATCAGGCACTAAGTCGTTCTTTCTAGCCCTTTTGATTGTTTCTCTTTCCCCGGTGAAATTAATTTCTGCTTTGGAACAGAGGGAATTTTTTTTCCCTTTACCTTCAGCTTCAGGAGTATCCTTCAGAGGTCACATTATTTTGTTGATTCCTATTACTGCAATCCTAAATTACTTGTTTTAAAACTTAGCATACTAATTGTAGAAAGTTTTATTGACTGATTATGTTTATATAGTGCTTTAAACCAAAGTACCCATAGTCAATAAGGAGGCAGATAGACCCAAGTCCTAGCTGGGGTATAAGAGTACCATGCAGCTCAGATTGCATTCAATTCTCGTATCAGTTCCTAGCCTGGAGGAAGGTAAGTGTTAAACCAGGAACACTGGTTCCAGCAGCAAGGGTAGGACAGAGTAGCTGAAAGCAAATTAAGATGAGCTGGAGGAAGAGGGGTTGGCAAGAAGGCGTTTATTTCATAGCAGGCGTCGGGTCAATTAAAGCAAAACAGTGAGCACAGGGCTGTGCAGAAAGGAGACAGCAGAAGAATCTGGGATGTGGAAGAGAGAGAATGAAAAGCAAGGAAACGGACAATGGCTGCAAGGCCCATCCAGTCTGCTCATTTTCCCGTCTTTCTGAAACTGTGCAAACCACACTTGTTCTCTGACTTCCTCTGCCCTTCCCCCATGCTAAGGACCATTTGTGCTTGTCCCAAGCTTTCTTGAATTGCACTACTACTTTCACCTCTGCTTGCAAATTTCCATGTGCCGGCTGCCATATCTGTCAGGAAATGTTTTGTCATGTTGCTAGGTAACCTACTCCTCTCCAGCCTTTTATCCCAAGCACTTGTTCATTGAAAAATGACGGCCATTTGTACAGTTACTTTAGATGGCAGCTAAATATTAGTCCATGGTGGGGGGGGGGGGGGAGGGTGTATCCCACCCCCAGAATGTTGCACGCACCATCTTGTCTCACTGCCATGGCTGCCATACCCTCATTGCTATCAGGACCTGACCAGATGCAATCCCTACCCTCTCCAAGTGCTGTTTCTGTTGTAGCCTCACCTATCATTACGAGCACCAGGGACCCAAGCTTCATCATGCTCTTCCACTCCATCTTTCTCTCTCTTCACTTTCTTCCCTTTCTTCTGTAACTTTTCCTATATCTTTCAGCTCTCTCAGCTACCCCTCCACTTCATTCTCCTCTTACCCCTACATTCCTTTTCGGTCTCCCATCCCGTCTCCTTCACTTCCTTGTCCTATTCCTCCATCTCCATATCATCCCTCCTCCCACAATGCATCCTTTCCCATCTCTCCACATTTCTCATCCCTTGTCTCGCTGTCCCTCCATTTCTCTCACTTTATGATTCTCCTCCGTTCCCAGTCTTTCTCCCAGCATCTGCCCTCCCACCTCTTTCCCTCTGTCCCTAACATCTTTCACGCTGCCTCTTTCCCTCCTTAGCTCCTTAGTCTTTCCCAGCAACCATCTCCCCAGCCTTTCTCCTAACTGAACAGCAGGAGCCTGTCCTGCCACTGCCAGCTGCTCTGTACTGGCAGGGCTGGCATGGTGGGCACGTTTAAAAGGCGCGGGCAGGTGTCTGCTGGCTGCTAATCTGACCATGTGTGAGATCAGCAGCCTGAAACTGCCTGGCCACAAATTGGGAATATGCTCATAGTGCCAGTGTAAAGCTGTGAACAGCAGTGGCAGGTACTCCTACAGCTCCTCCTGATGGTTGAGGGACAGAACAGCAGTAGAGGTGAGGTGGTGCAGCCTGGTTTGCAATGCATGCAGGTGCTGGAGATGTGCTGCCCAGGCATGCATATCAGAGGGCTCATGAATTGGGTCTTGATCCATGGGACAGGACTGCAAGGCCAATGCACAGCTGTGGGCACTCTTTATTCCACTGAAGAACTTTAGGAATGAATTTTCAAAGGGAGTTCTTGTGTAAAAATAACATATATGCAAATAAATAGCATGTCCATGTGCACATGCTGTTTTATAACTCTCAAGAGTGCATGCGTATCTTCGGCCTTTCATGTAAATTTTACTGGGGAAGAAAAGGGATGGACTAGGGCTTCTGTAGCGGCGTTCAGAAGTAACTTCAGTAAGAGATTTATGCATACACATTACCAAACTTGTTCATACACTTTTACACCTACAAATTGACTCATGCATGTGAAATTGGACTTGTCTATTGTTTGCAGTTTTGGTAGGAGGTCTTGGTGGATTGGCGAGGGCTGAGGGTGAATTGCTAGTGGGTCTAGATGAACTGGAAAAGGACTGAGTGAACTGGTGGGGGAATTGATGAACTGGTGAGTCCAAGTACTTGTGCAAGTAAGTATTTTTAAAATGGCATATGCATAGGGAGGATAACTTTCAAAGAACTGAGCATGGCTTTGCATATGCACATATATGGGGCCATGCAGTTTTACAAGTGTGTTTTATAATCTGCATATATTTATTTGCATAGATTATAAAATACACATACCCATCATATAAAAAGATAAGCGTGCACATCAGCTGTTTGCGCAAGTATTGCATGTAACTGCATACATTTACACGAATTGCAAACATATGCATGTACTGTATGTTCTCCTGTGGCGTGCATGAACTTCTGTGGCAGGTTCATTCCAAAAATAACGCCCCTGGCAAGACAACCAAATTTCACCACAGGGATGTGTCAAGCTTGGCATCCCAGGTGGTGAGGAATGAGAGGCTGCTGTTCCTGATCTGAGGGTATTCACAAAAATCTGGGCACCATGAGGCAGGCCTGGAGGAGCCTGCAATTGAAGTTTAATCATGCAACTTTCTACTCATGTGAGGTAAGTATTAAGTGGGAAATAGGGAGGAGGAAAAGATAAGGGGGGTGGGGTAGATGGTGGTGGGATGGAAGGGGTAGGGTAGGAGTATAGGCAAGGGGTTGGAGATGGTGGGGTAGATGGGGTGGGGGATACATAAAGGGATTTAGGATGGTGGGGTAGAATGGACAGACCTTTTTATCTATTTGTACAGAAAACAGCAGCTCTAAGAAAGAGAAAGAAGAGGAAGAGGACCCTCAGAAGCCCCCAGCTTCTCCAGCGAAATTGGCAGCTATGGCTGCTGCAGACCAAATGCTGCTGCCACCGCCACAACACCAGGACCTTGCCACTACAGGACTACCACCACCCCCTCCAATGGCCGCCCAAGACCCCAGGCTGAACTGCCAGCTTTCCCTCTCCCCTTTCCCATAGGGTTTCCTTCCCCTTTAGCCCCAGTACCTCAGGATGCAGGTCCTGATGTTGCCCAGCCATTGTTGGGCAGTACTGTGAAGAACTTTCACCCTGATTTGCTGCAGTGCACTTTAGCAGCAGAGTTCCATATCTGGCACTGGAGCCCCTGCTCCTAGCCCAGATGGCAGGACTCTTGAGTCCATTGGGGTTGTTGTGAAGAGGATGGGGAGGGATTCCGTACCAGAGAAGGATTTCATGGGTAATGATTCAGATGGACTGAACCAAATCATGGAGATGTGGTAGGCCTGATTGACAAACTTAAGAGTAGAAAATTGCCTGGACCGGATGGTATACACTCCAGTGTTCTAAAGGAACTAAAATAATGAAAATTCAGACCTATTAGTAAAAATTTGTAACCTGTCATTAAAATCATCCATTGTACCTGAGGACTGGAGGGTGGCTAATGTAACCCCAATATTTAAAAAGGGCTCCAGGGGTTATCTGGGAAACTACAGACCATTTAGCCTGAATTCAGTGCCAAGAAAAATAGTGGAAAGTGTTCTAAATATCAAAATCACAGAACATATAGAAAGGCATGGTTTAATGGAACAGAGACAGCATGGCTTTACCCAATTAAGGTCTTGCCTCACAAATCTGCTTCACCTTTTTGAAGGAGTTAATAAACATATAGGTAAGGGTGAACCGATAGATGTAGTGTATTTGGATTTTCAGAAGGCGTTTCACAAAGTTCCTCATGAGAGGCTTCTAGAAAAAGTAAAAAGTCATGGGATAGGTGGCGATGTCCTTTCATGGATTAAAACTGGCTAAAAGGAAACAGAGAGTAGGATTAAATGGACAGTTTTCTCAGTGGAAGAGAGTGGGCAGTGGAGTGCCTCAGTGATCTGTATTGGGACCCATACTTTTCAATATATTTATAAATGATCTGGAAACAAATAAGATAAGAACATGCCATACTGGGTCAGACCAAGGGTCCATCAAGCCCAGCATCCTGTTTCCAACAGTGGCCAATCCAGGCCAGAAGAACCTGGCAAGTACCCAAAAACTAAGTCTATTCCATGTTACCATTGCTAGTAATAGCAGTGGCTGTTTTCTAAGTCAACTTAATTAATAGCAGGTAATGGACTTCTCTTCCAAGAACTTATCCAATCCTTTTTTAAACACACCTATACTAACTGCACTGACCACATCCTCTGGCAACAAATTCCAGAGTTCAATAGTGCATTGAGTAAAAATAACTTTCTCCGATTAGTTTTAAATGTGCCATATGCTAACTTCATGGCGTGCCCCCTAGTCTTTCTATTATCCGAAAGAATAAATAACCGATTCACATCTCTTTCTTGGGTTGTAGCACCTAATATGGAACCTAACATTGTGTAACTATAACATGGGTTATTTTTCCCTATATGCATCACCTTGCACTTATCCACATTAAATTACATCTGCCATTTTGATGCCCAATTTTCCAGTTTCACAAGCTCTTCCTGCAATTTATTACAACCTGCTTCTGATTTAACTACTCCGAACAATTTTGTATCATCTGCAAATTTCATTCTCACTCGTCGTATTTCTTTCCAGATCATTTATAAATATATTGAAAAGTAAGGGTCACAATACAGATTCCTGAGGCACTCCACTGTCCACTCCCTTCCACTGAGAAAATTGTCCATTTAATCCTACTCTCTGTTTCCTGACTTTTAGCCAGTTTGCAATCCACGAAAGGACATCACCACCAATCCCATGACTTTTTACTTTTCCTAGAAGCCTCTCATGAGGAACTTTATCAAATGCCTTCTGAAAATCCAAGTATACTACATCTACCGGTTCACCTTTATCCACATGTTTATTAACTCCTTCAAAAAAATGAAGCAGATTTGTGAGGCAAGACTTGCCTTGGGTAAAGCCATGCTGACTTTGTTCCATTAAACCATGTCTTTCTATATGTTCTGTGATTTTGATGTTTAGAACACTTTCCACTATTTTTCATGGCACTGAAGTCAGGCTAACTGGTCTGTAGTTTCCCGGATCGCCCCTGGGGCCCTTTTTAAATATTGGGGTTACATTAGCTATCCTCCAGTCTTCAGGTACAATGGATGATTTTAATGATAGGTTAGAAATTTTTACTAATAGGTCTGAAATTTCATTTTTTAGTTCCTTCAGAACTCTGGGGTGTATACCATCCGGGCCAGGTAATTTACTACTCTTCAGTTTGTCAATCAGGCCTACCACATCTTCTAGGTTCTCCATGATTTGGTTCAGTCCATCTGAATCATTGCCCATGAAAACCTTCTCCAGTATGGGTACCTCCCCAACATCCTCTTCAGTAAACACCGAAGCAAAGAAATCATTTAATCTTTCCGCGATCTTTCCACGATGGCCTTAAGTGCCTTAAGTGTCTCTTTAACCCCTCGATCATCTAACGGTCCAAGTGATTCCCTCACAGGCTTTCTGCTTCAGATATATTTTAAAAAGTTTTTACTGTGAGATTTTGCCTCTACGGCCAACTTCTTTTCAGATTCTCTCTTAGCCTGTTTTATCGATGTCTTACATTTAACTTGCCAATGTTTATACATTATCCTATTTTCTTCTGTTGGATCCTTCTTCCAATTTTTGAATGAAGACCTTTTGGCTAAAATAGCTTCTTTCACCTCCCTTTTTAACCATGCTGGTAATCATTTTGCCTTCTTTCCACCTTTCTTAATGTGTGGAATACATCTGGACTGGGCTTCTAGAATGGTATTTTTTAACAATGACCACACCTCTTGCACATTTTTTACTTTTGTAGCTGCAACTTTCAGTTTTTTTCTAACAATTTTCTCATTTAGATGAGTGAGGCAATCAAATTTGCAGATGATAGAAAATTATTCAGAGTAGTTAAATCACAAGCAGATTGTGATAAATTGCAGGAAGACCTTGTGAGGCTGGAAAATTGGGTATCCAAATGGCAGATGAAATTTAATGTGGATAACTGCAAGGTGATGCATATAGGGAAAAATACCCCATGCTATAGTTACACAATGTTAGGTTCCATATTAGGAGCTACAGCCCAAGAAAGAGATCTAGGCGTCATAGTGGATAACACATTGAAATCGTCGATTCAGTGTGCTGCGGCAGTCAAAAAAGCAAACAGAATGTTGGGAATTATTAGAAGGGGAATGGTGAATAAAACAGAAAATGTCATAATGCCTCTGTGTCGCTCCATGGTGAGACCGCACCTTGAATAATGTGTACAATTCTGGTCGCCACATCTCAAAAAAGATATAGTTGCGATGGAGAAGGTAGTGGTACAGAGAAGGGCGACCAAAATGATAAAGGGGATGGAGTAGATCCCCTATGAGGAAAGACTAAAGAGGTTAGGACTTTTCAGCTTGGAGAAGAGACGGCTGAGGAGGGATATGATAGAGGTGTTTAAAATCATGAGAGGTCTAGAATGGGTAAATGTGAATCAATTATTTACTCTTTCGGATAATAGAAGGACTAGGGGGCACTCCATGAAGTTAGCATGTGGCACATTTAAAACTAATTGGAGAAAGTTCTTTTTCACTCAACACACAATTAAACTCTGGAATTTGTTGCCAAGGATGTGGTTAGTGCAGTTAGTGTAGCTGGGTTTAAAAAAGGATTGGATAAGTTCTTGGAGGAGAGGTCCATTACCTGCTATTAATTAAGTTCATTTAGAAAATAGCCACTGCTATTACTAGCATCAGTAGCATGGGATAAACTTAGTTTTTGGGTACTTGCCAGGTACTTGTAGCCTGGATTGGCCACTGTTGGAAACAGGATGCTGGGCTTGATGGACCCTTGGTCTGACCCAGTATGGCAATGTCTTATGTTCTTATGTACTGCTTATCTCCTCAAAAGGCCGAAGATGTGTGTGCAGCCAAGCCCCATGCACTGGTGTTGCCTATAGAGAGAAACATCATGTATGCTTTCCCATTACTAAAAAGAAATTCATGGAGAGAGTAGGCACACATAATAAGTTGTGTCCGTTTCTACTACAGTAACACTTGCAGCAGAGGTGTCATTTGTTTTCAGAGACCAGGAGATTGTTATATCCAATTCTG
Organism: Rhinatrema bivittatum; assembly: GCF_901001135.1. Taxonomy (NCBI): domain Eukaryota; kingdom Metazoa; phylum Chordata; class Amphibia; order Gymnophiona; family Rhinatrematidae; genus Rhinatrema; species Rhinatrema bivittatum. The sequence continues at coordinate 302,320,834 of NC_042615.1, forward strand.
TCTGTAATCTTGGAGTTATTATTGATTCATCTCTACCCATGCATGACCACATTAAAGCAGTTACTAAATCCTCATTTTTCAAACTCCTATTGTTTTGACACTTCAGATCTCTTCTAGATCCTTCTGAATTTCACACAGTGCTTCAATCTCTCCTACTTTAAGGGCTTGACTATTGTAACACATTTTTCAGTGGCATCTCAGCATATGCAATAAGTTTGCTACAAATAATACAAAACTCTGCTGCCCATTTGCTAACAAATACACCCTTACATGATCAAATCACCCTAGCATTGCATTCTCTCCATTGGCTTCCTGTTACTTATCATGTTCAATATAAACTGGCTACAACAATTTATATTTTACTAAATTGTATTTCCTCTCCATGAATTACTGCCTCATTGAAACTGTATATGCCCTGTCATTCAGATACTACTGGATTTTCCCTCTGTCAGATTAGCTTGGCTTGATGGAACCAAGGAATGCACAGTTTCAATAACCAGTCCCACGCTGTAGAATTGCCTCCCATGAGAGATACGATCCACTTCAGACACAAAATTCTTCAAGAAAGCATTAAAGACTTACCTCTTCCTAATGGCTTGTAATTCTGATAGTTGATCTGTTTAATGCTCTACTTATAGCAATTTTCCATTTGATTAGTAATTACTTGTATTTGTTGCTTCAATTTTGTTCTTTTTCTGACCCATTACAGATGTTTTTATTGTATCCCACTCTGAAACTTGGAAAGAGGGTAAGAAATCTTTTAAATAAATAAATTAAATAAATGTAGATGTTCAGGTAGGAGATACGTTCACCGGAAGCTGTTTGCTACAAGTGGTAACAAATCACCTCTATGTCCCAAAGCAGAAAATGACAATGAAAATAAAAATATACTTATTTATACCATAGAGATGAAGTCTTACCTGGTGTAACATAGATGTCTGATGTATCTATATCACCAGGCTAAATCTTCTCCCTCTCACACTGGCTTTCCTCCCTGGTAGGGCCCAGATTACCTCCAGAAGTTTTCCAGCTGTCACCTCCAAATCTTCTCATCGACTTGCACACACTTATATCTCTGAAAGACATACCTTTGAATGGAGAGCCACCTGAAAGAAGATTGGTTTGCCCTATGTTTTTCAAGTCATAGAAGATAATTATTATTTGAAAACTTTCACACAAAATCTCCCAGCTGTCTCCATGACCTTGTCCGCCCACTCACCTCCACCATCTGTAATCATTAAGGACCCTCACACTGTAATATTTGTAGCCAGTATTCAGGGTTGGGCCGCCGAAGATCATGTTGATCTTCAGGGTACTCACATTTTCAGCTCCCACTCCTGGAGGAGCCAAGGAATGTACTAGATTTTGACTGCTACTGGGAGGTGGGCACTCTAAGGACCTCTTTTAATAATGCAAACAAAGACATAAGAAGCTTAAAAAATCAGGGGAGGAAGCCAATCCCTACTTTACTGAAAATCAGGAATTTTCTCCCACCAGAGTTTTGCGAGTTGGTCAGTATTTCTCTGAGGAGGGGCATCCCCAAAATGGGGAGAGACGGGAAAGATTCAGGATTCCCCTAGAAAATGGGAAAGGTTTAGGATTCCCCTAGAAAAAGGAGGGAGGGAGGGAAGGAGGGGAGGGGGGTGCCTTAATTCTTGCCAGGGAGTTTGGGGTTCCTCTCGTTTGCCCAGGGTATGACACCATGACTTGTGGTCTAAGGAGTGGGGATATTTCGCTGTCCCCATACAAGTCTAATAGGCCCACCCACAAGTCCTCTCTATAGTTAAAAGGCAAGGTGAAAGAGTCTATTTTAGCCAAAAGAACTTCCTTCAAAAATTGGAAGAAGGATCTCTATCTGAAAGAAATAGGAAAAAGCATAAGCATTGGCAACTTAAATGTAAAACATTGATAGGACAGGCTAAGAAAGAAAAGAAGTTGGCTGTAGAGGCAAAAACTCATAATAAAAACTTTTTAAAATATATCCAAAGCAGGAAGCCTGCAAGGAAGTTTGATGGGTCATTATATGATTGAGGGGTTAAAAGGTCACTTAGTGAAGATAAGGCCATCGTGAACAGAGTAAATTAATTCTTTGCTTCAATATTTACTAATGAGGATGTTTAGGAAATACCATTCCAGAGATAGTTTTCAGGGGTGATGATTTGGATGAACTTAATAAAATCATGGTGAACCTGGAAGATGTAGAAGGCCAGATTGACAAACTGAAGAGTAGCAAATCACCTGGACCAGATGGTATACATCTAGGGGTTCTGAAAGAACTAAAAAATGAAATTTCAGATCTATTACTAGTAATTTGTAACCTATTTTTAAAATTGTCCATCGAACCTGAGGACTGGAGGGTAGCCAGTGTGGTGGTGGTGGACCCTTTGACAAAGGGGGAATTGGCACTGCCTATGGGGAGGAGCCCCACAGGCCCCCACCATTGGTAAGCAAGGTGGACGAGGAGCAGAGGCCACGCAGGGGCTTCGCTACTACCAGCCTGCATTCCCCTTTGGTTGAGCCCTCAGGTGCTGGGGCCGGCTGGATTTATGTGGGGCCTCTGAGAAGATGGACGTCCAGAAGAGGGGCATGAAGCAGCAGCAGAGGCCAAGTCTGAAGTTGGAAAGGGAGCCTGCAGTGATCCATGCAAGGATTGAGATGGCGGCGGGCTCACTGACAATGTCCAGGCAAGGGTCATGGCAGGCGGCATATCTCATAGTCGGTATCTAGGCAAGGGTTGTGGCAGGCGGCGTATCTCATAGTCGAGTCTGATCCAAGGTCAAAGCCGAAGACAGTCAGAAGAAACAAAGAGGCAGGACCAACTCAGGAATTCAGGATCTCAGGAATCCAGAGGCAATGCACTTTGCAGGAGCGAGGAGACTTATTGCCAAGGCAAATGCTGGAAGCACATTACAGCCTTATAGAGCACCGAAGGGCTGATGTCATCAGGGAGGGCTGGCGGCATTTTCCCGCCGCAGGCCCTTTAATGTCTGAAAGAGGTACATGTGAATGCCTAGAAGGAGGCAAGTCGGCGGCATCCCAGCTGCAGAGGATGAGAGGTCGATAGTGTCGGCCTGACGGCTCGAGCCCGTTGAGCCCGCTGCATCGTGTTGGCGACTCGGGGCTGTCTGGGCTGCTGCTAAAGAACTCGGCCCTGACTCTGCTGTGACACGGGGGCAGGTGAGTGAGACCAGCTGTGAGAACCCACGGCCGGAGAGCATAACAGTACTCCCTCCTCTAAGCCCCCCTCCTGAGGGTTTCGGCTTCCTGGTGTGAGAAGCATAGAATTGCTTGATTAGACTTTTATCCAAAACATTGGAGGCCGGATCCCAGGTATTCTCCTCCAGGCCATATCCCTCCAAAGCGAGGAGGTACTCCCACCTTCAGTCACATCTTCTTACATCTAGTACTTCACGTACCTGGTACGTAGTATTTCCTGTGATTCAGGCATCTTTTGCGAGGGCCAGGAGAATACCAGGGGTTTCAGGAGAAAGACATGGAAGGAATTGTGGATTCTTAGGGAAGTGGGCAACCGGAGCTGATAGGCCACTGGACCTAATTGGTGAAGAATCTTAATACCAATATACTGTGGAGCCAGCCACATGGATGGAAGTCTGAGCCATATGTACCGGGTACTGAGCCAAACCTTCTCTCCAAGTTTGAACTGGGGTGAAGGTCTTCAATGGACGTCAGTGAATTTTTTAGCCTTCCAGCCAGCCTCCTGCAGCATCTGTTGCATGTGGGTCCATAGTTCTTTCAATTCCTTGGTCGTCAACTGAACTAGCGGAGAAGGAACACTTAGCGGAAGTTGTAGAGGAGGTAGTGGCCGCTTGTCATACACAATTTGGAATGGAGACACCCACGTGGCAGTGCAGGGACTGGGAGTTATGAGAAAACTCTGTCCAGGGAAGAAGAGCGGCCCATTCATCCTGCCGGGAATTAATGTAAGCCCGAAGGAAATGTTTCAGGGTCCGGTTGGTCTGTTCGTACTGCCTATTGGCCTTTGGTTGGTATGCAGTGGTGAAATCTACCTGGATGTTGAATTTTTTACAGAGAGCCCTCCAGAATCTTGCTGTAAATTGAGTGCATGGTCTGAGATAATATGCTTGGGAAGGCCATGGAGATGGAACACATGCTGAACGAAGAGTTGTGCAAGTTGCAGAGTGGAAGGAAGACAAGGCAGTGCAGGAAATCAGTGGAAATGTGAGTCCATGGTTCCTTGGGGGCCAGCAACAGCTGTAACAGCCCCCAAGGTAATCCCATCAGAGGTTTCTGCTGTGCACAGATGGAACAAGAGTCCACAAAATCCCGGGCAATCTTTTGCATATCGGGCCACCAGTAGAATGCTGGAGCAATACAAGCTTCCGAGCTCGTCAAGGGAGGACTGCAATGCGGGAGTCATGGGACCAACTTAGCACTTTGTTATGGAGTTACGTGGAATGACCGTCTTCCATGGAGGGACACTCATGGTGGTTATGAAAAGTATCTGGGCAGGATCTATGATATGTTGAGAAGGATCAACCAAATCCTTTGGCTCAAAGGAAAGAGAGAGGGTGTCAGCTCAGAGGTTTTTTGTGGCAGGTCTATATCTTTCAAAATCAAAACAGGTGAAGAAAAGTGCCCAATGAGCCTGCCATGGTTTCAGACGCTGGGCCTGGTGGAGGTGCTCGAGGTTCTTGTGATCCGTATAGATGATAATATGGTGCTGAGTTCCTTCTAACTATTGGCACCATTCCTCCAAGGTGAGCTTGATGGCTAATAGCTCCTTGCCCCCGATACCACAGTTTTACTGGGCAGGAGTAAATTTCTTCGAGAAAAAGGAGCATGGTTGGAGCTTCCCTGAGGATGAGTATTACCTCAGAACAGCTCCTACTCCATCAGAAGAGGAATCTACCTCCAAAATGAAAGGACATAGAAGATTGGGGTGCTGAAGACACGGTTTCTGGAGGAAAGCCATCTTGATATCCTGAAAAGCCACTACCACTTCAGGAGGCCATGATTTACGGTTGGCCCCTTTTTGAGTCAGAGCTGTGAGTGGGGCTGCCAGCTTGGAATAATTTTTAATAAAGCTGTGATGATAAATTGCGAAGCCGAGAAATCTCTGAAGGCTTTTAAACCAGTAGGCTGAAGCCAATCTTTGTTACACTTAAGCATGCAGGATCCATGTGAAACCCATGCCAGGATATTATGTACTCCAAAAACAGGAGGCTCTCTTTTTCAAACAAGCATTTTTCGAGCTTTCCATAGAGTCTGTGGTCTCAGAAGCATTGGAATATGTGGGAGACGTCTCTGCGATGAGAAGGCATGTCCTTTGAGAAAACCAAAATGTCATCCAAATAAATGACAATACAGTCATGAAGAAGGTCCCTGAAAATCTCGTTCATCATGTTTTGGAAGACGGCTGGGGCATTGCAGAGGCCAAACAGCACGATGAGATACTCATAATGGCTGTCTCTAGCGTTGAAAGCCATCTTCCATTTGTCACCTTCTCAGATCCTGATCAGGTTATATGCCCCCCAGAGGTCCTATTTGGAAAAGACCGTGGCTCCCTGCAGGCGATCAAATAATTCCGAGATTAGCGGCAGAGGATAGCAATCCTTTCGTGTAATGGCATTTAAGCCATGGTAATCGATGCAAGGTTGGAAGGTTCCATCTTTCTTTGCTACAAAAAAGTAACCTGCCCCAGCCGAGGAGGTGGAGCAATGGATGAATCCCTTGTTCAGATTTTCTTCAATGTATTCGGACATCACCTTGGTTTCAGGTAACAACAGAGGATAGCCACTACCCCATGCTTTTCAATATATTTATAAATGATCTAGAAAGGAATACGAGTGAGGTAATCAAATTTGCAGATGACATAGAATTTTTCAGAGTAGTTACATCACAAGTGGATTGTGATAAAGTGCAACGCGCGCATGTTATAAAATTGGGCGTACATTTGTTTGCGCTGGGTTGCACCACGGATTGCGCGGGCCGCGGCGCTTCTCTCCCCACATCCAGAAAGCAGCGGCAGGACCCGCCCCCTTAAAGGGGCCGAGGCGGGAAAGTCAGGTCGGCCCTGGAGGTGACGTCAGACACCCGGGGAGATTTAAACCTCTCCCCGGGAAAGCTCTCTGCCTTTGCAACAAGGTTCTCCTGGTGCTGTGAGTGTTCTGCTTTGACTTCACCTACCTTGACCCTGCCTGGATTGGACGTTGCTTTGCCTGCCGCCTGCCCTGACCTTTGCCTGGAATTGGACTTTGCTTTGCCTGCCGCCTGCCCTGACACTTGCCTGGAACTGGACTTCACCTTGCCTGCTGCCTACCTCGACCTTTCCTGGAACTGGACTTCATCTTGCCTGGCGCCTGTATTGAGTTACTGCTCCACCTTCTGGGAGGGAATTCATCTGGACATCTCCCCGGTGAGTACCCTCTGGACCAAAGGTCCACAACTAATTGAGTTTGGAACAGATAGCAAAGGCCATGGACCCGGTGGACTTGCAAGGTCTTCAGGCTATTCCTGGCCTGGCTCAACAGCTCATGCAACAGAGGCAGCAACAACAACAACAACAACAAAGACTTGAGGCCCTGACCGCCACGGTAGAACTCTTAGCAAACCGGCTCGACTCAGTCCGTGGAGCAGAAGCGGCAGTCCCAACGCCTGCGACTGCGAACCCTACAAGCATGATAACCCACCTGCCTGCTCCGCCCCGCTACGCTGGAGATGCCAAGCAATGTCGTGGATTTTTAAATCAGTGCTTCATTCGATTTTCCTTACAAGAACAGCAGTTTTCCTCAGATAGAACCAAGATGACCTTCATCATCTCCTTGCTAGATGGAAAGGCTTTAGCCTGGGCATCCCCGATCTGGGAACGAGGAGACTCCATTTTGAATGACTTACCACGATTCGTTCGGACCTTCCGTCAAGTATTCGACGAACCAGGACGTCAATCTACTGCTTCTTCGGAGCTCCTCAATCTACGCCAAGGCACTCGGACATTGGCAGAGTTCACGGTGGAATTCCGCACCTTGGCTTCTGAGTTGGGTTGGCAGAATGATTGTCTACGAGGAATTTTCTTGGAAGGACTCTCTCCTCGTATCAAGGATGAGTTGGCGGCGCGAGAGATTCCAGAGGATCTTGAAGCGGTGATTGACCTCACAGGTCGTATTGATCGTCGCCTACAGCAACGAGCCAAGGAAGTGAGAGCCTACCGTTGCACAGTTCCCTTGGCCCCCACCTTCTCCCGTCCAATGATTTCCTCTAACCCTCCGGAGGTATCCACTGAAGGCAAGGAGGAGCCCATGCAGTTGGGTAGGAGCCATCTGACCACAGAGGAGAAACAACGCCAAAGGAGAATGGGACTTTGCCTATACTGCGGTAATAAGGGGCATCTTCTGGCTCAGTGCCCCGATCGTCCGGGAAACTACCGAACCTAGGTGTCTTGGAGGGGTTGACCCTAGGGAGCAGTCTCACCCCTCAATGTACTGTTCCGGTTACAATCTATTATCCTCAAGGATCGCTCACCACACTGGCCCTGATCGACTCAGGCTCAGGAGGAGACTTTATTCTGGCTGAGCTGGTCCACCAGTTACAACTACCAATACTTCATCGTGAGTCTCCATTATACATCTCCTCAATCCAGGGGGAGAATCTTCCAGGGCAAGTCACCACCTGCACCACTCCAATAACTCTCCAGACGGGAGTCCTCCATCAGGAGGAAATATCCTTCTTCATTTTGGAAAAGGCAGTCCATCCGGTAGTGTTGGGCCTCCCCTGGCTACAAAAGCATGCACCCATTATTGACTGGAGAACTCTTCAAATTACTGCGTGGGGACCAAGATGTTTTACTACCTGTTTAAAGCAGAGACCTCAGCCCAGAATTCAACTAGCCACTTCTAAGCTGCTAACACCATCCCAATATGCAGATTTTTCGGATGTATTTTCTAAGAAAGAGGCAGAGATACTCCCAGCTCATCGCACTTTTGACTCTGCCATTAACCTGCTTCCGAATTCTTGTCCACCTAGGGGCCGGGTGTATCCATTATCTGGGCCTGAATCTTCAGCTATGTCCCAGTACATTAAAGAAAATCTGGACCGAGGATTTATTCGACCTTCGTCATCTCCGGCAGGAGCAGGGTTCTTCTTTGTTCCCAAGAAAGACGGGTCATTAAGACCATGTATTGACTACCGTGGACTTAATGTGATAACTTGCAAGGACCGATATCCCCTCCCGCTGATTTCGGAATTACTAGATCGCCTTCATGGAGCTAGAATATTCACCAAGCTGGACTTATGGGGGGCATACAATCTGGTGCGGATTAAACCTGGAGACGAATGGAAGACAGCGTTTAATACGCGAGACGGACATTAAGAATATCTGGTAATGCCATTCGGCCTTTGTAATGCGCCAGTGGTATTTCAAAATTTAATGAATGAAATATTTCGAGATATGTTGTACCAGGGAGTAATTATCTATCTAGATGATATATTGATCTACTCTAAAACTCTGGCCGCCCATCGCATAAAGGTTCGAGAAATTCTTCAACGACTATGAGAAAATCGGTTATTTGTAAAACTGGAGAAATGTCTATTTGAAAGACAATCATTACCATTTTTGGGCTATATTGTTTCCACCACTGGTTTTCAAATGGACCCTGATAAATTGGCTAGCATCTGAGAATGGCCACAACCAGTGGGACTCCGGGCTCTACAACGTTTTTTAGGGTTCGCTAATTTCTACAGGACGTTCATTCCTCAATTTTCTCACCTGGTGGCACCTCTCACAGCCCTGACGAAAAAGGGAGCAGACCCCAGAAATTGGCCTGATGAGGCAGTGAGGGCTTTTGAGGATCTAAAAACTGCATTTTTACAAAAACCCTGTCTCCATCATCCTGATCCCACGCGACCGTTTATTAGGGATGTGCAGAGCAAAATTTTATGTTCATATTTTTTATGTCCGAAAGGGGGTCCCACTTGCGGCCAATATGGACATAAAAAAAATCCAATGAGTTGGGTATATGTACATATGTGCAAAAAAAAAAATTAAACCCCCTCACCCTCCTTAATCCCCCCCCCAGACTTACCACAACTCCCTGGTGATCGAGCGAGGAGTGAGGACGTCATTTCTGCAATCCTTGGCGAGAAGCATGTGACGTCGGTGGCACGTCGAGTGATGCGGCGTCACGTGATTCCCGGCTTGTTCGCGCCGGACGGCTCGTTCGGCCCAAAAAGAACTTTTGGCCAGCTTGGGGGGGCCTCCTGACCCCCCCAAGCTGGCCAAAAGTTCTTTTTGGGCCGAACGAGCCGTCCGGCGCGAACGAGCCGGGAATCACGTGGCGCCGCGTCACTCAGACGCGACGTCACGTGATTCCCGGCAAGTTCGCGCCGGACGGCTCGTTCGGCCCAAAAAGAACTTTTGGCCAGCTTGGGGGGGCCTCCTGACCCCCTCAAGCTGGCCAAAAGTTCTTTTTGGGCCGAACGAGCCGTCCGGCGCGAACTTGCCGGGAATCACGTGACGTCGCGTCTGAGTGACGCGGCGCCACGTGATTCCCGGCTCGTTCGCGCCGGACGGCTCGTTCGGCCCAAAAAGAACTTTTGGCCAGCTTGGGGGGGTCAGGAGGCCCCCCCAAGCTGGCCAAAAGTTCTTTTTGGGCCGAACGAGCCGTCCGGCGCGAACGAGCCGGGAATCACGTGACGCCGGCGTCACTCGACGTGCCGCCGACGTCACATGCTTCTCGCCAAGGATTGCAGAAATGGCGTCCTCACTCCTCGCTCCATCACCAGGGAGTTGTGGTAAGTCGGGGGGGGGGGGGGATTAAGGAGGGTGAGGGGGTTTATATTTTTATTTTGGCTCAACAATCGCGATTTCCCACATATCGAACATATCTATGTTCGATATGTGGGAAATCCGATCGTTTATGTCGAATCAATTTTTTAAGTAAAAAAAAAATATGAGTTGCGTTTTACTAATGCGGTCAATCCGAATGCACACCCCTACCGTTTATTGTGGAAGTAGATGCTTCTGACGTAGCGGTTGGAGCGGTACTCTGCCAACACTCCAATCAAGGGAAATTACTCCCCTGTTCCTACTTTTCTCGCAAATTCTCCCAGGCAGAAAAGAACTACGGGATTGGAGACAAGGAATTGCTGGCCATTAAGATGGCCTTTGAGGAATGGCGGCAATGGCTGGAGGGGGCGCAACATACGATTACAGTTTATACAGATCACAAGAATTTGGTGTACCTTAGTAAAGCTCAGCGATTGAACCCACGCCAGGCTCGGTTGTCGCTATTCTTTAGTCGTTTCGACTTTGTATTAATGTACCAACCTGCAACAAAGAACGTCCGTGCTGACGCCCTGTCCCGGCTGCATGAGACCGATGACACACCTGATTCCCCCAGCTATATTATTGATCCGGCCAGAGTGGTCCTGGCCGTCACTAGGACAGCGCCACCAGGGAAGGTAGTTGTCCTTCTTCGCCGTCGTCCCAACGTACTCTCTTGGGCGCATGATTCTCTCACAGTGGGCCATCCCGGAAGAGCTGGTACCTTGGACATACTATCTCGCTACTATTGGTGGCCCAATTGTAACAAGGATGTACGGGCTTACGTGGACTCCTGTCCAAAATGTGCCCAACAGAAACCATTACCTGGTCGACCTTGGGGCCTCCTCCAACCCCTACCACCCCCTCAGGAACCTTGGACCCATATCTCTACGGACTTTGTGGTGGACCTTCCTGCTTCTTCCGGCAATCAGGTTATTTGGATGGTGGTCGACCGATTTTCAAAGATGGCGCACTTTATTCCACTGCTCAAGCTACTGTCCGCTCTTGAGTTAGCGAAACTGTTTGCTCTTCATGTGTTCCGCCTTCATGGTCTACCACTCCACATTACATCAGACAGAGGTCCACAATTTACGGCCAAATACTGGGGTGCGTTGTGCAAAACATTTGGGGTACAGTTGGACTTCACCACTGCTTTTCACCCACAAGGGAATGGACAGGCGGAACGTATAAACCGTGGATTGAAGATATTCATCCGCCTGTTTGTGAATGATCGTCAGGACGATTGGTCCTCACTGTTGCCCTGGGCCGAATTTTCACACAATTCACACAAGCACTCGGCCACTGGGAATTCTCCCTTCCAGATCGTTTACAGGAAGCAGCCCCGACCTCCTCTTCCTTTGCCAGTTTTGGTTGCCTCTCCGGTGGCCCACCTTTCTGCATCACAACTTCATGAACTTTGGAAGTCTACTAATGCTTAGCTGTTCCGTGCAGCGGCCATCTCCAAGAGGATGTCGGATAAGCATCGCCGTCCTGCTCCAATATTTAACACGGGAGACCGTGTTTGGCTGAGTACCCGTCACATACATCTCCAGGTCCCATCTATGACACTGGCTCCTAAGTTTATTGGACCTTTCTTGGTCAGTAAACGCTTGGGTCCAGTCACTTATCGCTTGCGGCTTCCAACCAGTCTCCATATTCATAATTCATTCCACGTCTCCTTGCTTAAACCTGTGATCCATTCTTCGTTCCATGCTGCCCCCTCTCAACCATCCACAGTTGCATCTGAGGATGATCCAATTTATCAGGTACGGGAGGTTCTTGATGTCTGTCGTAACCACAGGCGATGGGAATATATGATTGCTTGGGAAGGCTTTGGTCCAGAGGAGAACTCGTGGGAACCATCCGTAAACACCCTGGATAAGACCTTACTCCAGAACTTCCATCTTTCACACCCCAGTAAGCCTGGTCCTTCTAGAAGAGGGCGTAAGAGGGGGGGTTCTGTTGCAATCCCGGGCCGAGGGGTTCCCGGCTGGGATCTCCTACCAGGGCAGACAGGTCCCTCGATGGCGGCCGCAGATCGCACGGGCCGCGGCGCGTCTCTCCCCACATCCGGAAAGCAGCATCAGGGAGAGCGCGGCAGGACTCCCCGGGAAAGCTCTCTGCCTTTGCAACAAGGTTCTCCTGGTGCTGTGAGTGTTCTGCTTTGACTTCGTCTACCTTGACCCTGCCTGGATTGGATGTTGCTTTGCCTGCCGCCTGCCCTGACCTTTGCCTGGTATTGGACTTGCCTTGCCTGCCGCCTGCCCTGACCTTTGCCTGGAATTGGACTTGCCTTGCCTGCCGCCTACCCTGACCTTTGCCTGGAACTGGACTTTGCTTTGCCTGCCGCCTGCCCTGACCCTTGCCTGGAACTGGACTTCGCCTTGCCTGCCGCCTGTATTGAGTTACTGCTCCACCTTCCGGGAGGGAATTCATCTGGACATCTCCCCGGTGAGTAACCTCCGGACCAAGGGTCCACAACTAATTGAGTTTGGAACACCATGATATGGTGTGGTTAGGCTGAGGTACTAATATAAAATAGTAACATAACAATGATGGCAGAAAAAGACTAAATCATCCATCCAGTTTTCTCAGCAAGTTTCTTATGGTAATATGAACTGAACCAAATCATGGTGAACCTGGAAGATATAGTAGGCCAGACTGACAAACTGATGAGTAGTAAATCACCAGGACCAGATGGTATATACCCCAGGGTTTTGAAAAAATTCAAAAATGAAATTTCATTCCTATTACAATTAATTTGTAACCTATCATTAGAATTATCCATTGTACCTGAAGACTGGAAGGTGGCCAATGTAACCCCAATATTTAAAAAGGGTGATGTGGGAAACTATAGACTGGTGAGCCTGACTTCAGAACCAGGAAAAATCATGGAAACTATTATAAAGAATAAGATCACAGAACATATAGATAGACATAGTTTAATGGGACACAGCCAACATGGATTCACACAAGGGAACCCTTGCCTCACAAATCTCTTACATTTTTTAAAGAGGTGAATAAACATGTGGACAAAGGTGTGGTATATTTGGTTTTTCAGGTGTTCAACAAAGTCCCTCATAAGAGGCTTCTGAGAAAACTAAAAAGTCATGAGATAAGAGGAGATGTCCTTTTGTGGCTTGCAAACTGGTTAAAAGACAGGAAACAGAGAGTTAGATTAAATGGTCTGTTTTCACAGTGGAAAAATATAAACAGTGGAGTGCCTCAGGGATCTGTACTTGGACCAGTGCTTTTTAATATACTTATAAATGATCTGGAAAGGGGTACAATGAGTGAGGTGATCAAATTTGCAGATGACATAAAATTATGAAGAGTAGTTAAATCTCAAGCAGATGGTGATAAAATGCAGGAGGACCTTGTGAGGCTGAAAGACTGGGTGTCCAAATGGCAGATGAAAATTAATGTGAACAAGTGCAAGGTGATGCATATAAGGAAAAATAACCCTTGCTATAGTTACATGATGTTAGGTTCCATATTAGGAGTTACCACCCAGGAAAGAGATCTAGGCATCATAGTGGATAATACATTGAAATAATTGGCTCAGTGTGCTGTGGTGGTCAAAAAAGCAGTTTCCTGGTACAGGACCTGGGTATATATACCCTGCTGGCGTCTGATGTCACTCTGGGGGCTGGCCGAGGTTTCCTGCGCCTGCAGCTTTAAAAGCTGCCTCTTCGGGATCGTGCATATGCGGTGGGCAGGGCCACGTCCGGGAACTCGGCGGCATCTCCCTCATGGAGATGCCGCAGCAGTGAGAGGCCTGTGCCAGCCTAGACTCATGTCGGGGGGACTGGCCAATCATCGAGACTGGTGGAGCCGTGACTGGGATCGCAACAACAAATAGAAAAAAAATGAAAGGTGCAGCTACAAAGGTAAAAAGTGTGCAATAGGCGTGGACATTGTTAAAAAATTCCATCCTAGAAGCACAGTCAGATGTATTCCATGCATTAAGAAAGGTGGAAGGAAAGAAAAATGATTAATGGCATGGTTAAAAGGTGAGGAGAAACAGGCTATTTTAGCTAAAAGATCTTCATTCAAAAGTTGGAAGAAGGACCCATTAGAAGAAAATAGGATAAAGCATAAGCATTGGCAAGTTAAATGTAAGATACTGATAAGACAAGCTAAGAGAGAATTTGAAAATAAGTTGTCCATAGAGGCATTAATTCACAAAAAAACTTTTTTAAATATATCCGAAGCAAAAAGCCTGTGAGGGAGTCAGTTGGACTGTTAGATGATCAAGGAGTTAAAGGGGCACTTAGAGAAGATAAGGCCATCGTGGAAAGATTAAATAATTTCTTTGCTTCGGTGTTTACTGAAGAGGATGTTGGGGAGATACCCGTAATGGAGGTTTTCATGGGTAATGATTCAGATGGACTGAATCAAATCACGGTGAACCTAGAAGATGTGGTAGGCCTGATTGACAAACTGAAGAGTAGTAAATCACCTGGACCGGATGGTATACACCCCAGAGTTCTGAAGGAACTAAAAAATGAAATTTCAGACCTATTATTAAAAATTTGTAACTTATCATTAAAATCATCCATTGTACCTGAAGACTGGAGGATAGCAAATATAACCCCAATATTTAAAAAGGGCTCCAAGGGCGATTCGGGAAGCTACAGACCGGTTAGCCTGACTTTAGTGCCAGGAAAAATAGTGGAAAGTGTTCTAAACATCAAAATCACAGAACATATAGAAAGACATGGTTTAATGGAACAAAGTCAGCATGGCTTTACCCAGGGCAAGTCTTGCCTCACAAATCTGCTTCACTTTTTTGAAGGAGTTAATAAACATGTGGATAAAGGTGAACCGCCCAGTAGATATAGTATACTTGGATTTTCAGAAGGCGTTTGACAAAGTTCCTCATGAGAGGCTTCTAGGAAACGTAAAAAGTCATGGGATAGGTGGCGATGTCCTTTCGTGGATTGCAAACTGGCTAAAAGACAGGAAACAGAGAGTAGGATTAAATGGACAATTTTCTCAGTGGAAGGGAGTGGACAGTGGAGTGCCTCAGGGATCTGTATTGGGACCCTTACTTTTCAATATATTTATAAATGATCTGGAAAGAAATACGACGAGTGAGATAATCAAATTTGCAGATGACACAAAATTGTTCAGAGTAGTTAAATCACAGATTGTGAAAAATTGCAGGAAGACCTTGTGAGACTGGAAAATTGGGCATCCAAATGGCAGATGAAATTTAATGTGGATAAGTGCAAGGTGATGCATATAGGGAAAAATAACCCATGCTATAATTACACAATGTTGGGTTCCATATTAGGTGCTACAACCCAAGAAAGAGATCTAGGTGTCATAGTGGATAACACATTGAAATCGTCAGTTCAGTGTGCTGCGGCAGTCAAAAAAGCAAACAGAATGTTGGGAATTATTAGAAAGGGAATGGTGAACAAAACGGAAAATGTCATAATGCCTCTGTATCGCTCCAATGTGAGACCGCACCTTGAATACTGTGTCCAATTCTGGTCGCCGCATCTCAAAAAAGATATAATTGCGATGGAGAAGGTTCAGAGAAGGGCTACCAAAATGATAAGGGGAATGGAACAACTCCCCTATGAGAAAAGACTAAAGAGGTTAGGACTTTTCAACTTGGAGAAGAGACGACTTAGGGGGGATATGATAGAGATGTTTAAAATCATAAGAGGTCTAGAATGGGTAGATGTGAATCGGTTATTTACTCTTTCGGATAGTAGAAAGACTAGGGGGCACTCCATGAAGTTTGCATGGGGCACATTTAAAACTAATCGGAGAAAGTTCTTTTTTACTCAACGCACAATTAAACTCTGGAATTTGTTGTCAGAGGATGTGGTTAGTGCAGTTAGTATAGCTGTATTTAAAAAAGGATTGGATAAGTTCTTGGAGGAGAAGTCCATTACCTGCTATTAAGTTCACTTAGAGAATAGCCACTGCCATTAGCAATGGTAACATGGAATAGACTTAGTTTTTGGGTACTTGCCAGGTTCTTATGGCCTGGATTGGCCACTGTTGGAAACAGGATGCTGGGCTTGATGGACCCTTGGTCTGACCCAGTATGGCATTTTCTTATGTTCTTGTGTTCTAAAAGTATATACCCTAAAATTCTTAAATAATAATAAAACATATTCTTTCATTCACTTTGCTTTTCATTCTTTCTCTAGCTCTGAGTACGCTATGGTAATTAACCATGTTTTTAAATTTTTTCTGAAGAGCTTATTGTCTTTCCTCATACATAGATCTTCCGGAAGGCTATTCCAAACTTTTGGACTGGCGACTGAGTGTGCCCTTTCTCTTACTATGCTTAAATGTGCCGAATGTATAGATGGAATTTGAAGTAGACCCTTATTGGCAGATCTTAAATTTCTCACTGGCACATTTTAGAATGGTCCCAGCCACACACTTAACCCCCGTTATGCGCCGAAGTGCTGGGCTCTGCAAAAGGGGTGGGCTGGGACAGCGCCATTTCGCACTGTCCCGATGACTCGCGCACCGGCAGCCGACCAGCGCACCCATCTTACTTCAACTCGGGGCATGAAGTAAGTTGAAAAAAAATAAAAAAAGGATAGCTAGGATAAATTTAGGGGTCGGGATGGAGAGGGGAAGAGGTAGGAAGAGCAGGGTTAGGGATCAGAAAGTTCCCTCCCAGTTCATTCCTTAATTGGAACTGAAGACCGGGCGATCGAGTTATAAAATTTCCCTCCCCATGCGTGCGAGTTACGGGCTGCCCACACATGCGCATGTGGATTTTAAAATCCATATGTGCATGTATGCACGGCCATCGGATTTTGTAGCTGCATGTTATAAAATCGGCACGTCCATGTGAGTGCCCCCACGTCAGTACTGCCCCCCACATCCCTATGTAACGTGTTTTTGCTTGTTGCCAGCTCTTCCAGCCTATAGCAGCCCTCTCCCTTTCCAATTCCCATCCCTTCTTGGCAACCCCACTCTGTAGGAGACTCACTGGTTCCGCAGTCAGCTGCAGAAGCCTCCCCAAAACTGCACAGGCACGACCTCTTGGCTCACCCCTCCACGTCAATGTATTCCCATTGCCTGCCTGTTGCTGCTTTATGATTCCCAAGGCTCTGCACTGCCCAACAACTCTTGGGGAAGGAGGGGGGAGCCCAGAAGTGATTCATGCTGTTCCTCCAGGGCTTAGTAAAAAGAGAAAAAATTAAGACCTGGGTCGACACTGGGAATAGCCACAGGATCCAAAGCAGCACAGCACCAGAACCCTACTTTCCCACATGGAGTCAGTGCAGCCAGTGCTGGTGCAAGGGTATAGGGTGCCATAGGTGAACCTTACAGCCTTGTATCTCCCAGTCCCTCCCTCCCCACACACAATTTATTATTATGCATTTATGACAACAGATTTTACATCAAAAAGGACATTCAAAGTATAGTCTTATGAGGTAAAACTTTCATTTATCACATATACATTATACTATTTACATGCACTGCTGTAGGGCCAAACAGAAAACCTTGCAAAAAAAAAAAAAGTAAATAAAACTTGCTTTAGGCCTTTATTAACATTTTGGGAGTGAGCTCAGCTCTCACAAACTCTTGGATAAACTGAATTGCAAAAACAGCACTAATTGCCAGAATTCAAACAGTGATAACCCTACTTATGTAAATATTACGCAAGGCCCTAAAACATCAGTACACCTATTTGGAAAACAGAACTAGCCAGGTTGTTATAAATCCCTATATAGAAATGCCATGCTAAGCAAAATGCCTCACTTTTGTCACACATGCAAAACAAAATAGACCCTCACTAAGGGGCAGATTTTAAAAAACTACGCCCGCGCGTATTTTTGTTCGCGCGACCGGCGCAAACAACAGTACGCCAGATTTTAATAGATACGCGCATAGCCGCACGTATCTTTTAAAATCCAGGGTCGGCGCACGCAAGGCTGCACAAAATCGGCAGCCTGCGCGCGCCGAGCCGCGCAGGCTGCCTCCATTCCCTCCGAGGCCACTTCGAAATCGAAGCGGCCTCGGAGGGAATTTTACTTCCATCCCCCACACCTTCCCCTCCCTTCCCCTACCTAACCCACTCGCGCGCGCCGGCCGGCCAGTGTGCGATTCCCCAGCCCGGGAGCGGTTTCGAAGGCCTCGGCCACGCCCCCCCGAAACGCCCCTGGGCTGGAACCATGCCCTTGGCCCTGCCCCCAGATGACGCGTCGCCGCAACATGCCCCCCCGACATGCCCCCGACAAGCCCCCCCAGGAAAGCCCCGGGACTTACGCGCGTCCCGGGGCTTGTACGCACCGCCAAGCCTATTCAACATAGGTTGGCGCATGCAGGGGGAGCTTGGGGCAGGTTTTCGGAGGGTACGTGCGTATCTTACGCATGTACCCCTTTGAAAATCTGCCCCTAAATACAGAATAAGTAGACCAGAAACTATAAATAGAAATGTATATATTTATTTGTTTTTATATACCGGTGTTCGATTTACATATCACATCAGTTTACAAATAATTTGAAAGGTGCGGGAAGGAAGTCTTTTCCTTTAGATAGGTACAGTGAATGATTAGAGAAATGTCATAAGATGATATAGCAGCAATATGGGTAAAAACAGTGCTAAAAAAGATAGCATAAATAATAATAGCATAAATAATAATAGTGTGATACAAGGGAATAGATGGAATAAATAGTGGTATAGTAGCAGTAATTAGCATTAGAGTAACAGGGTAGCAGAGATTATCATTAGGTATATATAGCAGCAATATGGGTAAAAACAGTGCCAAAATAGATAGCATAAATATTAATAGTGTGACAAGAGGGGAATGGATGCCATAAATAGTGGTATCATATCATTAATTAGCAGTAGAGTAACAGGGTAACAATAATTATTGTTAGATATAACTTGTATCAAGGACATTGATAGGAATAGATTGCATAAGTGAATGGATAGCATAATTAGATAGTATAAATAGAAATATAATGGCAGTAATTAGCATTCGAGTAACAGGGTGAATTTATTGGTGTGGTGGTGGGGAGGGAGGGGTTGCTCTGAGTCAGTGTTAGGGTCTGGTTGGTTCGTGTGTGACGTTGGAAAGGCTTTGTGGAATAACCATGTTTTAAGATTTTTCTTGAAAGATTGAAATGTCCAGACAAAAACTGAACTGGAAAACCTAACAAGTCAGGCCCTATAAGCAGTGCAATGATGGAAAAACAAAAACAACACCATTGCTTATAAAACATCAAACAATGAAATCAAGAAATATAAATTATCAGTAATAGTGAAACCATATTAATAAAAAGAATAAATATTTCAAAACAGCTAACGAATAGAACATTCAATAATTAAAAACATATATAGAAATGTTTTAAAATTTCCCAAACACCAACAAAATATTTTTAAACAGCAGACACATCAAGTAACTCTCAATAATTAAAACAAATAACAATTAAAATCCCCCGCTTTATATAATTGGGAACTTTTAATTTCCAGTCATTCTGAGATTGTTTTGGATTAATGGAGGTAGGGGGTGCACAAACTTTCTTCTTCCTCACATTCATTCATTCATTCATTCATTTATTTATTTATTTAAAGGCTTTTATATACCGACTTTCTTGATACAAATCAAATCAACTTGGTTTACATCGAACAAGTAGAAACTATAACCAACCAAAAAATGGAGACAGTTTGAAGGAGTATAAAGTTACATTATAACAAGGATGTGTTAACTTGGAGTAGGAAATGAGAAGGGGTACGAAGAAAGAGTATAATATACATTGGAGTATATGAGAGAGGCAAGGGGCAGTCCTCAAGGTAATTTGTAAACGTCCTCATAATAATTTATATACATGATTTAGCGCTAGTTTATATGCATAATAGCTAGAATAGTTATAAGTCATGCTGACTCTGATATTCGCATAGTCTCTGATATTCGCATACTCCCTCACGTTCCCTGACATGCATGTTCTGGCACACACATGGTCCCTCAGGATCTCTGACACGCACATGCTCCTTCACTCACACTGACACACATATCAAGTTGAAACACAAACACTCCCATCGCACATGCTGATGCGTACACGCTCCCTTGCACAAACTGACACGCACCCAGCTAAAACACACACATGCTTCCATCGCACATGCTGACAGCTAAAACACACACAAGTTCTCTCACATCACACATACTCACACACACATACATACTCTCCCATAACACATCATTCCGACACACACACGTTCCCTTGCACAGGCTGATACACACACATGCTCCCTTACACACGACCATGCTGACACACATCTCCCTCACACACACACGCATGCACATATATGCTTACATGTATACATGGCTCTCTCACACATGCACATGCGCACACACACACACATGCACACATACACTGACACACTGTCATTCATTCTCTCACCCTGCTGCATCTAAATATAGAATAAAACATTTTTACTTACATTGGTAGTCAGGGGGAATCTAGGCAGGGATACCTGCTGATGGTCCCGGTACAGGAAGAGGTGGACAGGAAGTCCACGATGCAGGAAGGGAGTTGGGGAAAAATTATGTTTTGCTATGGCCCCAATTGGGCCGATACAGTAAAATCGCGGTAGAGTGGGCGAGCGCCCGCTCTCCTGTGCGCACAATTCAGTATTTTAATTTATTTAAATTAGGCCCGGCGGTAAAAAGAGGCGCTAGGGACACTAGCGCATCCCAAGCGTCTCTTTTTTGATGGAAGCTGTGGCTGTCAGCGGGTTTGACAGCCAACGCTCAATTTTGCTGGTGTCGGTTCTCGAGCCCGCTGACAGCCACAGGTTCGGAAACCAGTCGCCGGCAAAATTGAGCATCCGGTTTTTGACCCGCCAGCCGCAGGGCCATTTAAAAATTTTTTTTTTTAATTTTTTACTTTTTTAACTTTTGGGACCTACGACTTAATATCGCCATGATATTAAGTCGGAGTGCACAGAAAAGCAGTTTTTACTGCTTTTTTGTGCACTTTCTTGGTGCCTGGAGAAATTAGCGCCTACCTTTAGGTAGGCGCTAATTTCTGAAAGTAAAATGTGCGGCTTGGCTGCACATTTTGCTTTCTGAATCGCGCGGGAATACCTAATAGGGCCATCAACAAGCATTTGCATGTTGTGGGCGCTATTAGGTTCGGGGGGAAGGGGGGGGGGGGTTGGACGCGTGTTTTGGACGCGCTATTACCCCTTACTGAATAAGGAGTAAAGCTAGTGCGTCCATAACGCGCGTCCAAATGCCGGCTAACAGTGCGCTCCATCGAAGCATCGGAGCACACTGTACTGTATCGGCCTGAATGTAAGGGAGGGCTGGCCTGGCAAGCAGCAGAGATCAAGGAGAGGCCTCCTGCAATCAAGACATAGACAGGGGTTGGGTTGGTATGAAGGGAGGCACTGTGAGCATTTCCTGCCGCCGCAGAGATGAGGGGAGGAGGGGATCAGTCGCATATTACATTGGCGATGCCACGGGATTTAAAAAAAATATAAGACAGGCCCTGTAACCAGACTGAAAACAAATCAGAGGTGCAGGCCCGTGGAGCCACAGTTCTAGCCTCACAAAAAACAAAAGTAAAGAAGTGAACAGAGAACTTTGAGGGAGGCTCCTGTTCTACTAGAAGAGTTGCTGCAGAATTGATCTTTAGGTATGGGGCT
Organism: Rhinatrema bivittatum; assembly: GCF_901001135.1. Lineage (NCBI taxonomy): Eukaryota > Metazoa > Chordata > Amphibia > Gymnophiona > Rhinatrematidae > Rhinatrema > Rhinatrema bivittatum. The sequence goes on from NC_042615.1 coordinate 302,342,277, forward strand.
GCTGTGAGCAATGCCAGTAACGTGACTGGCCTGACCGGACCACCGAGGCAACCCAAAGCCTCGATAGGCCAATCCGCCCCCGAACACCTCCATCATTGCCTTTTTACATCTGGTCACATTTTGTTCAAGTAATGAGTTTCCCAGACAAAATGTAGCCAGACAGTGGGGGAAGGGGTGGGGGGAAGAATATTGAAATCTCAGGTTTTGTCCATGTAACTCAAAAAGTTATCTGGACAAACCCTTTGAATATTAATTCCAGAAATAAAATATGCTAAGTCAGGAAAATGAAAGGAGACCAAAAGAGAATTCAAGGGAACCAAGAAACCTGTACATTGATATATCTGAGCTAGGTTTAGTGTAAGCAGGCATTGTATAAGCTCACTCTCACAGCTTTTATGACTTGGATGTTCAAGCTAGGGCTGGATTCTCAAAACAGCAGAACAAAATTACCAACTTTCAATTGCACGGTCGCAGGAAGCACAGATTCAGACATCCAGTGACATATCCATTCATTCTTACAACGTTTTACACAGCAATCTGACAGGCACTAAAAGCTTCTGGAGTCCTTGAGTAATAATAGGTAACAGTGCAGGCCCCATCCACTGTAATCACCAGCAGAGGGATTAGGCAGCTGCTACTGAGAACCAACCTCGCCTGCTGAGCATTCTCTGAAGGCTCTGTCACAGGCAATTTTCCTTAGCTGTGGAGGAGTGGCAAATCATGGTTACGTTCTGCCACTATGTGTCTTTTGAAGGACTAGTACCACATTGGCTGAGAGTGTTCATAACGAGATCTGCCAATGCGGCTGCATCCTGACCCCCTCGAATATCCCAGGCTACTCTGTTTCTGGGCCTTTGGTGACTGAAGAATGCTATTTAACTACACTGGGTGGGTGTGTTCTGATATGGAAAATATCTACTAGAGGACGAGGTTGATGCCATCAAAGTTATTTCACCTATTTTCCAGTTCATATTTTAACCTTGTGTGTTTTCCATTTTCTGTCTGTGTTTTCGTTTACCTTAAATAACAAGTCTGCTTTTGTTGAACAATATATGGTTCTGTGCTTGACGCTGGTTCCTGGTCTGAATCTGTATTTTTGCATGATTGTCCATTTCTGGGCTATAAGAGGTAGGGACAGAGAAACATCTCTGGTAAAAATGTATTTGCTGTCGTGGGTGAACAAGAATCTTATCCTGAGTTTGAAAAAACATATCGAGAGGCTCCACACATCTTGGCAACCATGACTAATCCTTCTTTATGAGAATTTTCATGTCTTCCCCCAGTTTCTGGAGTACACTGCATTATTGACTTCATTACAAAATGCCTGAGGCTCCTTATTCTTTTTCAGACTTGCAAGTTGTGTTGCTGACATAACATCTGAATAGGACAGAGGAAGCCACACAGAGTATGCTGAAGACATGATGACAACACAATCTAAGGGCAAGAAGTCCAAACTGCTTGCCCACACTTCCATTTTTGTCTAAAGTTCTTGAGCTTATTGTCTTAAACCAGCTCAGTGATTGTCTGGATGATCATGTGATACTGAATCACCATCAATTTTGCTTTTGCAAGCATTGTAGTACAAAAATTCCACTTGCCATGGGTTTGACAGTGACACAAGTTATATCATAGTTCTCCTTGACATAACTGCAACATTTGACTTGGAATCATCAGATATTACTGCCCAGCTTAAATGAAATTGGTATCTCTGGTATTGTGTTAAGTTGGTTTGATTCATATTTGACAGGGCATACTCAGCAAGTAAGGATTGTTCATCGGACTCCTCTTGGTTCTTCAGAGATCAGCATTATCACCAGCTGCCTTATTCAATATCTATGTATCCCTACTGTACAAGCTTTTAGCTGGTTTAGCTGTCAACTGTAAGCTATGTACGGATGACTTTCAGTTTTTCAAACCTGTGTCTTCATGATCTGCAACCCTTTGCTTAATCTCATTTTGTTTGTCAGCAGTTCAGTGCTGGTTGTATGCTAACATATTATTAACTCTCAATGTAACCAAACTAAGTTATTTATGCTGAGCCATGTCTTACGTCATGATGCCCTATCTAGCTTCATGTTTGATGGCCTCTCATAAGAACATAAGATATGCCATACTGGGTCAAACAAAGGGTCCATCAAGCCCAGTATCCTATTTCCAACAGTGGCCAATCCAAGACACAAGTATCTGACAAGTACCAAAACGTTAGATAAATCACAAGCTACTATTGCTTATTAATTACTGTAATAGCAGTCTATGGATTTATCCTCTAGGAACTTATCCAAACCTTTTCTAAACCCAGTTACACTAACTGCTGTAACCACATCCTCTGGCAATGAATTCTAGAGCTTAACTATGCACTGAGTGAAAAAGATTTTTCTTTGATTTGTTTTAAATGAGCTACTTGCTAACTTCATGGAGTGCCCCCTGGTCCTTATCAGAGAGAGTAAATAACCAATTTACATTAACTTGTTCCATTACTTTCATGATTTTCTAGGCTTATTATATCCCCTCTCATTCGTCTCATCTCCAAACTGAACAGTCCTAACTTCTTTAGCCTTTCCTCATAGGGCGGCCGTTCCATGCCCCTTATCATTTTAGTTGCCCTTCTCTGCACTTTCTCCAGTGCAGCTATATCCTTTTTGAGATGCAGTAACCAGAATTGTACACAGTATTTAAGGTGCAGTCTCAGCATGGAGCGATACAGAGGCAGTATGACATCCTCAGTTTTATTTTCCATTCCCTTCCTAATAATTCCTAACATTCTGTTTGCTTTTTTGATCGCCAGAGCACACTGGGCCAACAATTTCAATGTATTATCCACTATGATGTCTAGATCTCTTTCCTGGGTGGTAACTCCTAAGATATAACCTATTTTTCCCTATATGCATCATTTTGTACTTGTCCATGTTAAATTTCATCAGCCATTTGGAAGCCCAATCTTCCAGTCTTGCAAAGTCCTCCTGCAATTCATCACAATCTGCTTGACATTCAACTACTCTGCCTAATTTTGTGTCATCCACAAATTTGATCACCTTACTCATACCTCTTTCCAGATCATTTATAAATATATTAAAAAGCACTGGTCCAAGTACAGATCCCTGAGAAAAGCTACCATTTAACCCTACTGTCTGTTTCCTGTCTTTTAACCAGCTTGCAATCCACAAAAGGACATTGCCTCTTCCCATGACTTTTTAATTTTCTTAGAAGCCTCTCATGTGGGACTTTGTTGAAAACTTTCTGAAAATCCAAATACTCCGCATCTACCAGTTCACCTCTGTCCACATATTTATTCACCCCTTCAAAAAATGTAGCAGATTTGTGAGGCAAGACTTCCCTTGGGTAAATCCATGTTGGCTGTGTCCTATTAAACCATGTCTATCAAAGTGGTATAGTGAAATTGCAAGATGAAAATCAATGTGTTGAGAGAGATGAAGAAATGGCAGAAATATTAAACAAATACTTCAGTTTGGTGTTCACTAAAGAGGACCCTGGAGAAGGAGCATTGCTAGTCAACAGGAAACTGGAGGGGAGTGGAATAGATGAAACTCCGTTTACAGAAGAGAATGTATGGGAAGAGCTAGGAAAACTGAAAGTGGACAAAGCCATGGGGCCTGATGAGGGAGCTCAGAGATGTGCTGGCGGGTCCGCTGTGTGTAGTTCAATAGATCCCTAGAAATGGGAGTGGTCCCGAGTGATTGGAGAAGAGCGGCGGTGGTCCTGCTTCACAAGAGTGGGAGCAGAGAGGAGGCTGGAAACTACAGGTCGGTTAACCTCACATCGGTGGTGGGAAAAGTAATGGAGTCATTGCTGAAAGAAAGAATAGTGAACTATCTACAGTCAGAAGAATTGCTGGACCAGAGGCAGTATGGATTCACCAGGGGAAGGTCCTGTCAGACAAATCTGATTGACGTTTTTGATTGGGTGACTAGGGAATTGGATCGAGGAAGAGCGCTTGATGTCATCTACTTGGATTTCTGCAAAGCTTTTGATATGGTCCCACACAGGAGGGACCATATCAAAAAATAAAATGAGAAGCTTAAGAGTGAGTGCCAAGGTGGTGGCCTGGATTGCAAACTGGTTGATGGACAGAAAACAATGTGTGATGGTAAATGGAACTTACTCTGAAGAGAGAGAGCAGTGAGAAGCAGTGTGCCACAAGGATCGGTGTTGGGACCGGTCCTGTTCAATGTATTTGTGAGCGACATTGCGGACAGGATAGAAGGTAAGGTTTGTCTTTTTGTGGATGATACTAAGATCTGCAACAGAGTGGACATGCCGGAAGGAGTGGAGAGAAAGAGATGGGATTTAAAGAAGCTGGAAGAGTAGTCAAAGATATGGCAGCTGAGATTCAATGTCAAGAAGTGCAGAGTCATGCATATGGGTGTGGAAATCCGAAAGAACCATATTTGATGGGGGTTGAAGGGCTGATGTGCACGGAGCAGGAGAGAGACCTTGGGGTAATAGTGTCTAACGATATGAAGTCGGCAAAACAATGTGACAAGGTGATAGCTAAAGCCAGAAGAATGCTGGGCTACATAGAGAGAGGAATATCTAGTAAGAGAAAGGAAGTGATGATACCCTTGTACAGGGCGTTGGTGAGGCCTCACCTGGAGTACTGTGTTCAGTTCTGGAGACCGTATCTCCAAAGGGACAGAGACAGGATGGAGGTGGTCCAGAGAAAGGCGACCAAAAAGGTGGATGTCTTCATAAAATGACTTATGAGGAGAGATTTAAGAACCTAAATATGTATACCCTGGAGGAGAGGAGGAGTAGGGGTGATATGATACAGACTTTATATACCTGAAAGGTTTTAATGATCCATGGTCAACAACAAACCTTTTCCATTGGAAAAAATCTGTAGAACTAGGGGTCACGATTTGAACTCCAGGGAAGAAGACTTAGAACCAATGTCAGGAAGTATTATTCACAGAGAGGGTGGTGGATGCCTGGAATGCCCTTCTGGAGGAAGTGGTGAAGACTAAAACTGTGAAGGATTTCAAAGGGGCATGGGATAAACACTGTGGATTCATAAAGGCTAGAGGATGGGATTGAAGAGAAGAGCCATGGGGGTTGCTTGCTGGAATGGTGGCTACTTCCTGGTGATTACTACCCTTACTCAATAAGCCTTCACATGGTTAATGCAACTCCAACATTGCTCTCTGCTTCAACAGCAAGGAGAAATGTGGAAAAGAGAATTTGCATCCAGACAACAACCAACAAGGACTGTACTACACAGTCTGGGTAAACAAATAAGCATGGGTAGCTTGCTTATTGCAGCAGTTACTACCCTAAACCAATTAAGCCTGATACCTCACTTTGAATGCATATACAGCATTGCTCTCTGCTTCAACGGCAGGGGGAAATGTGGAAAAGAGGATTTCCATTCAGACAACATCCAGTAAGGCATTGATCTGTGCAATCTGGGTAAACAAGCATCAGGGTAACTTGCTTGATGCGGCGGTTACTACCCTTAACCATTAAGCCTTATGATTCACCTTTGATGCAACTCCAACATTACTCTCTGCATCAATGCTAGGAGGTGGCAGGAAATTCAAATCAAACAGTTACCAACAAGGGCCCTGAACTTGGTGGTCGGTGAAACAGATAAGTATGGGACAATAGGGATGTGAATCGTGTCCTCGATCGTCTTAACGATCGATTTCGGCTGGGAGGGGGAGGGAATCGTATTGTTGCCGTTTGGGGGGGTAAAATATCGTGAAAAATCGTTAAAAATCATTAAAAATCGAAAAATCGAAAAACCGGCACATTAAAACCCCCTAAAACCCACCCCCAACCCTTTAAATTAAATCCCCCACCCTCCCGAACCCCCCCCCAAATAACTTAAATAACCTGCGGGTCGTTAAAAATCGAAAAATCGAAAAACCGGCACATTAAAACCCCCTAAAACCCACCCCCGACCCTTTAAATTAAATCCCCCACCCTCCCGAACCCCCCCCAAATAACTTAAATAACCTGCGGGTCCAGCGGCGGTCCGGAACGGCAGCGGTCCGGAACGGGCTCCTGCTCCTGAATCTTGTCGTCTTCAGCCGGCGCCATTTTCCAAAATGGCGCCGAAAAATGGCGGCGGCCATAGACGAAAAAGATTGGACGGCAGGAGGTCCTTCCGGACCCCCGCTGGACTTTTGGCAAGTCTCGTGGGGGTCAGGAGGCCCCCCACAAGCTGGCCAAAAGTTCCTGGAGGTCCAGCGGGGGTCAGGGAGCGATTTCCCGCCGCGAATCGTTTTCGTACGGAAAATGGCGCCGGCAGGAGATCGACTGCAGGAGGTCGTTCAGCGAGGCGCCGGAACCCTCGCTGAACGACCACCTGCAGTCGATCTCCTGCCGGCGCCATTTTCCGTACGAAAACGATTCGCGGCGGGAAATCGCTCCCTGACCCCCGCTGGACCTCCAGGAACTTTTGGCCAGCTTGTGGGGGGCCTCCTGACCCCCACGAGACTTGCCAAAAGTCCAGCGGGGGTCCGGAAGGACCTCCTGCCGTCCAATCTTTTTCGTCTATGGCCGCCGCCATTTTTCGGCGCCATTTTGGAAAATGGCGCCGGCTGAAGACGACAAGATTCAGGAGCAGGAGCCCGTTCCGGACCGCTGCCGTTCCGGACCGCCGCTGGACCCGCAGGTTATTTAAGTTATTGGGGGGGGGGGGGGTTCGGGAGGGTGGGGGGTTTAATTTAAAGGGTCGGGGTGGGTTTTAGGGGTTTTAGTGTGCCGGCTCACGATTCTAACGATTTATAACGATAAATCGTTAGAATCTGTATTGTATTGTGTTCCATAACGGTTTAAGACGATATTAAAATTATCGGACGATAATTTTAATCGTCCTAAAACGATTCACATCCCTATGGGACAATAAGTGTGGGAGCTTGCTGTGCAGACTGGATGGGCTGTTTGGTCTTGTTCTGCCATCATTTCTATGTTTCTAAGTAAATGTTTTGTGATTTTATTCTTTATAACAGTCTTTCACTATTATTCCTGGTACTGAAGTCAGGCTCACCAGTCTATAGTTTCCATGTCACCTCTGGAACCCTTTTTAAATATCAGGGTTACATTGGCCATCTTCTAATCTTCAGGTACATAGGATGATTTTAATGATAGGTTACAAATTAATAGAAATTGGTCTGAAATTTCATTTTTTAGATCTTTCAGAACCCTGGGGTGTATACCATCTGGTCCAAGTGATTTACTACCCTTCAGTTTGTCAATCAGGTCCTCCACATGCAATGTCCGCAATGTCGCTCACAAATACATTGAACAGGACCGGTCCCAACACCGATCCTGTGGATTTAGTTCAGTTTTATTTATTTATAATTTATTTATAAGCTTTTATATACCGAAGTTTAGCTAGATGCCTTCACTCCGGTTTACAGGTCAAACAACATAATACAAACAGTCTAACCTTAGTTAGTCAGCCTGAGTGACTCACTGCTCTCTTGATTAACAAATGTTGGTCCCTATTCAAACCCAATCACACTACCTCAATACCTTTCCAAGGTGAGTAACTGAGCTGAACTATTCGACTTTTTTACTTAGGTAAACACTGCTCCTAGCTTATTTCTAGTTTCTGGCTACTTTTTGGGGGGTTTTTTTTGTGGTTTTTTGTTTTGTTTTTTTCAATACAAACACTCAGTTAGTATTAAATACAAACACTCAGTTCTTTAAAAGTCTGGAGAACACTCAGTTCTGCAGACTTTTAAAAATAAACACACTACCTACTGCTACCTTATTGACTGACTAAAAATACAAACAGTCTAACTTGTTTATTCACTGCCTACCTACTGCTACCTTATTGACTGACTATTTAAAAATACAGTCTAACTTGTTTATTCACTGCCTTTCTGACTGTTAAAGGCACAAACACACAAACACACTAAATAATATTCCCAAATAGTTAACTTTGCCCCAATACTTTTAAACTGCCATAATTGTATTCTTCAGAATGATGGTATATAAATAAATAAATATGAAATATGAAATTGCGTGTACTGCATGCAAGGCCCGGCCATGCATGCAACCCCCATTTTTTATGCGCATGGCCCTTTTAAAATCGGGCCGAGTGTGAGTAACAGCAGCAGCACAATGATGGAATGCGTGTGCCTGAGAGAATGTGTGGATGGGTGTCCTATATCAGAGAAAAAGACGCTCACACACACACTTTCAGGCACAAAGTGGGTGTCTGAACGAGTATGTGTGAGTGTATCTGACACTGGCAAGCAGTATGGTTGTCTCATTACTTGGCAACTGGTTCAAGAGCTGATTGGTTGGCAAAAGACGTTAATACTAGACCAGGGAGATATAATATGAGAGATGTAACCAAATTGGGTAAGGAAGGGCAGCAACTGATTGCTTGGAAGGAAGGGAACATGCAGCTGTGTGTGCCTACACCTGGTCTGGGGTGTGCTCTACTACTTATTTAGAAAATTGTGAAATTTATGTTGGAGATTTTTTGGCTGAGTTCTGCCAGGTACCATTTCACTTGACATACCTCTGAAGGGTTAGTTTGGCATGCTTTTGGGAACTGTTGAAACAAACACTGCAAGGAACGCAAGGGAGTCAGATACCCCGTGGGATGGTTTTGAAAAAAATCCTCTGGGCTGATATTTTGATACAATCTGCCCCTGGAGGTGTTCCGGGGCAGAATGGTTACATTTTAGCCAGTTTGTGCTGATATTTAGTGCTACCTCACAAAAGTTATCAAGGTAAGCTTGATCAGGAAAAAACCTGTCCAAAAGTTACCTGGATAAACTTTCTATGGGTAACTTTAACTGGATATATTCAGCAGAATACTTATCTGGGTATGTTCTGGGTAATGTTATCTGGGTCTCTTTCCTGCTCATCAGCCTGTGAATTATCAGCCTACATATATTTCCATGTTTTAGAATAAAAGTGTACTCCTTTTACTAAAACCACATCCAGGTTTGAAAAATCTTCCTCCCTTACTTTTGTAATTCCAGTGTGCCAATGTTTATGCTCTATTTGTATTTTTCATGCAACAACTTAATGTCTTAGTTGGGTTCTAAGAAGGCTCAGCACGACAGTACCCTGACTTACATAGTTCCAAGCACTTATGTCCCAGAGTTGAAATAAAAATACAAACGAAAAGGTTAGGCCCAATAAGCTTTGTCATGACAGGAGGGAGATCCGGGTTTGATATCCAGGTCTGGCCTCTGGCCCTCAAACTAGGGCTGGGGATGCTGAAGGGAGAGTGTTCACATCAATGTCACATCTGTAAAGTATAACTAGAGTATGATCAGCTACAGAAGGAACTATTGGAAAGAGATTCTGCATAGCAGGGAGTGTACACCATTCATTCCAAAACAAGTAGCTCATTTAAAACAAATCGAAGAAAATTCTTTTTCACTCAGTGCATAGTTAAGCTCTGGAATTCATTGCTAGAGGATGTGGTTACAGCAGTTAGTGTAACTGGGTTTAAAAAAGGTTTGGATAAGTTCCTAGAGGATAAATCCATAAACTGCTATGATGGTAATTAATAAGCAATAGTAGCTTGTGAATTATCTAATGCTTGGGTACTTGCCAGATACTTGTGACTTGGATTGGCCACTGCTGGAAACAGGATACTGGGCTTGGTGGACCCTTGGTCTGACCCAGTATGGCATGTCTTATGTTCTTGTGACAATATTAGAAATATAATATTTTGGGATAGAATGTAATCCACTTTGAAGCGCTGATAAAAGTGCAAAAAAGTGGAATATAAATCTAAAAAAAAAAAAAAATAAAATAAATAGAAAGAATGCAGGGTCTTAAATGGGGGCCACACATCCCATACCTGCTGAGCATTGGACCACTCAAAGCAGGGTGGGGTACCTGGGTACTCTGAACTGTGGGCAAGAATACACCTCTAGGGCCACCAAGAGGTATACATATTCCTCAAATATACAGCAGTCCATGCCAAAAATTGTGTTCCCAAACAGAAAGAAAGTTTACTGAAAAAATATTCAAAGTTACAGAAGATACAAGAAAAAAAATGCATAGACAAAATCCCACATTGCAGAAATCAGAAATACCTGGAAACTCTCAAACCTCTAAAAACCACTTGGGTAGACACATTTCTTATGTTCTTTTCAAATCACTGGACACCTTACAATTTCTTTTTATTATTATTTATTTCGTTATTAAATGTATACAATAACATTTCAAGAAAAATCTTGAGTCAAGAAATCTGTAGGACAAAATCAAGAAAACAATAGCAAAAATAAAGGAAACAAATTTTCACTTCAATTCAACCACATTAACAGGAGAGATAAAAAAGAAATAAGCTTTAAGAAAATCCAGCAATTAACTCATATAGGCTCGTCCTAGACTCATTTAACACAGTGACAGCAACTGGAGAGTTCCTATTCTGTAAGAAATTTTCTAATTGAATGGGATCATAAAAAAGACAGCTATTTCCCTGCAGTTTAATAAGGCACTTGCAGGAAAATTTCAAAAAAATGTAGCCCCCAAAGCAAAAACTCTAGAACAATCTCCTTCCTACATGCTTGTTTCCCTTTAACCACATCTGGGAATATGACGATCTTGGGTCCCGAAAAGGCAGTCTTTTTGAAATGGAAAAACAATTTTAAAGTCCACTTCTCATCATATTCATGAGCAAATATCACTAACAAAGTGGCTCTATCCTGGATAATGGAATTTGATTCTTCAACAAATTTAGTTAAATCAGGGAATTTATCTTTAGATTTCTCTGCAACATCTTCTACTAACCGAGAGATATAAGTTTTAACCTCAGAAAGGGACTACGCCTTAGAGATCTCAGGAACAGCTTCCTTGGAGATTCTCAGAAAGTCTAAATAAAACTTGGAGGAACCAATGAACATCCTGGAAAATTCAAAAATCTCAAATTAAATCGTTTGGACTAATTACCCATACTTTCAGTTTTCCTATTTAATAACTAGTTATCTTTTATCAAAGAAACATTTCTTATCACACAAATTGGAACACATTTCAGTCACCTTGGCTATTTGCTCTGCTTGCTCTGGGATCTTCTGCAAATGAGCATTAACTTGTACAATCAAATTTCCCCAACAATCCAAGAACAGAATTCATTCTTGAAAATTAAGCAGACTCCAAGTGTAACCATGGCCCGACTGCAGAACCATTCCACGGCCGGCCTCACCTACCTGGACTCCCATGGCAGAATGCCCTCATCTCTTCATGGCGTGGCGCCTCCCTAGGTGTGCACATGCAGACCCCTGCATTTCTTATTGGCACCTCGGCAGGAAATGGGATGCGGCACAGGAAGATTATGTCATGGCCAGTGGACCATTTAAACCCCAATGGGCCTGCAAGCTGGCACCTTCGTGACAAGTCTCCCTGCCTTGCTGTAGTGCATGTTGCTCATTCTTGTCTGATGCTTGCCTGCCTTTTCTTACTCTTGACCAGCCCTACCAGCCTTGTTGAACCTGTCCTGCCTTGTCCTACCTGCCCAGTCTCTTCCTTCCTGCCTTGCTCCATTCCACCTCTGTCTTGTTCCAGCCGCTTTGACTTGCTCTGTCCTTGCCTTGACTCTGCCCTGCTTTGCTCCAGTCCTCTTCCATTCTCCTACATACTGATCTCTTATACCCTGACCACTGCCTGAACCAACGCTGCTTGTTATCTGCTTGCCTTGACCACTGCCTGGACCCAGCCCCACTTGTTACCTGCCTGCCGTGACCATTGCCTGGACCTGACACCACTTGTTATCTGCCTGCCCTGACCATTGCCGAGAACCTGATGTCACCTGATCTCCACCTGCCCCAACCATTGCCTGGACCTGATGCTGCTTGTTATCTACCTGTCCTGACCATTGTTTGGACCTCCATACTATCATCTGCTGTCTGCCCTGACCTGGGCCTGTTCTTGCCATGTCCATCAGGTACCCACGGGATCTCCGCCTGTCAGCCTCTGAATCCAAGAGCTCACCCTACAGTGGAGGAGGCTTATATAGGTGAAGCCCAGATCTTATCCCAGTCTCAGTGAGTCTGTCTACTGACAGTGGGGGCCCAGCTGCTGGATCACCAGTCAGGCAGCACCAATCTCACCTCAGGACAAGAGCTCATACTCTCTGACACTAGGTTTGACACTGCTGTCCACGAGTTTAAAGCTATCATTGCAGGTCTAGCCATCACCATGGGAGAAGATGATAAAACTTCTTGTCCTGATTGAGACCTCCTACCCAGGATAAACTAGGAGTACCCTCACCAAGTCTCAGTGGAGATAAATTAGGCACCTGTGAAGAATCTGGGCCTAAGGGACTACGGGAGACCAGTTCCTGGTTCACTATGTCCCAAATCTTGGCTGGTGAAGTCAAAGGCCTCCAAAGTTGGTTGGGTCTGTTGAGAAGTAGATTGAGATGAGGGTAGGACAGCTTCACATTACCTTTCTTCTTCTTTTCCATCACAAAAGAGGAACCCTAAAACAATGAAAAGATCGGGATCACAAAGGGGCAAGCTGCGATTTTGTGCAGTGCAGGCCTGGGAGACATCATTTGCAGTGTCCCCAGATGTTCCAGGCAGCAGTAAGGGGAACACCTCCTCCTCCTCACTCTCTCCCACTCATTTGCGGCAAGCTACAATTTTATGAAGTGCAGGCTGAGGAGATGTTAGCTGCAGTGTCAAAGTCCATGGATGCTTCAGGCAGCGGTAAGGGAGCTCCTCCTCCTCACTTTCTCCCCAAGACACTACAATTTCTACTCAAATGTTTTTTCTCTGCTTAACCCCAGAAAAAAACATAAGTCTTTTTGAAGTTTCTCAAAATACTCACATACTAGCTCAAGACAAATCTTTGCACTGGCTTCTGATGGTTTGAAGTTCCTTAGTTACCACTTGTAGAAGAGATCCTTTTTCTTATATAGACAAAAACTTGAACACCAGGCTAGGTCACAGCTCCTAGCTCCTCCCTGGCTCTCACTCAGCAAGACAGAAACTTCCATAACTCCTCCCAGTGCCTTGTGGAGTCACCCTTTATGCTCCACATTTTCTTCCCCTTTGGGAGAAATCTCCAGATTTAGTTTGGAGACTCCTGTATTCTAAATAAATTACCTGGTCTACAGGCTAACATTGGAAAACTTTGGGGCCGATGCAATACAGTGCGCTCAGCCAAGTGCACTGTTAACCCGCAGTCGGACGCGGGTTGAATAGGCGCTAATCAATCCCCTAATGCAATAAGGGGATTAGCGCATATTCAACGTGGAGTGAATCTTATAGCACTCATCACATGCAAATGCATGTGAATGAGGCTATTAGGCATTCACTCCTGATGCGAAAATAAAAATGTGCGTCTTGGATGCACATTTAACTGTCATTTATTAACGCCTAGCTGGAGCAGGTGTTAATAGATGAGCGCATCTAAAACAAGTATAGAAAAGCAGAAAAAACTTTTCTGTACTGCCTCCTACTTAATATCATTGTGATATTAAGTAGGATGAAAAATTCAAGAAACAAAGTTTAAAATAAAATATAGTTGGGTTAAGGAAATGGACGTTCGACTGACAAGTGTTCGCTTCCTGAACCCTCGGCATCGGTTTTCCTTACTGGTGGACGATAAGGAAAACCGAAGCCGGGTCTATCGGCGTTGGTTATCGTGACGGCCGTCCTCCAGTCAGGAAAATTACGCCGATAAACTCGGCGTCGGTTTTCCTTGTCGGCGGACAGCCGAGTCACGAAAACAATTGGGTTCTCATTAGCAAGGAGGCACTAGGGTCGTGCAAGCAACCCTAGTGCTTCCTTGTTAATGCAACCCCCTAATTTAAATTTTGCATGGCACCCCCAAGGGGGGCGCCTGGGGTTCATTAAGAAAGCAAGCACTGACTGTTCAGTGCCCACTTTCCACGGAAATTTATTGCATCGGCCCCTTTAAGTGGTGCTCCAGAAGCAGACACCGGAAAAAGAAAACACCTGGGTCATGCAGGTATGAAGAAGGACAAGAATCAGGTACACAGCCAGAAGAAGGAGAAGTGTTGATCTGCATGGCAGAAAAATCAGGGACAGGATCGACTCATGCAGCTTGAAGAAAGCAGAAACTGCTGGGGTGAGGAGAGAATAGATGAGTAAACATGTGTGAGGGTGAGAAAAACTGCGTACAATGGATAGGGAGTGAAGTGAGATTGTATGTGCATGTGTGTGAGAGTGTGTGAATGTGAGTGGGTGTTTGTGTGTGTGGGAAAGGGAGAGGGAGAGAACAGAAGTGAGTAAGTAAGTGTGTGAGTAAGAGAGAGTGTGTATGTGGGAAAATGAGAGGAGTGAGAGGATAAGTGAGTTGTGTGTGAGTGAGACTGATCATATGAGTGAGAGTATACGGGAGAATGAGTGAAGTGGAGTGAGAGTGTGTGGAGGAATGAGAATATATGTGTCTGAAAGTGAGAATGAACATATAGCTGTGTTACAGTATGTGTGCATGAGAGAAATTTTATACACACACTGTGCCCCACCCCCTCCACTAATCTACGGCAGTCTCAGGGGACTGGAAATCAATCGTTCCCAGATATGCTCACTGCTCGCTGCTACCTCCTACTAGACATCCCATTGCTGGACATTTCTTAATAATAAGGGCCGGCCTTCTTTTCATAACAGTAAGACGAAAAGAGCATGCAGCAGAGACAAGAAATGGGCAAGATGAAGAATAAAACTATTTGTTTTAGCTGTCGCTTTCAATAATCTGGATTTCAGAAAAAAGTAAAGAGCAGGGGCTGGTCTGGTGGCTCAGTGTTCACAGGCCCCAAGGGGAGTCACATTCATTGCCTAAGGATGGCACTTGGTGACTGGATTCAAGGCCCATGATTGCAGGGTTCTCGAAAGAGCCCTGGTGCATCCTGCAGAGAGCAATGATTTCTATTTTCCAATAAATAAAATTGCTCTCTTATTTCTAGTTTTTGTTAAAAAGATCAAGAGATTGCTTTTTATGGGATATTTTAGCATGAGCCGGGATGCAGGGTGGTTTACGCTCTGTTTACCTGGTTCATGTGTGCACACAGATGCCCTGAAGTACAAAGTCCTGCTCTGCTCACCTGACAGGAAAATAAAAGGGGAGGGGAAATGAAACGCAATAAAAACATGTACAAAGGAACCTACTTCTCTCATGTACATCAAGGGATGTGCAAAAGCCTCTTTCTTTTTCAATCTTGAGTGGGGCTGGTATCAATCATCTTTGGCCTCTTAATTCTTTGCTCCAGTCATTAGACACTTCAGATTCATCTAGAGGTGAGGTGTTTGGATCAAGGAATACAATTTATACAAAGAAATAATTCTTGCCTGAGTCACATTTGCAGGCTCCACTGTCTTGCCATCAAGCACGGCCTCTAACCAGCAGGTGGTTGAACAGTCCCTCTTGTGTTCTTGTGCCGGTGTCAGTTGTCAGCCCTGATTCTCAGCTTTCAAAGGAAGAGCGGCATTGTGTCCTCTCTTCTGTGGCCATTAGTCTTGCATCCGCCTTGCTTCAAAAACAAGCCAGAACAAGAACCGCAACACCTGGCAGTTGCCGTAGAGCTCACTGTTACATTTGAGAATGCAAGGTTAAACAAAAGTCTGTTTGGCAGGCTTTTTGCCACCCTTACGCCTTAACAAACTCTACAATGCACTACTGCATGGAAAAACAAATTAATGAAAATCAGAATTTCAGCACCTTTAACCCTGAAGAAAATATGGGTGAGAGAAACATTTTCCATGGCTTTAGTTGCACATGGTATGGCCTCTGTTGTACAACTTCTTTAAGAATAGCAGTGTTTTTTGAAACTGCCAAAATAACTGTACATCTGCAGTGCCAGGAACTAGCTAAATACCTTTCAATAGTCTTGTGACATCTAACTCATGAGTACTCTGTGGGCCTGAGGTAGCAAAGGCAGAGACATTTGCCTGGTATTCAGAAAATTCAGGACTCAAGTGCTTGGGTCAATCCTAGGCCAAGCAAAGTAGAGCCCTAGCCCTGGCAGCGCTGTGTGTGTGTGTGGGGGGAGGTCCCCTTCCAAGAAAGGTGCAAGGGGGGGAAGGTGTCCCTCGAAAAACAGTCCCTCTACTATGATCAAAGGGTACCTGCTCTATCCAGGTGGCTGTCAGTTGCATGGTGAGCTACGCAGCAGTATCCCATCAGACAGAGGGTGGGTTTTTTTTTAGATAGCTAGCATCCCTTGAGACACATACCTGGGAACTCTCTGGATTTGACCTGGAAACTCTGGAATTTTAAAGGAATTGCCGAGTTTCTAGGACAACACTGGAAAACTCCAATGCCCTGCTGTTACTGCTGCTGCTGAGACAGCCTGTGCGGGTCCAAGTGTTTTCCTGTTCTGGGCCCACACAGATTTTAGGAGGCATCCAATTGGTTCATTCGTGCAAGAAGAAGGGAGGAAGTGTATGATTGACCCACGTTGGGTGGAAGAAGGGTAGAGACTTCGATTGGCCTGCACAGGCTGGAAGAAGGGACATGGCCTCTGATTGGTCTGCAGGGCAGACAGAAGGGAGGAGGTCTCCAATTGGCCCATATGGACTGGAAAAAGGGAGAAGGCCTCTGATTGGTCCATGGGGCAGGAAGGGTGGGGATTCCCATTGGTCCATAGTAGAAGGAAGAAAAAGAGCAGCAGCAGCAGCAGCATTTGGCTGGAAGAAGGAGGATTGCTATTGGTGATGGAGGCCCCAAGGAGGAGGTTACTGCTGCTGGTGGGTTCCATCTGGGGAGAGAGAATGAATGTGTGTGTGTTGAGGGGAGAAAGAGTATGTGAGTGGGTAAGGGTGTGTGTGTGGCAGGGGAAGGGAGTATATGTAAGTGGGTATAGGTGTGTGGGGAGGAGGAGGGAGTGTGTGTGACTGGATTTGGGTATGGGTATATGGGGAAGGAAGGGAGGGAAGGGAGTATATGTAAGTGGGTCTGGGTGTATGGGGGAGGGGGAGGGAATGAAGTGGCATGTGGGGGAAAGTAGTGTGAGGGAGTGAGTATATGTGTGTGTGTGTATGGGAGAATGAGAGAAATGGGAGAAAACGTGTTTGAAAATGAGCATGCATGTGTGAGAGTGAACATGTGAATGTGTTAATGTGTGTGTGTGTGTGAAAGAGGAGAAAGTTTGTATTCATACTGCCTGCCCTACCCCCTCACCTCTGGGTTCGAACTAATCTATGGAAATCTCAGGATGGCTAGAAATTGAATTTTCCCAGGTATGCTCACTCCTAGGTTGAGCGCTGTCCAAAGACACCTCCTCTTGAACTAATCAAACAGCAATCATGTCCCTCTCCACCCCCATGTTGCCCCCTTGCTCCCCAGCTAGATAGTCAGATAGTCAGCCAGATAGCCCCCTAAAAAATAGAGTATCATATCAAAGGAAGCTAAACTAATTTAAAATTAAGTGAAAACATTAAATAGATATCTATAGTCAGTCATTCCCAGCATGCCCAGCTAGCAAGTCATCCATTCCCTCCACCCCCTACCCACCAAATGCATACAAACACATGCAAATCAGCTCTTGCCAGTCAAATTAATGCTAATCAAAAAATGAGACTTGCCTCAAAATTTGCAAGCCACATTATTTAAAAATTAGCTACACTTCAAGAGGTGTAGCTAACTTTCCTTTGGGGCAGCAGAACATTAATTAACATAATTAACATTAACATATACCACTGTTTCTGGGATGAAGCTTTAACAGGGCCCATGAGGCCGCTGGTGCTCCTTCCTCCCCTGGCAGGAGGTAAAAATCCATGGGGCCTATGGATACCCTCAGTCACCACCCCCCCCCCCCCCAAGTGGCCAAAGGTAATAAATTTTTAAAAAGGCTGTAACGAAGAGCCACCCCACCTGGATACCCCTCCCCTTTCTCATACAAGTACAGCAACCCCTGCTCCCAGGCCCCTTTGGGTTCTCCCCCTCCCCCAGTAACCCAGTGTACTTACAATTATCCTTGGTGGTCTAGTGTTGAAGTCCAGAGCATCCCTTATGCTCCAGAGCCAACACCATATTCAGAATGACACCGGCCAGCCTTAAGCACTCCTTTGCCGTTCCTTCCAATCTTTTTTTTAATAAAACATGTAACTCAGGTATGCTAGTTCCTTTTATTTTACTCCTTCATCCATAGAATTCATTGAATTTGTATTTGTTCAATATTTTAAACTATCTGATTATATTTCTCATACTCTTTCCTATTGTCCATATTTGTATTTTTTTCACCTATGTTATTTTTTAAACTGCGCTTCCAAAGAAAGTTCAAAATGTTGTAATAAGTACATAAGATAAGACATGAATAGTAAAATCAAAATAAATAAAAAATAAAACAATCTAAAAGAAAGGATAAAAATCATAAATAAAATACATATAAAATCCTAAAAGAAATGGATGAAATCCAAGATAGCAATACATCTTCAATAAATAAAATATCTTAATGAGAAATCCAGTGAAAGCCCAGATACAAATTAATCCAATAGGTCCATGGAGTGTATGTGAGAAGTACTACTTGATCCATCTCTCTTCTGAGTTAACAGACCTGAAAGGTCACACTTGTTTAATTTATGAAATATTTTTTGAGTATTAATTTACAATGCTTTTGTTTATAAATTGCCTACATGTGAAAGAGAGATGAAAAGAGACAAATAGCTCCAGGGTCAAACTGTGACGATTTACCCAGCCATTTGAATTACATCTCAAATCATAAACTGCAATGTGATCCATCTTGAACTGCTGCAGTAACCAACCCTTCTGGCCTATTTGACTTGCTACCAGCCTGCCCTAGTGAATATAGATATAAACAACACGACAAGCAGGTATTACAAAGGAGAGAATGCAAAATAAAAAATACCTAATTAATTGTAGATGAAAGGGGAATATAACCTAGCAATAAGTCTAAAAATAAATTCATGGTCAGCTAAGAGAATTTATGGAGCATTCAACATACAATAAGAACTGGAAAATCTGGTATAGCAGAATTAGAAAAAGTACAGAGGAGGGTGACCAAAATGATAAAGGCGATGGAACAATTCCCCTATGAAGAAAGGCTAAAGAGGTTAGGACTTTTCAGCCTGGAGAAGAAACAGCTGAGGGGAGATATGATAGAGGTCTATAAAATAATGAGTGGAGAGGAACAAGCAAATGTTAATCAGTTGTTTACTCTTTCAAAAAGTACAAAGACTAGGCGACACACAATGACATTACTAAGTAATACATTTAAAATGAATAAGAGAAAATATTTTTTTACTCAGTGTATAATTAAGCTCTGGAATTTGTTGCCAGAGGATGTGGTGAAAGCTAGTAGTGCAGCTGCATTTAAAAATGGTTTGAATTTTGGACAAGTTCCTGGAGGAAAAGTCCATAAACCAATATTAAGGTGGAGTTGTAGAAATCCACTGCTTATCACTGGGATAAGGAGCTTGAAATCTATCTACCACTTGGGATCCTGCCAAGTACTTGTAACCTGGATTGGCCACTGTTGGAAACACAGGGCCAGTGCTAGCTTTGTAGCTGCCCTGTGTGAACAATTACCGGGCTGCCCCCCCCACACACACACAATTAATTCAGTCTCTGTCCCAGGTCCATCAGATAAAGCCCAGCTCCCTCCAGCAATCTATCAGGGTCATTTATCAAAATGCGTTATGACATTAACGCACGAGATAACACGTTAATGCGTGCGTTAACGCCACAACGCTTGCAAAAAGAATTGTAACGCACAGCGCAAATGCAAATTTTTGGGAGGGGCAGGATCGGGGAGGAATTTGGGCGGGATTTAGTTAAATGAGGGGCAATATCGCACAATGTGATAGCATAACATAAGCTATCGCACAATTTTAACACCGGAAATAACTGCACGTGAGAGAGAGAGAGAGAGAGAAAGCCTCTGGGGAGGGTCTCACTGTGTATCTCTATAGGAGGGCTATCTAATAGGTGGAGGTGAGGTGTTGGTTGTGGTTTAAGGTTAGGGGCCATTTTCTCATTTAGAGTGAAACGTACGAATAGTAGGGGTGTGCATTCGTTTGCAACGTATTGGCAATCCGCAGCATATATGTCATATTCGTTGTATTCGTGTGGATCACAAAACGTATGGTGAACCCCCACAAATACAACATATCACTAACGGATAAATCCCCACCCTCCTGACCCCCCCCCCCCCAAAGACTTGCCAAAAGTCCCTGGTGGTCCAGCGGGGTCCTGGAGCGATCTCCTTCACAAGATGGTGTCGGCTGTCCATTGCTCCTACCATGTGACAGGGGCCGACCAATGGCACCGGTAGCCCCTGTGACATAGTAAGAACAAAGGCTATCGGTGCCATTTTGAATACCGGCAGCCGACAGCCCAAGTGCAGAAGATCACTCCAGGACTCCCACTGGACCACCACGGACTTTTGGCAAGTCTTGGGGGAGGGGGGCTCAGGAGGATGGGGGGTTGAAGTAAATTAAATTTAAAGGGTTGGGATGGGGGTTTTCTTTGGGAAGCAAATACATATGTAACTAATGAATGGATCGGGGTCCCCCGAGAATGGATGCAGTGGATTTGGCGCCGGCCATCCAGTGCTCCTACCATATGACATGGGCCGGCCAATGGCACGGATACCCTGTCACATGGTAAGGGCAAAGGGCCATCAACGCCATTTTTATTAGCACAGCCGACGGCCCGAGACCGGGAGATCGCTCCCAGGACTTTCGCTAGATCACCAGGTATTTGTAAAAAGTTTTGGGGGGGTTCGGGAGGGTGGGGGAAGCTAAGGGGTCAGTTTTAAAGGTTCGGGGTGGGTTTTTTGTTTATCGGCTCGGGCGCAGCAGATAAACAAAAACGCAATCGGGCCTCACTAAAAAAAAATTAACGATGTGAATCGGAACCGGAATCGTAACCGATTCCTGTTCCGATTCACATCTCTAGCCTTGGGTGTCTTCAGGCGCGAGAGAGCATGAGAGTGCGTCTGCGCGCAAGTTTTTTGAGGCTGGTCGGTAGTGTAACTCAAAGTTGAGTCACTCAAAGAATAATGCCCAGTGGGCTTGTCTTGGATTTAACAATTGTGCCTCTTTGAGGTGCTCCAGATTCTTGTAATCTGTGAATATAGTAAATCTGTGTTGGACGCCCTCTAGCCAAGGGCACCACTCCTACAGTGCTAGTTTGACGGCTAGGAGTTCACGATCACCAATGGTGTAGTTCTGCTCCGCAGGTGAAAATTTATGAGAGTAAAAAGAACACGGTACCAGTGTACCCTTGGAGGAGTATTGACTTAGCACGGCACCAGCTCCAATGGCGGATTTGTTGACCTCGACGACAAATGGACTGCTTGGGTCAGGGTGTTGCAAACATGGACCAGAGCAGAATGCTTCTTTCAATGCATGGAATGCTGATTGAGCTTGTGGACTCCAAACTCGGAGGTTGGTTCCCTTCTTGGTCATTGCGGTGAGTGGAGCAGCCAATGTGGAGTAGTTGGCTATAAAGCTTATATAATAATTCGTGAACCCAAGAAACCTTTGTAAGGCACGGAGGTCTACTGGCTGAGGCCAGTCACGGATTCCTTGAAGTTTTTCAGGATCCATTGTAAATCCTTGATTGGAAATAATGTACCCTAGGAATGGTAGACAATTCTGTTCAAAGATGCATTTCTCTAGCTTCGCGTACAGATGGTTTTCTCGGAGGCATTGCAGAACGGTTCTGACATGGAAGCGATGGAATTCCATGTCTTTTAAGAATATCAGGATGTCATCTAAGTACACCACTACGAATGAGTAAAGCAGATCTCTGAGAATTTCATTCATTAGGCGTTGGAACACTGCAGGGGCATTGCAAAGGCCGAAAGGCATCACTATATACTCGTAGTGGCCATCCCTGGTGCTAAACGTGGTCTTCCATATGTCCTCGGGGTGAATACGTACGAGGTTGTACGCTCCTCGTAGATCAAGCTTCGTGAAGATCTGGGCCCCTTGAAGAAGGTCAAACAGCTCACTTATGAAGGGTAATGGGTAGCGATCTTTGCGGGTGATGGCGTTTAGCCCTCAGTAATCGATGCAAGGATGAAGCCCTCCATCTTTCTTTTTAACAAAGAAGAAGTCTGCTCCTGCAGGAGAGTCAGAAGGTCTAATGAACCCCTTCTCGAGATTTTCTTTTATATATTCGGACATCGCCTGGGTCTCGGGAAGCGAGAGTGGTAGGTCCTACCCTTGGGAGGTATAGTACTGGGTAAAAGTTCAATAGGGCAATTATACTTTCGAAGTGAAGGTAATGTGTCTGCTTTCGGTTTCGAGAAAACCTCGAAGTCGGAGTACTAAGCAGGTAAGCTGGCGAGAGTTGTAGTCTTCAGGACGGTCACTGCTGGTGATACTTGCTTCAAGCAGTGTTTCTGACATTGCGGGCCCCACTGGACCAGCTGTAGGGACTGCCTGTCGAATTGGGGTCCATGCATTTGGAGCCAGGGGAGACCCAGTATGACTGGGTGTGTAGAAAGTTTTAAAACATATAAGGATATCTCTTCTTCATGGAGGGTTCCCACGGTGAGGTGGAAGGTCATTGTGCAGTGCGTGATGCGCCCGGGGAGATGTTCCCCTTGGGTAGATGCGATGCAGAGAGGAACCTCTAGGAGTTGTACTGGGATTTTCAAGAGGTCAACTATGTCATCCATTATGAAGCTGCCACTTGCTCCCGTATCGATGAGAGCAGTGGTGGCAAAGGAGAGGGATTCCATAGACAAGGGAGCAGGTAATAGAAGTTGGGGGCCAGTGACAGTAGCGTCCAAGCTCGGGACCCCTGCCGGGCTTAGGCCTTGTAGATTTCTGGATGGACCAGACAGGACTGTCTCAGGTGTCCGGAGGAACCGCAATAAAGGCAGAGGCCCTGCTTCTTACGCCGAAGACGCCCTTCGGGAGATAACCGCCCACGGCTTGCATCAGTTCTTCATTGGAGGGAGGTGGTGCTGGTAAAGCCTTCAACGGAGGGCTAAGGGCACGTGCTGGGCATTGAGCAGCAGGCTGGGGTGCTTTCACTTCATTGTGTCGTTGCCGGAGACAATGGTCAATTTTCCTAGTGAGGGAAATTAGGTCCTCTACAGATATGGGAATCTCACGGAAGCAAGTTCATCTTTGAGAGCGGGAGATAGACCCTCGAGGTAGAGTGCCTGAAGGCAATCCTCTTGCCATCCCAGTTCCATTGCCAGTGTCCGGAACTCCACCGTAAACTCCGAGAGGGATCTGGAGCCTTCACGCAGGTGGAATAGGTGATGACCAGCAACTGCCTGACGTCCAGGATCTTCAAAGGTCCCCTTGAAGGCGGTGATGAACTGGGACAGTTACGTGAGGATGGGGTCAGAGCACTCCCAAAGTAGAGAAGCCCATGCCAGGGTCTTCCCCTCAAGGTGAGAGAGAATGAAGATTATCTTTGTTGATTCTTCCAGGAACAAGGAGGGCTGAAGGGCAAATTGCATGAAGCACTGATTAAAGAAGCCTCAGCAGAGGCGTGGATCTCCATTGAAGCGTGGAGGTGATGGCAGTGCCAGTGATGCTCTCGGTAGCAGGGTAGAGGTTAGGCCCACTGGATTGGCCATTGCTGCGTCCTGAATTTGAGAGCGGAGTTCCTCTACGGAGGAGGCTAGAGTCTCTATGGCTCGTCGTTGTTCTTGAATAGTTGTGGCCAGACTTGGGATGGTCTGTATGGTTGGAGACTCCGTCGAATCCATGGCTTTGGCAACCTGTTGCACCAGGAGGTGGACCCTTGGCCTAGTGCATGATTGGTAGGCTCCCTGGTCGGACCCCGTGAGCGCCTGCCACCATGAGGCGAAGCACAGGAGGAGCACTGGAGCTTCTCCACTAGCAACTTGGGGTTCCCTCAGGTTGAGCCCTTGGTTACCCGGGCTGCCTGGTCTTAGGTGGGCCTCGCAGGATCTCCTAGATAGAAAGTTCAGAGGTGTGCCCACCATGATCAAGGGTGCACGGTTGATATTCAGGCCAGAAGTCCGGGATGCCTGAGAAGGCCAAAATAGTCTCTGAATGCATTGCAAGGATCAAGGCCAGAGTCAAGGAAGCATGGTCAGCCAATGCGAGGGTCAGAGCCAGTAATCAGTCCGCGGATAGTCAGGCAAAGCAGGGGTCAAATACCAGAAGTCAGTCCATGGGTAGTCAGCCAAAGCAGAGGTCAGGTTCCAGGAGACAGTCAGACGTGGTTGAGTTCAGGCGGAGGTCAGTTCCAGGCAGCATGCAGACGTGGTCTGTAAACAGGCAGAGGTCAGTTCCAGGCAGTGTGCAGGAGTGGTCGTAGAACAGGCAGAAGGTCAGAGGCAGGCAGCGGTCAACATAGTCAAGAACAGGCCAATGTCAGTACTGAGAAGACAGTCCGAGCGGGTACTACCTGGGGAAACGAGGAGACAGAAGGACGCTGGAACAGGAGGATGCTGGAACAGAAGGATGCTGGAACGGGACTGGAACGAGACTCGAACGGGACTGGAACAAGGCTGGAACGAGACTGGAACACAGACTGGTATGCATAGGCAAACTAGAAATCACGATGTGATCAACCAGATTGCCAAGGCAAGGAAGTGATGGTGGGAAATTCCTTATGCTGAGATTAATCAGGGCACAACGCAGAGCTGGGTTCTGCCCCTAGCCCTTTAAGAGGCCGGGCGGTCCACTCGCGTGCGTGCCTAGAGGTGGGGCCGACACCGAGGGGAACTCCGAGCCCCTCTGTGAGGCCTGACTGGAAGGAGAAGGCCCGACAACTGCCGCCGCGGGACGCCGAGGCCTAGCTGGGTTCACAGCTGCTGCTTGGGAAGCCAACCCGGGATCCACGGAGGTCTTAGCGAGGTGAGCAGGCCCGGGCACGGGCCTAGCGCGGATGGGATGCGCAGCAAAGTGTCCAATGTATTCCATGCATTAAGAAAGGTGGAAGGAAGGCCAAATGATTATCAGAATGGTTAAAAGATGAGGTGAAAGAGGCTATTTTAGCCAAAAAAAATCCTTCAAAAATTGGAAGAAGGTTCCATCTGAAGAAAATAGGAAAAACCATAAGTATTGTCAAATTAATTGTAAAACATTGATAAGAAAGGCTAAGAAAGAATTTGAAATGAATTTGGTCGTAGCAGCAAAAACTCATAATAAAAACTTTTAAAAATATATCCAAAGCAGGAAACCTGCAAGGGAGCAGTTGGACTGATAGATGACTGAGGGGTTAAAGGGGCTCTTAGGGAAGATAAGGCCATCACAGAAAGACTAAATTAATTTTTTGCTTCTATGTTTACTAATAAGGATGTTGGGGAGATACCAGTTCCGGAGATGGTCTTCAAGGGTGATTAGTCAGATCAAGTGAATCAAATCACAGTGAACCTGGAAGATGTATTAGGCCAGATTGACAAACTGAAGAGTAGTAAATCACCTGGTCCAGATGGTATACACCCCAGTTTTCTGAAAGTCCTCAAAAATTAAATTTCAGATCTATTAGTAAAAATTTGTAACCTATCATTAAAATCATCCATTATAGTTGAAGACTGGATTGTGGCTAATGTAACCCCAATATTTAAAAAGGGCTCCAGGGATAATCCAGGAAACTATAGAATGGTGAGCCTGTCTCCAGTGCTGGGAAAAATAGTGGAAACTATTCTAAAGATCAAAATCACAGAGCATATAGAAGACATGGTTTAATGGAACACCGCCAACATGGATTTACCCAAGGGAAGTCTTGCCTCTCATATGAGCTACATTTTTTTGAAGGGTATAATAAACATGTAGATAAAGGTGAACCAGTAGATGTAGTGTATTTGGATTTTCAGAAGACATTTGACAAAGTCCCTCATGAATGGCTTTATGAAAACTAAAAAGTTGTGGGATAGGAGGCGATGTCCTTTTGTGGTTTACAAACTTGTTAAAAAACAGGAACAGAGTGTAGGATTAAATGATCAGTTTTCTCAGTGGAAAAAGGAAAACAGTGGAGTGCTTCAGGGATCTGTACTTGGACCGGTGCTTTTCAAAATATTTATAAATGATCTGGAAAGGGATATGATGAGTGAGATGATCAAATTTGCAGATGACACAAAATTATTCAGAGTAGTTAAATCACAAGCGGAGTATGATAAATTGCAGGAGGACCTTGTGAGACTGGAAGATTGGGCATCCAAATGGCAGTTGAAATTTAATATGGACATGGGCAAGGTGATGCATATAGGGAAAAGTAACCCATGCTGTAGTTACACAATGTTAGGTTGCATATTAGGAACTACCACTCAGAAAAAAGATCTAGGCATCATAGTGGATAATACATTGAAATTGTCAGCTCAGTGTGCTGTGGCAGTCAAAAAGAAAACAAAATGTTAGGAATTATTAGGAAGGAAATGGTGAATACAATGGAAAATGTCATAATGCCTCTGTATCGCTCCATGGTGAGGCTGCACCTTGAATACTATGTACAATTCTGGTCACCACATCTCAAAAATGATATAATTGCACTGGAAATGGTATAGAGAAGGGCAACTAAAATGATATGAGGAAAGGCTAAAGCGGTTAGGACTGTTTAGCTTGGAGAAGAGACGGCTGAGGGGGGATATGATAGAGGTCTATAAAATCATGAGAGGTCTAGAATGGATAAATGTGAATCAGTTATTTACTCTTCAATTAATACAAAGACTAGGAGGTACTCCTTGATGATAGCAAGTAGCACATTTAAAACAAATCAGAGAAAATATTTTTTCACTCAATGCATAATTAAGCTCTGGAATTTGTTGTCAGAGGATGTGGTTAGGGAAGTTAGTGTGGCTGGGTTTAAAAAAAGTTTTGGTTAAGTTCCTGGAGAAGTCCATTAACTACTATTAATCAAGTTTCCAGCAAAACTTCTGCCGCCGCTACTTGTAAATAAGAGGGGTGTGTATTCGGTCCCTACGTATTGGCAATCCGCAACGGATGTGCCAATATTCGTTGTATTCATGGGGAAGCGAAACGTATCGCGATTCCCCACAGATACAACGAATTTTCGCTGAATTATTCGGCCGCCAATTTAAATAACCCCCCCACCCTCCTGATCCCCCCCCAAGACTTACCAAAACTCCCTGGTGGTCCAGCGGGGTGTCCGGGAAACATCCCCTGCACTCTCACACCCTTGGTACCAGTTCAAAATGGCGCCGATAGCCTTTGACCTGCTATGTCACAGGGGCTACCGGTGCCATTGGTCAGCCCCTGTCACATGGCCATCGGCGCCATCTTGTGCTCCTGCCATGTGACAGGGGCTGACCAATGGCTTCGGTAGCCCCTGTGACATAGTAAGGGCAAGGCTATCGGTGCCATTTTGGTTCCTGGCACCCGACGGCACGAGTGCAGGAGATCGCTCCCGGACCCCCGCTGGACCCCCAGGGACTTTTGGCCAGCTTGGGGGGCCTCCTGACCCCCACAAGACTTGCCAAAAGTCCAGTGGCGGTCCGGGAGAGACCTCCTGCACTCGGGCCGGACTGTGACATAGTGAGGGCAAAGGCTAGCGCCGGCGCCATTTTGAATACTGGCAATACAGCCCGAGTGCAGGAGGTCGCTCCCAGACCCCCGCTGGACTTTTGGCAAGTCTTGTGGGGGTCAGGAGCCCCCCCCCCCAAGCTGGCCAAAAGTCCCTGGGGGTCCAGCGGGGGTCCGGGAGCGATCTCCTGCACTCGTGCCGTCGGGTGCCAGGAACCAAAATGGCGCCGATAGCCTTGCCCTTACTATGTCACAGGGGCTACTGACGCCATTGGTCAGCCCCTGTCACATGGCAGGAGCACAAGATGGTGCCGATGGCCATGTGACAGGGGCTGACCAATGGCACCAGTAGCCCCTGTGACATGGTAGGGCTATCGGCGCCATTTTGAACTGGTACAGAAGGTGTGAGAGTGCTCCCGGACCCCCGGTGGACCACCAGGGAGTTTTGGTAAGTCTTGGGGTGGTCAGGAGGGTGGGGGGTTGTAGTAAATTTAATTTTAGCTGGATAACGAATAGGATTAGACGTATAACTGTATCGGGACACCATACGGACGTATACAATGTATCTGCCACCCGATGAATACATATCCCGAATGCAACGTATGGCGTCCCTCTGCACATCCCTAGTAAATAATAGTTGCTACCTGTAATTTATAGTTGCAATGCTTGTTCCACCCTATTTTCCCCCCGTTCCCCCTATACCAGCAAAACTTCTGCCGCCGCTACTTTAAATAATAGTTACATTGTTCTTGTTCTAATCTCTTCTTTTCCCCGCCCCAGTTGTACCTCTCCCTGTTCAATGTACTTTTGTTGCAAGTTATATGTAAACCGATATGATGTTCCCACGAATATCTGCATATAAAAGCGTTGAGTAAATAAATAAATAAATAAGTTGACTTAGGGAATAGCCATTGCTATTTCTGGCATCAATAGCATGGGATCTACTTAATGTTTGGGTTCTTGCCAGGTACTTTTATCCTGGATTACTTACTGTTGGAAATAGGATGCTGAGCTTAATTGACCCTCGGTCTAACCCTGTATGGCAGGGGAGTGGAGCATCCAAAAACAGCACAATGCTCCTTCTTGATGCCTCCTAAGAAATCTCTGCAGCAGATCCTGCAAGAAAGTACTGATGCTGAAGAATCAAGTGAGAGCCACACAAAATTAGAAGAGGGAGAACAACTTGAAGCTGTGAAGAAGTTGAGGGGGAAAAAGTAGAGGAGGCAGAAAGAACTACTCTTAGGCATAACCATAAGAATGGGGCAGGCCACAGGGACTATGGCCCTACCAACAGGCCTATACACTAAAGCGCGGCCTCGGTTACCCTGTTTCTAACCCGCTTTGTACCCACAATTTGGCCGCGTAAGTCCAACCCGCGATTCACTATCCGTTTTTACCAATCCTTACCACTTCTTTAAATCGACGCGTATCCCTTTCTGCTCGTGGCATGTATATGATATGTAAACGATCGGATTAGCTATTCCCTCCCATACAGTAACGTGCGGCCCGATTATTGCCTTTTTAACCAACTGTTTTGCAGCGTCTTTTACCCACTAATTTACCACCCACCCTGACCCTGGCGTTAGAGGGATGTGACAGCAATAGGCAGGCTCCGGTCAAATAAGTGGGTGGGTTGGAGCAAGCGAGTAACATGGTGTGGCCTGGTTCTCCTATGCTCGGGCCTGGTTCTCCTATGCTCGGGCATCAGGGATTGCCAGTCCTCTCTCCCCCCCTCCCGAAGCAAGGCGCAGGGCGAAATTCGACTCGACATGTTATTAAAGCAAATAGAAATTGTAACAAAAGTAAACTTACTGCATGCTTCCAGCAGCCCCATTCCTCTCTCCCCCCCTCCCGAAGCAAGGCGCAGGGCGAAAATTGACTCGATATGTTATTAAAGCAAATAGAAATTGTAACAAAAGTAAACTTACTGCATGCTTCCAGCAGCCCCAGTCCTCTCTCCCCTCCTCCCAAGGCGCCCACCGCGGCTCCCCTGCCTCCCGGGAGCAGCCGGCGGCGAAAGCGGCTTCCAGCAGCCCCGCCGGCGAGGGTGCATGAACGCACGTCCAATTTGGGCGCTCAAGGCAGCGAAGGTGCATGAGCGCACGCCATGACCTGAGTGCCCGGTCATTTGAAATGACAGGTACCAGCGCACCAGGATACTGTATAGGTGCTGTATAGCGCTCTATGCAGTAAAATGGATTGCGCTTCATGGACACTTCATGGACGCGGCTTGCATTTGCATGCCATTTAAATACTGTATCGAGCGGTATGTGATCCGAACTTTGCGCGCGGCAAACGAGCGGGCGCCCGGCACTGCCGCACTTTTTCTTACGCGCCCCAACTGTATCGGCCTGCAAATTTGGGCCGGAAAAGTTACAGGTTTCTTTTATGTAAGTAAATATCTCTTGATGGCTGTGGGAACCTGAAAAGTTAAAAAGAAAGTTCTGGCTGGTCAACTCTTCTCCCAACCCCCTCCTATGTTCCTTCCAGCTACAGATTGAGAGTGCTCAGTGCCAGCTCCAGTTGATCCTCCCTCCCTCCTTTTTGCATGCTTAGTAGCTCAAAGTGCTCCTCCCCCAACTTTTGAGCAGTTTGCTGGCAATGGAAATAATTAAGGCCCTTAGCTTCTGCCGTGAGTAAGGCATTCAGAAAGAGAAGCATCAGCACATGCAGGCAGCAGGGGGGAGCACACTGCGATTGTCACTGAACCTGATTTCTTCTCCCACCAGTCACATCCGCTGTTGCCACTGTTACCAGACCTGTCTGCCCTTGCTGCCACCCACATCTCTGCCTCTTGAAGGCCACGCGAAGGGTCTAGCCTCTGCCACCAACACAGCACTCTTCTGCCTTAGTAGCTGCGGCCCCCAGCTTAACACGGAAAGAAATGTAGATGTCACCTAGATACTTGGCAGAGGGTGGGGAAAAGGGGGAGGGGGCTGGAAGGGAGGAGTGGGGGAAGGAGGAGGGAAAGCAAGAGGGGGAAGTTGTGAAGGCAAAGCGGTGAGAGCAAGAGGAGAGGAGCAGGGAGCAGGAGAGAGAAGAGGAGGGAGGCTGAGGGGAGAGAGAGGGCTCTGGCTAAGTTAGGGAGAGATTGCAAAAGGAAGGGGCGAGTGATAGGAGAGAGGAGGGTATTTTCGGCAGGAGGAAAGAAGAAGGGGCTGAGGGGGGTGGAAAAACACAAGGAAGGAGAGAGGGTGAGACTAGGTGGGAGAGGAGAGAGAAGAATGGGCTGGGATGAGAAGAGAGAGGGGAAGGGGCTGAGGGACAAGAGAAGGAGACTGGAGAAAGGGGAAAGAAGGGGATAGAAAGAAGGAGGCTGGGGGCAGGAGATAAATAAGAGGGGTTCAGTGCAGAGTCTGCCTGGTAGAGGGTGAGGAGGCAAAGAAGAAGAACAAGGGATGGGAAGGGGGGGGGGGTTATGTGGGGGATGCCGAGGCCTTGTGATTGTTTTTATGGCAGGCATTACGTTAGGGCTGCCAAGACTTCAGTGGTTTTCTTGTGGTCATTGTTTTTCTAGTGGGGGATATTAGGTTGAGGCTGGTGGGGGGCCCAGCACTATCCTCATCGGGGGTGGGGGGGTCGGGGCTGGCTGGGAGGATGTTTGCGTAGCATCGAAGCTGGGAGAAGGTTGAAGGGTGTCGAGGCTGACTTGTAGGGCGATTGCTAACTGGAGGAAGATTGAGAGGGGTTGAGGCTGGCTGGGGGGAAGATCAAGGCAGGCTTGTTGGGGGGGACGTTAAGGGAACTGAGTCTGACTGGGGGTGGTCAATGGAGGATGTGGCTGTCTGGCAATGGGAGATAGGCAATGAAGCTAGCATGCTGGCTCTTGGGGGTGGTGGAGGCTAGCAGTGGGCCTAGGGGTGGACCTAGGCTGATTTGCTAGGCTCTCCCAAGTTACCAAATAGGTATTCTTCTGCTCCTGCTGCTGGAACAAAGAACAGCCCCAGGAAGAAGAGGTAGTGGAGAGCATGAGAGATGCCCCTGGCCTTTTGCATCTCAGTCTAACCTTAACTGCACCCCAAAGCTGCAGAGGAAAAGAAGACCTCAGAAGAAATCTGAGTTGGGGGGCACTTCAGAACAAGGAAGGACTCACATTTTGCAGAGTGCACTTACGTGCATCAGCAGAGGAAAAGTACTAGGGCATTTTACAAACAATCAGGCCGATACATTACAGCTGCGCTAACAAAAAAAAAGCGTGTCCGTTTCGGCGCCCGCTCTCAGAACGCGCACGCAGTCCCCTCTCCTGGGCGCGCGATACACAAGACAAATGAGGGGTTGCACTAAAAGGAGGCGCTAGGGACGGTTATGAGCCCCTAGCTCCTCCTTGGCCCAGGAGAGGTGGCTGTCAGCGGGTTTGGAAAACGGACCCTCAATTTTAGGAGCTTCCGTTTTCCTAACCTGACCCACTGGCACATTTTTTTTAATGTTTTTTTTTTTAATCCTTTTTTTTACCTTTTGGTTCCTCTGACTTAATATCGCTATGATATTAAGTCAGAGGATTTGCAGAAAAGCTGTATTTTCTGCTTTTATGTACACTTTTTCGGGCTGCTCAGAAATTAGTGCCTGCCCTAATTTCTGAGCATAAAATGTGTGATTCAGCCGCACATTTTTTTTCAGTATCGCGGGTGAATGACTAATAGCCTCATCAACATGCATTTGTATGTGACGAGTGCTATTAGTTTTGGACGCGTGCTTTCGACCTGCTAAATCCCTTACTGTATAAGGGGTAGTGGATGCTCATCGGAAGCAGGCGTCCAGCAGTGAGTTAAGCAGTGCGCTCAGCTGAGTGCACGTTACAGCATCGGCCTGAATGTGATGCTGCATTATGTGAACAGAGAACAACCTCTTAGCATGGTCTTCAGAGTGGGGTGCCGGTATTAGCCTGCAGACCCTGTCTGCCAGACAAAAGAGAAATTAGCAGCAGCAGCAGGAAAACAACACTTGAAATGGAAAAGTCAGTCTCCAAAACTGACCCCTCCCCCAGCCTCTTCCGCCTGTGAGGTCACAGACAGGCAGCCCTCAACCCCACGTCAGCGGCAAGCCAGCTTGGAGCAGATGGGATGTCTCACCACCTCACTGTGCTGTAACAGAAGGCAGGCAGTATCACAGGTGCTCAAAGGCTGCATCAGGGAAATGATTGCCCTGGATAACCAGCCTTTAAGGATGGTAGAGAATGTGGGATTTAAGTGGCCGCTGCAGCTGTTAGCCCCTGATAATGAAGTGCCCTCCTAGACAACATTCTGCAGGCATGTTTATTCCCCGGCCTGAACATCCGTGCCATGCTGACATGCAGGCACAGCTGGTCAAGGTGGAGAGAGGAAGCATCCACTTCACTAGTGACATCTGGACCTGCCAGAATGCTACACACACACCTGTCTTTCCCTGATGGCTCACAGGTGAAAGCTGCCCAAAGCAGGCCAGGCAGCAGTTCTAGCAGGGTAAGAGCAGGGTTGTTGGGCTGCGCTGCACACCCAAATGATGGACAGGAGCCATATCTCAAGGAATATCTTAGCAGCAGTAAGGGAGATGATAGAAGGCTGGCAGCTCCAGTAGAAAGACAGGGCTCTAGTTCCTGATTTTTTTTGTGACAGATAGTGGTAAAAATATTATGGATGTGCAAAAGAAAAAAAAATGTGTTTTTTGGTTCGTTCATTCATTTTATTGGGACTCAAATTCGTTTCATTAGTTTCAATATTTGAAAAAAATATATATTTATTCATTTCATTGTTTTACTCATTTACCATTAAAATCATGGGGGAAGTATTACAATCTATTCTGGGCTCCAGAATAGTGATTTTCTAATCAATTCTATTGAAACTTGTAGGAAGAAATGATGAGAAGGGGGAAAGAACTGTAAGGTACTTAAACTGTTGCAAAGTGGCACCAAAAGTTGCTCTAAGAGTAGCCTAAAGCTTGCAAAGGTGTAAAGGGATACGTGCAATGGCAGGAGTTATCCAAAGCACTGTGAGGGAAGCAAAGAAGCAGCAAGAGGAGGAAGAATACCCCAAGGTGCAAAAAGAGGATGCCAGCAATAGTGACAGGAACACCTGATGGCATCACGAGAGGCAAAGTGGCACCAAAAGTGGCAACAGCACCCTAAGGCACCATGAAGGGGGAACAAAGAAGAACACGTGGCAGGAAAAGTCCCAGGGTATAGATAAAGGGGACTAAGAATCAGAAAGAGTGGTGTCAAGATTTCAAAAGCATAGGAGAGGTGCCCAGCAGCACCCCACATTGGACAGAAGACTTCAAGGTGTAAGAGCTGGGGTGTGCCAGGAAGGCGCAATGGCAGAAAGAAGTTAAGAACCCTAAGGAGTAAAATCTGTGCACGGCAACAAGGCCGAGTGGCACAAGGATCCAAAGGTGTAGGATGAGGGGCGTAGCATTAAGGCAGAGTGGCATGGGAGATGCCAGTCATTCCGTCCAAACACAGAGACAACCAGAGAGGGGGATGCCGCTCCCTGTCAAAGTATGATTCACCAGTCCAGCAGCATATGTTTGTGTCATGGAGTAAGCCACGCACACACATGCAGTACAGTGGAACTGCGAATGGGCTATGAAATCAGTTACGGTTAATAGAGGGATGCAGCAAGTGTGCAGAGCATTGGATAGTCGTGGAGGAGCAAGAGATGGCAGGAAGGTGAGTTCCATAGGGGAAGAATGGCATTAAAAGCCTGAGGAGTGTTTCAGTAAATTTGCAAAGCAATGTATGGCTAAGGCGAGATGAAAAGTGGGCAAGTACTTTAGGGGAGGGGATTTGACAAGAGCTTTGAACACAGCTGGAGCAGTGGAGGAAGCAGCACCTTAAGGTTCCAAGGTTGGCTTGGAATGGCAGTGGCAGTAGTGGTGCTGGTAGATCTATACACTTTTCTGCCCATACTTCAACACATAATTTCTGCAGGCAAAACTTTATGCTGATGCAGAAAGGAGATCTGGGGGCAAGAAATGTGGGGTTTCCAAACCAGAGCATTGCTTAGTTAGCCACCCCCACTTATCCGCATAATAACTGATATATTCAGGCATACCTTGTCACGGATTGCTCCACACTCTTCTCCATAAATTCTGCATCTCACATTTATTTATTTATTTTTTATTTAAAATACTTTTGATATACCCATACTCAAGACTAGTGTCTTATAGGGATGTGAATCGTTTTCCATATCGTCTTAACGATAGAAATCGTGTGGCAGGGCAAGAAAATCGTCTTAGGCACGATTTTTTAGTTAAAAAATCGTTAAAAATCGTTTTTTCCGATTAGTGCGCACTAACTCGAGTTAGTGCGCACTAACGGGAGTTAGTGCGCACTAACTGAAAATGATACAATTTGACACTTTTCAGGTCAGTTAAGGTCAGTTTAGGAATGAATATGTATTCCTATTGGCTGCCCTCTTATTTATTCATGTTACCAAGTATCCTACTGACAGTATATGGGGGATGGGAAATGAAAACAGTTGGTAGCTTGACAAAACAAGTAATGTGATCAGTCAATGTGACTAGAACTTGTGCCCTAACCCTGATACCAGGGGTATTGTGATCTTCCTGCACACAGTGCCCTATCCCTATTAATACCAGGAGTGTTGTGATCTTCCTGCACACAGTGCCCTATCCCTAATACCAGGGGTGTTGTGATCTTCCTGCACACAGTGCCCTATTCCTGATACTGGGGGTGTTGTGATCTTCCTGCACGCAGTGCCCTATTCCTGATACCGGGGGTGTTGTGATCTTCTTGCACACATCCCGGTATCAGGGATAGGGCACTGCGTGCAGGAAGATCACAACACTCCTGGTATTAATAGGGATAGGGCACTGCATGCAGGGAGATCACAACACTCCTGGTATTAATAGGGATAGGGCACTGCATGCAGGAAGATCACAACACCCCTGGTATCAGGGATAGGGCACTGTGTGCAGGAAGATCACAATACCCCGGAGGAGTGAGGGTCAGGCAGCTCCCCCCTGTCTGTGAAGCCAGCCTCTCACTAGTAATGCAGGGAGGGAGCTGTCTCAGACTTCACCATCCTCCCCCCCCCTCACCCACACACCATTCACTAGCTGGGACATGGGGGAAGTCAGGAGTGAGGGTCAGGCAGCTCCCCCCTGTCTGTGAAGCCAGCCTCTCACTAGTAATGCAGGGAGGGAGCTGTCTCAGACTTCACCATCCTCTCCCCCACCTCACCCACACACCATTCACTAGCTGGGACATGGGGGAAGTCAGGAGTGAGGGTCAGGCAGCTCCCCCCTGTCTGTGAAGCCAGCCTCTCACTAGTAATGCAGGGAGGGAGCTGTCTCAGACTTCACCATCCTCCCCCCCCCTCACCCACACACCATTCACTAGCTGGGACATGGGGGAAGTCAGGAGTGAGGGTCAGGCAGCTCCCCCCTGTCTGTGAAGCCAGCCTCTCACTAGTAATGCAGGGAGGGAGCTGTCTCAGACTTCACCATCCTCCCCCCCCCCTCACCCACACACCATTCACTAGCTGGGACATGGGGGAAGTCAGGAGTGAGGGTCAGGCAGCTCCCCCCTGTCTGTGAAGCCAGCCTCTCACTAGTAATGCAGGGAGGGAGCTGTCTCAGACTGGTATCAGGGTTAGGGCACTGTGTGCAGGAAGATCACAACACTCCTGGTATTAATAGGGATAGGGCACTGTAAGAGATGACTGTAGTAGATTGAATAAAGATCTGATGTTTCTGCTCTCCTCACACCAAACAAAAACAACACACAAGCAGAGAAGCCCTTCTTACAAAGCTGAGCTAGTGAGTTAAGTAGGAGGAAAAGTAAACATACTTGTGCCAGTGTGGCTACTTAAAAAATACACTTACCAACAATCAATTACATATATTTGAACTGTGTACAGTTCCAGCCAGGACCACCTTTCTAAAATGCACAGTGATTGGCAAATTCAACATGCACTAGCATTTCAGGTGCCTGCTAACAAAAATAATAAACAAACAAGTTCTAGTCACGTGAGTGCTGATCATTACATTACTTTTTTTGTCAAGCTTCCAACTGTTTCCATTTCACATCCCCCCAACCATTACCTCAGTATTAGCCTTGGTAACATCAATAGATAAGAGCACAGCCAGCCAATAGGAATACATACATACATATTCATTCCTAAGTGACCTTTACTGACCTGGGAAGTGTGAACACTTTGTTTCATTTTCTGTTGGTGTTCGTTAGTTTCCAGTTCCATTTCCCATCCCCCCAACCATCACCTCAGTGGTAACCTTGGTAACATCAATAGATAAGAGGGCAGCCAGCCAATAGGAACACATATTCATTCCTAACTGACCTTCAGTGACCTGGAAAGTGTTTATTTGTATCATTTTCAGTTAGTGCGCACTAAATCGAGTTAGTGCGCACTAACGGGGAGTTAGTGCGCACTAACTCGAGTTAGTGCGCACTAACACGATTTAACGATTTTTAACGATAAATCGTTAGAATTTCTATTGTATCGTGTTCTATAACGATTTAAGACGATATAAACATTATCGGACGATAATTTTAATCGTTGAAAAACGATTCACATCCCTAGTGTCTTATCGTACCGGTTTACATTGAAACAAGGGGTAACCGATTAACTAGGAAGATAAAGTTACAATGAACAGGGGATTTACAGGGTGGGAGAGTAGAGAGCAAAATTTATGTGCAATTGCTCACATCATCTACCACTCCCCACTTTCTATACTCTCCCCTCAGTGCTACCTCTCGCCACTAATCACTCTTCTTCTGTAACCCCCTCGCCAAACCCACTTCCCCCGTCACAAGAAAGTTGTATTCATCGCAAACCCACTCACCCTCTCCACTCTTTCTATACTCTCCGCTCAGTAAAACTCCTGTCATTAATCCCTCTTCAGTGCAGAAACCCAATAAAGGAAAGGACACTCACACCATTGCAAATCTAAAAAAAATGTTTTGAACAAATTCTTAAAAAGTTTTACAAAAATGTATACAAAATAAAAATAAGGGACAGGGGTGAGTTAAACTAAGGAGATAAACTATTTACAGGAAAATAAAAAGGGGCCAGGAAAATAGGGTGGGCAGTGTCAACAGATTTAGGGGTCTTTCTCAAATTCTCCAATGCACCTAGCTAAGGCTAGCAGAAGATGGACCTCAGCTAGGTACATGGTTAAAATGGCAAAACCCCCAAGGGCTGTCCGATTCACCCTCAGCTCCTCCCCAAACATATGGACGGCATGGCCAAATGGGAGATTAGTCGGGTTCTCCAGCTGGGCCTGGGAGAAGTAGGAGGCCAGCCTGGGGCTGGCCTCCTGCTTCTCCTCTTGCTCTTGCTCCTCCTCCTCCTCCTCACCCGGCGATGAGATGTCATTTGTGAAGAGAACATAAATGTTGTGTCATGCCATGTGCCCCCAATCTGTGAGAGGGTGCACCTGACCAGTGGAGATGTAGGGCAAGAGAAAATATAATAGGGTATGTGGTGCCTAACCCATAGAAAATACTTTTGACATTACCAAAATAAACAGGCTGTTTCATGCTGCCTTGCATGTGCATTGGGTGGAGTTGTTCACTCAGTGACAGAGTTTGAAGCATTGGGTGGTGACCTAAATATCAAGGCATCTAGGGCCATGAGACTGTATATAAGTTTTGGATATGGCCTATAAAAATTAGCATGCAAAGAAATGTTTTGGTCATTGTGAAGAACCTGAAAGGCTTTATCAGATAGGCCAGAGTATATGTGAATGAGGATTTTTGTCATCTGAAAGCAGAGATAGGGTGATGCAGAGCAATGGGCCCATGTGTGTATGTCACTAGAGACAGGACCTATACAGACAAAATATAGCCTTGATGGCTAGAGAAAAAAACTTACTTCCAGCCCTGCCCTGCCGAGCCCACAGCGGCCCAGCCACCTCTTATGTAGGCAAAACCACCGGGGCCTTCTTCTTTAGGTTCTCAATCTATAGGAAGGAAATGGATGAAGAACTTGAGTGTGCACTAACTGTAACTGTGACTTCTGTAATGGCTTGTTGTCATGTTTCTTACTGATGTCTGATGTGGGTAGCATGGTTCTTTGCTCTCCATTAATGTACCAAGAAGAGATGGAATGTCACCTGCACTAAAAGTACAATTGCACAAGCAACCTCCATGAAGGGCCCTAATACCAGTGGTCACTATTAAAGTAGCTGTGCAGAGCAGGCAGTGGGAATACATAGAGGGGACAGTTTTCTGGAGAGTGAAGAACCATACAACAGGCACTAATAATATAGGATGTTGGCTACATGTATTAATCAAGGCCAGAATTGGCTAAAATGTAAGACCTGAATAAATATTTTAACGTATAAAGTTATATGAATCAAAATATGCTTTTTGATATAAATTACATTATAGATTCAGACATTTATCCTAACACCCTAGAGCCCCACCCCAGGCAACAAGTACCTACCCCCAGCCTCTCGAACTCCCATACCAGGCACTAATTACCCACCCCCAGAAACTTGAGTCCCTTCCCAGGTTCTAAGAATGCATCCCATGCTCCTAGAGCCCAACCCTTGACACTAAGTACCCACCTCCAGGCCCTTGAGCCCCCAGTGCAGACACTAAAGACCCATCTCATGCATTATATTATCACTCCCTACCCCTAGAGCCCCACCCCTGGCACAAAGTACCCACCCCAGGCCCTAGATACCAGCCCCAGGCACTACTTACCCTATGTGGGTGGGAGACTCCTCTATTGAAGGCCTGTAAGAGGTCATCCTAGGCCATCCTGTTCTTCCGGTGAGTTTGCCTCATACCAGTGCTTGGGAAGAGATGTCTCTCATTCTGCACCACCAGGGATGCCAAAAGGGCGACATACCTGGTGGTGAAATGGTGCTGGTGGAAGCATTGTGATGAAACACCCACGAAGAACAGGAAGTTCCTCCCTCACGGAAGTGTATCTGAGCTCACATGTGCGTGCATGTATGTGCACATATGGACCACATCGGCACACAGTTCATGCAACTTGCATAGTATGCACAATGCACACGCAGGGATACCCAATAAACTCCTTGGTTTTTGCTCATCCATGTAAAAGTATAACATTTCTTCCATCCCCCCACCCCCATAATCACATAATTTTTCACAGTGAATGATAGAGAGGTCTGGGTT
The DNA here is from genome assembly GCF_901001135.1 of Rhinatrema bivittatum. Classification (NCBI taxonomy): domain Eukaryota; kingdom Metazoa; phylum Chordata; class Amphibia; order Gymnophiona; family Rhinatrematidae; genus Rhinatrema; species Rhinatrema bivittatum. The sequence goes on from NC_042615.1 coordinate 302,381,736, forward strand.
ACCACCTTTTGAGGTGCTCTTACCTGGTTCCCGGCTTGCTGACACCCATATACTAATGATTTTTCGCATGTTATAGAACTGCTCGCCACTATTAGATTTGTTTATATGCTGATCCTTTTTCATTTTTTGATTTGCAATCCATGTAATCCATAATCATACCAGAGCTGCACAGGCACACAAATACACCGCACCGATGCAAGCAATAGAATAAAAAGGCCCCCAAGTCGGTTCTGTCACTTAACTCATGCCCTGCTCGTGGCGCTAAAAAACCTGCACTAGCATTTCTCCTTGCTAGCACGGTTCCCTGCACTGCCTGTGAATAGATTATTTCATCCTTTACATGTTATTTGCATCCACTCGTATAAAATCAGCCACAGGTCTGTAAACAATTTTGTAGGTGTGTATTTTCCGCACCAAAATCCTTATCACATACCCATATAGGCTTTGCATGAGAATCTGCAGGCATAACCACGTGTAACACGCATACTCAAACCCGTGGCAGCTTTAGCACTGCTTATTACATTGGCCCCATAGTATGGAACCGTATGGAATACATTTGTAAATAGAATAGCGTGTGCTGCTGCATTCCCATGAGGGGTAATTTGCATCTGTTTTGGAGGAAGTTTTCCATTGTCTGAAAGTGATTAATTTCTGGATGTTTAGTAATCACCTTATACTGAATATAGCCAAAATGAAGGCTTTATGCTTTTCATGGAAAAATGAGTACCTACTAAATCAAAATATACACAGTATTCCTTTTCTTGGCACCGTAATATAATTTAAAGATATAGTTAGGAACTTGGCTTTTTTTTGTTTGATAGTCGCATTACTTTCAAGCCTCAAATTTGGTATATCATATGTACAGGTTATCATGAGTTGCACCTAGCCCGCCACCTGAGATCAATTTTAAGAGCTTCAGATTTTCATACAATCATCCAGGCCCTTGCACTCACTGCAATTGATTATTGCAATTCCCTTTATGCTGGGGTACAGGGTCTCATCTTTAGGCACAGCAGATTTTAGAGAACTACTCGCTAGCACGCCATGCTTCTGCGGCAATAGCAGTGGCTTCCTATGCCCCAGCGATCGCAATTTAAGGTGCTAGTTTTGGTCTTCAAAGCTTTACAAGGCAATGGTCAACCCTATCTTTCTGAATTATTGCATCAATATACACCTTCTTAACCATTGCGCTCTTCCAATAAAATGCTTTTGGCCCTGCACCCTGTTTGGACGATTCATATGACTGAGACTAGGTGGCACACTTTTTATCATATTGCTCAACACTCTGGAAGGCGTTTCCAGAACCCTTGCATTTCATGAATGATGTTGTGAGGTTCTGCAAGCAGTTGAAAGGTATTCTGTTTAAAGAAGGCTTTTGGAGGCTCTTAATAGGACCTCACTATGGGGGTCATTTATCAAAGTGCTATATGGTGTTTTCGCATGCAAAAAATGCCTTTAATGTGTGTGAAAGCACCATAATGCATGGTGTGATGCAAATGAGATAAAGGGGTGGGAATTTTGGCCAAGTGGGCTGGGCTCACAGTTTTGTGAAGCTGTATTGCATGGTTTTAACATGAATTTTAACTATACCTTTTTCATTTGTGTAAAGCTGTGTGATAGGGCTTTATTGCACAGTGTGATGTTTTCACAAATGCTGTTTTAAGCTCCTGGAAAGCCACCCTAGCCATAATGCCCTCACACTAGATAGGTATTTATATCTCTATGGGAGGCCCACCTAGGAACTTGAGGTTAGGTTTAGGTATTAGTGTAGGGGTTAGGGGCCACTTTGACATTCAAAGTGAGACGTACGAACAGAACAGTGCTCTCTTGTGAAAATTTGATGACCTTCGGAGTGAGGAAACTCACCCAAAGATGAGATTTGTGCAATGTTCTCTCAACCTAACTTGATGTTACCCAGGTAGAGAGTCCAGCAAGCTAGGTTGAGAGAACATTGCACAAATCTCATCTTTGGGTGAGTTTCCTCACTTCGAAGGTCATCAAATCTTTACAAGAAAGCACTGTTTTGTTCGTACGTCTCACTTTGAATGTCAAAGTGGCCTCTAACCCCTACACTAATACCTAAACCCTACCTCGAGTTACTAGGTGGGCCTCCTGTAGAGATATAAATACATATCTAGTGTGCTAGTGTGAGGGCATTATGGCTAGGCTCTCTCTCTGGCACTCTCTCTCACTTACCCCCCCCCCCCAACATGGTTGTAGGAGGGCCCTGATAGCTAGGCTGGCTCTCCCCAGGAGCTTAAAACTACTGAACATAGGTATTAGCACAAATTGCAATAAACTGCCTATTACCATAAAACACACCCCTTTTCCTATCACATGCGATATTTAGTGCATTTTGATAAATCCAGACCTATGTGTTAAGGAAAAGAGTCAGAGTCAAGTAGCCATATGTTATTTTTTTTGCTAAATGTTTTGTTACATTTTGTTAGTAATGTATTTTAAATGCTTGTATATTCAATTTGTATTTCGATGTTCTATTAAAAATTATAATTTGATCCAAGATGGCGGAGAGGTAAGACGTGTGTGAGCATCTCTCCTTCCAGTTTGCCTTACCGTAGTTTGATGCCGCATTCTGGCAGCAAGAAGAGAGCGAGGGAGCGGCTAGCTCTAGAGCCTCCCTCGGCTCTTGCGGTTTTGGGACCAATGGATGCACACATACGCCGGGGAGTTGATACTCCAGGCAGGAGCTCGCTGGCAGCGGATCGGAGGGAAGATGAGTCCGGAAGCAGCCCTGAGCAGTCGTTGATATTCTCACCGGAGGATAGACGCCCGCCTGAAAACCCAGCGCAGAGACACGCTGAGCAACAAAGAGAGGAACCAGAGGTACAACAACTAGGTGCCTCGGGGGTATCCTCTCTAGAGCCTAAGTTGTCGGAAGGAAGTCTCCCCACGATATTACATTCGGGTTCTGAGTCGGGAGAAACACTTGAAGTGGATCAACAAGTGGAGAGAGGAGAGACGCCAGAACTGCTTCGAAATTTGAGAGAGGGGATTTCTGCTAGCATTTGTGAAACTTCTCAAGGGCCGGTTCAATTTGCAGAGCTGGTAAGACCACAAACTTTTACTCTACAGACTATTTGGGAAGCAATAAAAGAAACTAATAGCAATATTCAGCGCCAGATTTTATCAACTGCCAAATCCGTTGAAAACTTAGAAATTAAAATGCTGAATGTTGAAAAAGAGCTTTTGGAAAAAATGAAGAAAATACAATCTATAGATGTAAAAATGGAAAGTTTGAACAATCTTCAAAGTGAATTAATTAAGGAGAATCAAATTCTTCATCAGAAAGTGGAAAATTTGGATAATCAAATGCGTGCTAGACACCTGAGATGCATTAATTTCCCAAAACTGCCATATATGGTGGCTAAAGATCTATGGCGGAAATACATGATTGAAAATTTAAAAATTACTGAAGAGACTCTCCCTATTATATCAAAAGTCTTTTATATCCCACCAAAGAAAAGCATTGAGTCTGACTTAGATAATTTTCAGATACTGGTCCCTAGAGAAACACCAACTATGAATATCTCAGAATTGCTTGAGCAATCGGAAGAAAGTGTAGCTACACCATCAACTTTGATAGTAGTTTTTCTACTTCAATCTGATAGAGAATGGGTTTTTAAGAAATACTTCTCTCATCGAACTGAAACTTTTTTTGGCTTTAAAGTTCAGATATTCCCTGACCTTTCGAGGCAGACGCAGAAAAGGCATCAACAATTTTGTTGTTAAAGCCACAAGTGTTGGAGATGGGTGGATTGTTTTTGTTAAAGTTCCCTTGCAAGTGCTTGGTTAAGTTTCAAAGCAATTCTTATATGTTCTTTCAACCTTCTCAATTAACATCTTTTATTGCTAGTAAAAAAAGTTCTGTTGTATTCTCCTCTCCTGTAACTTGATATGTAAACTTCTAAAGGTGTGTTAAAAGGTCTATTAGAAAAATAACTCACCATATAATTTGATTATTGATGTATACATTTTCCTTAAGGTTGTATGAATCTTGGATCCATATTGTGGGCTATAAAATAGACTACACAGATTTCTATAGTAAGGATTGTAATTGAAATATTATTATTAGATGGAAATATGCTATGATTCCTATTTTGTGCTGTTATTTACTTAATGATTTGAACCATGTGTAGTGTATGTATTTCAATTTCAAGTATTCTTGAATTAAAATTGTAAAAATTGAGAAAAATTATAATTCACCTAGCACATATTGTTACAGGCAAAAAAAACCCAAATATTAAATTAAATAAATAAATAAACAAATAAACAAAGAAATATATGTGGAAGAAGTTTTTCACACACATGAGTTAAGAATTGATGTAGCTGATATGTGTCTTTGGGATAGTTTGCATTAATCAAAATGAAGACAATGATCTATTGGAAGATCCTCCACTTTATGCTTGCAATAAAGAGACAAGCATGTTTGAAAATGTATTATTAGTGACCAGGATTCAGTAGCAGTTTGTGATTAGTTGAATGTATCATGTGATACCTCGTTGAGAGAAGTAGTGGGGAGATGTTATGTCTGACTATGTAGGATTGTGAAAACACCATTGGGAAGTGAGGAACAACTGAAATAATGAGTTTTGAAAGGTGTCATATGTTTTATATCCATATTGGGCCAATGATACACAAGCGTGTTTCCAACTGGCCAACAGGAAGATGCCTCTGACGTAGACATTGCTATGTTTGTGTTTATAGAGACACTGCAGAAAACTCCTGTGAAGAAACGTAAGCTAGCAGCATACACTATGAACTAATGGGTATGCTTCTAAAGCAGAGTAACAAAATACAGGACCGAGTTGAGATTTTCATGCAGTGAAGAAGAAGCGGAAAGTATTTTTCTAGTGGTTTTGAAATTTGAAAAATATGTGAACACTTTATAAAAATATATACAAATGTTATAAATGAAAAATGTTTTTAAGGGACTCTGATTAAAAGTAGGATATGTAACTGTATCTCCACTGTAGAGTGAAAATGCAATTAAATATTTAAAGTATGACCATCGTAATTCAGATGCTAATTACACACGCTACGTGACTTATACTTGAAGACATATTGATGTTTCTTCAAGTATAAGTCACATAGCGTGTGCAATTAGTATCTGAATTACGATGGTCATACTTTAAATATTTAATTGCATTTTCACTCTACAGTGGAGGTACACTCTGGTTGGATTTTAGTTATTTTCACTTTTCTGGTTGCTTTTCTTTTTGGCTATGTGATTGTGTCATGTCCTTGATATGGTTTGTTTCTTTTCCACTTATTCAAGACTGAATGCTGGCAATATAAGGATTATGTGATATATTGACAAAAATGTTGTTTTGCGTGATTAGCGATTAGCGAATGAGTAGAAACAAAATAGGTGAAATAGGCAGATATTGATGGGCCTGGGTATCCTGCAGTAAAACCTGAAGGGGACCAAAGCACAGCGCTGCATGTTTCATTTCTGTAAGTGGTGGTGGCCAAAATGTAACCTGTGTTTTCCATTTTTGTTAATTGCTGTTTCTTCCTTTTCTTTAGTCCTGAGAGGGGAATAATTAAAGAGTGGAGTTGTCTTGGAGGATGAGATGGGTCTCAGATAATATCACACCTGCAGAGCAACAACAGGTCTTACTTTCCATGGCTCTTGTTAAAACCTGGGTCCTACTGGATTTGGTTGGAGTCTGTGTCATGACACATGGTGGCCTAATAGCATCAGCTAATGTTACAACAAAGATATATTTGCTATGTTTAGTATTTGCAATAAAAAATCATTTGCAATTCTCTTGATGTAACATATGAGATCATATGAGGTTTACTGCTTCACATCCAAGGAAGCGCTAGTTCTGTTACTGCACTTTCTGAATGGTTACATTTTATGTGTTCCGACATATAGAAAGTTAATTATTTAAAAGGGGTCTGTGTTTGTCCATGCTCCATCTGTCAGCAAAATATATTTACAAAGAAGGGATGGAACATCACCATATTTGGTTTGCTGGAAGGAAATGGGAATATCTCAGACGTCTGAGAACCAAAAACATTGGGGCCAGTATTTTTGGAGAATTGACCCTTCCAAAAAAATCCCCATTGATATACTTTGGAAGGCACATCTCCTTCCCCACACACCTCCACCCCTGCCTCACACTCCCAAATATAACCCATACACCTCCCATCCTCCCACTCTATCAATCGCTCCCTCCCCCCCAATATATACACACCCCATAAACACATCCTTACAGTCCCCATACACTCCTCTCATGCCCACACATATACCCAATTTCATACACAACCCAACACCTTCAAACAAACCCCCACACACATACAAACACACCAAAACCCCATCATTCACACCCACTACATCCCATCCACACATGCAGACATATCACACATATCCACATAGTTCGTACATCCCCTCTACACACAAACACAATTAACACATGCATACATACACATACAGATATCTGAGAGTTAGAAACATAGAAACATGACTGTAAAAAAGGAACGTTTGGCCTATCCATCAAATTAATTTAGCTTTACAATTCACATCACTCCCTTAGAGATCCCTTGTATTTATTCTATGCGATTTTTTAATTCAGATACCATTTTTGTCTCCACCACCTTCACTGGGAGGCCATTTCATGCATCCACCATCCTCTGTAAAGAAACATTTCCAAAGATTACTCCTGGATCTACCACATTTCAACCTCCTCTCATGAACCCTTGTAGAGTCTCCTTTTCATTGAAAGAGGCTCACCTTCTGTGCATGGAAACCTCTGAGATATTTAAATATCTCTACCATATTTCCCCATCTCTCCTTTCCTCTAGGGTCTACATGTTTAGATCCTTAAGTCTATCCCATATGCTTTAGAATAAAGGCCACCTACCATTTTAGCAACTCTCCTTTTCGACCAACTCCAACTGATTTATATCCTTTTGAATGTGCAGTCTCCAGAATTGAACACAGTATTTCAAATGAGGTCTCACCAGGGACTTATACAGGGGCAATATCAGCTCCCTTTTTCTGCTGACCATTCCTCTTCCTATGCAACCAAGCATCCTTTGACTTGCTGTTGCTTTATCCACCTGTTTGACCACATTAAGATCATTGGATACAATTACCCCTAGATCCTGCTCTTCTTTCATGCTTATAGGAATTTCATCTCCAATATTGTACTTCTCTCTTGGGTTTTTGTAGACTAAATGCATTATTTTCTCTGCATTTTGTAAATATCCTTGTTTCATTCGTATTTATTGCCCTCTAATGACCTTGCTCTGTTATATCTGCTTTTCCCTTTGCCTACACTTTTAATTATTGGTTGTCCTGTTTTCCCCATCCCCTGTTCTTTGTAATTTCCATTTCCATTACTTTATTGTTATAATGTAAACTGATATGATGTGTATTTTAATGTCGGTATAGAAAAACTGTTAAATAAATAAATACATTATTTGGAATTTTTTAGAATTAAATCTTAGTTGCCTAGCCATAGACTATTCCTTGAGCTTCACTAGAACCCACCTCATGTCCTCCACACCTTCCTAGCTGTTTAACCTGTTGCAAACTTTGGTATCATACCAAGGGCACTCAATTTATTTATGTCAACTCTGCGGAACTGTGTCAAGGGCCTTTCTGAAATCCAAGTACATAACATCTAGCACTCTCCTTTGATCCAACTGTCTGTAAACCAATCAAAGAAATTGATCAGATTTATCTGACAAGACCTACCTCTAATGAAACCATGCTGCCTCGGATCTTGCAATCCATTGGATTCCAGAAATTCTATTTTCCTCTATTTTAGCAGTGATTCCATTCATTTTCTCACCAAAGATGTCAGACTAACCAACCTGTAGATCCCAGTCTCTTCCTTACTTATTATAAATAGGAACCATATCCTCCCATCTCCAGTCCTCCGGAACTACTCCCGATTTTAAAGAAGCATTGAAAAGTTCAGCCAGTGGAGCCATAAGACCATTGCAGAAAGACTAAATTAATTCTTTGCTTCTGTATTTACTAATGAGGATGTTGGGGAGATACTGGTTCCAGAGATGGTTTTCAAGGGTGATGAGTTACATGAACTGAACCAAATCACTGTGAACCTGGAAGATGTAGTAGGCTAGATTGACAAACTAAAGAGTAGCAAATCACCTGGACCAGGTGATATGCACCACAGGGTTCTGAAGGAACTCAAAAATTAAATTTCAAATTTATTAGTTAAAATTTGTATCCTATCATTAAAATCATCCATTGTACCTGAAGAATGGAGGGTGGCCAATGTAACCCCTATATTTAAAAAGAGCTCCAGGGCTGATCCAGGAAACTATAGATAAGTAAGCCTGACTTCAGTGTCGGGGAAAAATAGTGGAAACTATTCTAAAGATCAAAATCACAGTGCATAAAGAAAGACATGGTTTAATGGATCACAGTCAGCATGGATTTACCCAAAGCAAATTTTGCCTCACAAAACTGCTTCATTTTTATAAGGGATTAATGAACATGTGGCTAAGAGTGAACAAGTAGAGGTAGTGTATTTCGATTTTCAGAATGCATTGACAAGAAAAGTAAAAAGTCATGGGATAGGTGGCGTGTTGTTTCATGGATTACAAACTGGTTAAAAGACAGGAAACATAGAGTAGGATTAATTGGTCAATTTTCTCAGTGGAAAAGGGTAAACAGTGGAGTGACTCAGAAATCTATACTTGGACCTGTGCTTTTCAATATATTTATAAATAATCTGGAAAGGAACACGCCAAATGAGGTAATCAAATTTGCAGATGATATAAAATTATTCAGAGTAGTTAAATGACAAGCAAATTGTGATAAATTGCAGGAGGAACTTGTGAGACTGGAAGATTGGGCATCCAAAAGGCAGATGAAATTCATTGTGGACAAGTGCAAGGTGATGCATATATGGAAATATAACCCATGCTGTAGTTACACAATGTTAGGTTCCCTATTAGGAGCTACTACCCAGGAAAGAGATCTAGGCGTCATAGTGGATAATACATTGAAATCATTAGTTCAGTGTGCTGATACAGTCAAAAAAGCAAACAGAATGTTGGAAATTATTATGAAGGGAATGGTGAATAAAACAGAAAATGTCATAATGCCTTTGTATTGCTCCATGGTGAGACTGCACCATGAGTACTGTGTACAATTCTGGTCGTCACATGTCAAAAAAGATAATAGTTGCAATGGAGAAGGTACAGAGAAGGGCGATCAAAATGATAAAGGGAATAGAACAGCTCCCCTGTGAGGAAAGGCTAAAGAGGTTAAGGCTGTTCAGCCTGGAGAAGATAAGGCTGAAGGGGGATATGATAGAGGTCTTTAAAATCATGAGAGGTCTAGAATGGATAAATGTAATCAATTATTTACTCTTTCGGATAATAGAAGGACTAGGAGGCACTCCATGAAGTTAGGAAGTAGCACATTTAAAACTAATCGAAGAACATTCTTTTTCACTCAACGCACAATTAAGCTCTGGAATTTGTTGCCAGAGGATGTGGTTAGTGCAGTTAGTTTAGCTGGGTTTAAAAAAGGTTTAGATAAGTTCTTGGAGGAGAAGTCCATTCACTGCTATTAATCAAGTTGACTTAGGGGCGGATTTTCATACTCCGCGAATAGGCCTACTTTTGTTTGCGCTCCAGGCGCAAACAAAAGTACGCTGGATTTTAGTAGATACGCGCGGAGCCGCGCGTATCTGCTAAAAACCTGGATCGGCGCGCGCAAGGCTATCGATTTTGTATAGCCGGCGCACGCCGAGCCGCGCAGCCTACCCCCGTTCCCTCCGAGGCCGCTCCGAAATCAGAGCGGCCTCGGAGGGAACTTCCTTTTGCCCTCCCCTCACCTTCCCCTCCCTTCCCCTACCTAACCCACCCACCCGGCCCTGTCTAAGCCCCCCCCTTACCTTTGTTGGGGGATTTACGCCTCCCGGAGGGAGGCGTAAATCCCCGCGCATCAGCGGGCCTCCTGCGCGCCGGGACGTGTCCTGGGAGTGGGTCCGGAGGGCGCGGCCACGCCCCCGGGCCGTAACCACGCCTCCGGGTCCGCCCCCGAAACACTCCCGGCACGCCCCCTAAACGCCACGCGGTTCGGGCCCGCCCCCAACACGCCCCCCTCGGAGAACCCCGGGACTTACGCGAGTCCCGGGGCTCTGCGCGCGCCGGTGAGCCTATGTAAAATAGGCTCACCGGCGCGCAGGGCCCTGCTCGCCTAAATCCGCCCGGTTTTGGGCGGATTTAGGCGAGCAGGGCTCTGAAAATCCGCCCCTTAGAGAATAGCCACTGCTATTATTAGCATCACTAGCATGGGATCTACTTAGTATTTGGGAACTTGCCAGGTACTTGTAGCCTGGATTGGCCACAGTTGGAAACAGGATGCTGGGCTTGATGGACCCTTGGTCTGACACAGAATGGCAATTTCTTATGCTCTTATGCTATGATTTCTCTAAGCTTGCTTTGTGCCCTTTGATATATTCCATCCAGCCCCATCACCTTATCTACTTTTAGTTAGCTCCTCATGAACACACTTTTCTAAAAATAGATTGAGTTTATCTTGCTTCAAAACTCATTTGTATTCATTTATATGGTTCTTCTCCTGGCCCTTGCACAGTGAACACCAAACAGAAATATTTGTTAAGCAATTTTGCTTTTTCCTCCTCTTCTACATATTCTTCCCCTTCACCTTTGAGTCTCACAATGCCACTTTTGCACTTCCTTCTATCACTATCATATGAAAAAATCTTGTCCCCCTGTTTTATTGTATTTGCTGTTTTTTAGTTGAATGTTTAAATTCCTGACTATATGCCCAGCTTCTCAGCTTTTCCAGATATTGTCGACTGTTTTCCTCTTTTTGCAATCTCTTGTAGCTTTTCTCCCTTGCATTTTCAGCTACTTCTTTAGAAAACTATAGTGGCCTCTTTTTCCTCTTTCCTTTATTTACTTTTTTAATAAAAGGGTTAGTTGACGTTATAATGTCTCCTTTAAATTTTGTCCACTGCTCTTCTGTTTTCTCTAGATTTTCTCATTCAGCTAACGATTCCTTGAGGTACTCCCCCATTTTTAAAAATGAGAAATTACTACTTACCTGATAATTTCTTTTTCTTTAGTATAGACAGGTGGATCCAGAACAAGTGTGTTATGCACCTCTACCAACTGATGGAGACAGAGCATAGCTGACATCACAGTATATATACCCCTGCAGTGACATCAGCCCGCCAGTATTCTCTGCAAAAGCCAACTGTGGACAGACTAATAAAACTTGATTATTAATAGGGATGTGAATCGTTTTTTGATGATTTAAAATATCGTCCGATATTTTTTAAATCGTCATTAATTGTTAAAGATTGCGATACAATAGAAATTCCACCGATTTATCATGAAAAAATCGTTAATCGGGTTAGTGCACACTAACGGGTAGGGGTGTGCATTCGGTCCCTACGTATTGGCAATCCGCAATGGATGTGCCAATATTCGTTGTATTCGTGGGGAAGCGATTCCCCACGAATACAACAAATTTTCGCCGAATTATTCGGCTGCCAATTTAAACAACCCTCCCACCCTTCTGATCCCCCCAAGACTTACCAAAACTCCCTGGTGGTCCAGCGGGAGGGTCCGGGATCCATCCCCTGCACTCTCACACCCTTGGTACGTTTCAAAATGGCGCCGGTACCCCTGTGACATAGTAAGGGCAAGGCTATCGGCGCCATTTTGATTCCTGGCACCCCGACGGCACGAGTGCAGGAGATTGTTTCCAGACCCCCGCTGGACCCCCAGGGACTTTTGGCCAGCTTGGGGGGGGGCTCCTGATCCCCACAAGCCTTGCCAAAAGTCCAGCAGGGGTCCGGGAGCGACCTCCTGCACTCGGGCCGTATTGCCAGTATTCAAAATGGCACCGGCGCTACCTTCGCCCTCACTATGTCACAGGGGCCGACCGTCGGCCCCTGTGACAGTGACATATTCACATTTACCCATTCTAGACCTCTCATGATTTTAAACACCTCTATCATATCCCCCCTCAGCCAACTCTTCTCCATGCTGAAAAGCCCTAACCTCTTTAGTCAAATTCCCAATTTGATAGAAGGGAATTTGATAGAAGGTTTCAACTATTAAGAAGAGGAATTGAATCATCCGAGCCATCTGAAAACACTATTTAAAATTACAGAGGGGTGTTATTCATTAAGTTCAAGAACTGAATCTCCTGTAATAATAGTATATCTACAAACTTTAGGTGTTGGTTTTATTGAGATGGGTGGGTATATTGTGGGTTTGTATGAATGGGGGATGGATGTGTGGGGGTTATAGGGATTTTAAGATGTGTTGAACATTTCTGGCATGTCCAACAGGATAATGTTGATACTATGTGATTAATATATGTAATGAAGATTATAATTCATGTAAAGAAATAAAGAATTGAAATGCATAGAGTGTATCCTGGATGCTAGAATTAATGCGGTAAAAAATTAATGAATAGATTTTAAAAGGATTTTTGATCAACTCAAGATAGCTGAAAATCAGAAACTGTCAAAATACAAAAGGATCCAGCTATGTAAAGAACTCAATGTAAACTTACTTGGCAACCGTCATACATAGCCTCAGTAGTATATTGGCTTATGGTGTCAAGCCCTTGCAACTCTGGGCTTGAATAATCATAGGTTGCTGTAAGAATTTAAGAACCAAACACTGTGTGAAAACTACAAATGTTAGCTCTTAACGTTTTCCACCAGCCAGGGGAGAAATATCTTACTACCTGAAGTGCACGCTCCAACACGGCAGTGTTTCGGAGTGTCAGACTCCTTCCTCAGGGAACTTCAGGGAGGTAATTTGCTGGTGTAATTTTTGAAACGATGTTTATGGTCAATCAAAAAGCGGTGCAAGACACTGGCTGAAATCGATGCCCCAAAAAAGTGAGCAGCCTTGCCGAGATCCTTGCCGCGAATCGTTTTCGTACGGAAAATGGCGCCGGCAGGAGATCGACTGCAGGAGGTTGTTCAGCGAGGCGCCGGAACCCTCGCTGAACGACCTCCTGCAGTCGATCTCCTGCCGGCGCCATTTTCCATACGGAAAATGGCGCCGGCCATACGCGTATGGCCGGCGCCATTTTCCGTACGAAAATGATTCGCGGCGGGAAATCGCTCCCTGACCCCCGCTGGACCTCCAGGAACTTTTGGCCAGCTTGTGGGGGGCCTCCTGACCCCCACGAGACTTGCCAAAAGTCCAGCGGGGGTCCGGAAGGACCTCCTGCCGTCCAATCGTGTTCGTCTATGGCCGCCGCCATTTTTCGCCGCCATTTTGGAAAATGGCGCCGGCTGAAGACAACAAGATTGAGGAGCAGGAGCCCGTTCCGGACCGCTGCCGTTCCGGACCGCCGCTGGACCCGCAGGTTATTTAAGTCATTTGGGGGGGGTTCGGGAGGGTGGGGTATTTAATTTAAAGGGTCGGGGTGGGTTTTAGGGGGTTTTAATGTGCCGGTTTTGCGATTTTTCGATTTTTCGATTTTTCACGATTTTTCACGATATTTTACCCCCCCAAACGGCAACAATACGATTCCCTCCCCCTCCCAGCCGAAATCGATCGTTAAGACGATCGAGGACACGATTCACATCCCTAATGCATATGTTATGCATGAAGAGAGAGAGAGAGAGAGAGAGAGACTTTATAAGGTTCAGTTTATATATGGACCATTGTAAGGTGGCACTTTGATTCAGCGTGAGTTTTCAGGAGATGGGTTGGGATTGGAGTGGTGGTGATGGTGTTACAGACACATTCAGAGGTATCTCTTGTAAAATTGACATCATTAAAGAATTTTAGATCTTATAAGTGATGAAAACTCTAACAAGAGTAGTTGACTTGTTCACTGCAGTCTCTGCTAGCTGGATTGTACAAATCAACTCCTTTTCATCACATTTAAGATCTAAAATTCTTTAATGATGTCAGTTTTAAGAGGGATTCCTCTGCATGTGTCTGTTATACCACCACCTCCAACCCCAACCCACCTCCTGGAAATTCACCTCAAATCAAAGTGCCCTCTTACAATGGTCCATATATAGAATATCAAACTGGGCCTTAAAGAGTCTCTTTTGCTCTCTCTCTCTCTCTCTCACCAAGGAGCTATAGCAAAGTTACATTGTCAGTTCTGGCCCTGCCTCTGGAATGCCCATGCCTTGCCCCTTTTCCATCTACTTTTTCTGGGCGTGCATACATCAATGTACACGTGCCCTTCCAGCTATTTAAAATTCACATAGCTCCCATGTGGCCAACTTATGCGCATTTGTGGCCATTTTTGCGTGCACAAGGCTTTTAAAATCTACCTCTAAGTATATCCTAAAAATATTTCATCATGATAATCAGTTATTACAGCTCAAGTAAAGATATATTGCTTCATAAAACAAAGAAAAACAGTATCTAAGTAAGACTACCACCATGGAACAAGAACTTATGCATAAATTCTTAGCACTTCGGGCCCTAAAATGAAAGGTTGTAGATGTCATTTTTGTTGCAAGCTTGCAATATTCCCCATCATCACTAATATGTATAGTTCTCCCATCACAACATTCTGGAAGCTGCCATTGAATTAAAACCTCTGAACTTCCATCACTAAATCAGATGTGAGTTTATAGATTAATACCTGATATAAGATGAATAAAACTTCAAATTAAATAAAAGAAACTGTATGATGGGAAGAAATCTCTCTCTATAATTTCTGAAGCAAAAAACAGAAAGTTAAGAAGGAAGCTTATCTTATCTCTTATATCAGATCTCCGTATAAATAGCAGCAAACATCTATGTTGTTCAAAGATCAAAGCACTCAGAAAACTAATTGTGTGTTTCAACTCATTCTGCCATTAATGCTGTAATCCAGGGGTGCTAAAACCAGTCTTACAGGGTCTCCAGCCAGTCAGGTTTTCAGGATATCCCTAATAAATATGCATGAGAAATATTTGCATGCACAGGAGGTAGTGCATGCCAGCTTGATTGAGACTCACAGCCAATAAGAAGCTAAGAACAAAGATTTCTTATAAAAAATGTTTGAAATGCATATATAAAAAACATTTGATAAAAATGGATTCAGGACTGATGATTATATAAATATAGCCAAGGCAATGATATAATTGTTCAAATGAGATATAATGAACCTTTCAATATTTATAAATTAATTCAAGAACATTCAAGAGTCTGAATAGATTATCATTTAAACAAGCTAATTTAATAAAAACAGCCCTTTAAATTACAGGAAATCCCTCGGCGTCGCGCACCGGGCGTCGCGCGTCCGAAGGGGCGCGACCAAAGGGGCCTGCCCCTTAGTGCGCCCCTTTGTGGCCCCAGGACCCAGGGCCTACTACATTATATGCAGTTTCCCCCTGCCCCTCGTCCTCTCCCTATCACTTCACTCCAGATCTCTTCAAACAAACAGCCTAATTACTTATCAACAGTCATCAAACCCCTCCTTACAATCACCTAGATAAACACCCCAGTCATCACATCTCAGCACTCCTGAGCCTGTTCCAGCATTCATCCAGTGTGATCCAGCATTCATCCTTCCCAGCTCATCCAGTGTGTTCCAGCATTCATCCTTCCCAGCTCATTCAGTGTGATCCAGCATTCATCCTTCCCAGCTCTCATCCCGCCAGCATTCTCTCTACCCGTTCTAGCATTCATCCAGTGTGATCCAGCAGTCAGCCTTCCCAGCTCATCCAGTGTGTTCCAGCATTCATCCTTCCCAGCTCATTCAGTGTGATCCAGCATTCATCCTTCCCAGCTCTCATCCCGCTAGCATTCTCTCTACCCGTTCTAGCATTCATCCAGTGTGATCCAGCAGTCAGCCTTCCCAGCTCATCCAGTGTGTTCCAGCATTCATCCTTCCCAGCTCATCCAGTGTGATCCAGCATTCATCCTTCCCAGCTCATTCAGTGTGATCCAGCATTCATCCTTCCCAGCTCTCATCCCGCCAGCATTCTCTCTACCCGTTCTAGCATTCATCCAGTGTGATCCAGCAGTCAGCCTTCCCAGCATTCTCCCAACCTCCCCACGCACTCATCCAATTTCAGTCAACCTCTCAACTACTTCCTACCCAACACAGCAGTTCAGAATGACACAGAGATTTCTGATCCCTATTCTTCAACACAACCCACTCACCATAGGAAAAGCCTCTATGCTTCACCGTTCTCGCAACTACAAATCCCTCATCCCAATTATGATATCACCTATTACCCAATTACTAGGACTAACCCTATTTTCCCTAACGCTATTTAATGCACAATTCCTCTCAAAAAAATCTCTGATTCTCAATGACTATCTCGTAGACTCCAATCCAGACATTTGTGCCATAACAGAAACTTGGCTCAAACCAATGGATATCGCAATAATAAATCAACTCCCCACCCACCTCTATGATTTCTTCTCCCTCCCTCGTCTCAAAAAAATGGGAGGGGGCATTCTTCTGGCAGCCAAAAAAGATCTGAGATTTTCCCAACTCCCAGCAAAATCAGACTCTAAACTAGAAATAGGACTTTTCAAATCAGCCCAAATCCAAGTCCTACTCGTCTACGCCCCACCGGGCCTTCTTGAATCAGATGCCTCCCCCATAGTAGAAATAATTGCAACACACCTGAATCTGGAATCCCCGGCTATAATTTTAGGAGATTTTAATTTACATGTCGACAACCCTACGCTCACAATCAACTGCGAGGCTTTTCTCACCGCTCTCTCAGCCATGGGCTTCAAGCAGATCGTCAACAAGCCCACCCACAAAGCTGGCCACACCCTGGACCTCATCTTTGTAAACACTGGGATTAATTACACTTCCCCCCCACCCATTTGTTCTATGGTCCCATGGTCAGATCACTCTCTAATCACCGCCACATTCACTCTGACAGAAACCAGGAAAACTCCCCCTTCTAAATCCTCATTTCTCTACAGAAGAACTTGCTCTTCCGACGACCTCAGCAACCAGCTCGCTTCAGAGCTTCCACACATCGACCTCTCTGACCCCAACTCAGCTATCCTTTCCTGGAATAACATCACTGAGGCAGTAGCAAATAAACTATGTCCTCTTTCATCAAAAAAACTAAACCCAAACTCAGCAAAAAGACAACCGTGGTTCACAAACAACCTTCGCAAACTCAAACAAAGCCTAAGGCAGAAAGAAAACAAATGGCGTAAGGCCCCCTGCCCCAGCACTCTAGCCGCCTAAAAACTAGCTCTCCATCACTACAGGAAATCCACTCTAAGTTCTAAAAGGGATTACTACGCTCACAAGATCCATGACCTTGTATTCGACGCGAAAGCTCTTTTTGCTTACGTTTCGAACCTGACACAAATCAACACTCCAGATATTCCCAAAGACCTAGCTCAATCCAAAGCTGAGGAATTGGCTATTTTCTTCCAAGACAAAATATCCAACCTTCTAAAGCGATTGACCCCTAGCAACACCTCTCTCACTAATGTACCTCAGCCACTAAACAAAGGAATCTCCTTTGAATCATTCGAACCCATCACGGCCTCTGAGATCCATCTGTTACTTAAAAAAATGAAACCTTCCTCCCACCCCTTTGACCAAATACCAACCAAGCTCCTCCTACTAATACTGGACACTATCTCCAAAACACTGACAGACATAATAAACTGCTCTTTATCCTGAGGACTGTTTCCTGAGGACCTTAAACTAGCTTCTCTTAAACCGCTTCTAAAGAAACCGAATCTAGACCCCAAGGACCCCAATAACTACCGCCCAATCTCCAATCTTCCATTCATTGCCAAGATCATGGAAAAGCTTGTCAACACACAACTCTCCAACTACATTGAAGATCACAAAATACTAGGGATGTGAATCGTTTTTCAATGATTAAAATTATCGTCCGATAATGTTAATATCGTCTTAAATCGTTATAGAACACGATACAATAGAAATTCTAACGATTTATCGTTAAAAATGGTTAAATCGTGTTAGTGCGCACTCACGGGAGTTAGTGCGCACTAACTGAAAATGATACAAATAAACACTTTCCAGGTCACTGAAGGTCAGTTAGGAATGAATATGTGTTCCTATTGGCTGGCTGCCCTCTTATCTATTGATGTTACCAAGGTTACCACTGAGGTGATGGTTGGGGGGATGGGAAATGGAACTGGAAACTCACGAACACCAACAGAAAATGAAACAAAGTGTTCACACTTCCCAGGTCAGTAAAGGTCACTTAGGAATGAATATGTATTCCTATTGGCTGGCTGTGCTCTTATCTATTGATGTTACCAAGGTTAACACTGAGGTAATGGTTGGGGGGATGTGAAATGGAAACAGTTGGAAGCTTGACAAAAAAAGTAATGTGATGATCAGCACTCACGTGACTAGAACTTGTTTGTTTATTATTTTTGTTAGCAGGCACCTGAAATGCTAGTGCATGTTGAATTTGCCAATCACTGTGCATTTTAGAAAGGTGGTCCTGGCTGGAACTGTACACAGTTCAAATATATGTAATTGATTGTTGGTAAGTGTATTTTTTAAGTAGCCACACTGGCACCAGTATGTTTACTTTTCCTCCTACTTAACTCACTAGCTCAGCTTTGTAAGAAGGGCTTATCTGCTTGTGTGTTGCTTTTGTTTGGTGTGAGGAGAGCAGAAACATCAGATCTTTATTCAATCTACTACAGTCATCTCTTACAGTGCCCTATCCCTATTAATACCAGGAGTGTTGTGATCTTCCTGCACACACAGTGCCCTAACCCTGGCACCAGGGGTGTTGTGATTTTCCTGCACACAGTGCCCTAACCCTGGCACCAGGGGTGTTGTGATCTTCCTGCACACACAGTGCCCTAACCCTGGCACCAGGGGTGTTGTGATCTTCCTGCACACACAGTGCCCTAACCCTGGCACCAGGGGTGTTGTGATTTTCCTGCACACAGTGCCCTAACCCTGGCACCAGGGGTGTTGTGATCTTCCTGCACACAGTGCCCTAACCCTATTAATACCAGGACTGCTGTGATCTTCCTGCACACAGTGCCCTAACCCTGGCACCAGGGGTGTTGTGATTTTCCTGCACACAGTGCCCTAACCCTGGCACCAGGGGTGTTGTGATCTTCCTGCACACCGTGCCCTATCCCTATTAATACCAGGGGTGTTGTGATCTTCCTGCACACAGTGCCCTATCCCTATTAATACCAGGGGTGTTGTGATCTTCCTGCACACACAGTGCCCTAACCCTGGCACCAGGGGTGTTGTGATTTTCCTGCACACAGTGCCCTAACCCTGGCACCAGGGGTGTTGTGATCTTCCTGCACACAGTGCCCTATCCCTATTAATACCAGGAGTGTTGTGATCTTCCTGCACACACAGTGCCCTAACCCTGGCACCAGGGGTGTTGTGATTTTCCTGCACACAGTGCCCTAACCCTGGCACCAGGGGTGTTGTGATCTTCCTGCACACAGTGCCCTAACCCTATTAATACCAGGAGTGTTGTGATCTTCCTGCACATAGTGCCCTAACCCTGGCACAAGGGGTGTTGTGATCTTCCTGCACACAGTGCCCTAACCCTGGCACCAGGGGTGTTGTGATTTTCCTGCACACAGTGCCCTAACCCTGGCACCAGGGGTGTTGTGATCTTCCTGCACACAGTGCCCTAACCCTGGCACCAGTGGTGTTGTGATCTTCCTGCACACAGTGCCCTAACCCTATTAATACCAGGACTGTTGTGATCTTCCTGCACACAGTGCCCTAACCCTGGCACCAGGGGTGTTGTGATTTTCCTGCACACAGTGCCCTATCCCTATTAATACCAGGGGTGTTGTGATCTTCCTGCACACACAGTGCCCTAACCCTGGCACCAGGGGTGTTGTGATTTTCCTGCACACAGTGCCCTAACCCTGGCACCAGGGGTGTTGTGATTTTCCTGCACACAGTGCCCTATCCCTATTAATACCAGGGGTGTTGTGATCTTCCTGCACACAGTGCCCTATCCCTATTAATACCAGGAGTGTTGTGATCTTCCTGCACACACAGTGCCCTAACCCTGGCACCAGGGGTGTTGTGATTTTCCTGCACACAGTGCCCTAACCCTGGCACCAGGGGTGTTGTGATCTTCCTGCACATAGTGCCCTATCCCTATTAATACCAGGAGTGTTGTGATCTTCCTGCACACACAGTGCCCTAACCCTGGCACCAGGGGTGTTGTGATTTTCCTGCACACAGTGCCCTAACCCTGGCACCAGGGGTGTTGTGATCTTCCTGCACACAGTGCCCTAACCCTGATACCAGTCTGAGACAGCTCCCTCCCTGCATTACTAGTGAGAGGCTGGCTTCACAGACAGGGGGGAGCTGCCTGACCCTCACTCCTGACTTCCCCCATGTCCCAGCTAGTGAATAGTGTGTGGGTGAGGGGGGGGAGGATGGTGAAGTCTGAGACAGCTCCCTCCCTGCATTACTAGTGAGAGGCTGGCTTCACAGACAGGGGGGAGCTGCCTGACCCTCACTCCTGACTTCCCCCATGTCCCAGCTAGTGAGTGGTGTGTGGGTGAGGGGGGGGGGGGGAGGATGGTGAAGTCTGAGACAGCTCCCTCCCTGCATTACTAGTGAGAGGCTGGCTTCACAGACAGGGGGGAGCTGCCTGACCCTCACTCCTGACTTCCCCCATGTCCCAGCTAGTGAATGCTGTGTGGGTGAGGAGGGGGGGGAGGATGGTGAAGTCTGAGACAGCTCCCTCCCTGCATTACTAGTGAGAGGCTGGCTTCACAGACAGGGGGGAGCTGCCTGACCCTCACTCCTCCGGGGTATTGTGATCTTCCTGCACACAGTGCCCTATCCCTGATACCAGGGGTGTTGTGATCTTCCTGCATGCAGTGCCCTATCCCTATTAATACCAGGAGTGTTGTGATCTTCCTGCATGCAGTGCCCTATCCCTGATACCGGGATGTGTGCAAGAAGATCCCAACACCCCCGGTATCAGGAATAGGGCACTGTGTGCAGGAAGATCACAACACCCCTGGTATTAGGATAGGGCACTGTGTGCAGGAAGATCACAACACTCCTGGTATTAATAGGGATAGGGCACTGAGTACATGAAGATCACAACACCCCTGGTGCCAGGGATAGGGCACTGTGTGCAGGAAGATCACAACACCCCTGTAGTCAGGATTAGGGCACTGTGTGCAGGAAGATCACAACACTCCTGGTATTAATAGGGATAGGGCACTGAGTACATGAAGATCACAACACCCCTGGTGCCAGGGATAGGGCACTGTGTGCAGGAAGATCACAACACCCCTGTAGTCAGGATTAGGGCACTGTGTGCAGGAAGATCACAACACTCCTGGTATTAATAGGGATAGGGCACTGTGTGCAGGAAGATCACAACACCCCTGGTGCCAGGGTTAGGGCACTGTGTGCAGAAAGATCACAACACTCCTGGTATTAATAGGGATAGGGCACTGTGTGCAGGAAGATCACAACACTCCTGGTATTAATAGGGATAGGGCACTGTGTGCAGGAAGATCATAACAACCCTGGTGCCAGGGTTAGGGCACTGTGTGCAGGAAGATCACAATACTCCTGGTATTAATAGGGATAGGGCACTGTGTGCAGGAAGATCACAACACTCCTGGTATTAATAGGGATAGGGCACTGTGTACATGAAGATCACAACACCCCTGGTGCCAGGGATAGGGCACTGTGTGCAGGAAGATCACAACACCCCTGGTGCCAGGGTTAGGGCACTGTGTGCAGGAAGATCACAACACTCCTGGTATTAATAGGGATAGGGCACTGTGTGCAGGAAGATCACAACACTCCTGGTATTAATAGGGATAGGGCACTGTGTGCAGGAAGATCACAACACCCCTGGTGCCAGGGTTAGGGCACTGTGTGCAGGAAGATCACAACACTCCTGGTATTAATAGGGATAGGGCACTGTGTGCAGGAAGATCACAATACCCCTGGTATCAGGGTTAGGGCACAAGTTCTAGTCACATTGACTGAGCACATTACTTGTTTTGTCAAGCTACCAACTGTTTCCATTTCCCATCCCCCATATACTGTCAGTGGGAAGCTTGGTAACATGAATAAATAAGAGGGCAGCCAATAGGAATACATATTCATTCCTAAACTGACCTTAACTGACCTGAAAAGTGTCAAATTGTATCATTTTCAGTTAGTGCGCACTAACTCCCAGTTAGTGCGCACTAACTCTTTTTATCGATTTTTTAACTAAAAAATCGTGCCTAACATGATTTTCTTGCCCTGCCACACGATTTCTATCGTTAAGACGATATGGAAAACGATTCACATCTCTACAAAATACTATATCCCTCCCAATATGGATTCCGTAAAGCTTTAAGCACTGAAACTCTACTCATATCCCTGACAGACCACATCATCATGGGTCTCAACAAAGGCCAATCCTTTCTACTTATTCTCCTAGATCTATCGGCTGCTTTTGACACCGTCGACCACTCCATCCTCCTCAATCAACTGTCAAACATAGGAATAACAGGATCTGTACTATCCTGGTTCAAAACATTCCTCAGCAACAGAGGCTATAAGGTCAAAATCCATAATAAAGAATCATCCCACTATACATCATCTCTAGGAGTTCCGCAAGGTTCCTCCCTTTCCCCAACGCTCTTTAACATTTACCTTCTCCCACTCTGCCAACTGCTAACCTGCTTGAAACTTACACATTTCCTATACGCCGACGATGTGCAAATATTGTTTCCCATTAAAGAAACTATCTCTAAAACACTTGAATTTTTAGACATTTGCCTTCGAGAGATCAATTTCCTTCTCACTAGTCTAAATCTGATATTAAATACAGCCAAGACGGAACTTCTTTTAATCTCCCCAGAAAATAGTAACCTCTCTCTGTATCTTCCAACCAACCTTCGTACCACCCAAACAAGGGACTTAGGAGTAATTATAGACAACCATCTCAACTTAAAATCCTTCATCAAGCAAACAACAAAAGACGGCTTCTACAAACTATAGGTTCTGAAGAGAATCAAACCTCTCCTTCACCTGCGAGACTTCAGAACGGTACTTCAAGCAGTAATTTTTTCTAAGATAGACAATTGTAATTCTATCTTACTTGGTCTCCCTTCCGCATACATTAAACCCCTTCAGATGCTCCAGAACTCGGCTGCGAGAATTCTGACCAACACGAGGAGAAGAGATCACATATCTCCCATTCTGAAGAACTTACATTGGCTGCCAATACACTTCGGAATTATCCACAAATCCATCACCATCATCTACAAAGCTATCCAACACCATGCTATGCTTGATCTACAAATCCCACTCAGACGACACACCTCCACTAGACCCATCAGAGAAGCTTACAGAGGATCACTTCTCGTCCCTTAAACCAAAGCTACTCACCATTTAACGTTTAGACACTGAGCCTTCTCCATTGCTGGACCATCAATATGGAATTCTATTTCCCCCGGATCTGAGACAAGAACCATGCCTATCCACTTTCAGAAAAAGGCTCAAGACTTGGCTGTTTAAGCAGGCCTTCCCAGACTCCGTTTGAATGACAACAACATCCTCTAAGAGACTTCACAATATAATTTAAATATTTATTCCTTAACTGATCAGTCATCTTGCTCTAATCCTTCCCCACAGTTAAACTTTATCCTGTTTTAATGCAACTTTACGACCTTACACTTGTTAATGTTCTGCTCTAATTCAGCTCTAATTCTTTCCCACAGTTAAACTTTACCCTGTTTTATGTAACTTTACGACCTTCGCACTTGTTAATGTTCTGTTATTTGACTCACTCCCCCTGTTATCTGTAAACCAGCATGATGTGATTTTTAATCACGAATGCTGGTATAGAAAAACTCTAAATAAAAAAATAAATAAAAATAATACAAGCTGGAAGTTATATTCATTTTGACTAAAGATAATGGGGTGGAACTGAGTTGTGTGTATCACTGCATTGTCTCTGTCACTTTCTGAATAGATCTAACAAACTAGAAGATAAACAACTACTAATCCCATCTCCAATAAAGTGTGCTTATCTACTATGATATATTTATAGAATCCTGTTCCGTGAATGCCAAATATAAAAAGTTAGGCTGAGTGGTTATATATTATGTCATAGAACACTCACACATAATCTTGTAAAAGCAAAACTTTGTTTACTAAATATAATGAATAATAGGTAGAAAATTGTATAAGCAGCAAAGACAATATAAAAAATAAATATCAGCAATAAGCACACATCATCACCATAAATATTACACAGATTAATCAAGACAATTGTTTATTGCAATAACACAGATAAAAATAAAGAAAAAGAGTTTATATAGGGAAATATTTTTCTCATAGGCCTTCCTGTCTACAAGATAGCATTTTCACAAAAAAACAGAAGGCTAGTCGACACTGGGAACTCTACAAACCAGCTGTTCGCTCTCTGTCTGTGGCTCATTCAAAGAAACCCTGCATAGTAATTCCTTATATTATCATTTTCCTGGCTTTATTCCAGGGTCTGCAAGTTAGATGTTCTGTTTCTCACTCATAGCTCTGACATTAGCCAGGCCAGCTGCAATTCATTAAGCTATGGCAATTAAAGAGCCTGGTACTGCTTGTCAGGCAGTGCCTGTCTCCCAAAAGGTTCAAACACAGACCTTTACCAGCCTTATCTCTTAGAATAACAAACGTGTTCCTTGCTCTTATCTCAGTGCCTGTTATTGAGTAAGAAAAGAAGAAAAAAAAACCAGATACAATTTAAAAATATCTTATGCTGAGCTATGCTATATATATATATATATATATATATATATATCAGATCTCCATATAAATAGCAGCAAACATATATATATATATATATATATATATATATATATATATATATATATA
This sequence comes from Rhinatrema bivittatum, assembly GCF_901001135.1. NCBI lineage: Eukaryota > Metazoa > Chordata > Amphibia > Gymnophiona > Rhinatrematidae > Rhinatrema > Rhinatrema bivittatum. Next base: position 302,406,577 of record NC_042615.1, read on the forward strand.
TATATATATGTGTGTTCAGATACAAGAGGTGGAAATAATTATTGTCCATTGATGTTTGGTCTCATTGAAAAGTATTCCCCTGAAGAAGCCAGTTTTGGCGAAACGAGGTCCTTGTCGGGATAGAAGATAGAAGCAGCTTAATGGAATACACCATCAAGAAAAAGTTAACAAATACATGAAGGATTGTAATTTGAATAATTGAGATGTTTTTTTAAAAAAAACACATATGGTGTATTTAATATGAATGACCAACTATTACATCAATGTGGTTAAACATTAAGTTCGGTAAGGGTAAGATTCAGATAAGAAGTAGGAGTAGGTTGAGGGATATAATCATATGGACTTAACATTTATTCCTGAAATAATTAATGATAGATTCAAAATGCACTTTATGATGTGATGATGAGATACTCTTGTTAATTTTTCAATAAACAGTAATAATTTTATGAAATATTATGTTTGTGAGAGGGGTCATTGAAAAATAAGGGTGCTTGCTTTTCTCCAAAAAATAAAAAGGTTGTTTTTTTTTTTGGGGGGGGGGAGGGGGTTGTATACATTATAGTTACAGCACTGGTGGAGATATTGGCCAAAAAATTTTTGATAGCTCTATATATATATATATATATACAGTGAGAGTGAGAGAGAGATAGATATATAAATATATTTATAGAGATATAGATATATATATATAGATCCACGTTTATCAATTATTGGGGCCTTTTTTGATCCATAGCTAACCCCCATTTTCATGTCAAAATGTTTTTCTGAGAATCTAGCTAACTGACTAAAATAATATTCTCACACTGACCTCGTCTCTGGCAGCAGCACCTCCATATAGGTCTTAGTGGATAGATTTTCTAAGATACTCATTTCCTCCTGGGTCTCCCATCCATGCCTGAACTGGCTAAATTCTTTGTTGAACAGATATTTTGGCTGCATGGGCTTCCTCTTCACATCCTCTCAGACTGAGGGGTTCAGTTCACAACCTGCTATTGGAAAGGTTTGTGCAAGAAATTTGGAATTACATTGGATTTTACCTCAGCTTACCACCCCCAGAGCAATGGGCAAACCAAGCAGATAAATCAAAGTCTCAAGGCCTTTCAATGAGCTTATATGAACCTATGGCAGGATAACTGGGCCTCCCTCCTCCCATGGGCTGAATTCTTACATAATAACCACGTGAACAGTTCCAGAGTCATCACCCTTCTATATCATGTTTGGATGCCATCCTTGTACACCCAGACCTGTCCCGGTTTCAGGCTCCTGTCCAGCTGTTAATTTGATGGGCTGGGAACTCCAGAAACTGTGGCAGAAGACACAATGTCTTCTAAAGTAAGCAGCCAAGTGTTTAAAAAAACACGCCGACAAGAAACATTGTCCCATGTCTCAGCTTCACCCAGTAAGCCTAGTTTGGCTCAGCACTAAGAATCTATGATTGAAGATGCCATCTCTGAAGTTCACACTGAATTTGTGGGTCCAGACCAGACATCTGAACACCAGGAGCCCCTGAAATAGGCTCCGAACCCCACCGCACCAGCAGTGTAGAGCTCTACGTCGTGACTAGATACTGCCTCCCCTTGGCACCTGTTAGAATGTAAGATATCCTACATTTACTTACCTTAGTCTATGTGCCTATTTGTAAACCGTTGCGGTGGTATATAACTTAGCGACGGTATAGAAAAGTTTTTAAATAAAAAAAAAAAAAAATACAGTGAGCAGCCATTGAAATCAGCCAAGAAGCGGTCCTCACGCAACCACCGAGTAATGCGAATCCAATGTCCACTTTTTCCACAATCCAGACATACTATGACTCAGCCTACGGATGAATACCCTAGCCATAAGGATCATGCAAAGATAAGACTCCCCACCAACGACTGCATCTGACGCAGTGTCATCTTCTTGGCCTGCACTGCCTGGGATACAAGAACTCATAACGCCGCTACCTTGGTAGCCGGCAGCTGCGAGATCATCACAACTGAGTCCAACTCGATGCCCAAGAAAGACAAACAAGTACAAGAACCCTCCGTCTTGCCAGCAGCTAGGGGAATCCCAAATTCTGCCGCCGTACTCTGGAAACACTGCAATAACTGCATACATGATGCCGAAGCTGCCTCCCCCACTAACAGGAAGTCGTTCAGGTAATGAACAAGGGTAGCCATCCCGGATCGTACCGCCACCACCCAATGCACAAAGGTGCTGAAGGCTTCGAAATAAGCACACGCAATGAATCATCCCATAGGCAGGCACCTGTCATAGTAGAACTCATCCTGAAATCGAAAAACTAGCAACGGAAAACATTCAGGGTGGATTGGGAGAAGCCTGAAGGCCGACTCGATGTCCACCTTAGCCATCAAGGCCCCCACGCCACAATGACGAACCATGGCCACTGCCGACTCGAAGGACACGTATCGCACCGAACAGAGATCCCTCGGAATGTAATCATTAACCGACTTGCCCTCCGGGAAGGAAAGGTTGTGAATCAACCGGAACTTACTCGGATCCTTCTTCGGAACTACCGCCAAAGGGGAGAAAACCATATCATCCATTGGAGGGACCGGGAAAGGACCCCCAATCCGTCCCAAAGCAATCTCGCTTTGCAATTTGGCCCGGACCACGTGAGCCAATTTACGTACTGACGGACAATTTTGCCCAACATCCACCCCCATCGGACCCTCAAAGGGGATATGAAAACCTTGTACAAAACAATCCCGCAACAAACTAGCAACTTCCACTTTAGGTTACCTACCCAGCCATGACAGCATGGCGTCCGAACGGACAGGGGTAGGAGCTACATTTGAAACTTCACTTAGGAGGGTTCTTAGGGGCGGCTCCGCCCCCAATACCACCCCCCACCCGCTTTGGACACTTGGCAACTGGGTGGCTCTGTCCGCAACCGGAACAAGCGTGCTTAAACTTGCAATTGGGAAAATTGCATGCCGAGCGATTGTACTTCCAGCACACGTCGGGGAAGGCAACTCCCACCCGATTACCCCCTGCTGAGCCCGCCCCGGACCGAAAGGACCGCCCACCAGAGACACCAGCAGACCTGCCCGTGTCCGAGGATATTGAAGGCCCCACTTTAGCACCCATCTGGGTCAACCACAAGCCGACATCCCTAGTCCCCCGTGCCATCTACTTATTTTCTTCCATTAGGTCACGGAAGCACTCATCATAATTGAGCCACGACCCTCATACACCTCATACACTCATCATAATTGAGCCACAACCCTCATACACCTGACTGGCATTCAAGATAGCGTCGGCATAAGCAAGTAATGGCCCGTACTGGGCAGGGTTATGATGACCTACAACACTGGCCAACTGAAGGAAGGAGCGGATCCAATTTAGCACATTACGCGCCACCCGGCTATCCCCCCCCTTGTGGCCTATCACCCCCACGCCGACTTTTCTTCGCCTTCTTCCTCCCCCGATGGCCCTCGAGCAGCGAGAAGATATCTATGTACTTCCGCTGCCTGATCTCCCGATGGAGATCCTTTAGAACATCCTCCCACAGCTCCGATAGGCTGACGAGAGCAGGAGAACCCCATTCCTGGACCTTACTAGCCGCCCCCCCTGAGGACCAATGCCCCACATCGAAGCCACAGACGAGTCAGACGAGGACGAAGAAGAAGAGGAAGAAGAAGAGTCGGAAGAGCTGGAACGAGAGTGCTTTTTCTTGCGCCGAGACCTATCATGCTTCTTGGGAGCCACAGTGCAAGTATCAACGGGCTCCAAAACTGCAGCCATAGAAGCAGAGGACACATCGCTCGCACCAACGACCAGCAGAATGACACCCCCCGCCAGACATCGGTAACTCGCCAAGTGGACCACCGGCACCACCGGCACTACCAGAGTCAACTGGAGCAGGAGCCACGGAACTGGATGCACTCTGTCCACTCTGTCCACTAGCCGGACCACTCATGCCTGCCAGCGATCCCGCAGGCCCGGGGATGTTGGTAGCCGCAGAGACAGGATCGTTACGCCACTCCTCTCGACGCGAAGGTCCCAGACCATCATCCAGCTTGTCCCCCGGAATAAGTTATAAGTTATATTATTGATAATTATTACACTGTATTTTTATTCTTACTTTACTGCATTTCTGTTTTATTTCTGTTTATTTTAATTATTTTATTATACTCATATTTTATCATTATAAACCGCTTTGAACAGTATTCGTACTGGTAAAACGGTATAGAAATGTGTTAAATAAATAAATAAATAATAAATAAGCTGTGGATACAGAGAAGAAGCAGCAGCCACAGGCCCAGCAGACCCAAAACCGCCCAGACTTGCCTGTGGCCCCTCAAAGAAGTAAGGCTAATCCCGGAGCCCACTACCCGAAGAGGCCGGGGCTGGGGCCTGCGCTCCCCTCCACAGACCAGAGGTGACACCCCAAGGGGGGACCGAAGGAGCATGGAACCACCCAGACGGTTCTCCATACCACAACTGCGAACGACCCTGAGACCATGCAGGGAAATACAGACCCGGGCCACCCCCAGGACCCCAACCCTGTCCCGCACCCCTGCTAGCATTCCACCAATCAGCATCAGGAGCCGGATTATGCCCCAGAGCCCCAGGAGGACCTGCCCCAGGAGCACCGGAGGGTGCCCATCCAAGAGGCCCAAAAGTAGGGGCCCGACCGCTGTCACCGCCCCCTTCCATTCCCGACCTGTCCCTGTCTCCAACCAGCCCAGTAGCAGGCCCATCGCTGGGCCCAGGCATCGGGGAAGGTAGCACAGCCTCAACTGCTGCAGCTCTGCCTCTTCCAGCACCGTACAGCTCTGTGTGCACAGGCACCGGAGCTGCCGGCTGCTGCAAACTATCGCGAGAGAAGGGGGAAGGGCCGGGAACTGGCCGAGCCTCAGCAGGCAGGAAGGCCGCAGAGGAGCCAGCCCCCCTTTCCGCTCGACGCAGCTTTGCCCCCCCGCACCCGAGAGCAAGAAACGCGGCCCCTCGGTGCGCCCGCCACAGAACTCCCCGCCGGCCCGACCGCCTACGCTCCGACCTCGCCGATACACTCGACGGGCATCGCGCCTTCCGCCTCACCCGATGCCATTGCGGCTTCTTCAGAGGCCATCGCTCCGCTGACTGCAAAGCTGGCACAACCACCACCCCGAACCCCTTCCGCCGCGCCTGCGAAGAGAAAGAACACCGAAGGAGCTAAAAATGAAAGGAAACCCCCGCACCTACCAAGCTGTGAGAATGCAGCACCAGAAGCAAGGCTGGAAAGAGAGACGGACCCCGAGGGATCAGTTAGTCTCTCTTCCAGCTCCTCCCCCCCATCCCAACTAATCGCCTCAGGAGCCAATCAGCTCCCACCCCGGGGTGGTTCAAAAGAACCACCAATCCTAATGCAGGAGGGAGCACGAGGAGCCCGGGTGACCAGCAGCCACCTCGGGGCTCCCCCCCCCCCCCCCTGCACAACGCCAGCCAGGCTTGCATCAGCGAGCCTGGCGCCATATTATCTTAGCCGGCCAGGCATGAAGCCTACCTGACCTCTCAGAAATGCTCCTCACTGTAATACTTTAAATGTTTTTTGTTATTTTGTACTGTATGTTTGCTTTAACTTTGTCATCCTTTAGGAGCAAGCAGTTTCGGACTAGTGGGATAGAAATGTTCGTAAATAAAGAAGACAGGTTTCGCCGAGATTAACTATTCTCAGTTCTTCAAGCTAATTGTGGCATTATTCTGTTTTTCGTATTCATATTTTCTAGCGTACCTGTTATATAACAACAGAGAGAAAGGGGGGGAGGGGGGAAGAACGTTAATACTCAACAATTTCATTCTCCCTTGCTGAAAGAAAACGAGCAGACCACTGCCGCCTGAATCCTGATGTGGTTTTTTTTTTTTTTTTTCCTTTTGCCTGGCTGCCAGCAGGCTGAAAAAAAACCTGCATCACTTCTATTCTCGCTGATAAGATCAATTTAAGAAAGGAGCAGAAAGATATGGGAGTCAGAGGTGAGGAATCTGTGCCATGTTCTATTATTACTTTTGCTCACCCGGGCAACATCTAAACGTGTTCTCCCGTTTGAGGCTGTCAGAATGGCATCTGCGTTCAAGCTCAGCTACCAGCGCCCTCATCCCCAGGCCTTCCACCAGTGCCTTATGAAGCAAGGGCCCTAGTTTCAAAGGAGGTAAAGGCACACTTAAAAATATAAAAAAAAAAAAAAATCGTTTTGAAACCAGGCTACGGCTATGTAATTAGAAATCCATTCTGGCTCCGGAAAACAATTGTATTTATGTGATGCTACACGCTCCCGCCCCCCTCCCCTTCTGTCGCACTGCAAAAAGTAATAATTAACAGGAAGGGTCAACACCACCTTCGGAATTAACAGAATAAACGTTGCTAAGTGTGGGGGATTTCGATTGGAGGGGCTGGAAGGTGTTTGCTATTTATAATTGGGCCACAAAATAAAATCCTCCAATTCTTCCGTGTAACGCATGAGTACATTCCATATTTTACACCTTTATGCCTCCGCAGGGGATTCTAAAACATTGATGCTCTTAGTTCTTGCCTTGCACTAATTGAATGAATCTGTGAAACTGGGGCGGGAAAGGGAGGACTACGGTAGGAGCTTCAGCTGGTGGAGAGTCCCCGAGTGTTAGGCTGTAACTGTATTCTGAATGCTGTTGTTTGGCACTATGACAACCGTCTGGCTGCAGCAACACCAACCACATAATTACCTCATGTGGTAGACTTCCTTCTAAACATTTCCTTTTTTTTTTTAATCCATTGAGGACGCTTTGTGCAGCGAGAACAAATAGAATTCAGCCCAAGCATCAGCGACAGAAGAGCGCAAGGTGAAGGTTTTATGTATTTGTCCTTGTGACAAGTCAGGTTTCATTTTAAAAGTTTCCCGGATTTTAGGTTACTGCCACATAGGTTGAAAGGATCACTGCCTGCGCACTCCCCATTTTGAGCATTTCTAAACTGCATCCAGGATCCTGTTGAGAGTTCCAGTGAAAGGGGTGATATATATTTGTTATTTGGATGCCCTAAAGCTGTGTCGTGGGATTGGCTTCATGCAGGCCTGAGAAACTCAGCTCCTGACTCTTCAGGCTGCTCAGTGCTGCTCTTTTACACTAGAGAAGGATCAACACACCAAGGAATAAAACTGAATTCATTCTTATATTTTAACCTAAAAGAATGTAATAAAAGAATATAATAGGGTAATGGGTTCCACAGTCTTCACTCGCTGCAGAAGAAGATCACCCAACAACAAAGGACAAGTTTTACTGAGGTAGATATTAAGCTGTTGTCCACAAAGCACCTTGTTCAATAAAGATATTTTTTTTCCCCATAGGCCCAGAGGGCCCAGAGTTTTACGTGACACTTGTGTAACTTCATATCGCTCTTCTTGGATCATTCAGGAGGGACCCTTTGTATCATTTGTGGTTTTTTACATACCCTCCTGATGCATTTTGGTTTCTTCTTCAGGACCACAAGTACCACAGTGGACTGGGTTGTAATATTCTTCCTGCAGACACTGGGTCACTTGGCTTTGGATTTTTCAAGCAGAGCTGAAGCATATTGGCATGTCTCACCACTCCAATCAGGGTTGGTGCCTAGGCAAACCCTGGTCTTCCTTCTCCCCCAAACTTACCTATTGACAATCGCTCCATCACAATGCTTGATACTTTGGTGACAATTTAATTTGGCACAGCACCCTCCCCCCCTCAATCTGTCCCTTCAGCCTCTGCCCAGCATCCCCCATTTTGTTCCCACCCATAGTGCCCAGAATTCACTCTCTCCCTGCCCACAATCTCTTCCCCACCCCCACAGTAATCTTCTCTCTCCCCTCCATGCTTAATATGCCAGCGACACCCCAATCTTTTTATCCGCTCTTTGTGCCAGCATCATAGGTGTCGGAATGGGCTGGGCCACAGGATCCATGGCGCCACCAAAATCGGGCCCTTTCTGTAGAAACACTGCAGGAGATCTGGAGAAACGTCGGGCAGGCAGGCAGCTGTTTGGCTGCAGGAAGAGGAGAACGGATATGCATTGGCCACATCTTCCACCTCTGCAACTCTGGACTGCATGGGACTTTGTACAGCTGCACGGTCCACAGCAAGAGGATGATGTGGCTAAGGCACCACTGCTCTCCTCCTCCTGTCACTGATCAGTGGGTAAAGGGAATCCTAAGGGGTTTTGGGAAAGAGAGGGAGGTGGGGCAGGGAAAGGGGTGAGAGAGGTGGGGCAGGAGAAGAGAGAGAGAGAGAGAGGGAGTGGAGGAAGACAAAGAGAGGGGTGGGAGAGAGGGGGCAGGGGCAGAAGAGAGAAAAAAAGAAAGATTGGTGGGAGTAGATGGGGAGGAGGAGCTGCTTGGTTGGTTTGGGGCCCCCGCCAACCAAAAAGGCATTCCGCTGCCCCTGGCCAGCATCCTCACCCCCACACCTTTCAGTTTCCTCTCCCCTCTCTCTCTTCTCCTCCCCTCCTAATGTCAGGCCCCTTATTTTCCATCCACCAGCAGAATGGCCTCCCCTCTCTTCCTCCACTCCCAGCAGGATGGGATCTTTTACCACCACCCAAGGTCTGGAGCTCTAGGCAACTGCCTAGTTTGTATCATGGAAGCACCAGCCCTAATCCCAATTAGCCCCAGGCCACAGCAAGCCTCCCACCAAACCTCCCAAGCCAAGCTAGAAGGAGAATCATTATCCTTACAGGTTTCAAGTCTCTTCTGCCATCGAGCTCCATTAATTCTTCTGGAGCTGCACAGTAGTATGGACAGGTCTTGTGCTATTCCTGTAGGACCTCACTAAAACAGCATGAGATCTGCTGATTCCAGACAACTCAAACACAGTAAATGGAGTGGGGGAAGGGTGAAGAAGGGTGAGGGGAAGAAAGGTGAGAAGAGGAAGGGACGTGAAGGGGAAGAGGGGGAAGGAAAGGTAAGGGGAGAAGGCAGGTTTGCTGTCAGCGAAGAGACGATCCTCCAAAAGTGCCCTGGCACTCTGGTTGCTGTCATATACATGTCCCCTAATATAATGATGAGAGTATTCAGGTCTCTTGAAATGCCAGGAAAGGTCAGTAAAATCATTATACAGTGCAAGCATTGCCAGCCGGTTCTGAAGGAGAAGAGCAGTCTTCAAGAGGAGAGAAGATCAGAGCTACAAAGTTACCCAGTTCCAGAAGGGAGATATTTTGGCCGGTCTTGACTTTGAACTTACATTGCAATACTGTAGTCCCTGATTCTACCAATTGAAATCAGAGCTTTAGGTACCAGAACACATCAGAATGGGGCTGTCCGAAATCCAGGAGTGGCCTAAAATCTCCCACCTGGAACAGGGTAATTTGGCAGCTGAACGATTCAGGCAAGATAAGCTGGGAAGGTGGGAGATTCAGAAGAGAGAGGGAGGGACAGGCTGGGAGATTTGGGAAAGGCATACTAGAAGACTGAGCAGAGGGAAGAGTGGAGGAAAGAAGGAGGTAGAGAGAAGTGCAGGGGAAAAGAGATAGTGGATAGTGATTGGACTGAGAGGAAAACCAGATCGACAGACAATCTTGGGCAGCACTTCTCAAACTTCTATCCAAAATGACCCTGTTTTTTAAAATTATTTTTATGATATTGTTTTAACACTTGAAGTCACACGACCTCAGATAAAGGCCAAAACAAAACAGCAGATCTCCACTCCCCCATAGAGAGAGAAGGCAGCAGCAGCAGCAAGAATCAATGCAGGGCCCATAAGTCAGGGTGTACAGAGCCTCCCTCCCCCAGACCATGGCACTGAAGGGGGATTCCACTTCCCCTAAACACCCAGGGCACCTTTCAGCTCCTCTGCCTGGGATTCCAGTCTATCAGGAGGAGCCTGTGCAGAAGCTGGGGGCAGGGCTGTGAATGTGCACAGTCTTACAGGACCTTGTGCTGTCACTATTGGTTTCAAATTGGGAGTGGAGATTCATTGTGCGTGTGTGGACTGCGGAGTGGCCCTGTTTCTTGTCACCCCCCAATCTACTGATTTTCCAATCCATTTGGGGTCATGACCCACCCTTAGGAAATCACTGAGCCAGAGGGAAAAGCAGGAGGCAGGCCATCCGGAGGAGCAAAAGGGAAGTGGGGGAAAGAAGGGTGTGGGGAGCTAGTAGGTTAGGAGAGTAGGGGAGAGACATGCCAGAGAGCTGGGCATAGAGACAGGTTAGGAAAAATGAGATGCTGGAAGACATGCTGAGGAGAGAGGGAGACAGACTAATGGAAGAGGCAAATCTACAAACAGGCCGATTCAGTAAAGATCGCGGGAGAACAGGCGCTCCGTGTTGAGCCTTCGCTCTCCTGACGAGTGCCCACCTCTCCTGGGCGCACTAAAAGGAGGCACTAGGACCGATTACATGCCCCTAGCACCTCCTTGACCCAGGAGAGGTGGCTCTGTCAGCGGGTTCAGGAAACCGGTGCTCAATTTTATGAGCGTTGGTTTTCCGAACCTGCTGATAGCGATCAGTTAGGAAAATGGACACCGGTAAAATTGAGCATCCGTGCTCCTAACCGGACCGGCCGGCACATTATTTATTTATTTATTTATTTATTTTTTTTGTTACCACGTTGGTTCCTCTGACTTAATATCGCTAGGATATTAAGTCGGAGGGTGTACAGAGAAGCAGTATTTTCTGCTTTTCTGTACACTTTTCCGGGCCGCTCATAAATTAACGCCTGCCCTTGGGCAGGCGTTAATTTATAAGCGTAAAATGTGCAGGTTGGCCACACATTTTACTTTCTGAATCCTGGCTGGCTGACTAATGGCCTCGTTAATATGCATTTGCATGTGATGAGCGCTATTAGTTTTCAGGGGGTTTGGCCACGCGTTTTTGAGTACAAGGGGTAATAGACGCCCCTTGAAAACACGCGGCCAAACCCCTGTTAAACCGTGTGCACAGCCCAGCGCACTTTACTGAATCAGCCCAAAAGTGAGGAAAAAGAAAGTCAAACTGAAGAGAGAGACAAGTTCACAAGCTAAAGACAGAACTCAAAGACAAAAGGTGAGAGAATAAAGCAGAGTGGGGGACAGAGAGAGAAAGCAGAAGAAAGAGACATAGAAGGAGAATACAGAAAGAGGCTGCAGAAAACAAAAATCAGAAAAATGCAAATAGAAAAAAATGACATAAGCTTAGCAAGAAATGAAAAAACAAATTTAGAGCAGAGCCACAGAGGTTAAGGACTGTATTTTATTTCCTAGAAAGAGTATGATGTCACCATTTCCATTAAATATTTTGTAAGAATTTGAGCCACAAAATCGTTGAGAATGGGCTTTCTAAACTGCAGAAAATGTCATATTTTGAAGCTTCCATTTAAAAAAAAAAAAAAAATGTTTACAGAGATTCTCCTAGTGTCGCACTATGCCAATTATTTTCTTCTTTAACTAGCACACCTGCCCTTTTATAATATTCAGGGACAGCGAGCCTTACCCAACTGACATGTGCACACGCAACAAAGACTAAAAGCTGAAAACTTTGCCTGGGAAAACGACGCTGCAAATCGGACTACTTAATTGCTAGCATATTTTAACCATGGATAATAATGCAACCGCATCATGCCCAAATCCTGGAAATACTGCAGGAAATTGCCTGGTTTGCATCCCAAAGCATTTAAAACTCTGGGGAGCTACTACAAGCCTTCTAACCTCCAACTTTAGCTTTGACCTCCCCCCTCTCTTCAAAATCCTTGAAGAGGTGGAAGAGAATGGTGAGACAGAGGGAGCAGGGAAGAAGGGGAGGTGGGGGAGGGCAGGGCAGGGGAGGGGCTGCCAGGGATGAGGGCGCGAAAAGGAGGGGCGAGGTATACAGGTGGAAAGCTGGAAGAGTGAAAGCAAGACAGGGAGGCTGAGCAAGAAATATTAGAGGGCTCATGGAGGAAGAGAGCAGTTCCACATCTCCCAGCCATCAAACCCTAGTTGACTGGTTTAAGGCAGAATCAGTTAGGATAATCACCCTTGGCTGTGGTGAAATGACATCACTAGACGTCTCCTTTGCATATTATCAATCAGCTTCTGTCTCTCAATCACAAAGCTCCATTCACAAACATTCTAAGGCTCCCTATACTAAATCTGTCATAACAAAGTGCTTTAAGATGTTGCCAGCTGCGGGGTGTCTGATTGTCTGACTTCCACTTCTCTGATTTTTTTTATGCAATCTGTATTTTATGGCCTGGCACTTTTCTTCTACTTCTTTGGGATTCCAGTTCAGTAGGAACTGGCCTCTGCTGGAGCTATGGCGACACCATCCCATTTGCTACTGTCTTTTTCTCTTTTTAAGCCATTTCTCATCCAGCCTAGTCATCACAGAGACAATGCTAGGTCACGGGGTCACAGACAGCAGCTCCCTCAAGAGCCTGCCAAAGGTGTGGCTCTGAGTCTGACCAGTAGGTGTCACTGTTGTGCAATATCGATGACTCCCTCCTCTGCAGCATTCCCAGCCCCCCACCCCCTCCCCCCCATCCCCAGGAGAGACCTGACAGTACAACAACACCTTAACAAGCATCCCAACAGCAGAAACTGCCTCTCTCCACCGTGTGCTGCTGCTGTGCTACTCAAGACTAAGTAGGAGGGAGACTGGAAACAGTCATGCATGCATAGGAGGGGTAGCTTCTGCTTCTGGGGGGGTGCTGTACTGCCGGGCCTTTCTCTGAAATCTCTGCTGAGCCAAGAAATCCTGTGAACTCTCTTACAGGCCGATAGAGTACAGTGTGCTCCGGCGGAGCGCACTGTTAACCCGCGATTGGATGCGCGTTTTCGACGTGCTATTACCCCTTACCCCTGAACCTAATAGCGCCCGCAACATGCAAATGCATGTTGATGGCCTTATTGGGTATTCCCGTGTGATACAGTAAGTAAAATGTGCAGCCAAGCCATACATTTTACTTTAAGAAATTAGCGCCTACCCAAAGGTAGGCGTTAATTTCTGCCAGCGCCAGGGAAGTGCACAGAAAAGCAGTAAAAACTGCTTTTCTGTGCACCCTCCGACTTAATATCATGGCGATATTAAGTCGGAGGCCCCAAAAGTTAAAAAAAGTTAAAAAAAAAAAATTTAAAATGGGCCCGCGGCTTGCGGGTCGAAAACCGGATGCTCAATTTTGCTGGCGTCTGGTTTCTGAACCCGTGGCTGTCAGCGGGCTCGAGAACCGACGCTGGCAAAACTGAGCGTCAGCTGTCAAACCTGCTGACAGCCGCCGCTCCTGTCCAAAAAGAGGCGCTAGGGACGTGCTAGTGTTCCTAGCGCCTCTTTTTGCCGCGGACCCTAATTTAAATAAATTACTTTACTGTATCGCGTGCACAGGAGAGCGGGCGCTTGCCCGCTCTCCTGCGATTTTTACTGTATCGGCCCAACAGAGATGAAAAGCTCAAGCTCAACATCCAGAGACTCCAGGCCACACTCAGAGAGCTGCTGGACAAAAGTGATGCCATAATGCCATAGGAAGTTCATGCACACGTGTAGCTTTTGACTTCACCAGGGAACTGTCCTGCAGGTTAAGGGGACCAGAGTACGCATGCAATAAATAGCAGGTAAACTTCTGGGGAATGAAAGCAGGAGGAAGGCAGCGATGGCCACCTCAGAGTAAAGCTTCTTCAGCGGCAGCTAAGAAAGGCCGTGACTGGTATGTTTCTTGCCTGGGCTGGCAGCTGCAGGGAGCCAAGTGGCAAGTGATGTGTGTGTACTGCAAGAGCTGAGGAGACGGTGGCAATGGGGTGCTGGCAGGGGGGGAGTTTGAAATTACCTCTGTTGATGCACAGCCCCAACATGCTGCGATTCAGAGCTGCAAACTGATACAGGTCTGGGAGGGAGAGGTTGGGCCAGTCCTGACTCGTTGACACCCACCTCCAGCTGCGGTCTGGTGCCTGCAGAGCTGAGGCCAAATGGAAGCAGCAGGTCCACAAATACCTCAGGGTGCTGGGATGTAAGTTCAAGAACCAGGACTGGCCAGAAGTTTTCACCCAGAAACTAGGCTCTGAGGATTATCATAGTAATGATGGCAGAAAAATGCCAAATGGTCCATCCAGTCTGCCCAGCAAGTTTCTTATGGTAGTAACTGCCACTCTGTGCACGTTACCCTCGTTATTAGGGTAGTAGCTGTCGCTCTGTGCAGATAACCTCCAAGGCTTATGTTAAGGGCAGTAATACTGCTTGAACGTGCTTTGCTTTTGGACTTGGCTGTAGAAGCAGTCTCTGCGCTTTTATCTCTAAGCATTGTGAAAAAAAATACCCAATCTTCATTGCCTGTTACAGTAATCTCATAGCCGTTTTATGGCGGGATAACATCATAACCCAGTTCCATGATCTCATTAGCCAGTAAGCCGTATTTTTTTTTCTTGTCCCTATTCATTTTACAGGTTTCTTTTAAAGAGGGTCCCCGGATAGTACCCACTGGGTTGTAAAATGTAACCCTGAAAAAGGTGTTTTGCAAACCTATCCCTAAATGCACTAGCATGCTTTCGTCTGTGCTCTTCCTATATTTATCTTTGGGGGATGAAGATGGGATTGATTCCCCAGTATTTCCACATCTAGGTGCTGCCTCTCTGATCGTAAGTGGCTGTCTCACACAATAAGGCCAGAGAAGACAAGCAGTCAGAGCTTTACAGGAGCCTTGTCAGGTGGACTCTGCTGTGCTAAGTGAAGTGTGCAGCGAAAACAGAAGGCTCTGTGCCAGTTCTCAAAACCTCTGCTACGGTGACAATCCCACAAGGGCAAACAGGCAATTGTGATTACAAAAAAAAAAAAAAAAAAGCCTGCATACACACACACACACTTGTGTGATGGATTTCTAGATGTCATATCTGACAGGGACTTGAACTCATCTGGGTCTTAAGACTGATTACTGGTCGTATGGATTAGTGTATGTTCCTCCCTCTGCTAATGAGAAGAGAGTCCCTTTTTCAGGTTATTGCTGCACCCCTGCCCCCTCAACTGAAACAGCTTTCTGTGTGCACTGAGCTGAAAGCAGAGCGTGAACAAAGCAGAATGAACATCTTAACGTTCAGTGTTTCACCCTGCACAGCTAAGGACCCGAGAGAAGAGTGGAGCCACTTCACCACGTGCTCCTTGCTGGGGTGAAGGTGGAATCAGTCACAAGGTATTAGTACAAGAGCTTTGGGAACATCCAACATTAATGAATCACTCTTATTAACCCCCTTCCCCCCTCCCGACACCCCGTCCTGGGCAGCGAGAAATATGAATATTGATGTGACATCACTGCAATATGGTCATGGCCGGGATAATATTAATATCCCGTGCTGTCGACATTATTTTTTAAAATCATCCATCCAGTAATTAAACTGCGTCAAATAAAAAGAGCCACAAACCTCTAATTTGTTACTGGATTTAGGTGAGAGGCAGAAACAGCCTTTTACTTATTTAAGAGAGCCAATTATGTCTTCCATTAAAAAAAAAAACAAAAAAAACTGGAAAAACACAGACTTAAAAATAACCCCTTCCCCCCACAAAAAAAAAAAAATGTCCATCTTAATATTTTAATCCCAACCTCGTTCGCTAATCAGCCTTTCAAGGTAATTACAAAACGTTACACCAAATGTACTGATTTATGAAATCTCTCTATATTTTGTTTTAATTGAAACGGCAACGTTGAGGTTCCACCTTAACAGCGCACCTTAAAAGATTATCTCGGTTATTTCACGGGCACCGAGCCGGCACTAATAGTCCAAGGCAGATATTGAAAAGCAGCAGAGGGCCAAGGCAGATCTATTAGAAATTCCCAGCCACGCGCCTCATACATATTGATTTCTGACACCAAGCAGCAGTGAAAGCCCCCGTGGGAATAATATATTTAGCAGGGTTCGCTGCCAGGAGGTCACAGGGTGCATACAGATTAGCTGCAGAGGACCGAGGCAGCGGTGGAGGAGCCAAGTGCTCGATTTTATATCATTTTAATCGGAACTTTTAGAATCCTTTTAGTTTTGTTGTTTTTTTTTCGCTCTCCTGCGCGGGCAGGGGGGGAGGGCTCTCCCCCCCCCCCCGCCGTCTCCTGTATCTTTTCCTTTCCTGCCACCCAGAAAGGTGCAAATAGTGGGGCTTGTTCCTTATCCCAGGCTGGGCTTCCTTGCTGTTGGAAAAAACAAAACAAACCCCCCAAAACATAAAACAAATAAGCGGTGGCCGGTTCAGATAAAGACATCTTTATTAAAAGATGTCCTCCCTCCCCTGGCAGGAAAGGAAACCAAATTTAGACAGCAGGTTTTTGCGTCTCTTTTTGAAAACTATCCTTCAACCATTTTTTTTCCCCTCTCTCTCCCTTCTGGTGCTTAATTAAGGAGAAGTCCCATTGACGCTGCTTTAGCCTCTGAGCAGGGAGATCTTAAACGCGTTTTAATTACCTTTCTGTGTGGAGGAAATGCAGGCTCGTTAGGTGCGGGGGGGGAGGGGAGGATGTTGTGACTGAAGGCGAGCAAGGTGTCAGATGAGAATGAGAGCCAAAGGGGGCGCTTGGGAGGCTGCCAGCGGTGCAAAAGGGAAGGTTAAAGTGGACAGCCTCTTTTGACAGAAGAGTGAAATGCATTCAGAGGAGGAGAGAAAAAAGGGAGAAGCAGAAGGGTTCGGCCATCAGAGACACAGAGAACCCTCTGCTCCTTGTCTGGAGGCTACACTTCCACACATTTACGCCTTTCCCCCGCCCCAATCAATTGCATTATCTAGCTGGCCAGGCTGTACGATGCTAGGTGTAGATGCAATATTTTATTCCGGAACATCCCGCAAAAATTAAGCTAGAATTGTTGCATTAGAGTAAGATCTGTAGTCGCCTTAAATAAAGGGCAGCACGTTTAATATGGGCTCTGCTGAAAGGGATGGTAAAAGGGATATTTCGCCTTCTGCAAATAGTCGTTTTAGGATCCGGTGCTTGGCTTGTCTCATTGTATTTATTGGTGGTTGTTTTTTGTTGTTGTTTGTAAAAAGGGTGTTAAATGGGGCAGTGTTCGCTGTGAGAGGAAAGCTGCTCAATGGGCAGGACTTTTGCATGTTTTGCATGCCTGTTTGGCTGGGAGGAGGGACATTCTTTATTTTTTTTTTCAGCCCTTCTGCTGCCCGAGACCGGGCCGGAGCCCCAGCGGTGCAGGCGGGGATAGGTAGGGTAATAAGCGCGGCGAGGGGAGGGAGCTTTCCTAAGAGTGCGAGCTAGGAAGTGACAGGAGCAGCTCGACGATCGCCTGCACATTTCCCACTGAAATCACTGCTCTACCTTTGGGATCTTGTCTCGGGGAATCGGCGCAGCGGCTGTAAAATAAAATAAAATAAAATAAATACCAGCAAGAGCTGGGCCGCGATAAATGACTTTGTAACGCTGCTTCGACCACGAGATCGATAGCCAGCATTGACGGCTGGCGGCGGGGGAGCGACGGCCTTGCCGCCGGTGAAGGGCGTCACTGGGCATTAAGAGACCCAGGGCATGAAGAGACTAAACGAAGATAATCATTAAAAAAAAAAAAAAGAAGGAGCATTGCTTTTTCCTAGTAATAATTCCGAAGCTCCTGCAGCGCATTCATAGGTGCCTATGGGCTGCTGGGCCTCGGGTTGAATTTGGGGCAGATGTCAGGCGACATGAGAATACTCTTAGCATTCCTGGGGGGGGAGAGCGGCAATTGTTAATACATACTAAATGCCAGTAGGACTGACTTAAAGGACAGCTTCAGTCACTGTTTATTAGGCGGCAATCTCATATTAGCTGCTTAGAAGGGGGGATAACCTGATGAAAACGGCAGATCCTGCCACATTGACCAAGACTACGTGTCCTTTTCTGGTGGGCACAACCCTTCTATCAGGCCGATACAGTACAGTACGCTCCGGTGGACGCGCATTTTCGACACGCTAGCTCTACCCCTTATTATTATCCCTTTCTTATTCAGTAAGGGGTAATAACACCCTCCGACTTAATATCATGGCCATATTAAGTCGGAGATCCCAAAAGTAAAAAATAATAAAAAATAAAAAAATGTAAAATCGGCCCGCGGGTTGAAAACCGGACGCTCAATTTTGCCGGCGTCCGGTTTCTGAACCTGTGGCTGTCAGCGGGTTTGAGAACCAACACCGGCAAAATTGAGCTCGGCTGTCAAACCCGCTGACAGCCGCTGCTCCTGTCAAAAAGGCACTAGGACCTAGCGCCTCCTTTTACCGCGGGCCCTAATTAGCATAATTTTATTTACTGTATCGCGCACATAGGACACTGGCCTGGGTGCTCGCCTGCTCTCCCGTGTTTCTTTCTGTATCGGCCTTTATGATAGGTGATATGTCTCAATACCCTCACTCAATACTTGACTTACAACAACAAAAGATGTGTATGTCATAATATGTATTACAAATGTATAAATATATGAATAATTTGTATTGCTTCCTCAAAGCTGAAATACAAAATATGTACAATACAATATTTTATACAAAAAGTCTAAATACAATTATAATCATCTATAACAATGTTTAAGTGTACAAATCTCATTGTTTCTATACAGACTCAAATCACAGTGTTACCCTACAATGAAAGATTAATAACCCCACCATATACCCACTTAAAAATATTCATGCAACACTGAAACTATTCCATTCACACATTCATATAAAATTCCACTATGCATATATGTGAAATATCTAAATACTGTGAATATCACTAACTCCCACAAACTCTAGGTGAGTCTTCACAAACTTATGTTTATGGTGTCTTTACAATACATATCCACTTGCGAATGGAGTTTCTGTTTCTTTCGACAATGACTCTTCCACATAAAGATCGGCTCGTATGACTATCCTCCACAAATCTTCTCCTATCTCCTTCTATTTATTCCAATACGCCAATGCCGTCGAATCCTTCCAAAATATATGATATATGCAAATCATAGTCATCCCCAATTTTTTCTGATCACAGTAATCCCTGACAAGGGACCCTCATTTTGCCTAATCAGGCTTCCTCAGGGGCAATAACTGTAGCATAATAAAATATTCACAAATCTGCTTCACTTTTTTGAAGGAGTTAGTAAACATGTGGATAACGGTGAACCTGTAGATGTAGTGTACTTGGATTTTCAGAAGGCGTTTGACAAAGTTCCTCATGAGAGGCTTCTAGGAAAAGTAAAAGGTCATGGGATAGGTGGCGATGTCCTTTCGTGGATTGCAAACTGGCTAAAAGACAGGAAACAGAGAGTAGGATTAAATGGACAATTTTCTCAGTGGAAGGGAGTGGGCAGTGGAGTGCCTCAGGGATCTGTATTGGGACCCTTACTTTTCAATATATTTATAAATGATCTAGAAAGAAATACGACGAGTGAGATAATCAAATTTGCAGATGATACAAAATTGTTCAGAGTAGTTAAATCACAAGCAGATTGTGATAAATTGCAGGAAGACCTTGTGAGGCTGGAAAATTGGGCATCCAAATGGCAGATGAAATTTAATGTGGACAAGTGCAAGGTGATGCATATAGGGAAAACTAACCCATGCTATAGTTACACAATGTTAGGTTCCATATTAGGTGCTACTACCCAAGAAAGAGATCTAGTCGTCATAGTGGATAACACATTGAAATCGTCGGTTCAGTGTGCTGCGGCAGTCAAAAAAGCAAACAGAATGTTGGAATTATTAGAAAAGGAATGGTGAATAAAACGGAAAATGTCATAATGCCTCTGTATCGCTCCATGGTGAGACCGCACCTTGAATACTGTGTACAATTCTGGTCGCCACATCTCAAAAAAGATATAATTGCGATGGAGAAGATACAGAGAAGGGCGACCAAAATGATGAAGGGAATGGAACATCTCCCCTATGAGGAAAGACTAAAGAGGTTAGGACTTTTCAGCTTGGAGAAGAGACGGCTGAGGTGGGATATGATAGAGGTGTTTAAAATCATGAGAGGTCTAGAATGGGTAGATGTGAATCAGTTTTTTACTCTATCGGATAATAGAAAGACTAGGGGGCACTCCATGAAGTTAGCATGTGGCACATTTAAAACTAATTGGAGAAAGTTCTTTTTCACTCAACGCACAATTAAACTCTGGAATTTGTTGCCAGAAGATGTGGTTAGCGCAGTTAGTATAGTTGTGTTTAAAAAGGGATTGGATAAGTTCTTGGAGAAGTCCGTTACCTGCTATTAATTAAGTTGACTTAGATAATAACCACCGCTATTACTAGCAACGGTAACATGGAATAGACTTAGTTTTTGGGTACTTGCCAGATTCTTATGGCCTGGATTAGCCACTGTTGGAGACAGGATGCTGGGCTTGGTCTGACCCAGTATGGCATGTTCTTATTCAAAATTAACCACAATATGAAAATAATCTCATTTACATCCATATAACGAAACCCCATAAATCACCGACCTTCACAAACTTCTAATGCCTCTCACTGTTCTCCAATATTACGAATGTTTAACTCGTGTCTAGCATAACACAAGGCACAAAAGGTCTACTCTCAACACTGTTCACCATCTGAAAACATAAGTGCACACCATATACAAACTTAAAGCATGTTTTTAATTTGCTTTGCTATAATCAAAATGCAAAATACCAGGAATCCATACTGATAGGTATGGATTTGTCACTTTTTTCTTCTGTCTCTCCCTTTTCTGCACCTTACTTTCTTCCCACTCTCCCTTCTGACTGCTCACTCTCACACCTCCCCAAAACCTATTGTTAATGCTTACCCTTAATTTCAAAAGGACACTCTAACCTTCCTCTTCAGCCATCACCACTCATTCTTTCATATCCCTTTCTCCATTCTCTGTTGCTTACCTTAAATCCCTCTGGCCCCTGATTGTTCATTCACATTCCCTTCCCTAGACCCCATACTCATTCTCTCCCCAGTCCCTTTTGCTCATTCTTGCCCCTCCCCCAGCCCTCATTCTCACTTACTGCTCACTCAATCCCCATTCCCAGCCCCTATGGTTCTCTCTCGCCCCTTCTTCAGCCCCCATTACTCATTTGCATCTCTTTCCCCAGCCCCCACTGCTCACTCTCACCCCCACAGCCCCCACCTCTCATGCTCTGCAGTTCTCCTGTAGGCTTCTGGTTCTACGTGGCTCTCATTCCCTTTGAAAAAAGCCAGGTCTGCACTCCCTCGCTTCTTGGTGATCATCATGAGAGAAGCGAGGGAGTATGGCATCATCACATGACATGGTTACCCCAGGTGGGGGTGGGGTTCCCATGATTTGCCAGATGAATATTGCTGCATATACGGCATTTCCTTACCCCACAGAACAACCAGAACAAATGTGGGGAGGGCAACAGGGTTGCAACTCAGTCACTGGCATGCTGTAACCCCATGATTTAGCTCTACTGCTACAGATTGTGTGAAAAGAGCTCTATATTTATGTTCTTTTTGTAAGGATGTTTAGTGTTCTATTTTAGCATTCAGTCGCAGTGGTATAATTTATTTATTCAAGTCTATTCTGCAATATCCATAGTTCTATGTGGATAACAATTAAGAAAACATTCATAAAAGTACCATAAAAAACAACAAAATAAATCAAACATGAGCCTCTGCCATGTCCCAGTGCCTCAACATACACTTAGCAGAAAAATTCAGTCACATCTCCTGCAATCACGTCCTAAGTGAACAGCAGGGTCTTCAGCTGTTTTTTAAAGGTGGGTACATTTGCCTCAGCTCTTAAAGTCCAGGAAGCAAGTTCCAGAGGGTAGGGCTGCAATGGAGAAGGGTCTTCACTAAGTGAGCCACTTTGATTAAGGGGAATATCTATTATCTATCTAATAGATTCTTACCAGTCAGTGGCAGAGTGTAAGGTGCTGAAATAGACTGGTGCATCACTACTAAAAGCTTTATGGATTAGTGTAAGGATCTTGAATTTGATGCAAGGTTGAATTGGTAACCGGTGAAGAAAAGCAAGTATTTGGAAGATATGAATCCTTACTCTACCACCAGTTAACACCCTCGCTGCTGCACTCTTCACAATTTGTAGTGCTTTGACAGTAGCCGACGGAAGACCCAAATGCACCGAGTTGCCATAATCCAAGTAAGAAATGACCAGCATTTGTAGAACAGATCAAAAGTCATCAAAAGATAGGAATGGCTTTAGCCTGCAACTTTTTACATTTATACTCTGGGTGTGCATAGAAAGAGTTGAAAATGATCTCCAGGTTGCGCACTTGTGAGATTGGTACCTGAAGATTTTTAAAGAGAAATGTTTTGAGGACATCAGTGGAAAGGAAGCAACCCAATATCAGAATTTCTGTTTTTGCAACATTCAACGCCACCTTATCAGTGAGCCACTTCCTGGCTTGGCGATAAACAGTGGGATACTCTTATGAATGCATCATCAAAGGTAGAAGAGGGCAGCACAGATATAAAAAGGTGTATATCATCTGTATAAAGATGGTATCCAACATTCAGGTTTGCCAGCAACTTCCAAAAAGGTGAAATGTAAATATTGAATAGCAAGGCTGAAAAGGCAGATAGCTCTGTGGCACACCAGTTACTGACAGAACTAAAGAAGACACCTATGCCCCCATAAACAAACATGTGCGATCTGATGGGAATGAGGCAAAGCATCATAGAATGGTAACAGAAAGACCAAAGTTACTTATTCAGAATACAAGCAGGTTGTGATCTAAGGTGTCAAAAGTAGAGGAGATGTCTAAGAAGACTAAGATCAAATTTTGTTCCAGTGTGAAAAACATCCATACTAGATAGATAACGAAAGAGCTTCAATAAGATGACTTTGAATTGGAAAGGTGGAAGTGAGATTGCAGAAATTCTATATATTATACAAATTAATGATAAATGAAATATGCAATTTAACATAGAAACAGAGAAATATGACAGGAGAAAAAGACTATGCTGCCTATCTAATCTACCCATCCACACACCTGCTCAGCTCTACATTTCTTCCCTCTGCCTCAGAGATCCCCTGCACTTGTCCCTTGCTTTCTTGAATTCGGATACTGTCCTTGCTCTACCACCTCTACTGCAAGGCTGTTCTATGCATCCTGTCCCATTCATGTTTGTAGTAGGGACCATATAGTTTAAGAATATGTAATATTCACTGAATCAGTGTGGGAACAATGTTATGCAGAGGGTAGGTCCACAGGAGAGAATAAGTCTTTCTGTAAAACATTCCAGGATTCTTATGAGCCTATAATAGATTAGAGAGGAATTGTTGTCAAGAGGCAGATTTAAAGTATAAGTAGGTTTTGAATTCATGGTTTTATTGTGCCTGATATAGAATGTTGTCTGGTTTGGCAGCAATGTGTTTGGCATTAATCAAACAAGGGAGCCAGTTTTACCAGCACCAGGAAATTTCATCTCTTCTCCTCATGCATGGTTCCTCTCATGAAGTCTTGATTCAGTGTCTCTACTCTAACACCATATTTTTAATACAGTGGAAAAAATAATGACGTCGGTGTAGAAACCCAGGCGTGGCAAGGCTGATGGCATAAGAATGAAACTCAGCGAAAAGAGTAAATGCTCAAAAATTGATGGGATTGATGGAAAAGAAAATGCCCAATATGTACATGCCAGTAGCAAGTGATAATACATTACAGTGTGTGCATTTAACAAATTTTGATGCATGCCTCCAGTGCAGTGAAGGCAGAAGATCAAAGGCCCTCTTGAAAACCTTTAATCCTTTCGCAGGCTCCCCGGAGTGTTTCTGCATTTCTAACATGTTCTGGAAGCCTGAACCAACCACATGACTTGGCCTGGAAAATCGAAAAAAGTTAACTTTCAGTCTTTTGTGCTCTTGGTTCAGCTCTCCCAGCTGAGGTTTCAGTAGGGCTAGATCTTATGGTGATTTCGCCAGCTTTTGATAAAGCTGTGTTTATTGGTCAAGGATTGCTTGATACTGTCTCACAAATCACAATGCGTGCTTGAACTATCCTATTTGAGAAAAGAAAAATCCAAACATTTTGAATTTAACAAAATGAGATGAAAATGGCCTCATTCAGTATGGAGCACACGCTTGCTATTTGGTGAATGCATATCCCTAATTGGCTTTAGTTGATGTATTTAAGATGTCTGTTTATACTCCTCTGTATAGCTTCTTTCCTTACTGGCTTTCAGCTGGAGCCATCATGCAGATCTGCTTTGTAGTTTGCTCTTATATCGCCATATCGCCCAAGCACTACTTAAGAGTAAGTACCACTGCAAGCTCAGAAGAGCAGGGCCTGACTGGCTGTTATGTGTCTCTGCCTCTACAGATTTCATGTGTCACCTCTGTGATGCCTGAACCCGGACACCAGATCTCACATTTCAGTTTTAGCTGGACACCGTAGTTATTCCATTAGATTTATTTCCAGAGTTTCCTGCAGAAGGGGAAAGTTTCAAGGCCCTCACATTTACTCTTTCCATAGTTAAGTCTCTTGCACACAGCACTGATAATCCTAGCATAGAGGATAACAAAGTCAATGCTCAATAAAACACATCAGCGTTGTTTGATTTCCAACATTTGTCTTTTTACTGATAAAGTGCAATGTTGATTTAAAGGACCATGCAGCTGTGTACTTCATTTTCAAAATAATACAAGTGCTTTTAGTAAGTTTGTGACATCTTACAGTGTTTCTTAAGTTAATCCAATTTAATTAGATCTTTTAGTTCCTTGATTTCTTCCCTCCCATAGGGTTCTGGGCTTTTCTGCTTCCCTCTCATAGTAGCTGAAGTATCAAAGACGTACTTTAAAGCAGGGGTTCTCCACCTTTTTTCTGTTGGGACACACCTGACAGATGGTTCTCACATGCATGACACACTGACCCATGATCGTCACTAGATGTAAAAGTACAGTTTGCATCCACGGGAACCCCCCCGACCCACAATAATGGATGTAAAGCAGAATTATGACATTCCCCATACAACTCACCTGGTTCTGGTGTCATCTCAGTAACAGCAACACAAACTCCTACTACCAGGCTCAATAGCCCTACTTATGAAAAGACAGCAGTTTACCACCAATGCATGTCCTCTTGAGAAAACACAACAAATAAGACTGATACAAACGCTTACATGCTAGTAAATATCTCATCTCGGTAACAGACACAGAACCGACCTAACATACTCCCAGGATCTGTAGTAATGCACATAAACTAATCCGCACACAGTTACACCTGTATTGTGGAATACACTCAAACAGGAGCAACCCTATCTATGAAAAGGCAACACTACAAATATTAAATCAGGCCCTAAAAACAATACACCTTTTATTAGGAAAACAGAACTAGCAAGCAGCTATAGATCCCCACACAGAAATAATTGTAAAACTATACTAATAACCAGAATAAATGTTTCAAAACAGCTATGAACAGAATAACATCCAACAATTAGAAACTCATAAAACTATTAAACATTCTCCAAACACCAGTAAAATATTTCAAAAAAGCAGACATCACATAATATTAAATAATTAAAATGGCAGTCAATCAAGAAAAATAAACTTAAAAAGCCACCTTTACTTACCCCCTCCAGCAGCTCTCCTACTCCCCTTCCATGCAGGCCGTGGCACACACCAGAAGCAGCAGTAGAAGCTAAGTTCTATACTCTTGGTCCTCTTCCTTAGTGCCCATGTCTCTCTCACACACACACACACCATACCAGTCATCCCCTATGACCAGTTTCTGTCTCTCACACACTCAATCATCTCCCAAACAGTCTTTGACACACACACACCAGTCACCTTCCTAAACAGTTTCTCTCATGCCATACACATACACAGGCTTCCCATTCCCATGTTCTACTTACATATATGGGCTTCTCACTCTCATAATCACTTTCTCTGTCTCACACACTCGCACACATTCACCAGTTTCTCACTCCCATGCTTGTTCTCTCCACATGCACAGGCTTCTCATTCCCATAATCACTTTCTTTCTCCCTCACACACACACACACACACACACACACCAGTCACCTGACCTCTCTCAGGCATACACATACACACAGGCTTCCCACTCCCATGTTCTTTCAGATATACAGGCTTCTCACTCCCATGCTGTGTCTCACACACACCCAGGTTTCTCACTCCCATGCTCACTCTTCACATGCACAGGCTTCTCATTCCCATAATCACTTTCTCTCTGTTACACACACATCAGTCTCTCTCTCATTTTCATGCTCGCTCTCCACATGCACAGGCTTCTCATTCCCTGAATCACATTCTTTCTCTCACATTCACACACACCAGTCTCTTTCTCTCACACACACCGTCACCTTACAACCAGTCTCTCTCTCTCATGCATGCACACACACATACACAGGCTTCCCACTCCCATGCTCTCTCTCACATAATCAGGCTTCTCACTCCCATGCTTTCTTTCACCCCCCCCCCAATACCAGGCTTCTTACACCCATGCTTTCTCACATACCCAGATTTCTCTCTCTCTCTCTCACACACACACACACACACATCAGTCACCTCCCTGACTAATGTCTCACACTCTCACATACACATCAGTCATCTCCCTGAGCAGTCACTTTCATTGTCTCTCACATATACACACACATCAGCTCTCTGACCAGTTTCTCTCAATCACACACATGCTCTCCATCACACACAGGCTGGCTGGCTGCTTCTCTCTCTTTCTCTCACTCACTTCCTGTCCTGTCCCCCCCCCCGAGCACAAATGGTAGCTGCAACAGCCTCCTCCTCCAGCTCCTGCAGGCCAAGAAAGAAGGATCCCATCGGCTGCGGGAGGCTCATGCTGCTGTCTCCTTTCCAGATTACTGGCTGCTTCGATGTCTCAGGGGCCGCTGCTGCTGCCACCGCTGCTATTTTTCCACGCGGCATGGCTCTTTCTCCTTCCCACACACCGAGTATCACTTCCTGTTCCAGGTCACGGGGGGGGGGGGGGGGGGGGGGGGGAGCGCGGGAAGAAGAAAAGGCCAGCCGCAGGTGCCACTGCTTCTTCTACCACCGCTGCCATTCCCACTGGGCTTGAACGTACTGATAGCCGGTGGCAACGGCAGCAGGGAAGGAAGAGCAGCGGGAGAGACTGGGAGCACGCGACACACCTGCCGGTGCTTGGCGACACACTGGCGTGTCGCGACACACCGGTTGAGAAGCACTGCTTTAAAGTATTCAGTCCTTTATCTCCTACCTCCTCTTGTAATATCAAGGGTGCTACCTGATACTCCTCTTTCTCCCAGTCTTCAGTAGATACTCATGGGTAGGCGTGTGCATTAGTTTAAAACAAAATAGAAACATGAAATGAATAGGGGCCCCAAAATGAATTGAAGGAGCCCCACAAATTAAACTAATCCTATTTGTTTTAAATAGAATGATTTCTACAAATCATCATAATCAGTGGACTCATTGAAATCAACAGGTTGAATATAAACCCCTGACTAGAGAGACCAATAAAGACCAGCTTTAAGAATCTAATCAGTGAGATGTTTAATAAAAGAAATGTGTCTTTTCTTTGGAGCAGCAAGCCATACAAAGCAGTGGTTGTACGCTCAAATCTGCACACCGCTAAACCGCCAGTGCAAAAGGTTATAAAGGGTTACCTTCAGCCAATCAACAGGTGTCTAGGTTTGCCCGCCTCTTATCCCTTGTCCAATTAATACATTTTTGCATGTGTATGTGCTCTGTTACTATGGGCAGAAGTCTCTGTTGTAATTTCCAGGAATTCAGTCCAAGTTAGTTTCGTTTTCACTCAGGTGTGATGTCATCTGTGCTGGCTGTGAATCTTCTAGGTGTAGTTTTGTGCTGGCTATTCATACAAGGTGCATGTGTACAGTTAGAAATTGATACAGTGTAGAGCAGGCAGTCAGCAGAGAAGGGGAGGATGGGTATGTAGTCAAAGAGACAAGAGGAATGATGTTTCACAGTGATGCAATTTGCCAATCTGACGTATCGCGTGGACTGGGTACAGTAACGTTGGTCGTAAAGTCTGAACATTTCAGAGATTTGCTCTGCATTGTTTCTGAAGAGACATTGTCTGTGTGAAAGCATATACTCTGAACTCTTTCTGAGTTCTTGCTGAAGTCTTTTGCTGCAGCATATTTTATAGCCTCACTGTACCAGCAGCAGTCACTCAGTCACACAAGAGAGGAAGGCAGTTCTGCATCACAATATCTGTGTCTTATAGTAGATTTGTGTTGCTTCACTTGCAGTTGCCATTCTGTTTTCCTTTCAGGTGATTGAAGCCTTAGGTACCTTGAGTTTAGTCATTTATTCCCTGTTTGCCTGACAGTGGACACAATGTGGGCAGTGGGCACTATCAAGACAGGGCAGAGAGTGCGGCATAACAGGCTGTTTTGTGAAGCCTGTCTGTATCAAACAAGTAGTGCAGAGCAGACAGTGTGTCATTCACTGCGGCAGTTTCTCTGTGTTCTTCTCACAGCAGTGTGGTAGTGGCACAGTCAGTGGGCATTACAATACCAATGCAGAATATTAAATCATTGTTGTAATCTTCACATCCTCAGTGACATAAAAACAGTCATGTCAGGGATAGGGAAAGGCAGAGCAGAAAAAGTTAATGTAAATGTGTCCAAAATTGGCCAGGTTGGCACTGCTAGCAAGAACCCAAAAAGTAGGCCCAGTACAACAAACCATGAAGAGATCAAGTATAGGAGGTACAGCCCAAGGCTCTAAAAGAGATTACTACTTATCAGCAACAGTGCCATGAACCCTTGATGGCATCTCAAGTGCCAAATTGGCACCAAAAGTAGCATCAGCATGCCACTAAGGGGGAACAAAGCAAAAAAGGTGGCAGTAAGACTTCCAAGGCGAGCACTGATAAAGGGGCCAAGCGGCACAGAGAGTGGCTTCATGGTGTAAGGGGTCTGGTTAGTATCAAGCTTAGCACATTACAAAAGGTGCTCAAGAGAAAAGATTTTCTTGTACAAATGTGATAAAACTTAGAGTAGTGCGAGAGATTTCATGCAAAACCAGGAAACGGAACAGGCTGAGAGCAGTTCAATGATATTTATTTATTTTATTTATTTAACATTGTTTTATGTACCGATAGCCATATGCACATCGTACCGGTTTACAAGGAACAGGCGGAAGGCCAGGAACAAGGCACAACCGTTACATGGAACGCATAAGAGTAACATTTGAACACATTTGGGAAATGATATGGGAAATGGTCTTTCTATAAGGCAGCCTTCACCATTTTCCTGGAAAACCACCCCAAGATCATTCAAGATACCTTTGTGAAGTACTAAATATGATAATAACTTTTACGTTTGGAAAGCCCATTCTACAAAGACAATCTAAATTGCACCCTGCATCTTGGGGTCTTTGTGTCACTCAGACATTCTTCCATGCCCAGACTTTCCATCTTGGAATTCCCTCTGCCACTGGGCCTTGCTGTCGTACCCCAGAGCTAACACCTCGCTAGTCTGGGGGGGGGGGGGGGGCTGCTTTGTACCTCTCATGGTGCATTGGAGCCATCCAGCCACTCTTTGTGTTGCTTGGACCCTTTATCGATGCTTGTCTTGGAGGTTTTACTGCCACTTTTGCTGCTTTGTGCCCCTCCATGTTACCTTAGGATGCATTAATGCCAATTTTGTTGCCAGTTTCCCCACAAGGGTTCCTGGCACTGCTGCTGGTGCCCTCTTTGGAGCCTTGGGATGTTCTTCCCACACTTGATCGCTTCTTGGTTTGTTATACTGGGGTGTTTTATCCCCATAGCAAACATTTGAAAGAAGTAAAAAAAAAAAAAAAAAAAAAGACCCAGTTTTCATTACCAGAGCCCAAATGCCATCAAGGGTTCATGGCACTGCTGCTGGTGCCCTCTTTTGGAGCCTTGGGGTGTTTTTCCTAATGTTTCTGCTTCTTTGCTCCTCTTACAGTGACTTGGTGAAATCCTGCCAATGCTGGTACCCCTTTGCCCCTTTATGAAGTTGTAGGCTAACCATGCCCCTTTTGGTGCCACTTTCCAGTCTCCTTTCTAGGTACTGTGGAGTTCTTTCCCCCCTTCTGTTCATTTCTTCCCACAATTTTTAAGTAAATTGATTAGAAAACGCCTGTTCTGAAGCCCAATATAGGCTGAAAATTATCTGTAATGATTCCCCCATTGACTTTAATGGCAAATGAAAATGAATTAAACTAAAATACTTTTTTTTTCCTTTTGAAACTAAAGAAATGAATTAGGGTCTCCACAGAACACATTCTTAAAATGAAAAATTTTTTTAAAATGAAACACATTTTTTCCTGCAGCACATGCCTACTCAAGTGCCATTGATGTGGTCCATCTTCTCTCCCTTCTCTCCTTCCTCCTCCTCTCAGTATAGCTGCAAGTCATCCTCTCCGTGTTCTAGTGATCTCAGGTTCCTCTTGTATGCATCTTCCACAAGATAGAAGAGTAAAATTAAGTAAGCTTAACTGAGTCCAAAAGGATTTAGCACTTCAAACTCAAATAATTCAAAGGTGGAAAGAAACACTCATCCAAAAGAAAAGTCTCCATGGAGCTCAGTGTCATGCAGACAGGGCTTTCAAGGGATTCCATGAATGCTCGGCCCATAGGCATTGCTACTGGGTGGGAAGTGGCACCCCAATGTTATACATTGGATCGGGCAGGGATAAGCCAAACCCCTACCTGATTCGATTAGTGGCAACATACTGTTATGCTTGCCGGCCGCGGCAGACCTGCGGCTCGGTCCCTCTGACAAAGTGATCCAGCACCTGGTCCCTCGTCTCTGGCGGCTGTTGGCCACCGGCTACATCCTCGGGCCGCCTCTGGTGCCTCTGGTTCTGCTATAGTTCCTGACGCTCCGCGTCGGGCCTCTCCGCATGGCCCGCGGAGAGACGCCGTCCCAACCAATGCCGCGCCCCATCCTAGGCGCACGCACAGCTGATCCTTTAATAGGGCCCGCGGTGGGAACCTGGCTGTGGCCCCGGATGATGACGTCGACTAAGCTCCGGTATATAAGGCCGGGCTCCGCTCTCTCAAATTGCCTTTGCAACAGGTCCCCTCACTAGTCGAGTGCTCGTTGCTTCTTCTGTTCCTGGTTCCCGATCCTGATTGCCTTCGTTCCTGTTTCCTTGTTCCTGTTCCTTCGTCTCTCCTTCGTATTGCTAACCTGGTTTGACCTCTGCATCGCCTGACTACTCTGTTGCCTTTCTCCAGCTCTGGACCTCGGCATCGCCTGACTACTCCTTTGCCTCTCTCCAGCCCCGGACCTCTGCATTGCCTGACTACTCCGTTGCCTCTGTTGTGTCCGTCAGTCGCAGATGGCTGCAACCACTCTGCCTTACCTCTTTTCTTCCCTTTTCCTCCCCTTTGGGCAAGATGGCTGCCTCCGATGCTGCATGCCGAGGGCCTCGGCGTCTCCAGTCTAGCATGGGCATTCCAGTCCGCCATGCTCACTCCCGTGGCCTCCTAGGGCGCACGTGCGCACTAGGAGTGTGCATTCGGTCCCTACATATTGGCAATCCGCAACGGATGTGGCCATATTCGTTGTATTCGTGGGGAAGCGAAACGTATCGCGATTCCCCACGAATACACGAATCTTCGCCGAATTATTCGGCCGCCTAAAGAAGCCAATTTAAACAAACCCCCCACCCTCCTGATCCCCCCAAGACTTACCAAAACTCCCTGGTGGTCCAGCGGGGGGTCCGGGAGCCATCCCCTGCACTCACACCCTGGGCTGCCGGTTTCAAAATGGCGCCATTAATTTAATTTTAGCGGGGAAACGAATAGAAATCAACGTATTAACGTATCGGGACGCCATACGGCCGAATGCAACGTATCTGCCCCCCGACGAATCCGAATCCCGAATGCAACGTATGGCGTCCCTCTGCACCTCTCCTACGCTCAAATACACATCATGGCGGGAACCTCCGGGCATCCCCACCGCATGACGTCAATACCTCCGAGGATTTCAAGCCTCCATTTCGCTACCACCAGTGAGTTAGCAAGGACTTTGGTTAAGCTACTCTGACCACTCTAAGCTGCTCGCTTAGACGCCGATCTACACTCCAAGGGTCTCGCTCTTTCAGAAGCTCAAGACACCCGCTTCTCGGGGGTCTCTCTCTCTTATTCTACAGGACCTCTGGACTATCTGGTATTCGCTTCTCGAGGGCCTACTCTTCTAGTATCCTGTACCACGGACCTTTTTATCCCATCATTCTCTTCCAGGAAGTCGCCTACACTCCTGTGAGTACCTTTGTGATCTGGTGTTCCAATGCCACCCACCAGGCTCGGCACTGCCTGCACCGCAGTCCCCGCCTCTCTGAAACACCTGGGTGAGAATCTACTTCTGAGACTGTTGAACGTATTGGCACCTCACAGACCTCAGTGCCTTATCTTCCTGCTTCATTCCATCTACCCACAGCAGTACAATAAAGCCTTCCATTCTATCTGTGTCTGCTATCTGATTTTAGCCTATCACTGTGTTCCCCACGGGGCTCCTCCCCGTGGGTGGAGTCATCTTCACAGTGACCAAGGGTCCACAATGCCACAAACACAACAGCCTCTCTCCAACCCCGGACCTCTGCATAGCCTGACTACTACGTTGCCTCTCTCCAGCCCCGGATCTCTGCATCGCCTGACTACACCATTGCTTCTCTCCATCCCTGGACTTCTGCTTTGTCTGACCATCCATTGACTCTCTCCTTGTCCAGACCGCAGCCTTGCTTGCCATTGCTTCCAGCCTTCTGCCAGCCCTGAACCCAGCTTGCTTAAAGACACCTCTTCAGCCTTTGTCCTGGATGTGGTTCATTCAGGCTTCGGCCTACTCTTGTCGGGCACCCTCTGTCAGACTGTGTTCCTATTGGCACCCGGGTCTCCGGGTCTCCACCCATCGATGACCACTGATGATGGCCACCTAAGTCCAGCCGGCCCCAGCACCCAAAGGCTCAACCCACTGGGAATGAGGGCTGGTATTGGTGAAGCGCCAGTCAGCCTCCGTTCATCATCTCTCTGCCTGCCGATGGTGGGGACCCCTAGGATCCCTCCTACGGGTAGCATCAACCCCACCTCAGCCCAAAGGTCCACCTCTGGCGCAACACATACTGCCCTACAGACATACCCTCCCCACCCCCTCTCCCCAGCAGCAGGAATCACATTTATCCCAATGTCATCTCCTGCTGCCAGGGGGCCAGTCTCGCAGCTCTTACTGAGAGACTGGCCCCATGACAGCAGAAAATGACATTTGGATAAATGTGACTCCTGCTACCGCTCACCCCACAACTCAGCAGGTCACTTTGGAGCCTGTCCTGTGGAGGCTGAAGAGAAAGAGAGAGAGGATGTGGTGTCCGCCAGCAGACCTCATCCTGCTGGCGGCCAAAGAGAGAGGGATGACCTAGCTAGTGGCTGAAGATGAGGATCTGGCCCTGTGTGTGTTTGTGTATGTGTGTCTATATGGCAGTTTTGAAAACCAGTGTGTGTGGGTATGTGGGTGGCTGGGTGAGATCCTGTGTTTATGTGGATGAGAGCCTGTGTGTGGGTGCATGACTACCTGTGTATGTGTTGGGGATGGGGGAGGCTGAGAGCCTGTGTGTGTGTGTGTGTATATGACTACTTGGGTGGGTGAGAGCCTGGGTGTGTGTTTGTGGGTGGGCGAGATCCATATATTGTGGATGAGAGTCTGTGTGTTGGGGGGGGGGGGGGTTTGAGAGTCTGTATGGAAGAGTTGAGAGGCTGTGTCTGTGTAGATGGGTGGGGTACATCCTGTGTGTGTATGTGGGTGGGTGGGTGAGAGCCTGTATTTGTATACATGAGTAACTGGGTAAGAGGCTGTGGGTGTGTGTGTGTGAGTGTATATGTGACTGCCTGGGTTGGGTGGGTGACTTGCCTGTGTGTGTGTGTGGTTGAAAGCCTGGGTGGATGACTGGATGACTGCGAGACTGGATGTGTATGTATGTGTGTGAGCCAGTGTGTGTGTGAGTGTATATGTGTGAAGATGTGAGAGGATAAAGTTTGTACAGCTCACCTTCCCCCAATCCACAACAATCTCAGCTTGGCTAGAAATCGAAACATCTCTGGTATGAAGAGTGGGAGAGTTTTTAAATTCTTATTAGTTTCATTATTGGATGTTATTTGATGTGTCTGCTGTTTTGAAATATGATATTGGTATTTTGGGAAATTTATAAGCATTTTTATGAGATTTTAAATATTGGATGTTCTATTCATCAGTTCTTTTTTAATATTCTTTTTATTAGTATGGTTTTACTGTTTTGAATGATGTTTTATATTTATTTTGTTATTTGTTGATCTCTTAGTTTGCCTTCTGTAATTGTGATCTAGGTGAGGGAAATACCTACAGTACCTGAATGTAATCCACTTTGAAGTGCTGAAAAAAGTGCAAAAAGTGGAATATAAATCTAAACAAACAAACAAATAAATAAATAAATAAATAAATAAATTCTGCTAGTGTATACTTTCTGTGTAGGTGTCTATAGCAGTGTCTTTTCTGTTTTCAAAAGGAGCTGAATGTAATCTGAATTTCAAAAGGAGCTGAATGTAATGTACAGGTGGGCTGGTAGGTACCACTGGTCTTGTACCTACCAGCCCACCTGTACATATTATCTATTGTTAATTTATTTTCTTCAAATGTTCTTATCAAATTTCTCTCTTTCCCTATCCTTCCTACTGCTGTCCTCTCTCATCTTTCATTACTGCTCCCCCTTCCCTTCCCTGTTTATTGTATTTCTCTCTCTTGTTATTTTGTTACAATGATGTTCTGATGAATGTCGGTATATAAAAATCAACAAATAAATAAATAAATAAAAAATCCGCTTTGAAGTGCGAAAAGTGGAATATAAAAATCTAAATAAAATAAAAATAAGCTGTATTGGTCTTCTAAGGCCTGATGTAATATTTGCAGTGCTGCACTTTCCTGGGTAGGGTTGTTGATGTTTGAATCCTAGGAGTTAGTGTTATTTTGATACAGCAGATTTGTCTCTTGGGATGAATTGTATTCTTGGTAGGCTGTGATAGTTTTTATTGGAGCTAGGTAAGAATTATTCAAAAATATTGTACGTGAGTTACTGAGACAATATAAGACCCATCTTTAGATGTAAATGTCTCTGATCTGATATCTGAAAAAGGGACTTAGGTAATTTTAAAGGCTTTTGTATATATTTTTAGTTGCATGTATTTTTTTTATTTTGCAGATATTTCTGTTTTCTAAATAGGAAGTATATTGGTGTTTTAGAGCCTGATATAATATTTGCAGGGTTGCCTTTCATAGATAGGTTTGTAGTTTGAGTGCTAGCAAATGGTGCTGTTTTTCCTATGGGAGGTTTACTATATTGTAATTGTTTATTCATGGCTTTCTGAGGGGCAAACCCACACCCATTACATGTTACAACAGGCCTAATGCCATATGGGTCCCATGAGTTTTTTGTCTCTAGGTGACAGGGGATTGAGGGAGCGAGATTGCTATAGACCAGGGAGGGAGGGGAAGGCGGGCAACATGTGTGGAACAGGAGAGGGGCCTGAGGAAGTGAGACTGAATCCCCTGCTATAAATGTCACCTCACACCACTGATGGAGCTTAAAGTTAAGAGCCAGAAAAATGAGAGCACAGCTTAGGACATGTTGCTGCGCTGAAAGCAAAAATGATCCACAAGAATAAAATGGTGATCTCTCTCTGGAAAAACACTGGTGGACACCATCATCGCTAGCCGCCACATGGGGGAGCTGCACACCCAGCAAACTACCAATCTGTCTACCCCCACACCCAAATTGTATAATCCTTATCTACAGGGTGGCCCATGGAAAAGTAGCTTGCCTGCATGGCACTGGTATTGGAGGGGGGCTACTTTTCCATGGGCCACCCTGTATTATCAGAGGGGACTAACATACATACATCTGGTATGCGCTAAATTTGCTTTGTTGTACATGTAGTCAAGTAGGGAGCACTCCCCTGAGAACTCCTCCTCCCCCCACTGCTCTTTAACAGGCCACCATGACAGCAGCTTTTAACTTTCCTTTCCTTTCCTGCAGGCCTTTCCTGCTCTGCATGATCTGAGGAATAGGAGCCAGGACTAATGTTCCCTCTAATTTTTTTCCATGATGCATGTGGCTGCGTCCTGCTGTGTCTTCTCCCCAAATCTGCCCCCCCCCCCTGCCTCCTTCCCCCATCCCTTCTGTCTCACCAGTCCTCCCTTCCCCCACTGCCACCATGTTTCCCTTGTCTCCCCTCGGATATACCTGCTTAGCAGTGGGAGTCCATCTCACGGCGGCTCCATCTCACTCCATCTCAGAGCAGTGGGAGTCCATCTCACTGTGGCTCCATCTCACTCCATCTCAGAGCAGTGGGAGTCCATCTCACTGCGGCTCCATCTCACTCCATCTCAGAGCAGTGGGAGTCCATCTCACTGTGGCTGACACCCCTCCTTGTCTGTACCCAGTGGTAGAACAATAATCATTTGG
This sequence comes from Rhinatrema bivittatum, assembly GCF_901001135.1. Lineage (NCBI taxonomy): Eukaryota > Metazoa > Chordata > Amphibia > Gymnophiona > Rhinatrematidae > Rhinatrema > Rhinatrema bivittatum. Next base: position 302,442,819 of record NC_042615.1, read on the forward strand.
GCTCCAGTGCCAGTTATTATGGGCCCGCCCAAACGCTCACACATCCCTCTCTCTCTCTCCCCCCCCCCCCCCCCCCCCCCATCTCCCAGTACTCCCCACGCAGTACTCTCATCCCTTTTCTTCTCGTTCCCAGTGCTCTCACCCCACTCTCCCAGTTTTCTTATCCCACGCAGGACCCAGCAGAGGAGGGGGAGCAGTGGGAGCCCATGCCTCCACTCACCCCCATCTGTGCCAGCTGTTCAGAACCGGCAGGCTGGTAAGGATGTGCATCTGTTGTAGCCAAATGTGTAAAATGTAATGAATGAGTTGATTTTTTTTTTTGGTTCATTATGAACAGAAGAAACTTTAACTCGACTGATGCCGAAAATTTGGAAACTTTCAGTTTCATGCTTTTAGGCAAATTATGCCTACAAATTGCAATTACCGCGCACAATTTCCTGAAACAAATGACCAGGAAATTCCAAAGGGAAAAAAAAAAAAAGATTCAGAAAAAAAATGTGTGGAAAATGAAATGAACCAAATAAAAACCACCTGCCCATCCCTACACGCTGGCATTTCCTGTATATGCTCATTTTGTGCAAAGTGAGATCCGCATGCAAGAAGAGCTGGCCAGTGAGGTTTGAACAGATGGGGAGGAGTGGCGGCAGGGGTTTCCACTGCTCCCCCCAGCTCTCCCGAGTCCTGTGTGGGATGGATTGTGATGTGCACACAGGTGTGCACCATGAACACCTTAGTAGGAACAACAGCCAGAACCTGGAATCAAGCTCAGTTCAGCTGCCTCTCAGGACAGAGCGCTAACAGTTATCATTAAGAGGCTAACCTTAGAAAAATATATTTAAAAAAACTTCTTTCACCCTAACTGAGCTCATACTTGCATTTTGCCAGTCAGGGAGCAGAACAGCATGGTAAGCTGTATGCTGCCATGGACAACATGAGGCTCCTGGGAGATAATTTATCAGCTGTTTGGCTCAGATCAAGTGCAGGGACTGAGGATGATTCCTTTCTCCTCCTTTTGGCTGAGATTAAGAATCTGTACGAATACAGGAATGGTTTACCACCCTGCCTTGTGTGTATGATTACATTAGATCAATAGGAGGATTAAGCCTGTTAAAAAAAAACAAACCAAAAAAAATTACAAAATTCTTGAAGTTGCTGCAAATTTTGGGATATGTTTTTAGATTTAGGGCAGCTGTTCAGTGTCTTGGGAACTTCTGGGTGAGAATGAACACCTGCCTATACATTTTAATTACAATATCCAAGCTTAGCATAGCCTAATGCCTTTATTTTTATTCCGACAGTACAGCATTTTGCTCCTCCCTAACTTAGTCAAATTGGTAAATAAAATCATTTAATTTCCATGATATCATTTTGTTTCAAATCATTTGAACCTTGCCCATCCCTCTCTGCTGGCTTACATGTTTCTCCTATCCGCATGAGGAGTTTTAAAACAATGGCCACTGTGTGAGAAGGAACAAAAAAAGAAATGGGAAAAGCAGCATTATAAAAGCGTGCACATAAAACGCTGGTGTGTGGTCCTCGCTACCACCAGTGTAAGAAGCGCAGGACGCCCAGAGAAAATACAGATATGCCTTTGTGTGTAGGGTGCATACTAAACTCTCCCCTCCCCTCCAAAACAGCCCCTTTAAATTGGGGGTGGGGGTGGGCAAAAAACATGCATTTCCGTCGAGTGGAGCTCGGCACACTTAAATCCCTGCTGTGCCGAGGGGAGGCTCAGGATGAGCTGTCTAGAAAGCATTTTGTTTCCTTCTTGCAACGTTAGGCTTGCTCGAACCGCGCCGTGCATGGCAATGCGAGGATTGAGCAGTGTTAAGAGCCCATCGGGGGTATTGAGAAAGGCTTAATGTGCTCTCATTAGAGGAGGCTGGGGGAGGGGGGAGGAAAGACCGCCTCCGGGGACGGCACCGACTTGCACTGCTCTGGGAAGTATTTCAGGGCTGCTGGTTTTTCTTTTTTTTTTTTTTTTAATGCCTTCTCACGTCAGCTCTCTGGCTGCCTGCGCTTTACAAGGCTCTTTCACAGCCAGCTCCGTCCAATCCCTCCCCAATCACCTGGAATGAGAGCGGCGGGGGCTCTGTTTTTTTGCTGCAGCCCTGACGCTCTGCTGGCACTAGGCAGGCCTCAGACGGCCACACACACACACACACACACACACACACACGAACGAATGTTAAAATCCCTTCAATCTCTAAACCGGGGAAAACATCACACCATTCTTTTGATGAAGGCAATCATGATTTGCCTGCTTGCATTTTTTTTTTTTTTCACGTTGCCGCATAAGATCCTCACCCGGAGTCCATACAGCCCTGTTTGTGCCTTCTCTGAGGTTTACAATCCTTCATCAGGCCCGAGATTTTGCCATTCTGCTGCAAAATTTTGTGATTTCCCTGAAAAAAAAAAAAGTCAACAAGTCTGTCAGCAGTCAAAAAAAACTGGGCAGTGGCCATTTGAATTCATTGTAAAGAAGACTGTGAGTGAGATATTGACCTTTTCTATTCACTTTTAATACATCCTCCTGATTTCATGTGGCTTCTGATTTTTGAGGATTGCTGTTCTTGACTTTTTTTGTATGGATGGGTTGCAGCAGGCATGACTGAAATAATCTTCCAATTGCTTTATTTTTTTTTTTAGCTTTATTTATTTATTTTTTACACAGATTGGCCTATATTTTTTCCAAAGCTCTAACTAAGCCTTGGAATTAGTGGAGTATCTGGAGCTATTTGAGTCCAAGACATACTAGAAGAAGAAGAACCACCACCACAACAAAAGATACCGGGGCTTCCTGATAGGAAACTGGGTTCTGTTCCTATGCCACATTCTTTTTTTGTATGCCTCTAAAATTTGCAAAAAGAGAGAGAGAGAGACCATTGTGCTTTGATGTCTTCCACTGGAAGTCAGATACATTTTCTCAAGTAGCTGTTTTAAAAGTTAAGACTTGTAGCCCTCGCTTTGCTTTGTTTTTCTTTTCTTTTTGTTTTACTCGGATAAACCTGTGCATAGATAATTTGATTTTATGACACTGTGGAAAAGGTAGGCTTGTTCTTGTTGTTAGCTTGATGAAAGATGGTATTGTGTGGTGGAAGGCGAACAGAGCCGCTCACGGCAGGAAGCCATATCCTTAGCAATTATCCAGCAGACTGGGCAGCATTACTCTTTCCATCCCTCCCTCTTTCCCTTTGAAAATAGGCCCTTTTGACTTCAGAGGGATAGGGGTTTTTTTTTTTTTTTTTAAGCAATATATTACACCACTGTGGGCTCTGCTGGCCAGATAATGGACCACAGTGGGAGTAATTCGTTGTGAGCTGCAGGTGATGGTACAGACAGTAAACCGAGGATTCATTATTCCTCCCCCGCAGTCCTCCGTGCAAATGGACTATTGCCCCTACAAGACCACCTATACATTTCTGAATCAACTTATTGGCCACATTTTTATTATTATTATTATTATTATTATTCTTTTTCGTAATAACATTCACAGTTCCAGTATGTGCTGCCAGTGTGGTGAGTTCATTTTCTCTGGACTAAATGCGCTCCCACTACTTTATTGTAAATGAGACTTTTTTTTTTTTCCAAATACTTAATTCTGTTTAGAATTACAGTTCCATAAAAATTAAACATTATAGTCCGCAGTTAAAAAAAAATCGTCATAATTTCCTTTGTTTTTGTTGTTCATTCATTCTAAAGGCAGAATACCTGCTTCAAACACTAGATCTAGCCAGAACATTTGTTAGATATATGCAGGTGATAGCAAAATAAGACCCAGCATTTTTCATTCTGACTTTTATTTCTTACCTGAGGAGGTTCCAAGCTTTAAAAGGTTAATTTATCAATCACACCATTGTGCATCTAAGGAAATAAGGGCACAGCGAGGCTGATTGTCATCATCAGAACCTCAGACAAGCTTCATCCTGACACATGCAAAGTGTCAGGGGAGCAGGAGCAGATGAGCACGCTGGCGCAACAACAGTCGTGTTCGGCACATATTTTCGATGCGCCAACTTTACTGCCCATGCAGTAAGGGGGTTTTGCGCACCAAAAAATATGTGCACAACAATGTGCATTTAATTTAGCGCTGAAAGCATTTAGTATACCTGGAAAACATGATTTATGCACATAAAATTTAAGTTATGGGCATAAAACATGATTTGCAGTGTGCTAAGCTGTTACTTTATTTACATTTTCTGGTTTGCACGCATTTTTTTTTAACTCCTAGTGCATTAGCACCACCATTAGCTTATTTGCATCAGGAATTTAAAAAAAATGAGCTTGTGTGTTAAGAAACTGTGCACTCAGCTTTTTGCATTGGCCTCTAGAGTGGTCTCAGGACAGGAAGATTTATTTAAAGCAGAGGGTGGGAGTATGATAAAAGGTGAAAATTTCAAAAATTGTAAATTTATGAGCCAGGTAGGACTATAGAGCAAATGTACCCTTAGGAATATAAATAGGCAATGACCAAACTAAGAAACATGGAAGGTAGCCTTTTGAGAAATCTAGTAGATGCTGCAGCTTTATTTCTATTTATTTATTTGCCTTAGCAGGTTGGTGCTACTTCTGTGACTCCTCAGTTCAATTAAAGCCATCCAAGCAATCCTCCATTCTGGCTACAGTACCATGGGCCTTCATAACCAGAGAGGGATTTCTTCTCCTGCTGTCTAGCTCAGTGGTCCCCATCCCTGTGCTGGGGGCCCACCAGCTAGTCGGGATTTCAGGATATCCACAATGAATATGCATTAGAGAAAATTTGCATGTTATGGAGGCAGTGCATGCAAATTTTCTCATGCATATTCATTGTGGATATCCTGAAATCCCGACTGGCTGGTGGGCCCCCAGCACAGGGATGGGGACCACTGAGCTAGACAGCAGGAGAAGAAATCCCTCTCTGGTTATGAAGGCCCATGGTACTGTAGCCAGAATGGAGGATTGCTTGGATGGCTTTAATTGAACTGAGGAGTCACAGAAGTAGCACCAACCTGCTAAGGCAAATAAATAAATAGAAATAAAGCTGCAGCATCTACTAGATTTCTCAAAAGGCTACCTTCCATGTTTCTTAGCTCCCTCCCTGTTAAAGGGCTATTCTTTCACAGCATCCCTAGCCCTGGCTGACCACAGGAGTAGAACCTGGGCTCAGTAATTGAATCCAGGTCTCGCGTATGCCAGCATATTATGCTCACACTGAGCCATTAGGCTGGCTTCTCCACATACTGTCGCTTTAAAGTATCTGAACCTGCTTGCACTTAGCCATTCATTCCCACCATTATCAATCTATGAAAATCAGGGCACTGCTGTGCTGATATTAATCATAAACACATGCAAGAAATCTGCTGATGTACATAAAGCATGTATAAGGCACAGACAGCTGAAGCGTGAGCACCGGCAGGGAGAAAAGTTTAATGTGTGGTACGGCTCTAATAAATCTGCATAACATTCCAAGAAAAAGTGTAAAAATCTAGGAATGACTATTTGTGTACAAGAGGAGACAGAAGCATAAGCCTGAAAGTGGGAAGAATAGTGTCTATCTAGATAAAGATAAACTCATAATTTGAGGAATCTGCAGTAAGTAATGCTGCTGCTTATTAAAAAATTTTGATGACACTGTGCTCCTGATTTATTTAGGGGTTTCTTCCATTTTGTGCCTATGGCAAAAACCTTCTAGAAATGAGATGCTTTGTGACCATTTAAACAAGTAGTTAATTTGTGATATATCAGTGGACTTGCCATGGGAAAGGACATATTAGCAAATACTGAAAGCACAAGAATGCATAAAAGAAGTGGTTGAATTAGCACATACTTGGCACCTGTGAGAAGCTGCTGACTTTTAGCTGCCCATTCATTTGTATCTCAGGAGTCTTCAGATAGGGAGAGTTCTTAGAAACAACTTGTCAGGACAGTGAAATTGCCAGGTAAAATGGAAACTACCATGTACATGACCCCCAACATGAGTTGGGGGTCATGTCCATAAGAATTCTCTTCCATACACTATGCATGTGAGAAAAAAAAAAACCCTTAATGACTATCTAGGCCAAGATATTGGGCTATAAAAGGGTGCCTTATATGCAGATGATGTGGGTGTGTGTATATAATGAGAATGTGGTAAAAAAAAAAAATAAATAAAATTTTGTTTGCCTGCCCCGTAATACCGCTAAAGCAAGAGGGGCCTAGGGTTGCCAACTGTCCAGTTTTGGACCGGACAGCCAGGTTTTCAGGCATTCTGTACAGTGTTCAGTCAGAAGTACCGACCAGTTTTGCAGATGGATCCTTCATTTTCCCACAGCCTCTTAGTTAGAGGAAGAGAAAGGCAGGTTGGAGCCTATTGGACGAGAGCTGTGCTGTATCCCTGCCTCCTTTCCCATGCTGTGATTGGACAGCATAGGGAGAGGAGGTGGTGCACAGCACAGTCCTCAGCTCCTAGTGGTTCTGCAAATACACAGATACACTGTTTAGGCAGTTCACTAATCGGAGAAAATTCTTTTTCACTCAACGCATAATTAAATTCTGGAATTTGTTGCCAGGGAATGTGGTTAGTGCAGCTAGTGTAGCTGGGTTTTAAAAAAAGGTTTGGATCTTGGAGTCTTGGAGGAGAAGTCCATTACCTGCTATTAATTAAGTTGACTTAGAAAATAGCCACTGCTACTACTAGCATCTGTAGCATGGGATATGCTTAGTTTTTGGGTACTTGCCAGGTACTTGTAGCCTGGATTGGTCACTGTTGGAAACAGGATGCTGGGCTTGATGGACCCTTGGTTTGACCCAGTATGGTAATTTCTTATGTTCTTAGAATCTAAAATTTATGCAAATGAGGGGTGACCATTCCCCCACCCCACCCCTGGTCCTCAAGTGTCCATTCCTGGTCTATGGAAAAGTTGGCAACCCTAGAGGGGCCGGAGCATCACAGCAGTGAAGCCTGTCGCTGCTTCGGGCCTCCCATTGAGCCAGGTCCCGATGTCAAAATTTAAAATAAATAAAAGTGCTACGACTATGTGGCTGGCCCCAGATAGCAGCAGCAGCCTTGGGAAATCTGCTGCATATTAAAATACCGGGGGAAGGGGCTGTACATGGCACCGGGAGCTCCCAGTGCACCGTTGAGATTAAAGACCTGCTGATGACATCAGTGATATTAACAGGTGCCTTACAAAGTGCCCTATTGCTGTTTTCATAATACTAATAAAATTTGGGGGCAATTTCTTATTTTAAAAACATGGGGGTAGATTTTATAATTTTGCGCGAGCGCGTACTTTTGTTCGCGCACCAGGCACAAACAAAGGTACGCTGGATTTTATAAGAAACGCGCGTATCTTATAAAATCAGGGGTCGGTGCGCGCATGGGGGTGCACATTTGTGCAACCTGCGCGCGCCGAGCACAGCGCACGCTGCCTGTTCCCTCCGAGGCCGCTCCGATTTCGGAGTGATGAAAACAATCCAGCTTGATGTAATGATAGTTGCGACAATATAATAAGTTGTTAGCAACTGAGATTCATGAATATATAGACCCTTGGACATTTTATATATAATTGAGCCTGAAAGATAGTATTGCTCTTTAAAGAGATTCATATTCACCAAGGTTATTATTATGACATACATATGATTTCCCCTCAGTTTTAGAAAGACTGAAAGGTGATACTTTTGGTGAGTGTTGTGTGAGAGATTTCAAATATTAACCGTGACCAGTGTGAGTGTACATAATATTATACCAAACAAACAACAGGGTGGAATCGGTAAAATGGACTTTATTGATCTTGCCCGACTCTGGCCGAGTTTCGCTCATCGAGCTGCCTCAGGGGCTATTGCAAACAGATAAAAACAAATAAAAAGACATACAAACATATATATTTGTAATACAAAAATATCATTAAAATCATATTAAATCATATAAAATAAATATAAAAATAGACATATTACACTATAAAATGAAATCATAAATATGTATCTAAAATGTTTGTATGTATATACAAAACACTATGTAACTATTTCGTGAGACATGCATTCAAGTGTACAAATAGCAATACAGCACATTTGGTAAAACACAATAAAAATAATTTAAACATACAGGGAGTGCTTGTGTATATGTTGACAACTTAATGAATAAACCTTCTAAATATGTATATCCAATATATATCCAATATTTTCACTCATTTACTATTTTTCATTCATTCAGTTATTTATTTTTTATTTTTCACTCATTTACTTTTTTCTTTTTTCACATTTTTTTCACATTTTGTCATATTTTCATTTTTCTTTATATGTTTTTTTTTATTTTTTGTTCTATATTGGATATACATATTTAGAAGGTGTATTCATTGAGTTGTGAGTGCATATAAGCTGAGCATGTGAGAGTACATGAGCATGTGTGTTTGTATATGGTTGAGCATGAGAGAGAGCAAACGAGCATATGTCTATGCCTATGGTTGAGGAAGAGAGCACAAACAAGTATATGTGTGTGTATGAGTAAAAATGGAGAAAGTTTGTTACACAACACCCTCTCCCTCCCACTAATCCATGACAATCTCATGTCAATCTGCAAATCAAAATTTGCCAGGAATGGACAGCAGGGAATTTTTTTATCCTTAGTTTTTAAATTATTGGATGTTTTTTGATATATCAGCTGTTTTTAAATATTTTATTGACATTTGGAAAAGTTTCATATGAGTTTTTAATTATTGGATGTTCTATTTGTCACTTGTTTTGAAATATTTATCATTTTTATTAGTATGGTTTTACTATTATTTATATTTCTTGATTTTATTGTTTGATGTTTTATGATGAATGATGTTGTTTCTGTTTTTCTATCATTGCAGTGCATACAGAATCTGGCTGCTTGTGGTTTCCAGTTCGTTTTTTGTCTGCAAGAATATATTTATACTTTATGGTCTCTCTATTCGGTATTTGTGTGTCTGTCTGTGCTCTGAATATGTGAAGAATGAGAGGAGTTTTGCTAGTGTGTCATTTCTGTGTATGGATCTATAATAGCCTGAGTTGTTCCGTTTTCTTGATAGGAGGTGTATTGGCATTTTAGGGCCTGGTGTAATATTTAGTGTTGCCTTTTCATAGGTAGGATTGTTACTGTTTGAGACTGGCAATTACTGGTATTTTGGTAAGGGGGGTTTACTATATTGTAATTGTAACTGAGTTTAATTGTGGCTTTCTGAGAGCCAAGCCTAAACTCAACATGCGTTCCATAGGCCTAATACCATATGAGTTCCAAGTCCTTTTTTTTGCAGCGTTTTATGGCTGGCACCACAGCAATGCATGCAAATATAATGTACATGTTGTAAGTGATATTTTTACCTGGGAATGTACTTTTTCATGTAAAATCTGGTAGTATAAATGCATAATGTTTATTTATATGTGGGGAGGGCATGACCGGGATGGGGATGACACTCAGTGATTGGATTGGGGGGCCCATGACTGGGTTCTGAACAGAGCCCTGGTGCTTGGCCCCAGCCCAGGACTGACTGCAATGCCTGCAGTAAATAAAGTTGAGGGGAGAGGAATATAAAATATAGGGAAAAAATGATCCTTGGTAGTTATGAATGAAGACTCCTGGAGCCAGGAACTGGTTCTGATTGAGCTAGAAGCCCAAAGGAGTAGGAGGAAGCTGCTGGGCCAAAATAAAAATAAAAACTCCCTCCATGTAACAAAGTCTCCCAGCTTGCAGTGTTGTATGTTGGGTCAAGGTGAGGGTGCATTTTATCAGTTGGCCATAGATGCCAAATGGCCTCGCTTTGGCTCTGTGCAAATCTGTATTTTCATGTGTTCCACCATGCTATCTGGCCCACAAAAATAGGGCTGATTAGTGCAGTGAAAATCCCCATCAGCAGCCTGCACAAACACAGGGCTATTTTCCCTCCACCTCCATAACACAAGCCCTGATGTTTTCACCCAATGACCATTTGAAGCCTCCGCCTCAATCCGAGCACAAAGCTGAAACCGCCCTGACCCAGAATCCTTACTAAATTTTGCTCATGGTTTGTGGGTGAAATGTATAGGGGAAAGTAAGATACTGAGCTGATTATCTTCCTCTTTGAATATTTTAAATATGACGCTTTGCTTGACGTTAGCATAGTCACAATCACTCAATTTAGAGTGGATTTCCACCTGCTCCATATCATTAGTGATTAATGCAGTGTGTTAGCACAGATGCTGATTGCTCACTTTAGCTAATAGGACCCTTATTGTGCAAACATACCCTCACTTTTATATTAATGAGAAAAAGCAAAGAGTGTTGTACAGGAGTTAGGGAAGTATCTCATATGTGTGCTGACATCAGAAATAAATAATTAAAAAAAGCCCACATAAAAAAAGGTTCCCATACACACTGCATATGTTAGTAGATGCTACCAGCAGGAATCTGTAGTAGAGATGTGAATCGTGTGATCGATCGTCTTAACGATCGATTTCGGCCTGGGGGGGGGGGGGGGGAGGGAATCGGATCGTCGCGGTTTTATTTTTTTAAATATCGTGTAAATCGTAAATCGGGGGAGGGCGGGAAAACCGGCACACTAAAACATCCCTAAAACCCACCCTGACCCTTTAAAATAAATCCCCCACCCTCCCGAACCCCCCCAAAATGCCTTAAATTACCTGGGGTCCAGAGGGGGGGGTCCCGGTGTGATCTTTTACTCTCGGGCCTCTGGTGCGTTGCAGAAATGGCGCCGGCCCTGTCATATGACAGGGCAAAGGTAGCGCCGGCGCCATTTTGTTTTTTGTCCCCCGACGTCAGGAGCGTAGGAGATCGCTCCCGGACCCCCGCTGGACCCCCAGGGACTTTTGGCCAGCTTGGGGGGCCTCCTGACCCCCACAAGACTTGCCAAAAGTCCAGCGGGGGTCCGGGAGCGACCTCCTGCACTCGAATAGTTTTGCCGTACAAAATGGGCAAAGGTAGCGCCGGCGCCATTTCTACAACGCACCGGAGGCCTGAGAGTAAAAGATCACACCGGGACCCCCCCCCTACTGGACCCCAGGTAATTTAAGGCATTTGGGGGGGGGGATTTATTTTAAAGGGTCGGGGTGGATTTTAGGGTTGTTTTAGTGTGCCTGTTTTCCCGCCCTCCCCCTTCCCCCGATTTACGATTTTTGACGATAAATCGGGGGAATTCCTATTAAATATCGCCTCTAACGATTTTTGACTATTTAAAATATATCGGACGATATTTTAAATCGTCAAAAAACGATTCACATCCCTAATCTGTAGTGTAGTTTACACAGTGATTGTAGGTTTTCAGGATGCTGATTTGTAAGCTCAGTAACTGTAGTGATTGACCGATGGGCACTACTGTAGCAATTTTTGAGCAAAGACAGGTTATATGAATGGCACCAAGAGCCATAGAAAACAAGGATTCTAATTATCACCTACAAATACACGAGAAGAAGGACACATTGAAGTAAATTTTCAATGGCATTTCAACAGGCACGGTAAAGCATATGACCTTTTATCCAATATGCGAGTAAATTTAAGCATGTACTATCTGTTCACATATAAATTTACCTGAACTGAGCAGGAGCAGAGCTGGGGAAGGATTTGGACTTACACACATACTTCTGGATCTACAAAAGTATGCACTTAAACTTTCCCCAAAATTTTCCACATGCATACTAGCAGGTGTAATTGTGTGCCGGCAAATTTAGTGGGGTGATCTTCAAAGTGGATTATGCATGTAAGTCTTCTGTGAAAATTGGTGCAACTTATGCACATATTTGCCAGTTAATAGCAAAGGAGAAGGCCTAGGAATTTGTGGTATGAAAAGAAGTTCTGAGGCATCAATATTTTGGACTAAAGGGTTTTTGTATTATCCCATATTTTATGATTATTATTGAGGACAATCTTCCCACCCTCAATGGGGAAGGGACAGTAGAAGCAGTGGAGCATGGATTAGTTGGAGTGGCTAGAAGATGCATGATTTTTATCTCTTACTATTTATGATTTTTGCTATCCTTTCTTGGATGCTCATTTTTAAGTCACAGTAAATTATTTCAGTTCAATGCCATTATCTGCCGCCATGCTTTATTTCAAGAGTACCTCAGCCTTCAGAGAAGATCAGCCACTGTGAGTACCCACTGACCAGCACATGTGGGTGTGGACTAAGTAGTGTTACCCATTTCTGAATCAGGGGCCCTGGAAGTGTATACCTGCCGAATGAACCCTGGAATCCTAATGGCAGTGTGAGTATTGAAAGAGAGAAAGAATAGCCCTAGGAACCCTGGTATTTATAGGTAGGCCACCCTTTCGGCCCCTCCGTTACCATAGTCTGTGTAGTTGGGGCCCAGAAAACAGAAAGAATAGCCCTAAGAACTGTGTAGCACCTCGGATTCAGCTCACCAGCGAACCGGAGGAGGGGGAAGTGTCACTACAATTACATAGGAATCATCTGCTCCCCATAGGGCAGATGGTACAGTTGCCCTCCATGACACCCCCACCTCTCACCCAGGTTCGCTGGTGGGCTGAATCCGAGGTGCTACACAGGGCTATTCTTTCTGTTTTCTGGGCCCCCAACTACACAGACTATGGCAACGGAGGGGCCGAAATGGTGGCCTACCTATAAACACTAGGGTTGCCCTGAGCTGTTTAGCAGACCCATCAGACAGTGAGGACAGTCAAAGATAGAATATATTACTGCATTCACAAGGTGGGAGAGTTCTGATCCCATCGAAATTGTGTGGCTCTTTACCCAAGTACCAGCAGCTAAGCTGCCAGAAGCACTCTGCCTTCAGGCAGGAGATGGTTCAGTTAACCGCCCCCCCCCCCCCACCCCTTTTGCACCAATTCAAGCATCTTTCTCTGTAACCCCTCAGCCATTAATGCCCAAAGCAGTTGGGGGTACGTCTGATGAGCTTGGTGTACCTCAAGCAACAATAACACCTGAACCCCCTGACCAAGTTAGAAAGAAGGAGGAGTGGTATCCCAGGCGATACAGATACATATGGACATGAGGAACTCAATGACGCACCCCCTGTAGCTATTGCCCTGCACTGACGCAATAGTGTTGAGATTATTCCCCTACCTGAACATGGTGGGGAAGGAGGTGAACAAGTAGGGAAATGGATAATCGAGCCAGTACAGAAGCTCACACACAGAGGGTAATTTTCAAAAGCAGTTACATGCGTAAATGTAGCTACTATTGTAGCAATTTTCAAAAGCCATTTACTCAAGTAAAGTGCATTTATGTGAGTAAATCCTATAGACAAGTCAATGGCATATATTGTAGCAATTTTCAAAAACCCACTTACTCAAGTAAAGTGAATTTACTCCAATAAACCTGGTTTTTACTCGAGTAAATGCTTTTTAAAATCAGGCCCTTAATGCCTTAGGGTTACCCTCAGATGCATTTCGGCCAGTAGCCTCCTCAGGGGTAGTGGACGGAATGAAAAGGCACAGGACACATGCATCAGTAGAAAATCCATGTCATAAACCAAATAGCCTTTAATGTTTTTATTTGTTACCGGATATTACTGGCACCTTTTTTGTAAAGTACAAACTAATCACTACTATATGTGCCCTATTGTAAACCGTTATGATGGTAAATAACTTAATGACGGTATAGAAAAACCTTTAAATAAATAAAGTGAATGCTGCTATTACCACCATTTCATTAGACAAATAACTGAAATCTATTAGTTCAGAATACTGTGTTTAACTTGTGTTTTCTTTTCAGAGGTAGGAGGGCCCAACATTTAAGTGAGGGTCAGAGGGAGATGCAGCAAGGGCCTAGCTCCATGAACTTTACCTCATGTTGGGGTTGTACAATGCAGCCCTGGGGCAGTTAATGAGTTTGGATTGGTGCAACAGTGATCCAGATAATTAAAAAAATAAAAGAGAGAGAGAGAGAGAGAGAGAGAGAGAGAAATCTGTGGAGTACTGTTTGAGTATGGTGTGGTCAGCAGCAAAGTGAATGAGAGAGGTTGTCACTGCTTAAACCCAGCACTTTGATTTTACTGTTGGTAAATATATGTTAAGCATATCTTTCCCAACAGCAATAGCAGCTGAAGGGGTTAACTCCTTGAGTGGAAACCAGGAAGAACAAGCCAGCCTGCATCAAAGGTTTCCTGGTTTGGCTGAAGAGGGTCCCTGCCAGTTGAACTAATAGGGAGCTAGTATGTTCAAAGAACAAATGTCAATGAATTTTCAGCCTATAGGAGGGGATATATAAAAAAACAAAACACAGAAAATGTTTGCCCTGCTTTTTTGTTTTGTTTTTTGTTTTTTTTTAACCAGAGGTTATTCTGAGAGAATAGGGGACAAAAAGGAGGGAAATGTGCTATTGGCAGTGTTTCTGACCAGCTTCCTTGGACAGGGAGGTCATTCAAAGCCAGCTTCTGAACCAAAGAGAGAGGAAGTGATAGACACCAGGATCTTGAGAAAGCCAGGCAATGAATGTCTGTATTTTGATTAACTAGTGCAGCTGTATGACCCAGATCAACAGACGGAGAGGGGAGAGAAATGCAGGCACAGAGCCCTCAATCCAGAGCTCTGCCATTGGACTACCCTTCTAAGGGGGTCATTTATCAAATTGCTTTAGAGAGAGAGAGAGAGAGAGAGAGATAGATAGTACTTAGGTATTTAAACCTCTATGTGAGGTTTAAGTAGTAGTGTAGGGGTTAGGGGCCCCTTTGATATTCAGATTGAGACGAACGAACAGAACAGTGCTCTCTTGTGAAGATTTGATGACCTTCGGATTGAGGAAACTCACACAAAGATGAGATTTGTACAGTGTTCTCTCAACCTAGCATGATGGACTCTCTACCTGGGAAACATCAAGCTAGGTCAAGAGAACATTGTACAGATCTCATCTCCTGTTGTTTTTTTGGGTACATCCATAAAAGACTAGTAATTTTGGGGAGCAAATTTCATGAATACTCAAGGTAAAAATATTTTGTGGTGGACCAACTTTAAAGCTTGGTTTATACATTAGCTACTTTAATTACACACAACAATCTGGCTGGCTGCATATCCTAGGGTGTGAGCCCCTGATATTTTTTCCCTTTCACTGTTTTTTCACTGTGAGTTATTTGTGAATTTATCGCCAGCTAAGAACCTAGTGTTGCATTTTCCTATTGCTTTTCTATGTTTACTATGCCAGTTAAGATTATATAATCTTAGATTTTATTCTGTTAGAATCCAGAGAAGAGGCAAGGGGTGGCTTGCTTGCGGGAATGACGGCTACTACCTGGAGATTAATATCCTTATTCAATAAACATACACACAGTTAATGCGACTCCAATATTGCTCTATGCTTCAACGGCAAGAGGAAATGTGGAAAAAAGGATTTGCATCCACAAAAAAGCAGGGGAGTAGCTTGCTTGTTACGGCGGTTACTACCCCAAATCAAATAAGCCTGATACTTCACTTTCAATGCACATCCAGCATAGCTCTCTCCTTCAACGGCAGGGAAAATGAAGAAAAGATGATTTATATTCAGCATCAACCAACAAGGAATGAATTACATAGTCTGGGTAAACAAATAAGCATGGGAGTAGCTGGCTTGTTACGGCGGTTACTACCCCAAATCAAATAAGCCTGATACTTCACTTTCAATGCACATCCAGCATAGCTCTCTCCTTCAACAGCAGGGAAAATGAAGAAAAGATGATTTATATTCAGCATCAACCAACAAGGAATGAATTACATAGTCTGGGTAAACAGATAAGCATGGGTGTAGCTTGCTTGTTACGGTAGCTACTACCCCGAATCAATTAAGCATGATACTTGACTTGGAATAAGTATCCAGCGCAGCTCACTGCTTCAGCAACAGAGGGAATTAAGTAAAGAGGATTTTTATTCAGACAACCAACAATGGCTGAATTGCACATGCAGGGTAAACAAACGGGAGTAGCTTGCTTATTACGGTGGTTACTACCCCAAACCAATTAGCTAGATACTTCACTTAGATGCAGCTCCAGCACTGCTGTCTGCATCGATGGTGGGGGTGGAAGGGAATTGGAACCAAATAGTTACCAATAAGGGCCTGACCTCAGCGGTCAGAGTAACAGATTATGAAAACAAATAGGTGTGAAAGCTTGCTGGGCAGACTGGATGGGCCGTTTGGTCTTCTTCTGCCGTCACTTCTATGTTTCTATGTTTCTATGTCTTCCCAGACTCCTTGGCAGCAGACGTTCACCGTGTGGCAGGGAGCCACTTTCGGATGCTCTGATGCATGTGATAGTAGGACCCAGGGAAGAGATGTAGAGGGTGTGCGTGCACATTGGTGCACATAATTTGGCACACTTTGGCAGGAGAGTTGGGTACCCACCCCAATGATGATGTCACATGCTCAAGACTATTTAGTCTACCTGAAGTTGGATTTGTTGCCTTAGCAAGAGGTCTCCTGGTTCCTGCTCCTTCTGGTTCTAGTCTTCTGTCTTACTCAAGCCCCTTCAGCCTGATTTCTTCTTCTCAGCCTTTGGCTTTACTTCAGTCTATACCTGTGGCTCCACTGCAGTCTTGAGCTCTACTTCAGCCTCAGCCTTAGAAAATAGACGCTGCTATTACTAGCATCAGTAGCATGGGATATACTTAGTTTTTGGGTACTTGCTAGGTACTTGTACTGGATTGGCCACTGTTGGAAACAGGATGCTGGGCTTGATGGACCCTTGGTCTGTTACAGTTTGGGAATTTCTTATGTTTCTTATGTAGCCTTGTTGCAAACCATAAGCCTTGCCTCAAGCCATCAGTCTTGTCTTTGCCTGGCTTCAGTGGCAGCCTGTTCCTTGTATAGACTTTTGTACTCAGTCATAATCTGGCCTGTGCCAAGACTTGCTCACCCACTGCTGGCATGGGTCGCAGGAACCAAGAGACCTCCTTTCTAAGGCATCAAATCTAAGTCCAGGTAGGCTAAATAGTCTTAAGCATGTGACATTATCATGAACGAGTCCCCGCAACAGGTCATCGCTGCCTTAATCACCCAGATGCAGGAGCAAAAAAACAGAATTAATTTGTCTCCTACATGAATTCATGAAACAGTTCCAGCAGCAACTCAATCAAGTAAAACACTCTGTACAGACCTTCTCACAGCATTTAGACATCATACAAGTCCAACGTCCAGCTTCAATCTCAGTTCCAGTTCTGGTGAACCCTGCACCGGCACCTATCTGGACTGGTGAGTCCTTGATTCAACTGTTGCCACCTCTAAGGTATGGGGGTGATCCTAAAGCATGCAGAGTGTTCCTTAACATGTGCAAGTTGCAATTTGAATTACAGCTGGCTCGTTTTTTCTCTGACTGTGTCAAGATCATGTATATACTCTCCTGGTTGGATGGTCCAGCTCTCGCGTTGACCTCTCCCTTCTATGAACAAGATGATTTGCTTCTCAGGAATTTGGACAATTTCATTCAGCAATTCTGTATGATCTTTGATCAACCTGGGCATGTTATATCTGTTGCGACAGAGCTCTTTCATATTCGCCAGGGCAATTGTTCTGTTGGTGAATATGCGGTAGAATTCGGTACGTTAGCTTCCAAACTCAGTTGGGGCAAAGATAGCCAAACTGCCATTTTTTGGCAGGGATTATCTGAGAGAATAAATGATGAACTTACAGTCTGGGACCTTTCTCCATCCCTCAAATCATTCATTGCCTTGACTATTCCTAGTGACCTGAGATTTCAGGCTCATGAAAAGAATAACTCTCAGTGGACTTCATTTGTGGTTCCCAGACATCTGAATCTCTCAAAATCCATCCTGGAACCACCAAAGGTGGCTGCCATTGAAGAACCCCAGCAATTGGGCAATACCTGATGAGAAACAAGAGCGATGATCACAAAATCTTTGTCTCTAGTGTGCCACACAAGATCATTTTGTCCGTCAGTGCTCCCTAAGACAGTAGAACTCTATAAAAAGAAGTCTTGTTGGGAAGACAGCCTTGTACCATCCTGCTTCCCTTCCTGCTACTATTGGTTTTGGTGTGTCTTACCTATGGAAAACACTCAGGTCAGACCAAAGCTTTAGTAGATTTCGGAGCTAGGAGCAACTTTATTCAAGAATCACTGCTACATCAATGTGGTTTCCCTACTACTAGATTAATCACCCCCTGTGTCATTTCATCCTTCGATGGAGAACCCCTACCTGGTCATGTGACTACAACTTCCTCACCCATCATGATGTAGATTGTGTCTCACCAACAGACCATTCAGGTCTGTGTACTATCTAAAGCATCCAGACCTCTTGGACTTGGACTACCCTGGCGGAGTCTTCATCAGTCCTCTATTGACTGGAATTCCATACAGATTGACCAATGGGGTCTGTCCTGCCTAGAACATTGTATCATTTCATCTTTGTCTCCAGCCTCTTCACTTCAATCCACCTTGTCTGAAGTGCCTGTTTTGCCGTTTCAATGTACATCCTATTCCTACATGAATTATGAACTGTGTTGTCCTCCTTCTAAAGAGCCTTTGTCCATTGATCAGGACCAGTTTCCATCATTGTCCAAGCTTTCAACCTTTTCTTCAGTTAAGTCTTCTGCTTTGAATGGTTTTTCAGTCCAGTCTAGAAACCAAAGTATCTCTGGATCCTGGGTCTGGACTCCCGAACCCCCAGTTGGTAAAATAGTACCTTCGTCTCTTCAGAAGCCGAAGAGAAGAGGCTTGAGGAGGGGGCTTGAGGAGAGTGTACTGTTAGAATCCAGCCACCTTCCCAGACTCCTCAGCAGCAGATATTTACCATGTGCAGGGAGCCACCATTGGATGCTCTGATGCATGTGATACAAGGACCCAGCAAAGAAATGTTAGGGCGTGCATGCCCATTAGTGCGCATGATTCGGCATATGTTGGCAGGAAAGTTGGGTACCTGCCCTGATGATAATGTCACATGCTCAAGACTGCTTAGCTGCCTGGACTTGGATTCATTGCCTCAGCAAGAAGGTTTCCTAGTTTCTGCTCCTTCTGCTTTCAGTTTTCTGTCTTGTTCAAGCTTTTCAGCCTGGTTTCTATCTTCAGCTTCTGCCTGGTTCCATCTTCTCAGCATTCAGCTTTGCTTCACTCTGGGCCTGTGGCTCTGCTGCAGTCTTCAGCTTCTACTTGAGCTTCAGTGTTTTTCAAGCCATCAGCCTTGTTGCAAACCATAAGCCTTACCTCAAGCCATCAGCCATGTCTAAAGCTTTCAGGCTTGTCCTTGCCTGGCTTCAGCCACAGCCTGGTCTTGTATAGACTTTTGTTCTCAGTCATAGTCTGGCCCATGCCAAGACTCACTCACCCACCGCTGGCATGGGTCTCAGGACTCTACCTATGAGGCTGCATCATGGCAAGAGAGTCTCATGCATATGCAGTTCCTTACAATTCTGCCTGTTACAGTTATTGTTTTTTGACTGTTTACCAGTAAGAGTGCTTATTGGGTATTATTGATGTGCTGACTAAACTGGTATAAGGTGCTACCAATAAGGAATTTCAGGGGATGAGGGGAAGGGTGTGAATTTGGAGATTGGGAAGTATTCTTAACCTCACTAGGTTGCAAACCCCTCAACACCTAATCTTTTCTTCTATAGTGATTCCTCCCTTTCCTGGTATAGGGAAAATTCACATACCTCAGAGGAGTGTCACACTTTTCTATTCCTGACAGATACAGATTGTATGCAAATATGAGCTAGGGGATGTTTTTCATAACCGGAACACAAGGTATTGGGTGGATTTTAAAAGCCCCGCACGCGTAAAAATCGGCACCTACGTGCGTAAGTAGGACCGGCGCGCACAAATGCAATTTTGCATAGTGGTATTTGTGCACGTATGTGTGCGTGTGCACACAATCTTGTGCGCATAAAAAAGGGGCGTATTAGGGGCATGTCGAGGGCGTGTACCAGACTTACGTGCAATGATATATTTTATAAGGGAAGCACACATATGACCTGGCCCATTCAGCCAATCTCACGCGTGTATATTTACTACTGCCTGAAAGCGTGAGCGACTGCTTACTTTCAGGTTTCCTCTAGTGTTTCCTGTTTCTTGGGTTCCTTGCTCTGGGTCACTGGATTCAGAAGCAAGGCAGAAGGTGGGAGGGAGAACTTGTGGGACTTACTGGTGGTAACTGGGAAACTGTAAAGTGTTTAGGTATGCATTGTTGATTTTTGTCTAACAGTAAGAGACAGCAACAGGAGGTGAGGAATACAAGGAACAGCTATTGAGTGGGATATTAAGATTTTCTGTTTTACATGATTATAATAACTGCATGGGTCCTCAGATCTATACGGCTCAGAAGAGAAAAAGAGAGAAGAAGAATGCTGAGGAGGTGGTACCCTTTACATAGTGTTTACAGTACTCAGACACATTTTCTGGATCTGACTGAGGAGGAAGTAATGCTCAGGTTTAATAAGGAAACCATGCTCTACCTCTGCCAAATGTTAGAGCCTGAACTACAACCTACCACCCAAAGGGGCCATGCCTTGCTAGTACACATCAAAGTGACTAGCGCCTTGGCCTTTTTTGCTACTGGCACCTTCCAAACGTCGCTAGAAATAACATCTGGAATCACTCAGTCTGCCACCTCAAGGTGTCTAGAGCAGGTCCTGGCTGCCTTGCTCAGGAAAACACAACACTTTATCTCCTCCCCCTCCAGAAGGCAGGAACAACAAATAATGACTTATATCTATCAAATTGCATGCTTCCCCTCAGTCTTGGGAGCTATAGATTGCACTCACATGCCCATAAGGGCACCAGGAGGAGATGAGGCCACCTATCGCAACTGCAAGGGATTCCACTCCCTAAACATGCAAGTGATCTGCAACGCCAAGGGCATCATCATGAATATGGTGCCCTGCTTTCCAGGATCCACTCACGATGCCTACATTCTATCACAATCCAGAATTCATCACCACTTCCAGCAAGGACACATCACTGGGGGATGGCTTCTAGGTTGTAAAACACCCACCACTTCTAACATTCATATGTCACCCTTATATTTAGGGTGCCACTGCAGGGCTCCTGTAAACTAGCCCTGTGAGCTGTGCCACTATGAAACCCAGAAGGTATATGTAACTCAGATTTTCTGTGTCTTATCCTACAGGTAACAGAGTTTATCCACTGAAAACCTGGCTCATGATCCCCATTGCCACCCCAGCAACTGCAGCTGAGTCGCTACAACAGGGTACACCATAAGACCAGGGCTGACAGAGCAAACCTTTTGCTTAATTAAATCATACTTCTGCTGTCTAGAAAGACCCTGAAGATGCCTTCTTTACAGCCCCCTTAAAGTGTGTGAGATCTTTCTAGCCTTATCTATGCTACATAACCTTGCACTAAACAGACACATGCCTTCTCCAGAGGAGGCCCATCAAGAGAAAGAGGAGGAGGAAGAGCATCTAACTCAGCATGAATTGCATGAAATCCATCGCTTGAGTCAAAGGCAGGCTATACAACAAAGGAGCACTCTCATAGAAAGCCATTTCAGAAGGTGATAGTGGATTTATTTACAATAAAGTGCTTATGTAAAAAAAAGTGCATTTATTTACAAAAAAGTGCAGAAAAATAAAGGATAAGAAACTAAAATATCACTTCCTTGGCTGTCTTCTTTTTCTGGCTTCAGGAAGCTTAGGCTGCCCCAACCTGGAGCTCTTCTGCAGTGGACTCCTTCCACTGCCCACGCTACCCTCAGAGGGTAAAGGAGGTTGGGGAAGTTCTAGTTCATGGCTGCAGGAAGGTACAGACGGAGGCAGCAGCATCTCTGGTGGTGGTGGGGGAAGCATGACAGGTGGTACAGGCAGGGCTGGTGGGCCATCCACGGATAGCTTGGTGCTATCCATGGGAAGAATGGCCCATAAGGTGGAGGATAATGCATCCAGGGTACCATGAAAGGTCATGGGGCCACTGGTGGCTGTGGCTACGCAAGGGGTATCTGCTGCAGCATGTCCCTCCACACTGCAGTTTGTTCATCTGTTGCCTGGCAAAGGTCCCGTATCGCCTGCTGAATCCCCTGTCCTTCCTCCCTGATGGTATCATGGAGGGCTTGTGATTCCTCCCTGATGGTATCACGAAGGGACTCTGCTTCCTGCCTCACCACATCTGGCAGGCCTGAGATAGCGTCCAAGAGGCTGGTGCTTTGCTGTTTTAACAGTCTCTCATCCTGACTGGCAACCAGTTCAGGTTCTGGCTGGTCAGTCGCACTGCTGTCCTGCGGGCAATCCTATAGCAGATCAGCCAGTGTGTCCTCTGGCTCCTCTTCCTGCCGCTACTGCTCCTCTTCCTCCTCAGGCTGTTCCAGCTGTTCAAGGGCTCCCCCTTCCTCCTCATCCTAGGAGTCAGGGATTACCCACAGATGCCGGTACCGCCTTTGGGGTCGTCTAGGTGCAGGTCCTGGACGCTCATCATCTGGCTCCTCTACAAAAAGAAATACAAAAATATCAAACACTGCCAATTGGTGTATTCTGTACTTTGGATCATACTGGATGCATGCTACACTAGATAGACCTAATTACTAGTCCTGTGATACAGAGCTATTAATGGCCCTAGCATTCTATATTGCCACAACCCTGTTTTATACTCCAGCTGGTATTCCTTATGGCAGAAGGAGAGTTTAAGCCAGGCTGCAGCTTGCTTGTATATTATGAATTTCTAAGGAGACAGAGCACTTTGACTCTGCTGCACATATTTGGATCACAGTCTTCCACTGACCCAGTCCTTTGAAGAATAATGAAAGTGGCGAGAAGCATAGAAAAACACCAAGAGACCCCAAATGTTATTTGCACTGCTGGGACACAAGACACATTTCCTATCTGTTGGGGACCTTGTGAGGTGGAAAGTGGCAGAGGAGATAGGCCTAGGGTAATCATTCAGCTCCATGTCAAGGGGGACAAGACAATCCAGTCCTGTTTTTTTCCCATTGAATTCATAGAAAATGTAGTTCTGATTTCTCCATTGCTTTCCCTAAGAAAAGCAGAACTATGTCTCATTGCATGCATTGGGGTAAGCTAGGAGCTGGTTCATTTTATTTTTTGTTGACAAGAAGTTACTTGGTCACTCTTCATGCAAAGGTAAATTTTAAAACAGCCAGTGCAATAGTCTTGCTTTTCTCATGGAGCTATATGGTCATCCTTGACAGGCCCTAACAAAGAATATCCCTTATGCTTTTTAATATATAGGCAATGCAACTACATCTTAAACATTCTACTTTATTAGGCCATTATAAATACTGACAGCATTTCTTCATACACACATGAAAGACCACTGCACATGTTGACCTAGCTTATATGAACAAAGCCGCAGTAGACATAAGGTGTATGCTGCCTTTGTACATACATGTGTAGATCATGCATTCCTACAATTTTTGGATATTGATTGAAAAAAACTGTTCATTAAAGAGCTTAACAGAAACTGCTGTACTCTATACTGTGTACATACGGATAGGTAGAGATGTTATCAATAATGCTTTGCATACTGTACATGAAAACATTTACTACGGCAGTAGCTTTAAGAAGGCTTGCTTATTAAGAGGTGCCTGATGGATATCAGTACAGCCTACTTTTAAAAAGCAAAATACAATGCTCACCTTCCTGCCGTAGACATTGTATGGTGTCTAGCTGGCCAACTCTACCCACAGCTGCCTCAGATAAGGTGATGAGTATCAGCTGCTCAGAAGGAGTGAAGTTGATGTGGCTGCCTTCTCCCTCTGCAATCCTCCTGGCCTTCTTCTGCTTCACAAGTCTCCTCAGGTCCCTCTACTTCTGCATCAGTTTCCCAATGCTACGGTTGTGGTGGAACACTGAGTTGAAAGTGTGCCTGATCTACTTCCAGATCTACTCCACTATGCCTGAGGCATAGTGAAGGTGGACAGTGA
Source organism: Rhinatrema bivittatum (assembly GCF_901001135.1). NCBI lineage: Eukaryota > Metazoa > Chordata > Amphibia > Gymnophiona > Rhinatrematidae > Rhinatrema > Rhinatrema bivittatum. Next base: position 302,466,577 of record NC_042615.1, read on the forward strand.
GTGGGCAGCATAATTTGCACCCCTCCCTGTGTAAATTACATGCACAGGTAGGTCCTATCTGCACGCATAGCAGGTAAGTATGCCGGTCATTAAATTGATGAGGAACATGTGCGCGCTGGCTGATTTGTGCGTGCTGCCAATTAACATTAATGGACAAGATGTGCGTGCAGGTCAATTTATGTGTATAGTAATTAGAATTGATAGCCAGCATGTGTGTGCTGGTTGATTTATGCACATTACAATTGAGATTGCTGGCGCACATGTGCATGCTGTTTCATTTCAGCACATGTACAGAAGATATTCATTATCTACAAGAGTTAATTGCTATTCAGCTTAGGCTTCATCCACTCTTTAACATTATGGAGGACCTGACTGCCTTTTGACCCGGAGTGGCGGCTGTCAGCGGGTTTGACAGGCTTCGGTTCTCGAGCCCGCTGACAGCCACAGGCTCGGAAAACAGATGCCGGCAAAATTGAGCGTCCGGTTTTCGGCCCGACAGCCGCCGGCCCATTAAAATTTTTTTTTTTTTTTTTTTTTTTTTTTACTTTTTTTACTCTTCGGGACCTCCAACTTAATATCACCATGATATTAAGTCGGAGGGTGCACAGAAAAGCAGTTTTTACTGCTTTTCTGTGCACTTTCCCGGTGCCGGCAGAAACTAGCGTCTACCTTTGGGTCGGCACTAGTTTCTTAAAGTAAAATGTGCGGCTTGGCTGCACATTTTACTTTCTGTATCGCCCGGGCATACCTAATAGGGCCATCAACATGCATTTGCAAGTTGAGGGCGCTATTAGGTGCCATGGGTTGGACGCGCGTTTTCCACCCCTTACTGAATAAGGGGTAAGGGAAAACGCGCGTCCAAGGGCAGGTTAACAGTGCGCTCCATCGGAGCGCACTGTACTGTATCGGCCTGTGTGTGGGGGAGTGGGTTGATTAGCATCTAGCCATGATTGAATTGACCTTCTCTCTGACCTTGCAATCCAGATCCTGCAGTATTCACAAGGGCTATTACGTGCACAATACCTGTGCTGAGGCTGTTTAAGCAATCAAGGGGAGCGTTTGGAAGGTTAAGCTTGATCATTATGGAGAACCTTAACACTTGGCTACCTTGCTGTGTGGGGGAGTGGGTTGATTAGCAGCTGGCCATGATTAAGTTGATCTTCTCTCTGACCTTGCAATCCAGATCCTGCAGTGTTCACAAGTATGTGCACATAGTGGAGTGTTGTGTGCTGCTGCTATAGGAACAAGAGTAAAACATTTAGGTAAGAATGGTTTGCAAATTTATGCCTATGGGGTCATGTTAATAATGTTTATCAGTTCAGGGATATTTGTGTTGAGAGTTTGTATCTCCGATTTGGACTTTTCAGTGTTTCTCTGTTAAAGGATCCATGCCAGACGTTAGCTTTCAAACATGTTTTGTCTCCTTCTCACATCCCTATGTGAGATCAATAATCGATATATTGTAGCTGCTCACATTTCTAGGTCACTTGAATCTCTTCCCACTATACTAGCTCAGCTAAATATCTTGTAGCAAGACAGTCTTTTGAGAGGTAGACAACCTGAAGCTCTATAAAAGTGGTGAGGTAACAAAAACTATTTTGCTTTTCATGACCTAAACAATATGAGCACGTGGATGGGTGTACAAGGTGAAAAATGTGGATGTGAAAGAATGGTAAATTGGTAGGTAACAATGAGTACTCTGTTTCTATAACTTGCTAGGTTTGTGCTGTGATATTTGAAGAGTCTGTGATTTGCAGATATATTTTGGCCTATGCCTGCCCCTATACATTTCTTCACAGTGGGGCGGATTTTCAAAGGGTTACGTGCGTAACTCCGAAAACCCACTCCTGCTTGCACCGAGCCTATTTTGCATAGGCCCGGTGACGTGCACAAGCCCCGGGACGCATGTATGTCCCGGGGCTTGAAAACATGGATGAGGAGTGGGCAGGGCCGGGTGTGACCGAGGCCTCCGGGACAGCGGTTGTGCCGGCGCGCGCAACCTACGCCTGCCCAGAGGCAGGCGCAACTTTGCCAACAAAGGTCAGGGGGGGTTTAGATAGGGCTGGGGGGCAGGTAAGGTAGGGGAAGGGAGGGGAAGGTGGAGGGGGGGCGGAGGGAACAGGGAAAGCCATCGGGGCTCCCCTAGGGCTCGGCACATGCATGGTGCACTAGTGTGCACCCCCTTGCACATACCGACCCCGGATTTTATAACATTCATGCGCCTACGTGCGCATGTTATAAAATTGGGCGTAGATTTGTGCATGCCGGGTTGGGCGCACAAATCTACACCCACGCGTAGGTTTAAAAATCTGGTCCAGTCTGTATAGTACTTTAGAGTAGGCATTCTGTCTAGGAAAAGGTATAGAGCTGGTAAGTACAATGGTGTTCTGTCCCTCAGCTGTTCCTCCTTCACCATGTGTTATTAATGATCCATATATGCACTACACCTACCCCCCTGTGAGCCCTTAATATTTCCTCTGTCAGCCATATTACAGTTACAATATGTAAAAAAAAAACCCAACAGATTTACCAAAATATAAGCAAAAAAAGTTTGCTACACAGTCCTGAGTGCCTCCCTGGGGCCCAGAGCTGTGATGAAATAATGAGAAGATTGCAATGGAAATCTTAGTAACGTGTTTTTCTATATGTGTTGCATGTCCATGTAGTTGGACATCACAGCTGTATGTGTAGCTGGTAATGGTGCCGCCAATCTTCATTCCAACGCTGATGATGCTGACTCTGCCAAACCTCCTTGGCTTGCCAGCTGGTTTTTCCTCCTTGCCCATTGGAAGATTTGTTGAAGTTTAACAATAAAAGAAACCAGTCTCATTTTCTTTGTGCATGGTAATTTTTAATAAGTATGCTCCTCTTCACCCCCACTCTCTTCCAACACCCTCCCTTGCATGGCCCTCACCACCTTCCCTGACCCCCTTCCTTGCCTGACCCCCCTTTCCCATTCCTTAGATCTCCCCTTCCCCCATGACCCCCTTCCATCCCTGACCCCCTCCCCCTTCCATGACTCCCTTCCATCCATGTCTCCCTTCCCCTTTACCATGACCCCCTTCCCTCTTCCATCCATCACTCCTCCCTTCAACCACCCTGCCTACATCTACAATAAACACACCAATTTAACTGAACAAAATGTTTTACTGACATTTTTTTTCTAAAAAAAAAAATCTTTTTTTTACAATATCTTACATTTTTCTGGAAAAAAAAGTATGGGAAGGAGACAACTAGGGATGAAAAATATTTACAGAAAAAAAAAACCTAGGGAGGCAGGGACAAGGGAGGATGGTCAGGACCTGCGGATGAGAACACCCAGGGCTCTTACAGCTGTGCCCAGCAGCTGTTCGGCCCTGAGGATCCCATCCGTGTTCCTGACCATCCTGTCCTGGAAGGCATGCACAGCCCTCAGTTCCTCTCGCACCCCCCTCATGTAAGCACGAAACTCGCGCCTACTCAGAGGCTCATCATCGGGAGAACGTGCTCCCGATGATGAACCTCTGCGATGCTGACATGAGGGAGGGCATAGAGGAACAAGAGGGCCATGATGCCTTCCTGGGCCAGCAGAGGCTGGCCTGTTTGTGTCCCCGCATTCCTAACTCCATGGGCAAAATGGGGAGGATGCCCTATGTGGGAGGGGGAGCTAGGGAGAGGCCCGGGGGTATGCCTCTTCACATGAAGGTGGCCGCCGCCTTGGATGTTGCCTTGGGGGGGGGGGGATCTGGCTCTCCTCCCCGCCCCTGGAGCGGCTGCAGCTGGTTCAGGTACAGGAGCGGGCCTGACCTTTCCTCTTCCTGTTCAGGTTCTGCAGCATTTTAAAACAAAGCATGGATCAGAAAAAACTGTACATTAATGTGGAAAAATATGTAAGAAAATTCCATTAGCATGGAAGGCTTACTTACCATCAGCTCTGCCCGCAGCCACTCCAACCACCTCCTTTTCTTTAGGTGCAGGCCTTCTTCTTCAGGTCCTCTATCTATTGGAAAAAATGGAAACAGTACCATGAGTGTACTCTGTAGGTGCTAATAGGACTTGCATACTGGTATGTGACAATGAGTGCTATACCACTCTATCTACCTTTTGTAGCCAAGATCATGGAAAAATTAGTCAACTCAACTCTCAGATTATCTTGAAGAACACAAAATACTTCACCCTTCCCAATACGGATTCCGCAAGGCACTAAGCACAGAAACCCTCCTCATCTCTCTAACAGCCCACATCATCATGGGATTGGACAAAGGGCAATCCTTCTTACTAATTCCTCTTGACCTCTTGGCGGCTTTTGACACCGTAAACCATGACATCCTCCTCAACAGACTTTCTGACATCGGAATAACAGGAACTGCCTTCAGATGGTTCAAATCATTCCTCAGCAACAGAGGCTATAAAGTCAAAATCAACAATAAAGAATCCCCCTGTATCAATTCCTCACTAGGAGTTCCTCAGGGTTCCTCCTTGTCCCCCACTCTCTTCAATATATACCTCCTTCCCCTGTGCCAGCTGCTAACTAACCTAAAACTAAAACACTTCCTTTACGCAGACGACGTGCAAATCCTGATCCCCATTACAGAATCTATTACAAAAACACTCAAGTACTGGGAAAATTGCCTCTGAGAGATCAACCACCTCCTCACTAACCTAAACCTTATACTCATTTCAGCTAAGACTGAACTCCTCCTCATTTCCCCGGACGACAGTGATACCCCTCAAAGGTCACTCACTAACACCTTTGTCACCCAAGCAAGAGACTTGGGAGTATTAATAGACAACCATCTGAACTTAAAAACGTTCATCAACCACACAACCAAAGACTGCTTCTATAAACTGCAGGTTCTAAAAAGAATTAAACCACTTCTACACTTTCAAGATTACAGAACTGTCCTCCAAGCCATTCTATTCTCCAAGATAGACTACTGCAACTCCATTTTGCTAGGTCTCCCCGCCTCGTCTATCAAACCTCTTCAGATGCTTCAAAACGCTGCGGCCAGAATCCTAACAAACACTGGCAGAAGAGCCCACATCACACCCATCCTCAGAAATCAACACTGGCTACCAATAAGTTTCAGAATTCTACACAAGCCCCTCACCATCATCCACAAAACCATCCACAACCAAGCCCCTCTTAACCTTCAATTCCCACTCAGATTACACACCTCGTCTAGACCTATTAGAGAAGCCTACAAAGGATCCCTTCATGCCCCCTCAACCAAACCCACCCATCATCTAGCCACCAGAGAACGGGCTTTCTCTACAGCAGGACCAACCATTTGGAAAGCTATCCCCCCTGAACTCAGACAAGAACCTTGCCTGCTGACATTTAGAAAAAGGCTTAAGACTTGGTTATTTAAACAAGCCTTTCCCTAAGTTCACGGATCCGCCTTAGCTACCATTACTGAACATCCAGCACACTGTAAATAATTGCTCTGCTCATTGAGTTACCTTCTGCTTTGTCTTCTTCTTCCCCAGTTCTATCACCCCTGTTTCAATGTAACTATTACTTCTCTTCGCTATGTTAATGTTTAAGGTTGTTGTACCCCGGTTCCATGTAAACCGAGATGATATGATTGTAAATCATGAATGCCGGGATAAAAAAAGCACTAACTAACTAACTAAATAAATAACTACATTTTGCAACCATGAAGAACCGTGATACTGAGGTTCAATAGTCATGGAGCAAATAAGCAATGCAAATAATCTTTGGGGTTTACATTACACTCTCCATCAATAACCCTATACTATAATACTATGTTTCTCACTTACTTTCCTCCTCCCAGGCCTAACCTGACCTTCACACTCCCTCAGTGCTCCTATCTACAGTAGATTACATAACTGTAAAGACTGTGAACTTACTCCTCGGGGGTGGGAAGCTTTCTGGTTGAAGTGGGCTTGTACCTCCTGCCAGGCCCTCCTCAGTCGGGGGTAGTGCGTTCTCCGGCCTCTGATGGGGAATAAAAGTCTTTCTTTCTCCACCAACAGGAACACAAGCAGAGCAACGTCCCTGGTGGTGAAGTTAGGCTGCCTGCCCCTGCCAGCCATTTTGCAAACACTGGAGGAGCAGGAAGTCCCGCCCTCGCATTGGTGTACACATGGGTGAGCACGAATGCATGGCATGCACAAATATATGTGCGCATAGCAGCGTGCGCTGCAGCACGCACAAATACGCGCGCTGTGCATAACGGATGCACACAACTCTTGGGTGAAACGTGCGTATTTTGCATAGTTCACACACATATGCATGAACTTTGTAAAATACATGCTGCCCGCGATGCGTCCAGCCCTGCATGCGTTTATAACTGTGCGCATGTATCTTTTAAAATCTATCCCTATCTGATTTCCTGCTGTGTTTTCTTTGCAGCTTGAGTTTCAATAGCTGCTGAAAGCCCACCAAGCAGACCCTTAACAGGTACATCTGCCTCTAGCAGAACTGAGTTAAAAAAAATCTGCAAACAAATGTCATTTTTTCCTAAATAACTAAGTAGAGAACACCCTAGACCAGGTGTGAGAAAACTGAAATGCAGTACCCCTCCCCCCTCCCTTCCCTGCAGTTAGTTGAGGCTTCCTCACACATCTTTTATATATTTTTATAGAGATATTCTGGATTCATAGCCTGCTCTCTTGTCAATCAATCAATTCTTGAACTCGTTGTTGAGCAATGAAGCATAAACGCTGCCAGTCAGTGGCTCAGACACACACTTTCTCAGATATACATTCCCCCCCCCCCCCCCCACACACACACACCTCAGTCACACAGATAGATTTTCAGATTGAGAAAACTTTACTGGCACACATACACACACATACTCAAGGATAAAAATTAACCTGAATAATAGGCATCTTCCATATGAAAATGATAGCTGGCTCCACCCTAGAGGCACACAAGATATCCAGAACTCTTAAAAGGGGTACAGTAGTCATGAAAAGTTAAGAACCAATGTCCTGGAACTCTACTGGGAAGTGCAGATTGGAAAACAGAATAACATGGACTGGTACAAATCCCTACACAGAAACGTGCCAGCAGATTACCTAATTTTGATCGCAAGTGCAAAACACAGATAGACCATCAAATACAGAACAAGTGACCACAAATTAGATATAGAAAATAAATATACAGAAAAAAACTGAATTGGAAACCCCAAAAAGCTAGTCTCTGTCTGCAGTGCAATATTAGAGAAAAAGGAATGCATTTTATCTCATACTGTTCAAAATACATAGATATCAAAGATGCACGCGTCCCAAAATTGTAGGAAATAAATGAAATGCTTCCCACAAAAGAATGAGCAGGAAAATCTTCTGAAAGACCATAATATTCACTTTTATATACTGCCTTCTTCAATCCAAAGGGGACACAATGTGGTTGGCAAGAAGAACATTAGTAACAATAATAAGCATAAAATATCTAAAAGATATATCTGCAGAAAATAATCTAGCAAAATACTATCTTTATTCCAAAAGTACATCCATCCTCTACTATAAAAAACAAACAAACAAATGAAACAGCAGTTATATCAAAATATGCTGTATCCTGCCACTAGGCCAGAAATGTAATCTGACTAAGTGCAATATGGGCCAGCACCAAAACCTGGGAATTGTTGTTGTCCTTTCTTAAACCTGCAATTTTATTGTACTGTTATCACTATTATGTATTTTTTAAATAAACATTTCTTTTATTTAAAACTCACTCACCACCCCATCCATCTACCTCCCTAGCAGTCTCAAACACCGATCTCCAGGGCCAGTAGAAGAGAATTAAGAACCCTAGGTGAACCTTAGATCCTTGAACCCCACTTCACCAGTCCACCTCACAGAATTAAAAAATTATGCACTTTATAATTACAGATTAACTTGAAAAAGGACAAACTACAGTCTTCTGAGGCAAAAATATCACAATATTTATATTGTATTTACATGTGCTGCTGTGATGCCAATCAGAAAATCCTGCAAAAAAGATACTTAGAACTCGTATGGTATTTGGCCTATTGTAATGCGTGCTGGGTGTGGGCTTGGCCTTGAGAAAGCCACGTGTAAGCTGAGTTAAAATTATAATATAGTAATCATACCAAATCAGCACTATCTGCCAGCACTCAGAATAGAAACAATCCTACATAAGAAAAGGCAACACTGTAAATATTATACCATCCTTAAAACATAAATATACGTCCTGTTAGGAAAACAAAAAAAGAGATGCTATAGATCCCTATACAGAAACAACATGTTAACTAAATGCCTCCTTACCTTGGTCATACATGCAGAACATATAGACTCTCACCAAATAAAGAATACAGAGACCATAAAATATAAGTAGAAACATGCAAATATAACTGCAAGCCAGATCCCATATGCAGTGTAACAATGGAAAAATACGTTTCTCATACGTCTCTACCCTTACTAAACCTCCTGCGCCTACCATTCCAGACGACCAAGCTCTCAACAAAGCGAATGAACTAGCTGCATTCTTCGACAACAAAATCACATCACTCCTAGCCCCCCTCAAAGGAGCAGCTACACTTCCAAACCACATTCAAAAATCAGATCACTCAACCGCTCAACAATCTTTGGACACAACAGATCAACAGCCTCCGCACTCAACCGCCCAACAATCATTGCACTCAACCACCTTACAACCTAACACAACCCCATCAGTGCTGGACAAGTTTGATCCCACATCTACTTTAGAAATAGAGAACATTCTCAAGAAGATAAAACCTTCCTCTCACCCATCGGACTATATCCCTTCAAACACCCTGAGTATGATCACCAACACCATAGCCAAACCTGTTGCAGACATCATCAACTGCTCTCTCACTCAAGGGCAAGTTCCCAACCAACTCAAGTTAGCCATACTCAAACCGCTCCTCAAAAAACCCAACCTTCCCACCTCAGATCCAGCCAGCTTCAGACCTATAGCAAACCTCCCTATGTTAGCCAAAACTATGGAAAAAGTGGTTAACAAACAACTCTCAGATTTTCTTGAAGAAAATAACATCCTCACCCCAAACCAATTTGGATTTCGTAAAACTAGGAACACAGAATCGCTATTAGCCTCACTATCAGACACCTTTATCTTTAACCTAGAAAAAGGCCAACCTTGCCTCCTCGCTCTCCTGGATCTCTCTTCAGCGTTCGATACCGTAAACCACCCGTGCCTCCTGCAACGCCTAACGGACATTGGCATTACAGGAGCAGCGTTCAACTGGTTCGAATCATTTTTGGAGGACAGATCATACAAGGTCAGGATAAATAACAAAGAGTCTCGTGCCATCGAATCTAAAAGGGGAGTTCCGCAAGGATCATCCCTCTCCCCGACTCTCTTCAATATATATCTTCTCCCTCTCTGCCAATTACTCACCAACCTCAAGCTTATACACTTCCTATATGCGGATGACATACAAATCCTCATCCCTATAGAGGACACACTACACAAAGCCATGTCACACTGGAGTAAATGTCTCGCAGCTATCAACAACCTACTCACCAGCCTCAACCTAGTCTTAAACACAAACAAAACTGAAATCCTCATTATAGCACCAGAAAACTATGTCCCATCCACTCCCCCGAATGCCAACCAAATTCCGGATACCTTTTCTCAACAAGTAAAGGACCTGGGAGTCATCTTAGACGGTGGATTCAGCTTCAACAAATTCGTCAACAACACAACAAAAGAATGTTTCTTTAAACTACAAACCTTAAAGAAACTAAAACCACTCCTTCTGTACAGAGATTTCCGCATGGTGCTACAAGCCATCATACTCCCAAAACTGGACTACTGTAACTCTCTCCTCCTTGGCCTACCAGCTTGCACCACAAAACCACTTCAGATGGTCCTGAATGCCTCGGCAAGAATCCTCTCAAATGCCAAAAAAAGAGACCATATCACCCCAATCCTGCATCATCTACACTGGCTCCCGATAAAATACAGGATCCAATTCAAGTCCTTAATGATGATACATAAGGCCTTACATAATATCGCTCCACTCAATTTAACATTTCAAATTCAGCTACACACATCAGTGAAACCAACTAGAAGCGCATATCAGTACAGACTAACCACACAACAGGCGAAATCCTCCCTGAGGAAACGTGCTCTATCCACAGCGGGCCCTTCTCTCTGGAACTCGCTCCCTCCGGACCTTCGCCTTGAACCGTGCCACACCACATTTAAAAAGAAACTTAAGACTTGGTTGTTCGAACAAGCATTCCCATAGAGCTAATGAGCAAGAAAAAAGGCATTTCATATCCTCCGTATCTTCCCCAGCTTACATCTTTCTGAAGAAATTAACACGAAACTGTACTTAAACATATGCAACACTATATTTTATCCTGTTACCAGATTCTACCAAGTTCAATGTTATTTACTTACTTATTTACTTATTAACCTGCTTTTTAGTTATTAACTGGTTAACCATTTTATATACTTCTCTCAAATTAACTATTTATGTTCATTTATGTTTATTTATGTTTATTTATGTTTCATTATGTTTTCTCAAATTAACTATGTTCAATGTAAACCGCTAAATGTTCAATGTAAACCGCTAAATGATCGTTTCCTTAGCGATAGTTATGGTTCCTTGTAAACCGGGGTGATATGTATACTATACAGGAACCCCGGTATATAAATTCTTTAAATAAATAAAAATAAATAAAAACAGAAACATCTCCATTCCTCAAGAAATATCAAACAATAAAATCACAAAGTATAGAGGTCCATATTCAGAAGCAATTAGCCTGATAACTCAGAAGTTAGGAACCTTCCTGGGGTGCAACTGGGAGGAGCTTAGTTATACGGCCAACTTTCATATTCAGAATTAGCCAGATAATTTATCTAACTAATTCTGCTCGGCCCATACACCTGTCTTAAAGTACGATTCAGTAAGGGTTTTTCCCATAGACACAAAATGGGAGAAAAGCCTTAATGAATTTGGGCCAAAGTTAGTTGGATAAAGTTTATCGGGCTAACTACTTGAGCTGCACAGCCACTGATTTTGGACCATAAAATATTAATAATAGTAAAACCATACTAATAAAAAGAATATTGCAAATAACAATGTCAAAGAAAATAATATTCTCTAATTAAAATTTCATAAATTGTTAGAAATTTTCCAAACACCAATAAAATATTTCAAAATAGCAGACACATCAAATAACAGTCAATAATTAAAATATATAAGGATTAAAAAAATCCCTCCCCCATACCTTGGAATGATTTCCAGATTCCCTAAGACATGCTCAGCTTCTGGAAGCACAATCAAGGGACAGCAACAGCCTCTTCCTTCAGCCTCCACAGCCCTCACGGCTCCTCTTTTTCTTTGGGCCATGGGGCCAATGCTGATCTGCCTACTTCTTTTGGCACATAGGCAGACGTTGTTGCCTTTCACTCCTTCCAGCCCCTTCGGCCAATGCTGCATTATCCTGCTCTCAGCATATGGGGTGACCCTGCTTCCTCCTGCTCCTCAAAGCCCTGTGGGTCAACCCTGCTGCTCCCCACTCTTTCAGACCCCATGGGTTACGGTTGTGGACCCTTGGGCCGGCTGAGACAGTGGATGGCATGCTGTGGAGGCCCACAGCGAGCGTCACAGCCGGGAGGCGGTACTGAAGAAACTTGGAAGAGGCTTCACCACTGAAAGTCCGAGGTCCCCCCAGGAGGAGCCCGTAGGGACCCGGACCTCTTGGACTTAGGTGGGACCCTATGCGACCAAGGATCCAGGCAGTGGCCAAAGAGATGGATGAAGGACGGCTGGGCCCAGGTTGTTGAAGAGTCTTCACCCTCAGAAGCCCGCGGCTCCCCTGGGAGGAGCCCATGAGAGCCCGGGCCGCTGGGACTTAGGAGAATCCTCTAGGCCAGCAAGTACCGGATACCTGAGATGATGGACGAAGCCGAGGTCGGAGTCCAAGAGCGAAGCCGGGTCAGAAGCCAGAAGTCTGAGATCCCAACCAGAGCCAGGGTTGCAAGCAGAAGATGGAGTCGTGGGACAGAGCCGGGTCAAAGCCAGAAGTCAGAGGATGAACCAAAACCAGGAGCAGAAGCTGGAAGCGAAGTCAGGAGACGAAACCAGGTCAGAAGCCAGAAGTCAGGAGTCAATACCAAACCCAGGAGCGGAAGACGAAGACGAAGTCAGGAACAAGCCAGGTCAGAAGCCAGAGAACAAGATGATCAAGACACACTGCAGCAACTAAAGACTCAGGGACACTGAGGAACCTCGTTGCAAGGCCCTGAACTGCTGCAGCTGCTGGGTTTAAATGGCCCTGGCAGCGTCTGACGTCATCAGGGGCTGTTCCTGTGTTTTCCCGCACTGGCCCCTTTAAGAAGGAACCCTAGCGCGTGCGTGTGCCTAGGGGGCAGGGCCAGCTGGAGCTCAGTGTCGGAGTCTCCCTTGCAGGGAGAATGCTGCGGAGAGCCACGTCTTCGGCCTTGAAGGCCGGGGGGAAGGCGTTCTTGCAGCCAGGCCGGCCACATGGTAAGTGCAGGTCCAGGGGCACGGCCCGGGACCGTAACACCATGGGCCATCTCTGCTGCCCCTTGCTCTAGGGTGTATGGACTGATCATGCTGCCTTTTGCTTCTTCTGATGCAGCAGTTACGACATCTCCTTTTCACTGGCACTGGAGGGAAGATGTCATCGTCACTCCAAGGACAGTGGCCAAGTGGTAATCTTAATCCTCCTTCCACCACCACAGCCTTAATCTACCTGCTACCATTAGTACCACCATCATTGTGGCCCTCAATCCTCCTGCCTTTGCTGCAGCCCTCACCTTAACCCTCCTGCCACCACTGTGGTTTTCATCTTCCTCTCCATCTGCTGCCATGGCAGTCGTCTCCCTGCTACTGCTTCTCCCACAGCAATCATCATCTTCCTGCAGCAATCATTGATCTACTGTCCTTCGCAGAGCATGGACTCCTCTTCTTCCTTCTCAAGAAGCAATTGACCCCACAGACATGTGACTGACCTTACTGACCCACTGTGGCATGCCCAAAACACCAATAGACCAATCTTCCCCTGCCTACTAAAACAACCCTGTGCTGAGCATCCCATTCATACATGTACTGATAAGCAGACTTTATGTTAGCATATGTACAACATAGAAGACTCAAGAAACCTAAGCATCATGAAGTCGATATTTAGTGCTACTTAGCTGATTAAATTCCTAATTAGCCAGCCAAGTGGCATTGTATGAATATTTGGCCACCTTGGGCAGCCTCCACTTAGCCAGCTGTTTAGTTAAATAGCCAGCTACGTGAGGGGTTGGTCAGGGGTGTTTCAAGGTAGAGCTACTTATCCAGCTGACTTGGCTGGATAAGTGCTGACTTTCAGCCTTATCTGATTTAGGGCCTCATTTTCTAAAGTATCACAGGCCTGCGATACTTTAGAAAATTTGCGCTACTGGGGGGCGGGCGGTCCTGCGCTAGCCGGCAGCGATCGCACCACCGCGGTGCGATCACTGCTGGCATCGCGCCCGATAACTACACCATAGAAGGTGTAGTTATTGGGTGCAAAATAGCGAGCGAAAAGGGCCTTACCTTTCCGCTCGGCGCGCCATCCTCGTGGAGTCGGCCCCGGTGACGCCCCCGACTCCTCCTCTTCCGGTGCCGACTCCACCCCGATTTCAGTAGCGCAGGCCTGCGCTACTTTTGATAGCTATCGCAGGCTTGCGCTCACAGCGCAAGCCTGCGATAGCTTTGGAAAATGAGGCCCTTAGCTTGTTAAGTCTAGTACAGCTATTTGACTGTCCTATAGTTAGCCAGATAATTTTATCCAGCTAACTGGTTCAGCAAGATAATAGTTGAATACTGACCTCCATGTCCATCATCAGGTGTTGTATGTATAGTAGGAAGAAGAGTTATATATGAGTGCATTATGTATGTAGTGGTCCTTAGTGCTACATGTAGTCAGTGTGAATGAGTCCTGCTAACCAATGTAGCAATGCATTATGCTAGTGATTTATGTGTCTTTTAATATCTCTAGTCCCAGGAATATTTGCTGTCTCAGTAGATAAGATGCATATACTATATATAAAAATAGTTTATGTACATGTAGAACTTATGTGAAAGCAAAATGTTAATATATCAGTATGCATTTGAGAAAGAGAGAGAACTGAATAGGAAATGGAAACATAATTGTGTCCACTAAGGTTGATGGCAGTTTGTAAAGGCTGAATCTATTTTGCCTTATACATTAATAGGCAAGTTACCCCTTGCTACTAGAGATGTGCAATCGTTTATCACGAATTAGGCAATTGCAACGAAATTGCCTAATTCGTCGTGGTTCAGGGGCCCCGAAACCCGAAAAGATTTTCACCGAACTTCGGGGAAAATTCATTTTTCGGGTTTGTATGGGGAGAGGGGCACTTTTTTTTTTTAAAATTAAAACCACCCCAAACATTAAGATTAACTATAATACAACCACCCTCCCCCTATCCCGATCCCTCCCCAAGAATTACTAACATCCCTGGGGGTCCAGCGGGGTCCCGGGTTCCATTTGTCCCTCCGTGCCCGGTGTGCCACTGCCAGCCGAGCTCAAAATGGTGCCGAATAGCCTCTGAACTACTATGTCACAGGGGCTACCGGCGCCATTGGTCAGCCCCTGTCACATGGCCATCGGCGCCATCTTGTGCTCATACCATGTGACAGGGGCTGACCAATGGCGCCGGTAGCCCCTGTGACATAGTATGGGCAAAGGCTATCGGCGCCATTTTGATTCCTGGCATCCGACGGCATGAGTGCAGGAGATCGCTCCCAGACCCCCGCTGGACCCCCAGGGACTTTTGGCCAGCTTGGGGGGGCCTCCTGACCCCCCCCCCAAGGCTTGCCAATAATCCCTGGGGGTCCAGCAGGGGTCCGGGAGCGATTTCATTGTCGGCTGCCAGGAATCAAAATGGCGCCGATAGCCTTTGCCCATACTATGTCACAGGGGCTACTGGCGCCATTGGTCAGCCCCTGTCACATGGTATGAGCACAAGATGGTGCCAATGACCATGTGACAGGGGCTGACCAATGGCGCCGGTAGCCCCTGTGACATAGTAGTTCAGAGGCTATTCAGAACCATTTTGAGCACGGCTTGCAGTGGCACACAGGGCACGGAGGGACAAATGGAACCCGGGACCCCGCTGGACCCCCAGGGATGTTAGTAAGTCTTGGGGAGGGATCGGGATGGTGGGGGGGGGGGTTGTATGTAATGTATTAAAATGAATTTAAATGCTTGGGGTGGGGGTTTTTTTAGCTTCGTTTTCCCGCTTCGTTTTTTGGGCCGGCTTTGGGTTTCCTCGTTTCGTTTTTCAAAAAAACTAAACGAGAAAACCCGAATTTTACCACGAAGTATCCGAGTCAAAAAACGACCCGGTAGAAAAAAACGAAGCACATCTCTATTTGCTACATCTCCTTGTGAAATGTGGCTTGTGGCAGGATTTCTGTTATTCTTCTGTATTTTCAAGCAACTTTATGAGAACTATTACATTATTAAATATTACAATAAGTTCTTAATGGTCCAGCCATTTATTTTTGGAACTATATTATTTATCTACCTCCCCCTCTTTTGGATGTTATTTGTGGGCTGGTTTTCTTGTGTCTCCCTTTTTCCTGAGTCTGTAAACTGAATCATTTAATGGTGACACATCAGTATAGAAGTAATGCCTGGTGTAGCCCCTCTTACGAGGTACATAAAATATCAAGAGGATCCAACCGGTGTACAGCAAGTGTCAGTCTCTCTGATTTGTTTTGAGGTTTCAGCAAATGGGACATGCAGATTAGGGATGTGAATCGTTTTTTGACGATTTAAAAAAAATTTTCTGATATTTTTTAAATCGTCAAAAATCGGTACAGTGCGCGATACAATAGAAATTTTCACGATTTAACGTGAAAAATCGTTACTCCCGTTAGTGTCCACTAACGAGAGTTATTTGGGGGGAGGGCGGGAAAACTGGCACACCAAAACAACCCCTAAACCCACCCCGACCCTATAAAACTAATCCCTTACCTTCCCCCACCCCCCTGAACCCCCCAAAACATTTTACGAGTACCTGGTGGTCCAGTGGGGGCGCGGGGACCGATCTCCCGCTCTCGGTCCATCGGCGCCATTTTGACTGCCACTCAAAAATGGCGCCGATGGCCCGATTAAAAAAAAACTCACCCGACCCTTTAAAGATGACCCCTTAGCTTCTTCCACCCTCCCGATCCCCACAAAACATTTTAAAATTACCTGGTGGTCTAGTGGTGGTCCCGGGAGCGATCTCCCGTTCTCGGGCCGTCGGCTGCCACTCATAAAGATGGCGCCGATGGCCCTTTGCCCTTACCATGTGACAGGGTATCCATGCCATTGGCCGGCCCCTGTCACATGGTAGGAGCACTGGATGGCCGGCACCATCTTTAAAGATGGCCGCCGATTCACATCTCCAGTGATCAGATTTTTTTCTCTCTCCAGCCGAACCCGATCGTTAAGACAATCGGGCACACGATTCATATCTCTAATGCAGATGATGAGGTGGACATGGATAAAGGCAGTGGGCTGGGTACTGGGTAGTGCTTCTCTCTTTCTTTCTCGATCTGGTCCTCTCACTCCTTCATGAACTCTGCCCCTCCAGGGTAGCTTCCCTTTGCTGGCCCTCCTCCCCCTCCCCCTGAGACCTAGGGAAACAAAAACTACAGAAGGATACTGTATCTTCAAACAATCAGCATTTATTCATTTAGTAAATACTAGCTATAAACATGACCAGGTCTATTTAATTTAGCTAGATAACACTGACAAACTTACAAGAGATTTTCAGCAGCATGGCTATGCTGCTGAATATCCCACATTTGGCACCTAAATAAATAAATAAACTAAAATGTTAAAAAAAAGAAATCTGAAATAGCAGAACGTAATGGGGGTGAGAAACTGATGTTCACCAAACAGGAGATACCTCAGCTTGATTGTGTCCAATGATTTCAGGGTAGCGAATTAGTAACAGAGGGATCAATTTTCCAAAAACTTTCAGCGCTTCACTTAGATGCATCAGAGAAAATCTTTCACAATACTTCAATAAAACGGTTAGGTCCCCCAATTTGCAGACCTTTAAGATTTCTTTAAGAAGCACAAGAATTTCTTTAAGAAATGAATAAAAAATAAGAAGTGCTGCCATGGAAACTCCAAACATGACTTAATTTTTTTGTGAGGAAACAGGCAAAATCCTTAAAGCTTGCAAATGTGGAAATGTTTTCATGATTTTGAAAACTCAAAGCAGCTATAAGATTAAGAGCTTAAGAAAGCCAGTGAGTCTCCCTTCTTCTTTTGAGGACTTTTAGGGATAATATTCAAACTGCTCACATTGGTGCAAAGTCTGTGGTCAAGTTTTACTGGATGTCCCTTTGGAAATTTACATTTTACAAAGTCCGTGCGGATGCTTAACACCTCCTTTTTGGGCGAATAGCATTTTGCCAAAAAAAATCCTTCAAAAATTGGAAGAAGGATCCATCTGAAGAAAATAGGATAAAACATAAGCATTGTCAAGTTAAGTGTAAAACATTGATAAGACAGGCGAAGAGAGAATTTGAAATGAAGTTGGCCATAGAGGCAAAAACTCATAATAAAATCTTTTAAAAATATATCCAAAGCAAGAAACCTGTGAGGGAGTCGGTTGGACCATTAGATGACTGAGGGGTTAAAGGGGCTGTTAGGGAAGATAAGGTCATTGCAGAAAGACTAAATGAATTCTTTGCTTTCGTGTTTACTAATGAGGATGTTAGGAAGATACCAGTTCCGGAGATGGTTTTCAGGGGTGATGAGTCAGACGAACTGAACGAAATCACTGTGAACCTGGAAGATGTAGTAGGCCAGATTGACAAACTAAAGAGTAGCAAATCACCTGGACCGGATGGTATGCATCCTAGGGTACTGAAGGAACTAAAAAATGAAATTTCTGATCTATTAGTTAAAATTTGAAACCTATCATTAAAATCATCCATTGTACCTGAAGACTGGAGGGTGGCCAATGTAACCCCAATATTTAAAAAAGGCTCCAGGGGCGATCCGGGTAACTATAGACCAGTGAGCCTAACTTCAGTGCCGGGAAAAATAGTGGAAACTATTCTCAAGATCAAAATCGTAGAGCATATAGAAAGACATGATTTAATGGAACACAGTCAACATGGATTTACACAAGGAAAGTCTTGCCTAACAAATCTGCTTCATTTTTTTGAAGGGGTTAATAAACATGTGGATAAAGGTGAACCGGTAGATGTAGTGTATTTGGATTTTCAGAAGGCGTTTGACAAAGTCCCTCATGAGAGGCTTCTACGAAAACTAAAAAGTCATGGGATAGGAGGAGATGTCCTTTCGTGGATTACAAACTGGTTAAAAGACAGGAAACAAAGAGTAGGATTAAATGGTCAATTTTCTCAGTGGAAAAGGATAAACAGTGGAGTGCCTTAGGGATCTCTACTTGGATCGGTGCTTTTCAATATATATATAAATGATCTGGAAAGGAATACGACGAGTGAGGTTATCAAATTTGCGGATGATACAAAACTATTCAGAGTAGTTAAATCATAAGCAGACTGTGATACATTACAGGAGGACCTTGCAAGACTGGAAGATTGGGCATCTAAATGGCAGATGAAATTTAATGTGGACAAGTGGAAGGTGTTGCATATAGGGAAAAATAACCCTTGCTGTAGTTACACAATGTTAGGTTCCATATTAGGAGCTACCACCCAGGAAAAAAATCTAGGCATCATAGTGGATAATACTTTAAAATCGTCAGCTCAATGTGCTGCAGCAGTCAAAAAAGCAAACAGAATGTTAGGAATTATTAGGAAGGGAATGGTTAATAAACGGAAAATGTCATACTGCCTCTATATCGCTCCATGGTGAGACCACACCTTGAATACTGCGTACAATTCTGGTCGCCACATCTCAAAAAAGATATAGTTGCGATAGAGAAGGGCAACCAAAATGATAAAGGGGATGGAACAGCTCCCCTATGAGGAAAGGCTGAAGAGGTTAGGGCTGTTCAGCTTGGAGAAGAGACAGCTGAGGGGGGGGATATGATAAAGGTCTTTAAGATCATGATAGGTCTTGAACGAGTAGATGTGAATCGGTTATTTACATTTTCGAATAATAGAAGGACTAGGGGGCAGTCCATGAAGTTAGCAAGTAGCACATTTAAGACTAATCGGAGAAAATTCTTTTTCACTCAACGCACAATAAAGCTCTGCAATTTGTTGCCAGAGGATGTGGTTAGTGCAGTTAGTGTAGCTGGGTTCAAAAAAGGTTTGGATAAGTTCTTGGAGGAGAAGTCCATTAACTGCTATTAATCAAGTTTACTTAGGGAATAGCCACTGCTATTAATTGCATCAGTATCATGGGATCTTCTTGGTGTTTGGGTAATTGCCAGGTTCTTGTGGCCTGGTTTGGCCTCTGTTGGAAACAGGATGCTGGGTTTGATGGACCCTTGGTCTGACCCAGCATGGCAATTTCTTATGTTCTTAAACCACATAGGTCCCATTTTCATATATGACATCAGAGACATTATTCACATCTGAGGGTGGGAACTATGTGGTTTTGATATTACACACAATATTTTTGGATAAATACCATCATAGTCTGCAGATTATCCAGAAGTCACAAATGTACTAGATCACTGCATTACATATTACAATCACTAAACTGAAAATGCTTTTTTCTACTTTTGTTGCCTTCGTGGATTTTTTTTCTAATCACATCCCAGAATGCTGAAAGAACTGAGAAATAAAATTGTGAACCTGCTATTAGAAATTTGTAAACCATCGTCTATGGTACCTGAAGATTGGAGGGGTGCCAATGTAACACCAATTTTTAAAAAGGGATCAAGAGGTGATCCAGGAAACTACCGACCCGTGAGTCTGACATCTGTGCCAGGCAAAATGGAAGAATCCATCATAAAGAACACAATTGCTGAACATATGGATAAGCACAGTTTAATGGGACAAAATTAGCCAAGGGTCTTGCCTCACCAATTTACTACATTTTTTGAGGGCGTAAATAAACATACGGATAAAGATGAGTCAGCTGATATAGTGTATCTGGATTTCTAGAAAGCATTTGATAAAGTCCCTCATGAGAGACTTCTTAGCAAATTAAAATGTCATTGGCTAGGGAGCAGTGTCCTAGTGTGCAGAAAATATTATTTTACTCAACGCATAATTAAGCTCTGGAATTTGTTGCCAGAGGATGTGGTTGTTACCCACAGTGGCCGCAGGGCCCTGGGGTCGGCTTCACTCACCCCTTGCCGCCCGCTCACGGCAGCCCTCGGTTTTCTGGCAGCAGCGTGTAGCCGTTGCCGAAGCACATCGCCCCAGCCCGGGTCCTCTGAAGCTCCCGCTCGTGTGGCGGTCAAGATGCCACCGACCTTCTCTCACGACCAGGTCCTCCCTAGGCGCGTGTGCTGCTCTGGCCCATTTAAAGGGCCAGCGGTGGGAAAAGGGTTGCCTCTGAGCTCAGACCGGACCTGATCACTGCCTACTGCTACCTGCCTCTGACCTTGGACCAGACCTGTCCATGCCTCCTTCTTCCTACCTCCAGCCTCGCATGACCCATGCTGGCCTGGCCTCCACTCCCAGCTCTGGTCCCTACAGATCAGGCTTGGCTTGCCTCTCGCCCACCTCGGGCTCAAGGCCCCGAAACATCTATCTCTTCTGGCCACTCTCCCAGGCCCAGCCATGCCGAGGCCCACCTTAGACCAGCCGGCCCCGGCACCCAAGGGCTCAACCTGTGGGGAATGAGGGCTGGTAATGGTGAAGCTCCTGTTGGCCTCTGCTTCCCGTTCGGCCTTGCCTCCTGATGGTGGGGACCTGTGGGGCTTGTTCCCACAGGTAGCACCAACACCACCTCAGGCCAAGGGTCCACAATCCCTAACAGTGGTGAAAACTATTAGTATAGCTGTGTTTAAAAATGGTTTGGACAAGTTCCTAGAGAAAAAGTCCATAAACCATTATTAAGATGGAGTTGCAGAAATCCACTGCTTATTCTTGGGATAAGCAGCTTGGAATCTATCTACCCTTTGGGATCCTGCCAGGTACTTGTGACTGAATTGGCTACTATTGGTAACAGGATACTAGACTTGATGGACCCTTGGTCTGACCCAGTATAGCAAGTCTTATGTCCTGGTCTCTTTTTCTCTGCTTCCTTCTTGTCTCTCTTTTCTTGACTCCTTTTCCAGGATCTCTTTTCCATTTTACTTTTCTTCTTTCTCTTGTAACATAGTAATAAAGTAAAGATAGTTGATAAAGAACAAAATGGTCCATCTAGTCTTCCCAGTTGAGATTCATCCACTTTGGGAAGATGCACATATAAATTCCCATATGCAATTCAGCATCAACTCCTCCTCTCCCATGTCTTTTAACTGACCTCTCAACCCTTTTCCTATCACTAATCTCCATTTTTGACCAAACATCTGCCACAGTGATGTCTTCCACCACCCTCTGCTAGTAGATTTAAGGATTTTGTAAAACCTTTAGTAATTTTCAAACATAACATCAAGATGACCTTGAATACAATATTGGATAACATAATCAGGCAAATAAATAAATAAATCAACAAACCCCAAAGGAAAGTATATATATCATTAGCCACAACAGTCCACAAACAAAGGAGGAAGCAGTTCACAGCCAATGAGAGATTGATGACCAATGAAATAATAAAAAAGAAAAATCATATTGCCTTCACTACTACATATATACTGTGGAGGTAATTTTTAAAACGTACACCATTAAAACAGGATTTAATATGCATAAGTGGGCTTTTGAAAATTGCTACAGTATATGCTATTGAATTGTCAATAGATTTATGTGCATTAGTGCACTTTAAGATCCTGATTTTCAAATGCATGTATACTAGATGTGCATTTTTTTTTTTGTTTTGGACTTTGTTTTTTCCACGGTTCGGGGTTTTTTTTTTTCATGGGCCCCTGATTTTTGGGTTAGCGTGCACTAACGTTTTAAAGTTAGCGCACACTAATCCGAAATACGAATTTTTCCGAAATTTTGGAAAAATTCTTTTTGGTTTTTATTGCCTCCAAACCATAATTTGGGAAAAATGAATGCACATCTCTAGTGTACACACTTAAAGCTGGATTTTACATGTGTAAATGCACTTTACTTGTGTGTGGGCTTTTGAAAATTGTTTCAATATATGCTTTTGAATTGTCAATAGGTTTTACCTGCGATAAATGCACTTAATTCAAGTAAATGGCTTTTGAAAATTGCTACAATAGTATGTTACATTTATTCACATAACTCCTTTGAAAATTACCTTCATAGTGCAACAAGAGATTGAATTAATAGGCCTCACCCACTATCTGGCAAAATCAGCACACCCAGCCCTCTTGGCATCCAAAAAGCTGACTAGATTTAAAAAAGGTATATTTCACATCTTACTTCTTAACAAAACATTTACAGGTATATCAAATTATGAATTGCACTCCTAAAGATACTACCTCTTGTCACATTTCCAGAAATTGCCCCTGTGTTCTTGAGTTCTCTTGCAGAAATCAGGAAACACCCAAATGTTCCCATCCAGCAAAATAGCAACATGATTGCAAAAAAAAGACATATTTTATAATCTTTATCTTGAACAGAAACAAATATCACCAACAAAGTAGCTTTCTTAACCTCTTCCTCTCCAGGGAAGTCAGGTCCAAACTACCCAAGGACTGCTCACCAACCACTGGTCTGCTCACTAAGCAGCTTTTTTCTTCCAACCAGACCGATAATAAGCCTTGCAAAGCAGTAGAATACTACTTTCAGATATTTTTTTAAATTTCATCTAAGTACCTCTTAAATAAATCCAATAGAGGAACTGTAATAATTTGGTAAAATTAAGCAACCTCAAATTTAAATGTGTAGTAAAGTTCTCCAGTTTCTTGTTAACAATAATCTTATCTTGGACCATAGAAGCATGAACCGAAGAGGTCTGCTTTTCTTGGGTCAAAATTCCTCCATTTCCTGGATTTGAATGGATAACTTAAGCTCCTGTCTTAATTCACACACAATAGCTTGTGTCATGGAAACAACCAAAGGAGAAATAATTTGATGCAAGGAGGCCAGGGCTGACCAGATGTGTCCAAGGTCACAATCTCTGGCCTAACCAGAGGAGGGATGAGAGGAATTGATGTTCAGGCTGAGGAATTAAACGGGGCTCTAGAATCGCTTACACTGGATGATGAACACTCTTTCTGTCTTATATGCACTGGAGCTATCACTTCTGCATCTGAACCCTGAAATTCTCCAGTCTTTTGCAGTTCCAGAGAGAGATCTGACAGTTCTCAGCACTTGGCCTTCCGCATGCCAAAACTGGAGAATCAGTTCTCTATCTCTTGCCATAGCAAGCAGAAAACCCACTGCACTGTGACAGTCTGGCTTTATCATGTCTTGCTATGGGCAACTCCTGTGGAGTCACATGGTTGTCCAGGCTAAGCAAGATCTCCATTCCCAAACTGGAGGCTGTACCCTCTGCCTCACATGCTGCCTTGGACCTCATTGAAGCAATAGGATGCATGAAGCCGGTGATGGTAATCTGCCAAGCAGCCAGTAAGATCAGGGATATAGGAGAAGCTCTCTGAACCTTTGTCTTTCTGTTTCTTAACCATAGAGTAGGAAAATAAGAATTAGTCACAAATCGCTGCTCAGTGGATCAAGCTTCTGCTTGGCTACATCAAGATGTCATCTTGCTTTCCTCCCACATCCTCTTTTCTGTTAAAAGAGTGCCATTTCAGGCTTTGCTGTCTCCAATTTTGCTTCTTACAAAATCATCAATGCTTACTTAATTCAAAACCCAGGCCCTTCACTGTCTTATTGCAATGTTTTATAATAATCTGCACAGCCAGCTAGGATACTGATGCTATTGTAAAATAAATAAATAAATAAATAAAAATCTGGCCTCCCCATGCTCATTGAAGTTTTAATCCTGGTCCTTCCGTACAGATCACTGCATTCTTCTTGGAAGCCCAATGCTGTTGTACTACTGCCGTTTAGGGCTGTAACCAACCACTATCCACTGCTCCATGCAGGTTACCTCCGTGTTTACTTGGATGCCCAATGCAATCAATCCGCTACTCTTTTGGGCTGAACTGTTACTCCATGCATGTTACCCAAGTGCTTCAGGGATTCTCTATATTTAGCCCATGCTTTTTTTTTTAATTCCATTATCATTTCTGTCTTGATTTTGCTGTTAAGGTTTAGTGGCACTAAGCTACCTTATTTGATTTTCTTGCCATGCCAGTCCTTGCTTTTGCAGGAGAATCCAGGGCTTCCATAGGATAGGTGTGCAGTTTACGTTTTACACAGGGACACCCTGACAGGACGAAAGAAGAGAGA
Source organism: Rhinatrema bivittatum (assembly GCF_901001135.1). Classification (NCBI taxonomy): domain Eukaryota; kingdom Metazoa; phylum Chordata; class Amphibia; order Gymnophiona; family Rhinatrematidae; genus Rhinatrema; species Rhinatrema bivittatum. Next base: position 302,490,894 of record NC_042615.1, read on the forward strand.
TGGACAGTTCGGGTTCCTTTCAGATATGTGGCAGTGTCATGGTATATTGCAGCACATGACTGGAGGTAATTCCCCTTACCCCACCATAGTTCGCACGCTTGCAAAGTTGGGCAAACCAAAGCAGTCCACAACCACACATAACAGGAAAAAATTACAGGGAACAGTGCAGCTGCTCTCTTTGCCAGTTTCCTTTTTTTTTTTTTTTATGACGTTTACACAGTTGTCCACCAGTTTGTCTGTTGATTTGTATTTCTCCCCACATTAGCCTTGTAAAGTTTTATCTGACTAAATGAACACTCAAGCTCCTGCCTTCATTTCTTCTGCCTGCTACCCTCCATCCCACCCCACCCCACCCCACCCCAGTCTGGCCATACTAATGCGCTTGGCATCTGTCTCAAGCGTCAAAATCCTGTCATGGGTTTGGTTGTCACTACCACTGCCCCGTAGAGTATTCCAGTCACATAACCACTCTCGGCAAAGAAAATATTTTCTCATGTTTCCTTTGTACTTTCTTCCCTACAACTTCATATTATGACCTCTTTGCCCTTCAATTTTCTATTCAATTTCAATTGGAAAATGTTCTTTTAAATATTAAAAAAAACCCTCCAATCTCTAAAATAAAAAAAAAAACCCACCCACAATAGACCATGTACTAGTTAAAGAGCACTCTTACAACAGCAACTCTCTGGGAGGGACTTGTGAAGCACAGGATGAAGAACAGTTCTCAAAAAGAATAGATTGCAGAGAGAAAGAGACACTTACACAGGGGTGGCCAAGTCCGGTCCTCGAGAGCCACAAACAGGCCAGATTTTCAGGATATCCACAAAGAATATGCATGAGATATAATTGCATACAATAGGGACAGCACATGCAAATCCAACTCATACATATTCATTGTGGCTATCCTGAAAACCAGTCCGTTTTTTGGCTCTTGAGGACCGCAGTTGGCCACCCCGGATAAAGAGTTTCTCTTTTAAACTTGCTTGCACTTCCCTCCAAATCAGTATCCAAGCTTCTCTAATAAGACAGCATGCTCCATGTGGACTACACAAGACCATCTTGGACAATCTACTGGTTGTCGCTTCCCTTCTCCCCCCAACATTCCCCCTGTCACACACACCTCTCCTCTCATACTCTGATGTGAACATCCATAGATGCAGAATCATAACACCACCACTTTGATAGGTCTCCACTGGCTCCCCATTGAAGAGCGTATTAAATATAAATTAGGTATGCTGATTTTTAAACTTCTCAATGACCACTCTTGCCACTGGGCAAATGCTATCCTGAAATTCTATCAACCTACTCGACTATTACGCTCCGCTAAGTGAGGCCTTTTAGAAATTTCATCTCCAAAAATAACTCGACTCCACATCACTCGTGAATGTGCATTTTCAGTGGCTGGACCAACCCTCTGGAATTCATTTCCAATAGACATCAGGCAGTACAATTCTCTCAAGACCTTTAGAAAATTAATTAAAATCTTTCTTTTTAAGTTAGCTTATTTTAGTTATTTATCTTGTTTTACTGTATTCTAACTATTATTTATTGTTCCCAATATTGTTTCTGTTTTATGAAGTTTTTAATTTTATTTTATTATTGTATGATTTGTCTGTTATTTTGTTTGCTATTTTATGATGTGTTGTAACTGTTTTATGAATGTCATCTTGTACATTGCCTAGGCCTTTTAGAGTTAGGAGATCCACAAATTTTGAATAAATGTAAATGTAAATAGTAATTTATTCTCTGCTCTGCATGCCCAAAATGTCACCATAAAAGCCATGTGAAACCTCTCTCCACTCTTCGGTTTCTGTAATGCAAATCTCTTAGGTTTTCTCCACTGTTTTTTTAAGCCAATAGTGACATCTGCAGTGAGACAGGTACTTGTATTGCAAGTGCATATGAAGTGGGGTAAAACCAGAAAATTGCTCCTGTGAGGCATGCTGACTCTCATTTTTCATTTAAAATCATGAGGAAGCAGCTAGCTACCCTCACATGTGCAGAAGAATACAAGTGCTAGGAAAAATGCAACCAGCTCTGTTTTCATCTTCACGATTTTTTTTTAATCTGCTATATAAATGCTTTTTTAGTTCGAAATTCACCCCTGTCCTCCCCTCCCACTGAATCCCAACAAGAGAAAATCACCACCCACAGGTTCACCTTTTCTGTCGTGACCCTGCTGCTTTCTATTTAAATCGATTATCTTTAACATAGCTTTGATCTACATTTTACTGAGACCCTGAAATGTTTGCCTTTGCTGAATATCTAGTTGTGATTATATCACTCTCTCCCTCTCTGTATATATAAAATATTTTTTTAAATATAAAACCCAAGTGTCTAAGGCAACAGTTATTCTGAATAGAGCCCTACTGTGTTGTTGTTGTTGTTGTGTGTTATTATTAAATAGGGATGTGCGAAGCCCGAACCTATCGGTTTGGGATTTGTTTTTGGCCCGCCACGGGAAATTTCATATTTCCCGCGGTTTGGGCCTTTAAAATTCAGGGAGACCCGAATTTCGTTTTAGTGCACACTAACTCCCTATTAGTGAGTGCTAACTTTTTTTCGTTAGCACACACTAACGGGAGTTAGTGAGCACTAAACCCAAAAACGAATTTCGGGAAAAATTCCTTCGGGGTTTCAGGCTCCCCAAACAATGACGAATGCATATCCCTATTATTAAATGCATTTTAGGGAGACGCATTGCTGTAGAATTAAAACAGAATCATTGGAGTCAATATTTTAAAGAGTGAAATGTACGCATTTAGGGCTGGATTTTAAAAAGGTTACGCGCATAAGGTATGCGCGTAACCCTTTTAAATCCTCCCTGTGCATGCCGGCTTATTTTGCATAGGCTCGGCGGCACGCGCAAGCCCCGTGACGTGCATAAGTCCCGGGGCTTGCAAAAAGGGGTGGCCGTGGGTGTGGCCAGGGAGCGTGGTTTAGGATTGGGGGCATGTTCGAGGGCGTGAGGGCTGTCCAGGGGCGTGGCCGAGAGCCCCGACACAGCAGCCTGTGTCGGGGCCTGCTGCGCCGGCACGCGTAAGTTACTACTGCCCGGAGGCAGTAGTAACTTTTAAGATAAAGGTAGGGAGGGGGTTTAGATAGGGCTGGGGGGGGGGGGGGGGGTTAGGTAGGGGAAGGGAGGGGAAGGTGCAGGGGGGTGAATGGAAAGTTCCCTCCGAAGCTTCTCCGATTTCGGAGCGGCCTTGGAGGGAATGGGCAGCGCGCGCAGGGCTCGGCGCGTGCAAGGTGCACAAATGTGCACCCCCTTGTGCGTGCTGACCCCGGATTTTATAAGATACGTGTGGCTACGCGCGTATCTTATAAAATCCAGTGTACTTTTGTTTGCGCCTGGTGCGCGAACAAAAGTACGCGCGCACTGTTTCTTAAAATGTACCCCTATTTGTGGGTTTGTTTTGTGCCAAAACATAAAAGATAACCATACTGCTGAGTGAAATAATTTAGCTTTATTTTCTGCAAAAAGGTCTAAAAAGAATAGAATTTGTATCCACCTGTCTCCCCCACAAAGAAAAAGCACACTTGGCAGTTACTTTCCTTGCCAGCGGCATGTTAAGCATGCTCGGTGCAGACTCTTGCAGATAAAGGGGTAATTGTGTGGAAGGCGAATTGATTACAATTAACCTTTGGGCTTGCCCTCAGACTGGGATTTTCCACCTTTTCCACTAAGGAGGTGTCATCAGGCTCATAATAGGTACCTGATGAATACATATATCACATAAGGGAACCGTGTGCATCATGCACATTAATCACATAGAAAAACATAAATGATCAAACTATAAATGAAGCACATAAATCATAAGATTTCACTCTGAATTCCTGGCAGGAAGCGTAAATTATAAAGCGAAATCCTAGGGCGAAAGGTTCAGTGAATAATGAAATCCGCTTCTAGAGTTCTGGGAAAAGCATTCCAGTAGCCTGAGTGCTGTGAGGAGACCTCAGCAAATGTACAGGGCAGGATAGGCACACTTGTAAAATACAAAATCATGTGCGAGAGTATTATTTGAAATAAGCAGCACGAGTTCTATTATTGTTAAATAAGAGGAGATGAACCTAGACAATGTGGAGGAACGTTTCATCTAAGCATGCACTATAGGGGCAACTTTCACCAAGGCGTCTAGGGACAAGGCACGTGAGTAGCCTGTCTTTGAAAATTAGCTAGAAGGGAGAATCTTGCACCTGCTATATCTGTGCCGGAAAATGTGTGCACATATTTCAAAATTAAATATATGTGCGAACTTTCCCTCCTCTGACCGGCCCAGATCTCTCAACACACCCAAAGCACAGATTGCAAGTGAGGCAGCAAGAAATGTGGCATCAACCACCCCAAGAGCGAGGCTTAGGCTAGCAAGCACAGTGACATCAACACCCCAAGGCACAGACTGCAAAGCAAGGCTGCAAGAAAAGTGGCATGGACACCCAAAAGCACAGAATTTCATTTAGAACTAAATATAGCCAATTAAGTGGCTATATTTAGCTGCTCTGTGGGGAGCATTATTCACCCCAGGGGATATAGTCAGCTAAATCCTTAGTTGTTCAGCTAGATCTGTTTGAAGAATACCCTCCAAATAACTAAGGATACAAACCCAGTGATTTATTTTTTTGCCTTTTTATTTCAGTATCTGTATTAATGATTTATGTTAGTGCTAAAACCAATGGCAGGCATTCACTTCTATGCACACTTTTCTTTAGGTTTTTAGACTTAGCCTGGCGCACTGATGGATTCCTTAACCATAAACAACAAGTTCGATGCATGTTATTCCTTGGGGCAATAGAAAGGCAAAGCTAAGTGAATTTATACAATAGGAATTGATAATTTATCACTCCCTGGAGGAGGGTGCTGACTCGCATCCCTTTTCTATCCTTTGCAGAGTATGCATTAAAACAGGTAGGGGTAGAGATATTGCAGGGTGTAGAGGCTCCTGTCCACCAGGGACTTTTTCCAGGAATGTAAAATGTACGAAAGTAGCCAATACACGAGTACTGCTATTTCAAAAGAAAAGCAGTAAAAAGTAAGACATTCTAGAAAGCCTCCATTTCATTTGTATATAATATTATGAGCAGATGCAAAAAGCAATATATCAAGACATATTTGAAGCTATCCGTATTGTAGAATATCCTGAAGGAAAAAATACCAGAGGCCTCAAAATGAATTAAGGCTCTGAAGAAAGAAGAAGAAGCTATGGTGAACTATGGCCTAGTTTTGCAAAGCAACATATGAACTATGGCCTAGTAAAACACACATTAGCAGAAACCAGGTGAAACGTCAACAAGTGAAGTCACAGGATGAGCATAAGATAAGAAGATGACAGGTCTGAGAAAGGGTATCTGTGAAGATAACAGATCTGAAAAAGGGTATCTGTGAAGAAAGTTTGTACATATGAAGTAAGATAAGATCAAACAGGAACAAAGAACAGCTGTATTTGCAGCAAGGTTAACTGAAATCTTGTGGTTTGGAGTAAATAGTAGTTATCAATTAGCTTATTGAAAATGTATATAAAAAGAGCTTGCAAAAAGAAAAAATTAAGCAAATGTTCCAGACCATAGATGTGCTATGTACATTGTTGTAAGTATACCTTTGCTTCCTGCGTATACCATTGCTTATACTCAGTATAATAAATATATTATTGTGTGATTTAAGACTTGGTCAGAGTTGTTTATTTGCAAACAATCAGAGTTGTTATTACAAACAATTGGTGGATTGAATGCGGGCATTCGTCACATGTTTGTGGAAGCAGCTCTGATTATTTCTTGGGAAGAGTAGAAGATTTACGTTCTCCTGGTGTGATCCCCTAGGGCCCAGCTTGATCAACTGGTCCAGGAGTGATCGGTAATTAAAGCCAGGAGTCCTGTGTAAATCGTGGTGATAGTTTTGAGAAAAGGCGCCTGAGGTTTTAACGCTGCAGCAATTGTTGTTTTTCTTGTATTTACTGTGTGGGTTGATATTAGCGTGTATATATTTTGTGTTCTTATTTTGTTTTGGTTACTATATACAGTTATATGTGCGTAGACTAAGTAAACGACAGTTTAAAATGGTTAACACACACCCAACCCCTAAAAGGGTCCCAGAAGGACAATTAGGAAAGCCTAACACGGTACGTACATTATATGTTAACAGTGATGATACATGTACGGCTGTCCAGCATGTAATTAATTTATTTCCATTTGAAAAAGACCTTATTAAGAAAACAAATGACAAATGGGGTAAATACTCTGCTAAAGATTCCTTTTCCTGGCCCATGGAAGGATCTTTGAAACTTAGTCATTTATTGCCATTGTTAACATTCCTACAAGATAATAAAAAGAAAAATAGTCTAAAGAAACACCTGCATGTCTGGAATTTATTTTCAGTGACAGGTGACTTATATACAGCTGATAAAGAAATAAAAAAGAAAAACAAGGTTATAGGTGAGATAGGACCAAAAACCCTAAATCCGCCCCCATATGTGACTACATGTCCCCTGCTGGAAGACAGTGATCACGAAATTTTAATGCCTATACCAGCAGGCTATGGTCCGTTGAAAGGTCCTGTACAAAAGCCTAAACCCTTATATCCGGACTTAGAACAAGCAGTTAAATTTGAACGGGAAGCTGCTGAGCTTTTCCCTGGAACAGATAACTTTAAAATTAAGGGATTAGTGCACCTGACACCTGCCGATGGCAAGGACTGTCAGCAATTACGGGTTAATGTGTTATCAGAAACCCCACAGAGTCGGTCAACAGAAACGGCTCAAGGGTCATCCTTGACACCAGAGATGATTAAAGAAAGGATTAAAACGAATGAGGAAGGTTCATATGGGGCTCCATGGTGGACCACTGTTAAGACAGGATTAAGCAATGCAAATATAAACATTCCTTGCCACCCAGAAGGGCCAGTAAATGAAGCACAGCTTGCAGAAATAAGGGAATTAATCGGCAAATATTGTACGGAGTCAGAAGATTGGGAATATATTCAGAAAGGTCTAGACATATGGTTAAAATGTATACAAGATTTAAACTCGCCACCCTTTAAGGGAGTAAGAAACAAGAAAGATAATGTGGAATTGAAAGAATTTCCTATCTTCCTAAGAGATAATGGGCAACAGCCACCCATTGCAGCTTATAAACCATATACACCAGTAGATATTAGTACGATTATACAAAAATTGCCTAGTATACATAAAGGAGCAAGGCTCTGGCTCGAGGCAATAGATACTAATACGGCCGGAACACATTTAGCCATAGGGGATTTTAAGGCGCTATGTGCAGCTTGCGGCATTAGTTTACCACAACTCTCAGCAGTAAGCGCACGTCCGAGACTTATCACCCATATTGCTGACGGAATTCCTTTCCAAGGCCAAGATAGGATAGATTTGGTAAATGCTTTAAATGTCCTGTATCCTACAAGCATAGATTTTACAGCTATCACTGCAGCCAAGTGGGATGGCTTAACTGATTTTGCAATGCACTTGACAAAATGTATGGACATGTATAAGGCACAAACCGGGCAGGATGCTGATATACAGCCAAACATCCCTGTATTTTTACATTTATTCTATGCTACTTTGCCTGCAAATATGCAGACTAATTTGAATAATGTTGTGGCACTTTCAACAAAAACATGGCCAGAGGTGAGAAACACTTTAATGCATTTCGCCTCAGTGCATTGCAAAATGATAAGAACTTCTAATAAAGAGCAACAGAAAATGGCTAGCAAATTAATGACATTACAGATAGCGGACTTAGAAGAGAAAAAGAATATGAAAACACAAAGAAATCAGGATACAGTAAACCTACAAGGCAGTGATATACAGGATTGTTATGTGATACAGGGTCCTCCGCGTACCCCGTATGCAGGAATATATCAGGGAGCATATCCCTCCTATATCCCCCGAGGTCGAGGGATGAGAAGGGGAAGGGGAGGAAGAGGTTTTGCACAAGGGATAATGAATAGACCGTCCCCTGATAGAAGAGCTCATGTGCAGTGCTGGAATTGCCAGTCATTTGGACACTATGCAACTGAATGCAGGCGATCAGGAGTCCCTGATCAACAAACATTTTTACAGACACCGCCGCCGCTTAACCAAACATTGCAGACATCGCCGTTATCAGCACCAGCTCAGTTACAGGCTGGCCAACAGCCCTCACAATTCCCTGTGTGGGACCAAGGTAATTATTGACAGACTGCAGGGAATAGAGGAATGATCCAGGGAGATACTGTATTCTTACATAATTCAGAGCCATTTATTCAATTATTAGTAGGTCCTCAGCAGGTTCCAATGCAATTTTTGATTGATACAGGCGCTACATCATCTGTTATTTGTGTTAAACCAAGCGCTGTAAAAAGATCCATTGAAACAAACACCACTATTGGCTTTGATGGCAAGCCCAGTAAAAAACATTTAACTGAATTAACCCCAGTAGTAATTAACACTACACAAGGTAAAAGAGAAGCTTCAGTTAAATTCTTAATTGCTGAACATTGCCCTGTAAATTTACTAGGACGAGACCTACTTACTCAATTTGGATTAACTCTCACCTTTAAAATCCCAGCATCTAAGAGCCTCCTTTCCTTACTCACTTCAATAGGAAGTGAGGAGGAGAATGAAATCCCAGATGAATGGAAATAGGATCAACTACCTTTAGATTTGTGGAGCACTGAAGAGTCTCCTTATGGTAGGGCAAAAACAGCTCCAGCTTATCGAATTAAAACAGTACCATTTGAGCTGGGACCAAATGTGAGCCCTTATCCAGTAAAAGAAAAATTAATGGAACCTACTATGAAACATATTGCTAGATTGTTAAAACATGGTATTATTGAAGAATCACAGTCACCCTATAATACTCCTTTGTTCCCTGTGCCAAAAGGAGAAAATGATGTCAGAATTGTTCATGATTTACGTGCATTGAATGATATAGTGATTCCACAATATCCAGTATGTGCTAATCCTCTGACATTATTACAAACACAGCCCATATATAAGTTCAACTCTGTCATTGATTTATCTAATGCATTCTTTGCAATTCCTCTACATACTGCTTCTCGTGATTTAACATCTTTTGTATTAGGCACAAAGGCTTATCGATGGGCACGGATGCCCCAAGGTTTTACAGATAGCCCGACTGTATTTTCAAAACAATTGAACAAGGATCTAGAGCAGTTCAGAAGTATTTTACCTAAATCAGTATCTTTATTTACATATGTTGATGACATATTGCTTTCTGCTGAAACTAAAATAGAATGTTGTGAATGGACATTTAAATTATTACAAAGGCTTGGTGAGGCAGGATATAAATGTAATCAACAGAAATGTGTATTAGCTAAGACTCAAGTAAATTTTCTAGGTCAAATAATATCCTCAGCTACTAAACACATAACAAAGGACCTATTGTTAGAACTACAGAAACAGGAGTTCCCCAGAATTTAAAGCAATTACGAGGTTTATTGGGAACTTTTAATTACTGTCGACAATGGATACCAAGTTATTCAGCGCGCATTTCTCCTCTACTGAGGCATTTACAGGTACCGGCTGGTACTGGGTCTTATGCGCAAATAAAATTGACTGAAGATGACGAAATGGTAATACAAGATGTATTACAGACTTTACTACAGGCTGAACCCTTAGGTACTGTAGACCCCAGGCTGAAAGTGCATATATGGGTCCGAGACATGGGAAACACATGGGCTGCTTTTGTAAATCAAGAAGATACACCGAAACAAGCAGTGGCATTTCTATCTGGATCCTATAGTCCAGTGGAAATGGCTCTACCTGAAATTCCAAAGTTATTAACTGCTATTGTCGCCGCTATTGGTAAATGGCGAGCTATGATGCCATATAGCTCGTTAATTTTACACTGTGCTCATTCAATACATCATTTGCTAACGACTAGTCAGGCTGCATTGACAGCAACCAGATTTGGTAAATATCAAACAATATTGACTGGCCAAGATATAGTAACAGCACCTCTCACGAAAGCTCAGAATAAGTTACTAGATTGTTTTTTTCCTAGTAATGTACAGAGACAAATTGAAAGAAAAGACATCCCGGACCTTTTACTGACCCAGTTTGATCCCCTTGACAAGGGACTAATATGGTTTACAGATGGGGCACAGAAAGACCAGCAAGCAGCGTTTGCAGCATTAAGTGTTACACCCAGTTTAGATATTATTACCAAAATACAGTATCAAACAGAGAAAGGTGTAACAGCACAAGAAGCTGAACTCCTTGCTGTAATAGCAGCTTTGAAATCTTCAGGAATAAAAGAACACTGCACAATCTATACTGATAGTTCATATGTAGTTAGTTCTCTACAATACCATTTATTGAAATGGAAAAGAAGGGGAATGATTACTGCCACGGGTCAGCCCTTACAACATATCAACAACTGGAAACAAATACTGAATTTATTATCGAAAAGGGAAGGGGTTGGTTCTAAAACTGCTATAGTATGGACGCCAGCACATACTGGACATATGAGTTTTGAGGCACAAGGAAATGACCTAGCAGATAAAGCTGCTACAGAAGTGCTTACTGTGAAACTAATGACTATGCAAACACGGTTTAGCTCAGAATTAATGCATACTCCATATCCCATGCCACTTGACATACTCCATGAACAACCTAGTGGTGAGGAATTACAGAAATGGGTGACAATTGGATGTTATAAAAAAGGGAAAGAATGGCTCCACCCTAATGGAAAAAAATGTTTGACAACATCAGAAGTGTTGCGATACTTCTTTGCATGGCATGCAACCATGCATCTGTCTGCCACTGCACTATTAGCAGGCATACAAAGTAACCATTGGAACCAGAATCTTTATGCTTTAGCTGTACAGATAATTCATAACTGTTTAGTCTGTTCTACTCATATAGCTCGTCGAGGCCCAGCTGTGAGTCCTGGGAACTTGCCTATCCCCCAGGGACCAGGTTTGGAATGGCACATTGATTACACTGATATGATTGAAGCAGTTAAAGGAAAACGGTATGTATTGGTATGGGTGGATAGCTTTTCACATTGGATAGAAGCTTTCCCATGTACAAAAGAAACAGCTCATGTAGTTATTGATACCTTTTTACATAGAATTTTACCAGCCCATGGATGTCCAATCAAAATTGTATCTGATAATGGGACACACTTTAATAATCAAATTATGAATGAATTACAAGAGATCTGTAATATTATCCATCGACGTGTGTCAGTCTATAAGCCAACCTCGAATGGTTTGGTAGAACGATATAATGGAATATTGAAAACCAAATTGAGGGTATTACTAGCAGCATTAAATAAAAACAAAACAAACAAATTATATACCTGGTTGGATGTATTACCGTTGGCCTTAATGAATATACGGAATACGCCAGGTACAATCCATGAGATTACTCCATTTCAATTACAGACAGGACGGATTATGAATCCGGTGAGAATAAGACAAACTGATACTCAAGTAGAGTATTGGAAAAAAGTTCAGCCCCTAGTAGCCATGGCAGCAGATCTAATACAGACTGAATCGAAAAAGGTTCCTAAACAATCTTTTTGCGCTTCCTTTTCAGTAGGTGATCAAGTACTACGAAAGAATTACACCCACAAGACTTGGAAGGATCCGATATACGTTGGACCTTTCACTATCACAGACCTCAGCCATACTGCTGCTAAACTATCTGAACATTCCACTTGGGTACATTTGTCGGATATACGGACATTTAATCCGATACTATAATTGGACTGTTGCATTATCTTTTCTCTCTGAAGTAGACTGACGACTGCAGGAAAAGAAAATGTTATGTTTACTAACCTGTTTATATGTACTAACGTATACATGGCCACTTGTTACTTCTTTCCCTCTCCAACAGGCCCCTGTTTCAGGTTTAACAAATTTGTGGGTACAGACAATACAAGAATTAGTAAAGACTCTTCCAGCAGATGTTGCTGATTGTATCGTCTGTACTCCACATCAAAAAGCCCATTCACATGTCCCAGCCATTTCCTTTCCAGTTCCATTACACCATATTTTAGGATTTAAAGATAATGGACAACACAATATGACCATAGATCCATTAGCAGGACAAACATGGACACAATATTTGGGTAATGCCAAACCTCCCCCACTTACAGCTGATTTACCAAAAAATGGTTTTCTTTGCCTTAGTAATGTTACTTCCCCGAACCCTATTCCTTGCAACTATACTTACTCCACATACAATACAACATGGATTATTCGTAAGGGAACCATCTTACCCAGCACTCCTTTCACTGACATTGTAATAAGCTGTAATTGCACATTTTCACATATTACTGCATCTCCTCCACCAGGTTGCCTCCCATGTATAGCAAATCTGTCCAAGATTGTACATGTAGCCACCGACACCCAATATATACGCACTTTCAATTCCACATACACTGTCTGTCCACGTCTGTGTGACCTCTTCAACATAGCAGACAATAACTGTTCATCTGAAAATGACTTATCTTTGGTTCCTTGTAGTGTATTAGGAAAATATAAATCTCCTTTTGTTTATGGCCCTTATGACAATAGCAATGATACCGTAATACAAAACTTTGCAAATCTTTATGTTGGACATTATTGGTTGTGTGATGGAATAGTTTTCCTCAAACTCCCTACATACTATGAATTTTGTGTGTTAGTTACATTTAACTATTTTTCTCGAATTATTCCATTAAATCACCCTATGCATACCCGCTCCCGAAGGAGTGTTCCCTCAGCTGTCCCTGAAGATCAAGCAATCCAACTCTCATTGGATTATATTAACTCCACCTACCCTTTAACTAAAACTAGATTAGATGCATTAAGCTATACCTCATGGTTACCATTTGCCCAACCTGCAGTTGCAGCTGAATTGGGAATGGCCATTCGGCGACTACAATCTGTTCTCCATGTAGTCACGCATGAATTAGAAATCGCCCTTAAAGCCCTTCAAGACACGGTAGATGAATTAACTACTGTTTCTACATATAATCGACATGGTCTGGACTATATATTGGCTGCCCAAGGCGGATTGTGTACAGTACTTAATAGCTCTGAATGTTGTACAGTAGTGGTCAATCGCTCTTATATAGTTTACAACGCAATGCAAAAGATACAAGAACTGGCTAGACTTCAAGTTAGCGATTTTGAGGGAGGAATCTCAGTAACTTGGTGGGATTCCATAACCTCCTGGTTTTCTAACTTATCTAGTCATTTGAAGGGGATAGTAGGAGTTTTTCTTGGATTACTAGTTTTAGGTATAATGTTATGTTTTTGTATTCCATGTATTTGTTCAGTATTACAATATTGTCGACCAAAGATGCTAACACCAAAACCAGTAACCAATATGATAGCGTATAGCAATATAAACTTGAGAACTACTAGAATGGTCCAAACCACAATCAGTACAGATGATAGCTGGGAAACGGAAAGTGAGAGCAGTTAAAAAAGGGAGGTCCTAGGGAGGTGTCCACAGATACAAAGAAGAAAACCCTAGTCTCTATGCTGTTCCCCTGTGTGAAGAATGAAGACACCTAATGTGAGCCAGAGTCAATCTGGCTCAAGGGAGGATTGTAGAATATCCTGAAGGAAAAAATACCAGAGGCCTCAAAATGAATTAAGGCTCTGAAGAAAGAAGAAGAAGCTATGGTGAACTATGGCCTAGTTTTGCAAAGCAACATATGAACTATGGCCTAGTAAAACACACATTAGCAGAAACCAGGTGAAACGTCAACAAGTGAAGTCACAGGATGAGCATAAGATAAGAAGATGACAGGTCTGAGAAAGGGTATCTGTGAAGATAACAGATCTGAAAAAGGGTATCTGTGAAGAAAGTTTGTACATATGAAGTAAGATAAGATCAAACAGGAACAAAGAACAGCTGTATTTGCAGCAAGGTTAACTGAAATCTTGTGGTTTGGAGTAAATAGTAGTTATCAATTAGCTTATTGAAAATGTATATAAAAAGAGCTTGCAAAAAGAAAAAATTAAGCAAATGTTCCAGACCATAGATGTGCTATGTACATTGTTGTAAGTATACCTTTGCTTCCTGCGTATACCATTGCTTATACTCAGTATAATAAATATATTATTGTGTGATTTAAGACTTGGTCAGAGTTGTTTATTTGCAAACAATCAGAGTTGTTATTACAAACAGTATGTAACCAGTTTGGAAACACTGTATATGCTGGAATCCAAAGCAACACTGACGATCATTTGGAAAAGCAGCATATCCCTTCATACTTCTGTTCATTTTCAGTCAAATTACACTGAACTTCCACTATGCATGGTTAATATTAATCAGCCTTAGACTAGTGCCACTGCTAACTACAAACAAGGGCATGGAAAGATAAGGAGAACAATTTCATATAACACAATAAAAACGATAGTGATTGAAAGCATCATGTCATGTAAACAACTGATAACTAAGGATCTACCGACATTCCAGTTATCCAATTAAATTCCATTGTACCTAATGCCCACATCCAGCAATTCTCAAGATATGTATTAAAGTTGTCTCCAAGGTATTTCTCATGGGCAAACTGTTAACTCCCCCCCCCCCCCCCACCATCACCACCACTGTATCCCTCTTTTCGAATCATTTGCCAATTTTGAAAGATACAAACCTATCTGCACACAAATGCGCCGAAGTCTCTGCGGGAATGGCCCGATACTGTGAGATATTTTTCTCACGATGTTGGGCTATTTGCATAACATTTACGAGACTCCCATGGCGACTACCATCTGAAAAAAGTTAGAAATTGCTAGCTATTCCCCCCCCCCACCAAAAAAAATAACCACACTACATGTAATGTTGCTGTTTTGTAAGAAATTGACCGTTTGCATGATTTTTCTGAGCAAAAACTTATCTTGAATCACTAATGAACTGATTTCCATTATGATTTCTCAGCTCATTAATGAGATAGACCAAAGTTTAAAGTACTATTGCACTAGCAAGTTTGCAAATGCGATAACATGCACTGCTTGGCATTTTTGTGCACACTATTCCATCTGCAAACTCATTTGGACAAAAGTAAATCAGAATCAAGGTTTGGTTTAGCTCAGTTTATTTAGAAATTGAAAGGGGGTGTGGGGGACACAGACACACAAAGGCATGCTTGTCCATCGAAGCCCCTGTACCTTAAGGAACTAAGAATAAAAAGATGTGGGTTCACCTAGCACCCAAGGTTTATACTGGGGAGAGGGAGTGGCCAATTTTCAAAAGCCATTTACCCATATAAATGGATATTTACTTGGGAAAAAGAGTTTTTGAAATTATGCATCTTTATATGCAGGTAAAAGTGAATGCATTTTGACTCAATGCACCTACTTTTGCCAGTATTATAGTGGAGGTGTTCCCAGGGTGGGGTTAGTTAGGGGAGAAAACAATGGGGGTTTTTTTTGGTCAGAAAAATGAGTCTGCAGGAAATGGAGGTGGACATTTCTGCACATACTTTTTCCTTGGGCAATTTTCAAAGTGAAAGTATATGTGCATTTTCTCCTTGCTGCTAAATCTGCTGGTTAAAGCATCCACAGACCTTTTACCTGCCTGCACTGTTTTGAAATGTTCCCCTATGAGGGCAGTTTTCCTGAATAGATTGTCCTGGCTGAAAGTTATCCTGAGAGCAGCTAAAAAAGTACTCTTGGCCACATTAAAAAAAGGTGCTTCCTTTTCAATTATATGATATATGTTCTGTTTTATCCCTGATTGCATGCAGAAGTAGGGTGCAATTTTGAATAGCTTGCCTACTTGTAAAACATGTTAACTTTTATACATGTGACCTTGCAGCTAAATTTCAAAGGGTAAAACTCCCCAGGCTGTTTCTCTTTGAATATTAGCTGCAAGCCCGTATGTACTTTGCACCTCATGCGGACAGTTGCTCAAGAGCAAAACAGCATGTGTACAATTGAAAATGTCAGTATATTTGTTTATTTAAATTCATTTATTATCTGCCCTCCCTAAGTTCAGAGCAGGGTACAACAATATGAACACACACAATCAAATGAGCAAGACAGAACAGAGCATTACATCATTTTTCAGTAAGGGGGGCAGTACATAAACAAAAGTATATGTGCGCTGTTTAATAACACAACCTAAATATAGTCCCGGGAATGAGTCTGCACATTCTTTTATCCATTATGAGATGGAAAACTTTCAGCTAGGCCAATCTACCCAAGTAAATATCTTTGAAAATTGTCTTTGCCATAATGCAAAACCACAGGAACATAAACATAGCTACTTCTGGAGTGCATGCCTTGGTATCTGCATGAAATCTTCCAAAAGGGAAATGTAATAATAGCAGGGGTGGTTCTAAGTGGCGTCAATTTGATGATCGGCCTGCGGGATCCCCATCCACTGCGGGAAGGAAGAAAAACCCAGCAGTGGCATCAATTTGACGATGGGCCCACAGGATCCCCGCCCCCCGCGAGCAAGAAGAAAGGAGACGCAGCCATTGATGGCCACTTTTAATGACATGCCTGCTGGAAGAAGGAACCAGGGAGGCGGTGGCTGGTTTTGATTGACATGCCTGTGGGGGTGTCTCCTCCTGCAAGCAAGAAAAAAAAACCAGCAATGCACTGTAGATAACCTGGGCTGAAGTGGAACCAGGAGGTGCCAAAGATGACTGATCACAAGATTCCACCTTCCCGAAGGAAGTTAGGACACGGGGAGGAGGAGAGGTGATGCACAGGCAGGGAAGGGAAGAGAAGATGAGAGTCACGCTTCCCCTTCTCTTCTCGGTGAGAGGAGAGGAGAGGTGAGGGGAACTGAACTGAGGTGAATGAGTGAAAGGGGAGAGAGAAGGGAGTGAGTGAGAGGGAAGAAGGGGATTGCATAAGAAGGAAGGAGTGAGATGAGAGGGGAAGGGGCAGCGGGTGAGAGAGGGAAAAGGGCGAGGGGTGAGAGAGTGGGAGGGAGGGAAATAGAGAAGGAGGAAGCATGTACTGCGTGGGATATGAATGAGAGAGAATGCAGGGCCAGTAGAAGTAGGTGGCTGCCTAGAGTGCCACTGCTTTGGGGATGATACAGCGGGGGCAAGACTGCGACAATTGCAGCTCCGTGTTCTTCCCACCCATGTGGGCCCAACATAGGAAGTTGTCGCAAGGGCCCAAATATATAGGAAAAAAGAGACACAATTACTGTAGCCAGAAGGAGCAGGAAAAGGAACAGTGTTGGCCCATGTGGCCAGAAGAAAACAGGAGCAGCCTCTGCTCAAGGGGAAAGAGTAGTCCTATCGACAGATGGGGAAATAATGTGTGCGTGAACAAGTAATTGAGGGTGAGCAAGCTTGTGTATGTTTATAAAAGGGAGGACAACGTTTGTGTGCAACTCCCCTCCTCCCACAACAATCTGAGTGACTGGAAATCAAAAGTTCCCAGGTATGGCATTTATTTTATCCTTATTAGTTTTAATTATTGGGTGTTTGATGTGCCTGCTGTTTTTAAATATTTTATTGATTTTTGGGGGTATGTTTTAACAATTTTTATGTGAGTTTATTGAAGGTTCTATTTATCACTTTACCCTCCATTGCCTCAGGTACAAAAACTTAGATTGTAAGCCCTCTGTGGATAGAGAAATACCTACAGTACCTGAATGTAAACCGGTGTGATATCTCGATTGAGATCGAATGTCGGTATATAAAAATAATAAATAAATAAATAAATAAATCAGTTGAATTCAAATATTCATTTTTTTAGTATGTTTTTAATACAATGATGTTTTATATTTCTTGATTGTATTTGTTTTTTGAGGAATGTCGATGATTCTGTTTTCCCATTGTTGCACTGCATACAAAATCTGGCTTGTTGCAGTTTCCCATTAAGTTTTTGTTTACTGCTGTTTTGGTAAGGAAAGTATACTGTATTATAATTTGTAATTGTTTACTTATGGCTTTTTAAGGGCCAAGCTCACACTTTATAATAGGCCTAATACCATATGTGTTGCAAATGTCTTGCTTTTTTGCAGGATTTTCTGGTTGATACCATAATAGTGCATGTAAATATAATATACCTGATGTAAGTGATGTTTTTACCTCAAAAGACTTATTTCATGTGATATATTTTATAAATGCTTAATTTGTAATAGTGTGTGGGAGGGCCAGGGGGAGGAGGGGGCTAGGCACAAGGCTATAAAATTTGTCTAGGTGGCTAATACCCTTCCACCAGCCTGGAGAGAAGGTTTCATATATACACACACACACAAACAAACAAACCATTAACTCTCTCCCACTTCCCCAGGGGTCAAATGATGGGGAAGGGTGGGAAGCAGGTGGTAGAGTTCCTGGGAGTGTGACAAGGTTACCAACATCCTACAAATATAAATAGCACTCTATCTGCCACTCCTCTGGGAACCCTGACACTTGTCTCCCCTGTTCTCCAGCATTTCAAATTACTAAAAGGGCTAGACTCTAAGGGGAATCCATTCTCCTGCACCCGCTCTCCTGGTAATTTGAACTGCACAATATATTGGGGAAAGGGTGTCTTTTTTCCTTGCCTCAGGCAGCAGATTGCCTTGAGCCACCCCTGAATAATATTATTATTACATAATGAGCAAACTAATATACAGGGAGATAATGTGGGTGGCCCAGTTCTCCACAGTGAGTTAGTGTCAGAAGCTTGAACACACATCCCAGGGTTGTGTCAAAACAGATAGATCAAAGCAGGGCTGGCTCTAGCTTAATTGATTCCTTGTTGGAAAACTGAAATTGGTGACCCCCCCCAGGTAAAAAATGCCAGCTTCACTCACGCCACTGCCAGCAACTTCTTCAAGGATCTCTCCTATCCAGCAATTTCAACCCAGTTCCCTCCCTCTTCTGTGACTGTTACGCGTGTCGCTCGCAGCGTGGCCCTCTCACCTTCTCAGACGGATTCCAGGGCCTGGCGCCTTTTCTCTGGTGGCAGTGGGCCACCAGCTCTGACCTCGGGTTCCCTTCAGTCTCTCCGGTCCTGCCATGCTACCCAGTGTTGCCAGCCAAGATGTCCCTGCTTGTCGGGCCTCTCCGCATGGCCCGCGGAGAGACACCGCCATCAGCGCCGCACCCCTTCCTAGGTGCGCACGCATCACTAGTTCTTTTAAAGGGCCCACGGTGGGAACCTGGCCGCGGACCTGGATGCTGACCGTCAGACTCTTCAGTGTATAAAAGCTCAGGCCTCGCTCCATAGCGTTGCCTTTGCAACAGGTCTCCTCATATTCTGAGTACTCGTTGCTGATTCCAGAATTGTGTCTTCGTGTGTTCCTGTTTCCTGTGGCTCCCAGTTCCTGTTTGTCTATGTTTCGGACTTACTCTTGGATTTGACCATTGCTACGCCTGACTATTCTTCAGCTTCTCTCCAGCCCCGGACCTCCGCTACGCCTGACTACTCTTCAGCTTCTCTCCAGCCTCTGACCTCCTCTTTGCGAAATTGGACAAGTGCCTGTTTGAAAAGTCCAGTTTGCCTTTCTTTGGCTATATAATCTTTCAGCAAGGCTTCATCATGGACCCAGCTAAATTAAAGGGAATCCAGGATTGGCCACAGCCAGTGGGACCTAAAGCGCTCCAGTGCTTTTTGGGATTTCTCAACTACTATCGCCACTTTATCCCGCATCATTCGACACTGGCTGCTCCTCTGACAGCCCTGACACGAAAAGGCCAAAACACACGAGATTGGCCGCCCGAGGCCGTAGCCGCCTTTTATCGTTTGAAAGAAGCCTTCCAGAAGGGGTCCTGTCTATACCACCCGGATCTGACTCGTCCATTCTTAGTCGAAGTTGACGCCTCCGCCATAGGGACTGGGGCCATCTTAAGTCAAAGCACCACCTCTGGTACTGTTGTTCCTTGTTCTTTCTATTCCCAAAAATTCTCATCGGCTGATCAGAATTACAGCATTGGGGACCGTGAACTGCTAGCCATAAAATTGGCTCTCGAAGAGTGGCGCCTGTGGCTAGAGGGGGCACAACATAAGTTTACGGTGTTCACTGATCATAAGAATCTGGAACATTTAAGTCAAGCACAACACCTTAACGCCCGCCAAGCTCGTTGGGCCTTTTCTCTAGATTTGATTTTGAACTCCGCTATTGTCCAGTGGACAAGAATCTCTGGGCAGACACCCTCACGGTCCTTTGAGCTTGAAGGTATTCCGGAAGAGCCAACCCATACAATTAACCCAGCTTGTATCTCTTTGTCTTCCACCCATCCAGCTCCTACTGGAAAAATGGTAGTGGCCCGACGACTCCGAGAAAGGATCCTTCATTGGGCACACGATTCCAAAATCTCCAGTCACCCAGGACGAGCACGAACCATGGCACTGCTCCAGCAATTCTTCTGGTGGCCTACCTTGGTCTCTGACGCAAAGATGTATGTCGAATCCTGTAATGTTTGTGCACAGCAGAAACCCCCGGTTGGGTCTTCTCCAACCGCTTCCAGCACCCGAAGAACCGTGGACTCACCTGTCTATGGACTTCATTGTAGATCTGCCACCTTCTAAGGGTCACACCGTAATATGGGTCACCTTAAACCTGCTTTTCTAAAATGGCCCATCCGCTACCATCCACTCCAGAGCTGGCCCGATTATTCTTCCATCATATTTTCAGATTGTATGGTTTACCCATGGGTATCGTTTCAGATCAAGGTCCTCAATTCGTCGCCAGGTATTGGCGCTCTCTCTCTGCCGAAAAATTTGATATCAACATCAGCCTTACAACTACCTATCATCCCCCGGCTAATGGGCAAGCCAAACAGATGACCCGCTCTTTGAAAGCGTTCTTGCGTGCCTACATCAATGACCGACAAGATAACTGGTCACTCAGAACTCTTATCCTGGGCAGAGTTTTCTCACAACTCCCACATTGCCACAGCTACTAGAATGTCCCCGTTTTCAATCGTCTATGGGAAACAACCACGACCACCATTACCCTTTTCTTTATCCATGCCATCCACTGCGGCATAGGCCACTGCAAATACCCTTAAGACGCTATGGGAACAGACAAATTTTCGCCTGTATCAGGCTGCTTCCCGAGCCAAGAGAACTGCTGACAGTTGACGCCGCTTGGCTCCTAAGTTTATTCCTGGCCAGAAAGTCTGGTTGAGTACCAGATATATTCGACTTCGTAATCTATCACAGAGATTTGCTCCCAGATTCATCAGACCTTTTACCATTACCCGACGCATCGGACCTGTTACCTACCAGCTTCTGCTGCCTCATACACTGGGTATACATAATACCTTCCATGTTTCACTTCTAAAACCTGTGATTTTGTCTTGGCCTGCCCGGAAAGCCCCTGAGCCACCTCCTTTGGTAGCAGAAACCGACATGACATACAAGGTCCACGAGGACCTAGACGTCCACCGTAGGTGCCGCAGATGGGAATACCTCCTTTCCTGGGAGGGATATGGATCCGAAGAGAATTCGTGGGAGCTGGCCCAAAACATTCTGGATAAAAACCTCCTCTTGAACTTACATCATGCCCATCTGGGCAAACCCCAACCTCCAGGAGGGGGACATAAAGGAGGGGGGGGTTTGCTACATGTGACGACTGTGGCAGCCCTGCGGCGCGGCCCTCTCACCTTCTCAGATGGATCTCAGGCCCTGGCGCCTCTTCACTGGTGGTGGTGGGCTGCTAGCTCTGACCTTGGGTTCCCTCCAGTGCCTCCAGTCCTGCCTTGCTACCCAGTGTTGCCAGCCAAGATGTCCCTGCTCGTCGGGCCTCTCCACATGGCCCATGGAGAGATGCCATCAGTGCCGTACCCCTTCCTCGGCACATGCGCGCACATCACTAGTTCTTTTAAAGGGCCCATGGCGGGAACCTGGCTGCAAACTCAGATGCTGATGTCAGACTCTTCAGTGTATAAAAGCTCAGGCCTCGCTCCAGAACATTGCCTTTGCAACAGGTCTCCTCGTATTCCGAGTACTTGTTGCTGATTCCAGAATTGTGTCTTTGTGTATTCCTGTTTCCTGTGGTTCCCGGTTCCTGTTCTCCTTGTTCCTGTTTGTCTATGTTTCGGACTGACTCTTAGATTTGACCATTGCTATGCCTGACTATTCTTCAGCTTCTCTCCAGCCCCGGACCTTCGCTACGCCTGACTACTCTTCAGCTTCTCTCCAGCCCCAGACCTCCGTTACACCTGACCACCCACCTGCTTCTCTCCTGCCCTGGATCTTTTGCTCTGCCTGACCATGCCTGCCTTCTCCATGCCCTGACTATTGCTTTGATTGACTACACCTGCCTTCTCCGTGCCCTGACCCTTGCTTTGGATGACTATGCTATAGACTCCTCTGTGTCCAGAGTTCTACATTACTTGCCACAACTTCCACTTGCTGCCAACTTCGATCCTCGCCTTTCAGTGATGCCTCTCCTTGCCTATTCTCTGGACGTGGACTTACAAGGCTTAGGCCTTCCTTTGCTCGAGTGCCTCCAGCTACTTGTTCCTTTGGCACCCAAGTTCCAGTACCGAATCCCGACCAGGATAGGACTAAGCCATCTACCGGTTGCTGTCTCTGGGCTGAACCACCTTCCATCCCTAGTTAAACTCTGAGGCCCACCTAAGTCCTGCCAGCCCCGGCACCCAAAGGCTCAACCCGAGGGGAATGAGGGCTGGTGTAGGTAAAGCTCCAGCGACCTCTAGCTTCAGCCCACTCCACCTGCTGACGGTGGGGACCCATAGGTCCTTGCCTACTGGTTGCGTCAACCCCACCTCAGTTCAAGGGTCCACCTCCGACGCAATAGTGACAAATTTAGGTTTTTACAACCTCTAGACATTGTTGATGTCCTCAGTCCCCCAATCTGGAAGGTTCGACAAGATAAATTTATTAAATAAATCACCACCACCAATGAAGGATGGGACCTATACAGGATGGCAGGGCAAGCTGGTCAGTCACTTGGAGCATCATGAGGCAAGGGGCATTTCAGTTTCTGCCAGCATGGTCCATTGAGCTAGTCAGTCATCCAGGCAGCAGTGGCAATCATAGGCACCCAGTATAAAAGACTAGCCTTGAGGAAGCTAAGTCTCCAGAAGCCTGGGTGTGCATCCATGCCTCTAGCTTTGAGCATGGTTGGCAAGAGGAGAGTGCTTAATTGTGCATCAGATTCCTCTACTGCACTGGGCCGGTCTCACAATATGAGCCATGAGATTATGCTATCTTGCAGTTCAAACAGATAGGCTAGCCCCATGCACAGAGGAAGCTGATGTGCTACTAAATGTCACTCCTGCCAGCCATGGAGGCCAAAAGAAAAGATGGAGTTTCAGTTGTGGGTGTGGGTGTGTGTGTTGGGGGGGGGGGTGGGATTGAAAATACCAGGAATCAGTAGCATGGAGCAGGAGACCTACATGGGGTGGTGAAGGGGGACAGGGAGATGGAGTTTGTACATGGGGTGGTAAGGCAAGGAGAGAGAGAAAAGACTCAAAGGGAGAGATGGTCTAGAACAGAGGCACAGGATTCAAGATGGGGAGGAAAGAAAAGGGTAGAAAGACAACCATGGGGAAAGAAGACTGGGATGGATGGAACAGAAAGGAAAAGAGGAACACATTTAGATGGAGAGAAGATTGCGAGTGTACAGTGGTGGAGAAGACCACACATGAAGGGTGGCCAGAGAGAGAGAGAAAGAACATGGGAATGGGGGGAACTAGAGAAGGGAGTAGGGTTGGAAAGATGAAAATAGAGCGAGGACCCGAGATAGCATTAAAAAAAGGAATTGAAGCCAGGGGAGTATGAGCGACTGGGAAGGATCTTGAACTGATGAGATGAGAGGCAGAAGAAAGTAGATGAGGGCTGAAGATGGAATGAGTACAGAGATGGAAATGGAGGACTCTGGAATGGGTGAAAGAGGGGGAACAGGAAAGAATAAGAATGGGGGAAGGGGAGGAGATGAGAGGGGGAAGAAGGGCTAGGAAGGGGTGATATTAGAGGATAGAATGCCGGCAGGAGAGTGAGAGATGAAAATAGAGATTGTGAAGACTGAGAAGGACAATGGAAATATAAGAGGGAGAGTTAGGATGGAGAGAGGTAAGGAAGGTGCAAAACAATAAGGGCCGATTTTAAAAGCTCTATGCGCGTAAATCCAGAAGATTTACACACACCAGACCTATTTTTAAAAAGTCCGTGTAAAGCCCCAGGATGCATGTAAGTCCCAGGGCTTGCAAAAAGGGGCAGTCCAGGGGGGCGGGGCCAGAGGCCTCCAACATAGCAGCCATTTGCGCCTGCAAGTTATAAAATCGGGCGTACATGTGTGCGCACTGGGTAGAACATGCACATGTACGCCCGCGTGCAGGTTTTAAAATTTACCCCTAAAAGATTTGCAGAAATGACAAGAAGAGAAAGATAAATTTGTACCAGAGAACTTGATTTAGAGATGGTTAGAGAGTATCAGCTTGGGAATTGTAAGGGTGAAGAAGTAAAAGAGAAGGTAGCAGTTGAGAGATAAGAACAATGGAACCATATTTCTGGAGATTAGTGAGGGGGAGATGGAGGAGGCCATAGAAAGGAGAGTTAGGAAGGTGAAAAGCTGGAGCAGCGAGAATTGGATGAGAAAAAGGATGAAGTGAAATCTAGCTATGAATGAACAGAAATAAAGAAATGAGTTGAAAGGAAAAGATCAATGTCAGAGATGGATGTAGAGGAAGAAGTGAAGCAAACAAGAAAAGAGAAGACGAAGAAAATAGAAAGGAGACCCTGGTAAAGGAAAATGGAGAAAAATAAGTCACTGAAAGCAGAAAAAAGACCAGGGCCAACATTTCTTAACCATGTTTCCTTCCTTGGAAATTGCTGCTGGAAGCATTTAAAGATTTTTTATAGTCTTCCCCTACTTTGCAAGAGTGAATTATTGTTATTTTCAAATGCTCAGACAGCTGCTGTTTAAAGGATACATAGTTGTTGAAAGTAGACAGGACAACAATCGCAATCTGAAAGATCAGAAGGTTAAGAGTATTTGGCAGTAGAGGAGGACTGGAAGGCTCATCTGCATACTGCTTCCAGCATTCCCTGGGAGAGGAGTCCAGAGGTCACCGCAAGTGATCCAGGGATTGACTTCCACAGCCCCAGCTTCCAGAGGCCCCGCATCCTTTGCAGTAGAGGAAGACCGGAAGTGAACTCCGTTACTCAAACCCTTCAAATAACTGAGTTTGGTGAAAGGTAAAATTGAGGGATATATTCTTTAGAATTTGTGTGTGTCTGAGGTAATAAGCAAGCCAGAGATAGTTAATTCTAGTGTCTGTCTTTCCCACCCACTCAACCCTTGATTTTTAGGCATGAGACACTTTCTCATTAAAAATCAATCAGGGTCTTATCTAAATCATACTATTGTACCCGGCCTTATTGAAAGTTTAATCATCCCCTTGTAGGACACTAGCTGATTAATTAGTAAATTCACCTGTAAATTTAAAGTACTCTCATTTCAGCTCCCTTAGTATCCTAAACTTAACTAGGAACTCAATAAAACTAAGATGAAGACAGCAGTCCAGCAGCAAGAGGGGGGCTTTCCAGTCTTTTGCATTGAGTGTCACATGTATGATTTTTTTTTACCCGCCAGTGAGAGATTGTATGTGTGCACTCGGTGCAAAGAGCTCCTGGCTTTCAGGGAATGAGTCCGATTTCTGGAGGCTAGAGTAGCAGACTTCGAGGAGCTGAGGCAGACAGAGAGGTACATTGATGAGACCTTCAGGGACATAGTAGCCAAGTCCCAAATCCAGTCTGGCAGCCCCAGTGCTGCCTTGGATCAGAAAGGTCTCCAGTAGGAGAACATCACCTTGGTGTAGCAGGAAGTGATCCTGTAGCAAGGACCTGGTCTCCGGGTGATGTATTGTCCTCTCACACTGAAGACAAGTCTCCCAGGGCTACTGTCCAGGAGGGAAGGGTTAGGCCGGCCCTCATAGTTGGTGATTCAATTATTAGAAATGTAGAGAGCAGGGTGGCTGGTGGACGTGAGGACCACCCGGTAACTTGTCTGCCTGGTGCGAAGGTGGCAGACCTCACATGTCACCTAGATAGCATTACATAGAAACATAGAAATGATGGCAGAAGAAGACCAAATGGCCCATCCAGTCAGCCCAGCAAGCTTTCACACTTATTTTTTTTTCTCATACTTATCTGTTACTCTTGGACCTTATTAGTAACTTTTTGGTTCTAGTTACCTTCCACCCCCACCATTTATGTAGAGAGCAGTGCTGGAGCTGCATCTAAGTGAAGTATCTAGCTTAATTGGTTAGGGGTAATAACTTCCGCAATAAGCAAGCTACTCCTACACTTATTTGTTTACCCAGCCTGTGCAATTCAGTCCTTGTTGGTTGTTGTCTGAATATAAATCCTCCTTTCTTTATTTCCCCCT
Organism: Rhinatrema bivittatum; assembly: GCF_901001135.1. Taxonomy (NCBI): domain Eukaryota; kingdom Metazoa; phylum Chordata; class Amphibia; order Gymnophiona; family Rhinatrematidae; genus Rhinatrema; species Rhinatrema bivittatum. The sequence goes on from NC_042615.1 coordinate 302,517,170, forward strand.
GCCGTTGAAGCAGTGAGCTGCGCTGGATATGTATTCCAAGTGAAGTATCAGGCTTAATTGATTTGGGGTAGTAACCGCCGTAACAAGCAAGCTACACCCATGCTTATTTGTTTACCCAGACTATGTAATTCAGTCCTTGTTGGTTGTTGCCTGAATATAAATCCTCTTTTCCTCTTTCCCCCCTGCCGTTGAAGCAGAGAGCTATGCTGGATATGCATTGAAAGTGAAGTGTCTTATTTGGTTTGGGATAGAAACCGCCGCAACAAGCAAGCTACTCCCCCGCTTTTTTGTGAATGCAAATCCTTTCTTCCCCATTTCCTCTTGCCGTTGAAGCATAGAGCAATGTTGGAGTCGCACTAACAGTGAGTATGTTTATTGAATAAGGGTATTAATCTCCAGGTAGTAGCTGTCATTCCCGCAAGTCACCCTATGCCTCTTCTCTTCATTCACATCCTCTAGACTTTATGGATCCACAGTATTTATCTCACGCCCCTTTGAAATCAGTGCTGGGGAGGAGCCGGCTGTCATGGTACATGTGGGCACCAACGACAGGAAAATGTGGGAGAGAGGTTCTGGAACCAACTTTGGATTTTAGGTAAGAAGCTGAAATCCAGAACCTCCAGGGTAGCATTCTCTGAAATGCTTCCTGTTCCACGTGCAGGTCCCCAGAGGCAGACAGAGCTCCAGAGTTTCAATGCGTGGATGAGATGATGGTGCAGGGAAGAGGGATTCAGTTTTGTAAAGAACTGGGGAAATGTTTGGGGAAGTGGGAGACATTTCCGAAAGGATGGGCTCCACCTTAACCAGAGTGGAACCAAGCTGCTGGCACTAACTTTTAAAAAGGATATTTAAATGAGGGGTTGTGCTAAAAAGGAGGCACTAGGGACAAATGTGCATCCCTAGCACCTCTTCAGCATCGAGCACACAGAAGAGGTAGCTGTCAAGCGGGTTGGGGAAATGGATGCTTAATCTTTGAGGGTCCATTTTCTCCCACTACCGACATAAACATGCACAAGATATATGGCCTAGATCGTGTATCTTGTATATTGGACATCCAGAATTTTTTTTTCAAAGATTTTTTTTTTTAATAAATACTGCTTTATTTGGTTCCTCCTACATATTATCGCTATGATACTATTAGGAGGAATCACAGAAAGCAGGATTTTTCATTTTTTTCAATGTGCCCTTGAGCATGGCATACCTTTATGCCAGCCTTGAGCTGGTGTAAAATTTGCCGCATTGCAAGGGCGCATTGGCCATGCGGAAAATTTATTGGATCGCAGGGATTAGCTAATAGCCTCATCTACATGAATTTCCATGAGATGAGTGCTGTTAGCTATGTGGTGATTTGGTCATACACTTTAGATGCACTAATCCCTGTATTGGATTGAGGGTTATGGATGTGCATCCAGAACACGCATCCAATTGTGTGTTAAGGCATATGCAGTGGCTAGTACATGGTATTGGATCGGCCTGTATATGTCTCCCTCTCCCTTGGTGTTTAAAATATAGAGGGGGGGGGGGGGGCTGCATAAAAGATTTGTATTCCCAAACCTAATATACTCCAATCATAAAACTGAACAGATTTCTTTTCCTATCTTTGTTGTCTGGACATTTTGTTTTTCTAACCACATTGGTCCTGGCCTTTTTTCTGCTTTGCTCTTTGGTCTTCTCCTAATTCCTTTTCCAGGGTCTTTTTAATATTCGGTTTCTTCTGCCTGTTTTTTTTAACTTCTTCCCCTACATCTTTCCTGCTGACATTGATCCTTTCCTTTCATCTTATTTTCCATTTCTCTCAATTTCTGCCTGTCTACCCATTCATAGCTAGATTTTAACATAGTAGCATAGTTAATGATGGCAGATAAAGACCAAAATCATCCATCCAGTCTGTCCAGTAAGTTGCTTAGAGTAGTAACTGCCACTCCATGCAGGTACTTCCATTCAGAAATGTTACCTTAGATGTAACAGAATTACCCCATTTCTTCATTTCCCATTCTTTAGCCACTAGGGATCCTCTATGTTTGGCCCACACTCTTTTGAATATGCTTCAACGACAAAAGGATATGTGGAAAAAAGGATTTGCATTCACAAAAAAGTGGGGGAGTAGCTTGCTTGTTGTGGTAGTTACTACCCCAAAACAAATAAGTCTGATATTTCACTTTCAATACATATTAGCTCTCTGCTTCAATGGCAGGGGGGAAAGACTGATACTTCACTTTCAATGCATATCCAGCTTAGCTCTTTGCTTCAACGGCAGGGGGGGAAAGGGGGGAAGAGGAAAAGAGGATTTATATTCAGGCTACAACTAACAAGGACTGAATTACATAGTCTGGGTAAACAAATAAGTATGGGTGTAGCTTGCTGGTTATGGTGGTTACTACCCCGAATCAATGAAGCCTGATACTTCACTTGGAATACATATCCAGCACAGCTCACTGCTCAACAGTGGGGGGATAAAGAAAAGAGGATTTATATTCAGACAACAACCAACAAGGACTGAATTTCACAGGCTGGGTAAACAAATAAGCGTGGGAGTAGATTGCTTATTGCGGCAGTTACTACCCCTAACCCATTAAGCTAGATACTTCACTTAGATGCAGCTCCAGCACTGCTCTCTACATCAATGGCGGGGGTGGAAGGTAACTAGAATCAAAAAATTACTAATAAGGGTCAAGAGTAACAGATAAGTATGAGAAAAAAAATAAGTGTGAAAGCTTGCTGGGCAGACTGGATGGGCCATTTAGTCTTCTTCTGCCGTCGTTTCTATGTTTCTATTAATTCCATTTCCATTCTTGTCTTTCCACCTCTTCTAGAAGGGCATGTCCTGCATCTAGCAGTTCCTGAAATAGTTTCTGAGTTTTCCTCCTTGGCATATCATATCATGACCACTAGTTTTATAACTTCCTTTCCATTGGAAAAAGTTTGTACATCACAAATTCCTTGCAGGTATTTGAAAGTCTATATCATATGTCCCCTGCCTTTTCTGTTCATTGGGATATACATATTAAGGTCCTCAAGTCTCCTCTCATAAGTCTTGTGATGCAGACTCAATACTATATTTGTATACCTTTCTCTGAACTGCCTCCATACTGTCCTTATTCTTTTGAAGATTGTCTCCAGAACTGAACACAGTACTCATAGAAACATAGAAATGATGGCAGAAAAGGACCAAATAGTGCGCCCAGTCTGCCCAGCAAGCTTATGGTAGTATCTGCTGTGCCATGTAGGTTACGCTATCAGTTTCCCAGACTATAAAAGTCAGGGCCCTTGTTGGTTGCTTTTGAATCCAGTTCCCCGTTAAGCCTTGCTGTTGAAGCAGAGAGCCATGAAGGAGTTGCATCAACAGTATCAAAGCTTATTGGTTAAGGGTAGTAACCACCGCACCAGCAAATAACCACCACACCAGCAAGTTGCCTCCATGCACTCTTTTCTTCATTTCTATCCTTTAGCCTTTAGGGATCTACAGTGTTTATTCCATGCCCATTTGAATTCTCTGCATGAGACTTCACCAAAGACTTGCAGAGGGGCATTATCACCTACTTTTTCCTGCTGATTATTCCTTTTTCTATGCAGCTCAGCATCCCTATAGCTTGTCACATTGCTTTGCTACCCTAAGATCACTGGACACTATCAGCCCAAGGCCTCTCTCATGCTCTATGCACATCAGTCTTTCACTCCCCATGGCGTCCAGCGCTTTTGGATTGTCGTACCCCAAATGAATGAGTCCATACTTCTTGGCATTGAATCCCAGCTGCCAAATCTTCAACCACTCCTCAAGCTTTCTTAGATTGCTTCTAATTTTTTCTACTTTTTCAAGTGTGTCGACTCTGTTTCAGATCTTAGTGACATCTGCAAACAGATAAACTTTAACTTCTAATCCATCAGCAATATCACTCACAAATATATTGAACAGAACCAGATCAAGAACCAATCCTTGAGGAAGTACATTTACCATTCTTTTCTCTTCAGAGTAGGTTCCATTTAGCACTACATGCTGACAGGGCCAGTGCGTCCATTAGGTGAACTTCGGCAGTCGCCTAGGGTGCCGAGCCTTAGGGGGCGCTGAAGAGCAGACACGTGGTGCCGCAAGTGGGGCCTATCCCACTTGCGGCAAATAGAAATAGAGACTGTATGCTTTTCAGGGCAGCGAGCAGCGCGCTGCTCGCGGCCCTGAGAAGCACACACTGTTGCGGCCCCCCCCCCCACCTGTTTTGGCGCCGACTGTTTCTATTTCTCTTTGCCACGAGCGGGATAGGTCCCACTTGCGACACCACGAGGCTGCTCTTTGGTGCCCCCTTTGGCTTGGCACCCTGAGAAGCACACAGTTGGCACCGAAACAGGTAGGGGGGCCGCGACCGGGGGAGGGCAGCAGTGCAAGGGTCGCCTAGGGCGCCCAATACCCTTGCACCGGCCCTGCATGCTGATATTTGTCAGTTAGCCAATTTAGCCAATTTTAAATCCATTCTACCACACTGGGCCCCATTCCCAGACTTCTCATTTTATTGATGAGCCTCCTATGTTGGACTGTATCAAAAGCATTGCTGAACTCCAGGTAAACCACATTGTGTCCTTATACATTTCTCTTGTCACTCAATTAAAAATATCAATCATATATATTTGACAGAACCTTCCTCTGGTAAAACCATATTGCCTCAAATCCTGCAACCCATTCGATTATAAATAATTCATTATCCTTTCCCTTTTGCAGCCTCTCCATTAATTTTCTCACCATCGAGATAAGGTTAATCAGCCTGTTGTTTCCAGCTTCCTCCTTGCTACCACTTTTGTGAAGTAGGACAATCGCTCTTCTCCAGTCCTGTGGCACTACTCAATTTTATTCCTACATCTCCTCCTCCAGATATCCCTCCTTCCCAATTCTCCCCTTTTGTCCCCCTTCTTAGCCCAGCTATCTGGTTCCAACAGGCTCCTCCTTTGTTTCTCTCAAATCACCTTCTTAAGTCATCCCTAAGCTGACTCTCTTCAACCATCCCCTTCATTTCTTTCAGCCATTCCCTTTCATTCTCACCCTGTTCCAAGCTCTCCCATCCCCCACCACCATCTTTCAAAATGGTGCTGGTCAGCCTTTGCCCAACACGTGATAGGAGCAAAGACCGGCTGGCACCATTGTTGAAAATGGCAGTGGCTGGCCTGGAGCATAGAGGGCATTCTAGGCCCCACTAGACTATCATGGACACCCCTTAGACTAACAAGTATTACCAAGGAGGTGTGAGCTAGGATGAGCAGGGAACCCAGGGGAATGTTTGGAATTAGGGGTTGTATGAATTTTTGTTTGAAAAGGAAGGGGTTTGGGAAGGGGTGGGACATCACCACACAATGGTAAAATCTTTATTTTTCACCTATTTTACTTTTGGACCACATCTACAGGTGGCAGTGTTGGGTGGGAAGAGGTCTTGCTAGACCGCCGGGGGGGGGGGGGGGGGGGGGGGGGAGTCTTTGGAAGGGAGTTATTTCAGGCTGGCATGGCCCTTTAAATTTCAGGACTGAAGAAAACAGCAAGGAAGGCTGTCTAACAAAGCCGTGAGGACAACAAAACAGGATTAGCAGCCAAATGTCCAAAATTGGATTTCTTTATTGCAAGGTAACACGAGTGTGTGAAAAGTGCCCAACTCTGGCCGAGTTTCGCCCTCTTACAGTAGGGCTACATCAGGGGCTACAACATATAAATGACACACATTAATAAATAATAAAAATCATAAAAACATAATTAATAGACACAGATAAAATGGTAACATAGAAATGTGGTGTGACATATAGATTATGACAAATTGTATATATTGACAACAACAAAAGATATGGCCTTTACCTCAACTCAAATTGTGTATTGATCAAAGAATCCAAGTCTTAAAAAAGACTGTACATTTTGTAGTCTGTAATATAAAATAACAAATATAAATAACTATGAAATGGGACTGTGTTAAGCTGGCATGTTAAAAAATAAATTTCAGCACAGAGGCATCAGAATGCACGTTAACATCCCGATAGCTCTGAGAAAAGTTAGCTACAACGCCTGAGTTTTAGCAAACTTTTCGGAAAGTATTATGGCTTGCCTCATTTTAGGCAAGCCTTGTTATTTTATTTGCATTCAATTAGGTATGAATGATGTGATTTGCATGCATTTGCATAAACTATGCATTCACAGCAGCTCTTTTAAATATGAGCCAGTTTTTTTAGGGAAGATACCACCATGAAATATTGTTTTCCGTGTGTTAAACACTTTTCGTGGCTTTGTAAATATACCCCAATGGTTGCAGAAATGAATAATCTCTAAATCTGCTTTGTAACACATGCTAAAATTAATATCCTTTTGCTAATCCAAAAAAAAACCAACCTGATTTTGTCCCCTCTTTCAAACCTTTAAAAAATGGTTAAATCTGCTCAGTGCAGTGCTATCATTTTACCATATGATCTATGTGTTTCATTAGTTGAGGTACACATTTTGCTATAATAAATATGCTTCAGCGAATGATATATGCATTTCTTTCTGAAATGTATGTGTTGCACTAGAAAAGGTATGTGTTCATCAACAATGAATAATGTTCCTAACGGCATTGCGTTATATTACTTGGCTGATATCAGCACAGCATTACACATCCATTCCCCTCTGACCATGAACACTGCAGTGTGTGAGAGGAGACACACATTAAGCTCTGCTAGTTTTTTAGGTGATCCTGTGCATATATTCTGAGACTTGATCCTTGGTGAAGGGTCAGGGGAAACAAAACAGAAGTCAAAAAAGGATTGGAGCTTGCTTGGTTGTTGGTTGTACAGCATACCACATTTAATGCACATTACAATCCTGGTAAGTTAACCTCTTTTTTTTTTATTTCTAAACTGTAAGAACCGTAAAATCACTCCCCATTTAATCATGATGAGATCAATGTAAAGAATGAAGGGTCATTAATTCTCTCCTTTTCATTTTGATCAGCCTCAGGCAGGAGGTCCTATGCTACTGCCTCCTAAGTGAATCAACTGGGCATCATGCCATGCTTGCGTTTTTACTTCATGATGCAAGAAAGATCAGCTGATCCCTAAGTCATTCCTTTTTTGCCCATCCATGTGACACAAAATCCCCATACAGTCTGCCCTGCTCTCCTTTGGCAGCCTATATGATGGAGTTACCCAACGATCCACACCACCTTCACCTGTGATTCTACACCGCTGAAGTAGAACAATGTGATTATTCCACATCCTGTCATCTCCTGCCTCATCCACTTAAATATTTGAAATATAAGCAGATGACCTCCAGTGCCCAATCCTTTTGACTATGGCAGCAGGCAAACCCCATTTGGGTGCATTGGTAGTGGCTCTAATCTGAAACTTAAAAGTTCTATACTCACGCAGGTTGCAACCTATCATATTTATTTATTTATTTATTTATTTATTTATTTAACGGCTTTTATATACCAACGAACGTTGGGAACATCTCATCGGTTTACATGGAACAAAAATTAGCAACAGGCTTTACAGGAAACACTTAACTAAAGAGGCATATAAACTTAGAAGAGTGATAAATTAGTGAACATTGAGTAAACATATAGTCAGAAAATTGCATGGAGGTACAAAGAACACTACAGAGAACATGCTATATACAAGAACACTATAAAGAACATGCTATATACAAATAATGTACAGGTGTTAGCTCGCAAGGGGGTCGAGATAGAGTACATTGAGAAAGTTGCAATGTAGTGCATTGCCAGGGGCTACTATGGATATCCTGATAAGATGTGAAATTGTGGTGAGGTAGTGGAAAAGATAATGTAAATGATGCTGAGAAGAATGTAAAGGAAAAGATATACTGACGGGGTCAGGGGAGGAGAAGGTAAAGGTAAGGTGTCATGCGGAAAGCTAGGGCTGGGGGAGAATGGGGTAGCAGAAGAGAGCGCGGACAGTTTGGTGTAGGAATGCTGGGGAGACTGTGGTAGCAGTAGAGTGAGCGGTAAGTTAGGTGTAAGAATGCTTGAAGAGCCATGTCTTAAGGTTTTGCCTGAATATTTTTGGACAAGTTTCTTGGCGGAGTGCGGCTGGTAGTTTGTTCCAGAGGTGAGGCCCTGCTAGGGAGATGGCCCTTTCAGTTGTGGAGCGAAGCTTAGTCAGCTTGGGTGAGGGGGTATGCAGTGTGGCCAGGTACTGTTTTCTAGTGGGTCTATTATTGTTGTGAAAGGTGAAATGCTCTTTAAACCAGTGCATGTTTTGGTTGTGAAGGGATTTGTGTATTAGAGTGAGAGCTTTGTAGGTAATTCTAGATGTTACGGGTAACCAATGCAGATGTTTGAGTACAGGGGTTATGTGCTCATTTTTGTGGGTGTTGGTGAGTATACGGGCTGCTGCATTTTGGAGAAGTTGAAGCAGTTGGATGGTGCTTTTAGGTAAGCCCAGAAGCATGGAGTTACAGTAATCTATTTTCGATAGGATGAGGGCTTGTAGTATGGTACGAAAATCATTTAGATGTAACAGAGGTTTGAGTTTTTTTAGTGTGTGCAGTTTGAAGAAGCAGTTTTTCAGAATATTATTAATAAATTTTTTGCAGCTAAGGTGATTGTCAGGGGTAACGCCGAGGCTGCGTACGTGAGGAGGGAAGGTGATATTAGTAGTTGGAGCATTGTTTGCTGGTAGAGAAGGATTAATGTTGGGGGGTGAAATGAGGATGAGTTCTGTTTTAGCGGTGTTGAGGGCAAGAAAGTTGTTAGATAGCAAGCTGCTGATGCCAGAAAGGGCGGATTTCCAGGTTTCTATAGCTTTGTGTATTGTGTCGGTAACCGGTATCAAATATACCGGTAACCGGTATATTTGAATATTGTCATAAATTGAAACCTAGTAAGAGGGTTAAGTTCCTATATACCAGCAGCCACTCACAACCCTCAGTCCTCATGGTAATATACTCCTACGTATTATGCAATGGGCAAAGGCCCAGAGGCCCTACTGGTGGCAATATTAGTAATGTGCATTGGCCACTTGATCAGTTTTTGACATGAATCTTTATGTGGATTTTATCATCTTACCATGCCACATGCAGGCTAATATTCCCTCCTTCCCTTCATTCCTATCAAGGCAAGAATTAGTTTGCTAATCTGTAGTGCCCCTAAAAGGATAATGAAAAGGCAAACGAAACAACAATGCCTTGAATGGTGATTGGCATACTGCAGGCATGGTATACCAGAACATCAATAAAATGTCATGTGTATTGTATTGTTACGATCCCGGTCACTAGCCTAGTGACCGGGCTCTTACCTTCCTCCGTGGCGCCACGAACCGCCGAGTTTCTGGCCTCCAGGGCCGCATGGCAGCGGCGTCTCCTCGTGGAGACGCCGTCAGAAACTCCTCCCCCCAGCCCTGGTACGCGCGCGCGCGAAGAGCCGGGTTTTGAGGTGTCTGCACCCGGATGTGCAGACACGCCTCTTTTGACGTCAGCTGATTGAGCAGGGGATTTAAGCCGGGACTTTTGAAGTTGCAATTCGCCTTGCAACGAGGTTTCTCTTCGGAGTGCTAGTTGCCATCGTTCGTCTGCCTGCCTGGTTCCTGACTTCAACCTGCCTGACTCTGGTATCGTTTATCTGCCTGCCTGGTTCCTGACTTCTGCCTGCCTGACTCTGGTATCGTTTATCTGCCTGCCTGGTTCCTGACTTCTGCCTGCCTGACTCTGGTATCGTTTATCTGCCTGCCTGGTTCCTGACTTCTGCCTGCCTGACTCTGGTATCGTTTATCTGCCTGCCTGGTTCCTGACTTCTGCCTGCCTGACTCTGGTATCGTTTATCTGCCTGCCTGGTTCCTGACTTCTGCCTGCCTGACTCTGGTATCGTTTATCTGCCTGCCTGGTTCCTGACTTCTGCCTGCCTGACTCCGGTATCATTTGCCTGCCCGGTTCCTGATCTCTGCCTGCCTGACTCCGCTCTCTGCCTGCTTGTACCCCGGTTCGTATCGCTTCCTTGGATTCTTCTGTTATCACCTAAGACCCAGCGGTCCGGGTCCCTACAGGCTCCTCCTGGGGGGATCTCGGGCTTCCAGGGCGAAGACTCCTAAGCCCTAGTGACCCGGGCCTCTACAGCTCCTCTGGAGGGGTCACGGGTTCCCAGGTGAAGATTCATCGTTTCATCTAGTCTGCCTCCCGTCCGTCTCCCTCCGGCGGTCGGCCCAAGGATCCACTTCCGGATTGGTCAATCACAACAGTTTGCAAGGCCATGGATCCGGCAGATCTCGCTGGGCTTCAGGCCATTCCTGGGTTGGCACAACGCCTGGTGCAGCAGCAACAGGTGTTGGATTCGTTAGTAGCCACGGTTGAGCGCATGGCTACTCGAATGGACAATGAACCTCCTGGACAGGCTCCGCCTCCGGTTCCGGCTCCAGTAGTCACATTCCAGACTCAGACCCAGCTTCCTGCTCCTTCTCGTTATGCTGGGGATGCCAAAGCTTGCCGTGGTTTTCTCAATCAGTGCTATGTGCGGTTCGCTCTACTTCCCAATCAGTTTCCTACTGATGCAGTCAAGGTGGCGTACATTTTCTCCCTGTTGGATGACAAGGCACTGAATTGGGCATCTCCTATGTGGGAGAAGAATGATGCCGCTCTCTCGAGTCTGGACCTCTTTGTGGCTGAGTTCAGAGCCGCGTTCGATGAGCCTGCTCGCCAAACTTCAGCGACTTCGGAGCTCTTGCAAATTCGGCAAGGACCACGTACACTGGCGGAGTACGCTCTGGAGTTCCGCACCCTGGCGCTTGAGGTGGGGTGGCGAGATGATGCCCTTCGGGGGATTTTTCTTGAAGGTCTAGCAGGCCGGATTAAAGACATTCTTGCTGCCAGAGAGCTCCCTGAAGATCTCAATGCTCTCATAGAGCTTGCGGGACGCATTGATCAGCGGTTGCAACAGCGGGCTAGAGAGGTACGCCCACTACGGCGCATGTCGCCACTAGCGCCGGTCTCGTCTAGACCTCTTGCCTCTGTTCCCCGGTCTACGGGGGCTACCGCAACACCATCTTCTGATGAGCCAATGCAGCTGGGAAGAACTACCCTGACTGAGGAGGAGAAGCGCCGCCGCAGGACCCTAGGTCTGTGTTTGTATTGCGGCGGGAAAGGACATTTCCTGTCTAATTGCAAAGAACGGCCGGGAAACGCTCACGCCTAGGAGTAAGGGAGGAGTGTCCCCTGGGCTGTTTGAACGCTGCTCCTCAATGTACGGTACCGGTAACTTTAAAATTTCCCGAGGAGTCTTTTGAAACTCGGGCTCTGATCGACTCAGGGGCTGGAGGAAACTTCATTGCTCAGTCTCTGGTTGAGCGCCTGCAAATAACTACTCAACCTCGGGAGCCCTCCTTGCGAGTCACCTCCATTCAAGGGACCCCATTGGCCGGGAGTATCTCCTTGGTTACAGCTCCGATTTCTCTCCAGACCGGCCTGTTCCACAGCGAGATGATCTCTTTCCTGGTCTTGGAAAAGTCGGTACATCCTATAGTTCTTGGCCTACCGTGGTTACAACAACACTCTCCTATAATTCACTGGGACAATTTACAGATTGCTCAATGGAGTCCACAGTGCTTCCAGTCCTGCATTACTACTACTGGGAGTTCTCCCATCACTCTGGCACATGCGGGGCCAATTCTTCCGGCGGTGTACAGTGAGTTCTCCGATGTATTTTCTAAGGAAAAGGCGGAGTTGCTGCCACAACACCGTCCCTTCGACTGTGCCATCGAGCTTCTTCCCGGTACTACACCACCCCGGGGTAGGGTGTATCCGTTATCCCAACCAGAGACTAAAGCCATGTCCGATTATATTAAGGAGAACCTCGCTAAGGGGTTTATACGTCAGTCTAAGTCTTCTGCAGGGGCAGGATTCTTTTTTGTAGCCAAAAAGGACGGATCTTTACGTCCTTGCATCGACTACCGTGGTTTAAATAGGATTACTAAAAAGAACCGCTACCCGTTACCCTTGATCCCAGAACTTTTGGACAGACTCCAGGGGGCTCGAGTTTTTACCAAACTGGACCTAAAAGGAGCCTACAATCTAGTGCGTATCCGTCCCGGGGATGAGTGGAAGACTGCTTTCAACACCCGGGACGGGCACTACGAATATCTGGTTATGCCATTCGGCTTGTGCAATGCTCCTGCTGTATTCCAGCATCTCATGAATGAGATTCTTAGGGAACTGCTAAACACTTGTGTCATTGTTTATCTGGATGATGTTCTCATATTTTCGCAAGATTTGGATTCTCATCGCCGACAGGTCCGGCAAGTTCTTCAGATTCTCCGAGACCAGCACCTTTACGCCAAACTGGAAAAATGTCTCTTTGAGCAGGACTCTTTGCCTTTCTTAGGGTATATCGTGTCTGCCACAGGATTTCGCATGGACCCAGAGAAGGTTTCGGCCATCAAGAAGTGGCCTCAGCCTACAGGATTAAAGGCGTTGCAACGCTTTCTGGGCTTCGCCAACTTTTACAGACACTTTATTCCAGGATACTCCCGGCTGGTGGCGCCTTTGACAGCCTTAACAAGGAAAGGAGCGGATGTTCGCCACTGGTCTGCAGAGGCTTGTAAAGCGTTTCAAGATTTAAAGGACGCGTTTCTGTTGGATACTTGCCTACGACACCCTGATCCGTCACGTCCCTTCATAGTGGAGGTAGATGCGTCCAGTGTGGCGGTAGGTGCAGTACTTTCTCAGCACTCTAGTGCAGGAACTCTACTCCCATGCTCGTATTTCTCGAAGAGATTCACTCCTGCCGAAAACAATTACGGTATCGGCGATAAAGAACTTCTCGCCATCAAGTTGGCGTTTGAGGCATGGAGGCAGTGGCTAGAAGGAGCTCAGCACCAAATCACGGTGTACACTGACCATAAGAACCTGGAGTTTCTTTCCCAAGCCCAACGCCTCAATCCCAGGCAGGCGAGATGGTCATTGTTCTTTAGTCGGTTCGATTTTATCCTCAAGTACCGACCCGCCGCTAAGAACATCCGAGCCGATGCTCTGTCCCGTAACACCATCCTTGAGGAAAGGAGTGACTCTCCACAGTATATCATTGACCCAGCCAGGATTTCTCTTGACTGCACTAGTGTATCTCAGCAAGGACGAGTAGTAGTACCTCGACGAGACCGAAGGAAGGTTCTGGAGTGGGCTCACGACTCCCTTACAGGAGGTCATGCCGGCCGAGTAAGAACTCTCACTCTCTTGAATCGATTCTACTGGTGGCCTCGGGTACGTCAGGACGTTCAGGAATACGTGGCATCTTGCCCAGTATGTGCCAGGCAAAAGCCACTTTCTGGTCGACCTTGGGGCCTGCTACAACCGTTACCCATTGCCACAGAACCATGGACACATATTGCCACAGACTTTGTGGTAGATCTCCCTCCTTCAGAGGGTAAGACTGTAATTTGGGTTATTGTGGACCGTTTTTCTAAAATGGTACATCTCGTACCACTGGACAAACTGCCTTCTGCACCTGAGTTAGCAAAGCTGTTCGTACAACACATCTTTCGAGTCCATGGTCTTCCACAAAGTATAGTCTCTGACCGTGGACCTCAGTTTACAGCTCGCTATTGGCGAGCCCTTTGCAAACAGTTTGGGGTTCAGTTGAATTTCTCCACCGCTTTTCACCCCCAAAGTAATGGACAGACGGAAAGAATGAATCGGTCTCTCAAGTCTTTTCTCCGCAGTTTCATTTCTGAGAAAAGAGATAATTGGGTGGCGTTGTTGCCTTGGGCAGAATTTGCATATAATAACCATGAACACTCTGTCATGGGCCAATCACCTTTTCAAACGGTTTTTGGTCGTCATCTCAAACCTCCTGTCCCAGTTCCAGTGGAGGCGGCATCTCCTGCGGCTCAGTCAGCAGCGACTCAATTTCGTCACCTATGGTCGTCACTTCAGCATCGTCTTTCGTCTGCAGCACGGAAAGCACAGACAACAGCGAATCGTCATAGACGGGCTGCTCCGACACTACTACCCGGTACTAAAGTATGGTTAAGTACCAAAAATTTGCACCTTTCAGGCTACTCTCGCAAGTTGGCTCCTAAATTCTGTGGTCCATTTCCAGTGGCAGAACGTATTGGATTGGTATCCTACAGACTTCGACTGCCATCATCATTGCGCATTCACAATGTATTTCATGTGTCCCTGTTAAAACCTGTGGTCCACTCACGTTATCATCACCTCACTCCGGATGATGTCTCAGCATCATCTCCTGGGGATCCGGTCTATCAAGTACACGAGGTACGGGACGTCCGATTTCACAATCGTCGGTGGGAATATTTGCTAGCCTGGGAAGGCTGTGGTCCTGAGGAGGATTCCTGGGAACCTGCGCGGAACATCCTGGATAAGACTCTGCTGTCCCAATTTCACTTGGACAACCCTGGAAGGCCCGGTCCTTTAAAGAGGGGGCGTAAAGTGGGGGGTACTGTTACGATCCCGGTCACTAGCCTAGTGACCGGGCTCTTACCTTCCTCCGTGGCGCCACGAACCGCCGGGTTTCTGGCCTCCAGGGCCGCATGGCAGCGGCGTCTCCTCGTGGAGACGCCGTCAGAAACTCCTCCCCCCAGCCCTGGTACGCGCGCGCGCGCGAAGAGCCGGGTTTTGAGGCGTCTGCACCCGGATGTGCAGACACGCCTCTTTTGACGTCAGCTGATTGAGCAGGGGATTTAAGCCGGGACTTTTGAAGTTGCAATTCGCCTTGCAACGAGGTTTCTCTTCGGAGTGCTAGTTGCCATCGTTCGTCTGCCTGCCTGGTTCCTGACTTCAACCTGCCTGACTCTGGTATCGTTTATCTGCCTGCCTGGTTCCTGACTTCTGCCTGCCTGACTCTGGTATCGTTTATCTGCCTGCCTGGTTCCTGACATCTGCCTGCCTGACTCTGGTATCGTTTATCTACCTGCCTGGTTCCTGACTTCTGCCTGCCTGACTCTGGTATCGTTTATCTGCCTGCCTGGTTCCTGACTTCTGCCTGCCTGACTCTGGTATCGTTTATCTGCCTGCCTGGTTCCTGACTTCTGCCTGCCTGACTCTGGTATCGTTTATCTGCCTGCCTGGTTCCTGACTTCTGCCTGCCTGACTCCGGTATCATTTGCCTGCCCGGTTCCTGATCTCTGCCTGCCTGACTCCGCTCTCTGCCTGCTTGTACCCCGGTTCGTATCGCTTCCTTGGATTCTTCTGTTATCACCTAAGACCCAGCGGTCCGGGTCCCTACAGGCTCCTCCTGGGGGGATCTCGGGCTTCCAGGGCGAAGACTCCTAAGCCCTAGTGACCCGGGCCTCTACAGCTCCTCTGGAGGGGTCACGGGTTCCCAGGTGAAGATTCATCGTTTCATCTAGTCTGCCTCCCGTCCGTCTCCCTCCGGCGGTCGGCCCAAGGATCCACTTCCGGATTGGTCAATCACAACATTGTATAACTCAATACATCCAGGTTCTCAATGGACCAACTTTCCTTACCCAGCCCTTCATGAGCTTCTTTATAAAAAATCTCCTGGTTGGGTCATCCCACCTAAGCAGCTTTGAAAAGAAATCCAGCTCTGCCAGATACAGCGAGATCATCCCCCTGACCAATCCTTCTGCCTCTAATATGTTATTGACCACGTTGCCCTGGGGCACTGCTCCTGGTGGAACCCCTCTGTTGTATAGGAAATAACCAGACCAGGATTTATGTAAGGGTAACATAGGCAACTGCCTAGGGTACCAAATTTTGAAGACACTAAATATCCAGGCCAAAGAGAAGCCTAATTCTGCATGTTTTAGAGATACTGACCAACACAGCTTCAAACAGATGCCACTGTGGCACTCTTCCTAATGGGTGGCAAAATCTTAATTCGAGCCCTGGAAATAAATGATCCTCTGAAATCCAATGGTGGCGGGTTTATGCAACCAACTGCCTTCAGGCATATGGACAGCCAGTTTCTCTTTACTCCCCAACTTGTAAAGTTCCAGGATGCCTACATCTGAAGGACCGTGTTACTAAAGAATATTATCTCCTATGGGGATTGACTGAATGGATGGTAGTTAGGGAAGTGGGGGAGAGTAATGAGGTACAACATTGCTCTATTATATTTGTTGCTTCTAAGATGTTATAAATTGTTAAAATGGATAAAGATATTATTAAAAAAAAAAACCAAGTGACTTGCATGGCAGAGAGGATACCCTTAGGCACTTTGCTACTCTGCTGTTGTTAAATCCTCCCCTGTGTATGCTTTTCAGGTCACCAGGCTACTATTCTACATAGGAGGGCTCATGCAAACCTGCTCTAAAGTGCCAAAGGTCTTCTGGCACTGTGCGTTCACTTCATGCATTCTGGACACCAGCCTCCTGAAAAGAGGAAACTTAAAGCAGGAAAGAGTCAGCTCTGCTATTCTGCAGACCAGGCGCATGCCTTGCCCACAGTGTCATAGTCATCAAAGTACAAATTCTCACAGTAAGTTAACAACCAATTTGCAACTTGCAATATTCCTGTTAATAGCCTTCACCACCCCTAACTTGTCACACCAGAATGTCACTTTTATATTACAGAGTCTCACATCCCATACTGATAGTGTTACCACAATGAGAAGCAATTCCAAAAAGGCAAGAAACCTTGTGGTCCCCAAGGCCATCCATGTACATGGAGCACAGCACACCAGGAACTCTGAGATTAGGTGCCAAAATCCTGCCTCTTGCATGCAGCCGAGTACAGTTCTAGGTTCCTACTGGACACTGGTGCCTCCAGCCCTATTGACTCATCATTGCACACCTACAGAATGGAATCCCGCATAGTCAAATCCTCTTACTTAAGTTTTGTGATCTGAAGTGTTTTGTTTTTTTTACTGCATATGCCTACTATAGTATAGCATCATTCCAGAGGAAGTTTGGCAAAATCATATGCCCAAAGATTTTTTTAATTTTTATTGTGTATACAAACTTACCGATATGTACAATATCTAAACATATATGGGACACTTATGCGATGATGCATTTCAGATATCGACATATAATACAAAAATTCTGTGCGGCAAGCCAGATGCCGTTGATTAATTGAAGGTGAATAAAAATGAAAAAAACTGTCTCAGGAATTGGGGTAAGAATATATCTGGGCACTATTTTATTTAAATAGTTGGTGATTTATTGAACTACTGATATTTAAAATAGGTGTTATGTCTATCTAATGTTTTTCATTTAGAGGCAGTGTGGGGACCGTATGCATGGTATGGAGAGATACATGATACAATTTCATGAAGATACAAAGTTAATGCTGTAAAGACACGAAGTTAATTTATGATACATGATCAGCAGAAGGAATGTTTACAATTAAATCATTGCATGAAAATTGAGTTGTAAACTTTACTACACTAAACCCTTGTGTGTAATCCGTGGAGTTTCCCTGAAGAAGCCTGTTTAGGGAGGCGAAACGAGAAATCTCGTCGGAATATTTTAAAATATGTTAATGGGTTTTTCTTGATGAATAATAATATATTACAGATGATGTTCATATTCACATGAATGTACATGTATTGAGGGTTTTATGAATGTATGGAGTGTATGGAGTATGAATGTAGGTTTGACAATTAAATTAATTAGATTTTAAAGTTTATTGTATGAGCATAAGTGTCCCATATATGTTTAGATATTGTACATATCGGTAAGTTTGTATACACAATAAAAATTAAAAAATTAAAAAATTCTTTGGGCATATGATTTTGCCAAATTTCCTCTGGAATGATGCTATAGTTTATACTACAGACAGAGGTATTGCACGTATGTAATGTACCTGTTGAGGTTATGCCTACTATAGTGGCAGCAATCCGGCTCATGAATACCTGCTCCCTTGGTATCACCCATCATGCAAAATGAAGGTGGCCTAGCAGAAACTGCACATGTCATTTCTTGGAGGTCCAACTATTTAATATAACACCTCTCAATCTTTCCAGGATCCTTCACAATCTGTAATTTCCTCTGAATCCAGTTCACTTTCCAAGAAGGTCAGCATGCGTCATGGACCTTCTGTCTTACCCTATGCCAATGGATGCCCAGATCGGTAGCCACTTTTAAGAAGCAAGCCAGTAGATTTGCACATATAGTAATGCAGTAGATTATACAAAGAAATATTTATCAAGACAATGATAAAACAGGCTAAGAGAGAATTTAAAAAGAAATTGGCAGTAGAGGCAAAAGCTCAGAATAAAAACTTTAAAAAATATATCTGAAGCAGAAGGCCTGTGAGGGAGTCAGTTGGACCGTTAGAGCAGTGGTTCTCAACCCTGTCCTGGGGACCCCCCAGCCAGTCGGGTTTTCAGGATATCCACAATGAATATGCATGAGAGAAAATTTGCATGTTATGGAGGCAGTGTATGCAAATTTTCTCTCATGCATATTCATTGTGGATATCCTGAAAACCCGACTGGCTGGGGGGGTCCCCAGGACAGGGTTGAGAACCACTGCGTTAGATGATCGAGGGATTAAAGGGTCACTTAGGAAAGATAAGGCCATGGTGGAAAGATTAAATAATTTCTATGCTTTGGTGTTTACTGAAGAGGATGTTGGGGCGATACCCATTCTGGAGACGGTTTTCAAGGGTGATGATTCAGATGAACTGAACCAAATCACGGTGAACCTGGAAGATGTGGTAGGTCAGATTGATAAACTGATGAGTAGTAAATCACCTGGACTGGATGGCATACACACCAGGGTTCTGAAAGAACCAGAACATGAAATTTCAGACCTATTTCAAAATTTGTAACCTATCATTAAAATTATGCGTTGTACCTGAAGATTGGAACATGGCCAATGTAACCCTGATATTTCTAAAGGGCTCCAGTGATGATCCAGGAAACTAAAGACTGATGAGCCTGACTTCAGTGCCGGGAAAAGTTGTGGAAACTGTTATAAAGAATAAAATCACAAAACATTTAGATAGACATGGTTTAATGGGACACAGCCAGTATGGATTTACCCAAGGGAAGTCTTACCTCACAAATCTATTTTTTTTTTTTTGAAGGGGTGAATAAACATGTGGACAAAGTTGAATCAGTAGATGTGGTGTATGTGGATTTTCAGAATGCGTTTCATCAAGTCTCACATGAGAGGCTTCTAAGAAAACTAAAAAGTCATGGGATAGGAGGGGATGTCCTTTTGTGGATTGCAAACTGGTTAAAAGACAGGAAACAGAGAGAAGGATTAAATGGTCTGTTTTCATAGTGGAAAAAGGTAAACAGTGGAGTGCCACAGGGATCTGTACTTGGAACGGTGCTTTTTAATATATTTATAAATGATCTGGAAAGTGGTATGACAAGTGAGGTGATCAAATTTGCAGATGACACAAAATTATGCAGAATATTTAAATCTCAAGCGGATTGTGATAAATTGCAGGAGGACATTATGAGACTGGAAGATTGGGCTTCCAAATGGCAGATGAAATTTAACGTGGACAAGTGCAAAGTGATGCATATAGGGAAAAATAACCCTTGCTGTAGTTACACAATATTAGGTTCTGTCTTAGGAGTTACCACCCAGGAAGGAGATCTTACTTTGGCATGTAATGGGGGTTATGCACGTTGCTAGGCTCCTTTGAATATGCGCATAGCACGCACAAGGCCTGTCCAAATGCGTAACCCCCATTTTTTACACGCATGGGGGAATAAAAATTCAGCCGAGTGAACAGCCCTAACCTTTTTAGTCTTTTCTCATAGGGGAGCTGTTCCATTCCCTTTATCATTCTAGTTGCCCTTCTCTGTACCTTCTCCATTGTAACTATATCTTTTTTGAGATGCAGCGACCAGAATTGTACACAGTATTCCAGGTGCGGTCTCACCATGGAGCGATACAGAGGCATTATGACATTTTCTGTTTTAATTCACCATTCCCTTCCTAATAATTCCTAACATTAAGGCCAATACAGTAAAGTCCGCGGGAGAGCAGGTGAACGCCCGCTCTCCCAGCGCGTGCACCGGCCACTCACCGGTGCGCGCAATTCTGTATTTAAATTAGGCCCGGCAGTAAAAATGGGCAAAAGGAGGCGCTAGGGACACAAGTGCGTCACTAGCGCCTCCTTTTTGACAGGAGTGGCGGCTGTCAGCGGGTTTGACAGCTGACGCTCAATTTTGCCGGTTTCGGTTCTCAAGCCCGCTGACAGCCACAGGCTCGGAAACTGGACGCCGGCAAAATTGAGCATCTGGTTTTCGGCCCAACAGCCACGGGCTGAACTCAAATTTTTTTTTTTAACTTTTTTTTTTACTCTTCGGGTCCTCCGACTTAATATCGCCATGATATTAAGTCGGAGGGTGCAGAAAAGCAGTTTTTACTACTTTTCTGTGCACTTCCCCGGTGCCGGAAGAAATTAGCGCCTACCTTTGGGTCGGCGCTAATTTCTGAAAGTAAAATGTGTGGCTTAGCTGCACATTTTACTTTCTGTATCCCGCGCGCATACCTAATAGGGCCATCAACATGCATTTGCATGTTTAGGGCGCTATTGGGTGCCGCGGGTTAGACGCGCGTTTTCCTCCCCTTACTGAATAAGGGGTAAGGGAAAATGCGCGTCCAAGAGCAGGCTAACAGTGCGCTCCGTCGGAGTGCACTGTACTGTATCGGCCTGATTCTGTTTGCTTTTTTGACTGCTGCAGCAAACTGAGCCGACAATTTCAATTTATTATCCACTGTGACGCCTAGATCTCTTTCCTGGGTAATAGCATCTAATATGGAACCTAACATTGTGTAACTATAGCATGGGTTATTTTTCCCTATATGCAACACCTTGCACTTATCCACATTAAATTTCATCTGCCATTTTGATGCCCAATCTTCCAATCTCACAAGGTCCTCCTACAATTTATCACAATCTGTTTGTGATTTAACTACTCTGAATAATTTTGTATCATCTGCCAATCTGATTACCTTACTCGTCATATTCCTTTCCAGATCATTTATAAATATATTGAAAAGCTTGTGTCCCAGTACAGATCCCTGAGGCGCTCCACTGCCCACCCCCCTCAACTGAGAAAATTGTCCATTTAATCGTACTCTCTGTTTCCTGTCTTTTAACCAGTTTTGTAATCCACGAAATGACATCACCACCTATCACATGACTTTTTAGTTTTCTTAAAGCCTCTCATGAGGAACTTTGTCAAATGCCTTTTGAAAATCCAAATACACTACAGCTACCGGTTCACCTTTATCTACATGTTTATTAATCCCTTTAAAAAAGTGAAGCAGATTTGTGAGGCAAGACTTGCTTTGGGTAAAGCAATGCTGACTTTGTTCCATTAAACCATGTCTATCTATATGTTCTGTGATTTTGATCTTTAAAACACTTTCCACTATTTTTCCTGGCACTCTATTTCTTCTTTATTCTGGGCTTTAGTAGGCCATGTACTGCTAAGAGACTTGTTTTTCTTTCCACCTACTTCAGCCTCTTCGGTTTCATTATCAACAAATTTTCCCATCTCTTTCTTAGTCTTTATCATATCAGCTTCAGGCTGCTCCATTTCCTCTATTTCTGTTTTATCTTTATCCAAATGTGAGCCCTTTGTTCACCAGTAGTACTCTGTCTAGGGAAGAAGGGAGAAACCAGTGTTGGCTCCATTCTTTGAACTGGCTTTGATGGGTCAAGACCGGTTTAAGGCATTTTTAGCCCCTTGTTTTCTGGTTGCGCCTCTTCAAGACTTACTAGTCTCTCCCCTATTCCCACTGAGATCCTTACTGCCAGGACCCCTCCCCCTGGCCTTCCTTAAATACAAGCTCAGTCACTAATAAGTTTATTCATCTGGCTTCCATACTCTTTTTCTGGAATCAGCTGGACCTGTTCTTGCAGCTGTGGTTTTACTTTCACCATTTGCTCCAGCAATGCATTCCCTGGCTCTTTTGATTCTTTGTTAGGTCCTTCTGCAGGGTTTTCCTCAGGCCTTTTTCTAGGATAATCATGGTTGGCCTCGGCCCAGCCTCAGACCTGTAGTGTCTTGCACATTTGCTATCCTTATCTTCCTCTTGTACCTCTTGGTTTTCATCCGTATGGATAGTAGACTACTGGTCAGGTGATTCATAAAGCTGCTGTGCTTGTTCTGTTTCCAGGTTCACAGACTCCTTCCCTGGGCTTATTTCTGGCATCCTAAAAATTAGTGGTGTGCATTCGTTTTGAACTTAAATGGAAAACGCAACTTTTTTTTTTTTTTTAACTTAAAAAATTGATGAGGCGTAAACGATCGGATTTCCAACTTATTCAACATAGCTATGTTGAATACGTTGGAAATTGCGATTGTTGATCTAAATAAAAATTTAAACCCCTCACCCTCCTTAATTCCCCCCCCCCCCAAGACTTACCAAAACTCCCCAAGCTGGCCAAAAGTTCCATGAGGGTCCGGGAGCGGACCCGAGGGGAATCACGTGACGCCGCGTCACTCCGACGTGACGCCGACCTCACGTGCTCCTTGCAAAGGAGTTCAGAAATGGCGTCCTGACCCCGCTGGACCACCAGGGAGTTTTGGTAAGTCGGGGGGGGGGGGGGGGATTAAGGCGGGTGAGGGGTTTAAATTTTTATTTGCACATATGGACATAGACTCAACTTATGGAATTCTCCATATGTCCATATTGACCGCAAATGACCCCCCCTTTCGACTTATGGACTTATGAACTTAAACTTTTGGTCTGCACATCCCTACTAAAAATTAGAAGAGTACATGCCCAGGTAATCTGGCTCTTTATTAAGATCTCTTGCAGTTGCCTCTGCCTTTCCAGTGGGGTTTGAAACCAAGCTTGAATTTTTTACTTAGTTGTGCTGAAGTGCAGACAAGATGGGCTTGTTTTCAGAGGGCCCTGCTGTGTTTAAACTTTTTCTTTCTTGTAGTCTGAAGGAAAGAAAAAAAATCCCACTTGTTCAGCTCTAATTCACTCAGTCCCCTGACTATCAGGGCAGGGCTACCCCCTTTAGCGTGTTGTATCACTCCTAGGCTGCTGCTGCTTGAAAGCCATTCCCCCCCTCCCCCCAAAAAATAAAATTTCCAAGCTGTTATGTTTCTGTGCTGTGCATGAGCCACCTTCCTTCACTCTTTTCAGTGATATGTGCACAAACGTAAGAGCACTCCTTCAGCACCACTCTGCTTCTCTTTATAGGACCCATACAGTAAAACTAACTCTTTTCCTCTCTGGAGGCTTGGGTTTCTACCTGTGCAGTTGCTTAGTGCAGAAATCTCCAAACTGACATCATATGTGAGATAGCCGAGTGGTATTAGGCTGGAGACCCGGAACACACAGGATTCTAGCCTTCTATTCTTAAGGAATTCTTATGAAATTGCCTTTTAAAGGCTTGCTCTTGTTTGGGAGCAGATTGGAGAAACTAGTAAGTGGGGCGAATCCCCAAGTTCCTTGGTTGCTGGAGGATAGGAAGCAATTGCCACGCCTCTTTGGTATGAGGGTGTCATCTAAGGGGTTCCAAATGGTTTCATCCCTACAGAGGGATAACCTTTCAGAGGACTCAGCCTTTTGGCAGGTCTCAGTCCTTTCATCCTAGACAGCCAAAGCAAGATGTGGGCTTGGTTAGTGGAACCTCCCAAGCCTCCCAATGAAGGTTTGCCGATCCACCCCTGGGAACAGGAGATAGGAGTGCGCCTCTCTCTCTTTTATCAGAGGTAGGTCAAGATCACATTGGATTAGTGGGTCCGGGAGGAGATACAAGAAGGATATTCGCTGGAGTTTTGCAGTGTTCCTCAGGATGTTTTCATGGTGTCTCCTGCATAAGAAGCAGACAGTGGAGTGTACCCTGTGAAAGCTCCTCTATCTGAGGGCTCTGGTTCCAGTACCTATGTTTCAAGAAAATACGGGTCAATATTCCATTTATTTCATTGTGCCCAAGAAGGAAGCCTCCTTTCATCCCATCCTGGATCTCAAAGGGGTCAACCGTCATTTGCAGGTGACTCATTTTCATATGGAAACATTGCGCTCAGTGATCATGGCCATGCAGTCGGAGGGATTTCTGACCTCCTTGGATCTGTCTGAGGTGTATCTCCATATTCCTATCTGATTGGAGCACTGTTTTTTCTGTTTCACGGTGGAGGGGTGCCATTACCAGTTTCGGGTGCTGCCTTTTGGTCTGGCCACTGCTCTTAGAACTTTTTCCAAGGTTATGGTGGTGGTGGCAGCAGAGTTTAAAAA
Source organism: Rhinatrema bivittatum (assembly GCF_901001135.1). Lineage (NCBI taxonomy): Eukaryota > Metazoa > Chordata > Amphibia > Gymnophiona > Rhinatrematidae > Rhinatrema > Rhinatrema bivittatum. The sequence goes on from NC_042615.1 coordinate 302,541,260, forward strand.
GGATGGGATCCTAGTATACCCGTATTTCAATGACAGGCTGATTCGGGCCAAGTTTCTGGAAGAGAGCTGCCTAGAAACCTGCAAGATGATCTCCCTTTTGCAGTAGCTCGGTTGGGTAGTGAACCTAGCTAAGAGCAATCTTCAGCTTTCTCAGTCATTGTAGTACCTTGGTGTTCAGTTTGACACAAGGCAGGGCAAAGTTTTCCTGCAGAAGCTCGTATTCAGAAGTTGATGACACAGGTACGACTTGGTGAGCACTACATGCCCAACAGTGTGGTACTATCTACAGGTACTCAGTTGATAGCAGCAACCCTGGAAGTGGTGCCGTGGGTGAGGGTGTATATACGTCTTCTTCAGCACTCTCTGCTGCCTCATTGGAACCCACAGTCTCAGGATTATTTGATTTGGCTCCATCTGCCGATGGAAGTTTGTTCTCACTTCCAGTAGTGTTTGCAAGCAGATCATCTGAGAAAGGGAATTTCCATGACAGTGCCAGACTGGCTAGTACTCATGACAGATGTGAGCTCCAGGGTTGGGGAGCTCACTGTCAGGAACTAATGGCACAAGGGTGCTGGGATACAGGAGTCTGTCTGGAACATCAATTGACTGGAAGCCCGGCAGATCCAGTTGGCATGCTTGCATTTCAGAGGCAGGCTGTAGGGTTGAGCGGTCTGAGTAATGTCTGACAACACAACGACTGGCTTACATCAATTGGCAGGGAGGAACCTAAAGCCAGCAAGTGTTGCAGGAGATAGACCAACTTATAGAATGGGCAGAAATGCATCTTCAGGAGATCTTGGCTTCGCACATTCAGGGAAAAACAATGTAAGAGCAGACTTTCTCATCAGGGAGAGTCTGGACCTGAGGCATTTCAGCTGATGGTAGATCACTGGGGCCTTCCACTTCTAGATCTGCTGGCAATTTCTCACAATATGAAAGTTCCTCAATTCTTCAGTTGCAGGAGAGATCCAAAGTTCTTGGGTATCAATGTTTTCATGCAGGTCTAGCTGGACGACAAGCTGCATATGCATTTCCTCTATGGCCCATGTTCGGCAGAATAGTTTGGAGGATCGAAGGCCATGGGGGATGGTGCTCTTGGTGACACTGGATTGGCCCAGGAGGCCATGGTATGCAAATCTGCAAATACTCCTATTAGACTCCCTCCTCCATCTTCCAGCACACAGGAAACACACAGGGACCTATTCTTCATGAAGATGTGACTCAGTTTGACTTATGGTATGGCCCTTGAGAGGGCTCACTTGTTGAAGCATGGATATTCTACTGCTGTGACTGAAATCTTGCTTCGAGCATGAAAGTTCTCCACTTCCTTAGCCTATATGCGGGCTTGGCGAGTGTTTGAGGCTTGGTGTGATGATTGAGGAGTGCTTCCTCATTCAGTTAGGATCCCGCTTATTTTGGAATTTTTGCAAGATGGGTTGAATAAAGGGTTGGCCCTTAATTCCTTGAAGGTACATGTAACAGCTCTTACCTGTTTCAGGGGCCAAGTGAATGGTGAATCGTTATCGTCTCATTCTGATGTGGCCCGTTTCTTGAGGGGAGTGAAATATCTTGGTCCTCCGATGTAGATACCAGTACCCTTGTGGAGTTTTAATCTGGTATTGTATATCATGGTAGGTCCTACATTTCATCCATTATGTAGCCTTTCATTGCGATTACTGACTTTGAAAATGGTGTTTCTGGTAGTGATATGTTCTGCACATTGAATTTCCAAGCTGCAGGCCTTGTGTTGCCGGGAGTCGTTCCTTCTTACCTAAAACAGATTTTCACTTGAATCAGTCCATTTCCTTGCCGTCTCTGTATAAGGAAAGAGATGCGAATATCGCCTGTTGCATCCCTTGGATGTCAAGAGACATGTCATGAGGTATGTGGAGGTTTCTAAACCTTTCTGAAAGATGGGTCACCTGTTTGTCCTTCATGATGGAGGTAAACAGAGTGGGTCAGCTTCGTGGGCTACAATAGCTTGCTGGATTAAGGAGGTAGTCATGGTTGCATATGTGGCTGCTAAAAACTATTGCCTATTCAGTTTAGGGCTCATTCCACTAGGGCCTGAAGAAGTGTCATGGGCGGAGGTTAGATTGTTTTTCCCTGTCAACATTTGCCGAGCTGAGTTGTTTTTCCCTGTCAACATTTGCCGAGCTGAGTTGTGGTCCTCCTCACACACCTTTTCCAGGTATTATCATCTGGATATGAAGGCCTAAGAGGATGTAGCATTTACACGTGTGGTTTTAATTGGACTGCAGGCAGCCTCCCACCCTATTCGGGAGTAGCTTGGGTACATCCCACTGGTCCTGAATCCATCTGTCTAGGTGCTAGGAAATGAGAAATTACTACCTACCTGATAATTTCCTTTTCCTTAATATAGACAGATGGACTCAGCTTCCCACCTTGGCTGCCAAATGATCATGTTATGGTCCTCCTGTTCATCCAGTCCCTAGATTAGTGTTCATACATTCTTTGCCTGAGTTCAGTGTTTCCTGTTGGTTGAGTACTGAAATGGTTATCTGTTTTTAATCAAGTTTTTGCTAGTCTGTCCACAGTTGGCTTTTGAAGAGAATACTGGCAGGCTGATGTCACTGCAGGAGTATATATGCTGTGACATCTGTTTGCTCAGTCTCCATTTTCTGGTAGAGGTGCTTAACTCACTGGTCCTGAAGCCATCTGTCTATATTAAGGAAAAGGAAATTATCAGGTAAGTAGTAACTCCTCATTATAACACAAAAATAGTAGTAAATTGTAGGGATGTGAATCGTTTTAGGACGATTAAAATTATCGTCCGATAATTTTAATATCGTCTTAAACCGTTATGGAACACAATACAATAGAGATTCTAACGATTTATCGTTATAAATCGTTAGAATCGTGAGCCGGCACACTAAAACCCGCTAAAACCCACCCCCGATCCTTTAAATTAAATCCCCCACCCTCCCGAACCCCCCCCAAATAACTTAAACATTTCCTTGCCAAATCCTACCTCCTTCAATCCCCCACCCTCCAAATGACTTAAATTACCTGGGGGTCCGGAACGGCAGCGGTCCGGAACGGGCTCCTGCTACTGAATCTTGTTGTCTTCGGCCGGCGCCATTTTCCAAAATGGCGCTGAAAAATGGCGGCGGCCATAGACCAACAGGATTCCACGGCAGGAGGTCCTTCCGGACCCCCGCTGGACTTTTGGCAAGTCTTGTGGGGGTCAGGAGGCCCCCCCCCAAGCTGGCCAAAAGTTCCTGGAGGTCCAGCGGGGGTCAGGGAGCGATTTCCCGCCGCGAATCGTTTTCCGTACGGAAAATGGCGCCGGCAGGAGATCGACTGCAGGAGGTCGTTCAGCGAGGCGCCGGAACCCTTGCTGAACAACCTCCTGCCGTCGATCTCCTGCCGGCGCCATTTTCCGTACGGAAAACGATTCGCGGCGGGAAATCGCTCCCTGACCCCCGCTGGACCTCCAGGAACTTTTGGCCAGCTTGGGGGGGCCTCCTGACCCCCACAAGACTTGCCAAAAGTCCAGCGGGGGTCCGGAAGGACCTCCTGCCGTGGAATCCTGTTGGTCTATGGCCGCCGCCATTTTTCGGCGCCATTTTGGAAAATGGCGCCGGCCGAAGACAACAAGATTCAGTAGCAGGAGCCCGTTCCGGACCGCTGCCGTTCCGGACCGCCGCTGGACCACCAGGTAATTTAAGTCATTTGGGGGGGGGGTTCGGGAGGGTGGGGGATTTAATTTAAAGGGTCGGGGGTGGGTTTTAGCGGGTTTTAACGATTTTAACGATATATCACGATATTTTACCCCCCCAAACGGCAACAATACGATTCCCTCCCCCTCCCAGCCGAAATCGATCGTTAAGACGATCGAGGACACGATTCACATCTCTAGTAAATTGTAACAGAATCCAAAACTGCTTATCTTCAGCAGGAACATGCAGGACTCCAGCCCTCTCTTCTTAAATAATGCTTTATTTATAACACAAATAGGGGTAAGAGAATCCAAAACTGATTACCTTCAGCAGCATAAATCAAATAGCATTCATATTCAAGACAGAAATCTTACAGGAGCTTCCTTCTCCTGGGAACTCAGGGCCTCTCTCTGTTTACCTCTGGGCCTACACCCTTATTTCTGCTCTCAGGGGACCCACCCACGGAGCTACTTGTTTCTCTAAATTTTAAGGTAGATCAGGGGAAGGTGGACCAAGTCAGATGCCTGGTCCAACACCGTTTAAGGAGGGGTTTCAGGGGCACTTCTTCACATTCCCTCACAGGTTTTTTGCTTCAAACACCATTGAAAAAGTTTTCACTATTAGTTTACTGTTGCGTCGGAGGTGGACCCTTGGGCCGAGGTGGGGTTGACGCAACCCATATACGGGTCCCCACCAGGTGGAGTGGGCTGATAGACAGAGGCTTTTGGAGCTTCACTTTTACCAGCCCTTGTTCCCCGCGGGTTGAGCCTTTGGGTGCCGGGTGCCGGCAGGACTTAGGTGGGCCTCTGTGTGTAGTCGAAATAAGAGATGGTTCAGCCCAGAGACAGCAGATTAAAGATGGTACAGTCTTACTCTGGACTGAGTAATGTCCTGGAAACTCGGGCACCAATGGAACGGAGGCAGACAGAGGGCACTCAAGCAAAAGCAGGCCGAAGCCTGAAGAAACCACATCCAGGGAGTATGCTAGAGAGGCGTCCAATGGTAGGCTTGAGTCAGGGCTGGCAGCAATCCAAAGGCAGTGGCAAGCAAGGCTGAAGTCTGATCACGGAGATAGTCAAGAGCGTAGTCAGGCAAGGCAGAGGTCTGGGTCTGGAGACAGGCAACAGCGTAGTCAGACAAAGCAAAGGTCTGGGTCTGGAGATAGGCAGTAGTGTAGTCAGGCGAAGCAGAAGTCCGGGTCTGGAGATAATCAATGGCAAAGTCAGGCAAAGCAAAGTCAAAGTCCATGTAATCAATCCGAGGTATGTAGCATGGAAGGAACAAGGAGGAAGGAACAGCGGCGGATTCACGATATCAGACCGGCCCAGGTATTCGCCGCCCAGGCCGGCCCAGGACACATCAAGTGGTCTGCCAAGCGTGGCTCTGTCACGGCCGCGCACAGCAGACCATGTGACTGGAGCGATCGGCCCACTGGGGATGCTCTATCCACCGATAGGACAATCTGCCCCTGGGAAGGAACCAGGAACAATGAGGAACAGGAACGTAGAGATGAGACGAATCTCTAGGAGGCAACGAGTACTCGACCAGCAAGGAGACCTGTTGCAAAGGCAGCGCTAGGGAGTGGAGCCTGAGCTTAAATACTATAGCTATGTTGACGTCATAATTCAGGGCCGCGGCTAAGTTCCCGCCATGGTCCCTACTTAAGGATCAATGGTGCACGTGCCTATGGAGGGGCGCGGCGCGAGGAGCTGCATCTCTCCGCGGGCCACGTGGAGAGGCCCGATGAGAAGTGGTAGCTGGACCGGGAACGCTGGGGACTGTGGCAGAGCTGAAGGCACCAGAGGAGGCCCGAGGACGGAGCTGACGGCCCATCGCTGCCAGCGAGGAGGAACCAGAAGCTGGAGTCACTGTAGAAAGGTGAGGGGACCCTGCTGCGGGTCTGCCGCGGACGGCACGTGTAACATTTATCTATATGGCAAGCTTCTTTTCAAATTCTTTCTTGGCTTGCCTTATTATTGTTTTATATCTATCTTGCTAGTGCTTATGCTCTCCCTATTTTTTCTATTTTGGTCTGTTTTCAGTTTTATGAAAGATAGCCTTTTGGCTTTAATTGCCTATTTCATCTAATCTTTAAAACCATTCTGGCAGTCATTTGGTCTTCCATCAATCTTTCTTAATATATGGATACATTTTATCTAGGTTTCCAACATCACACTTTTAAAAAATGTTTACACCTCATGCAAATGTTTAACCTTAACAACTGCTTCCTTTAATTTTTTTTTCTAACAAATTTTCTCATTTTATCGTAGTCTCCCTTTTTAAAGTTAAATGCTACTGTAGTAGTTTTAATTAGTACCCACTCTCCAGTGACTAACAAATTTAATTGTATTATGATCACTATTGCCAAGAAGATCCACCAATTTTATCCCTTGCGCCAGGTCCTTTGTTCCACTTGGGTCAACCCTGGAGCCCTTTTTGAAAATTGGTGTTATATTTGTTACCTGCTAGTCCTTAGGTATAGAGGCAGATTTGAATGATGTTACAAATTATGAGTAGCAGGACTGAAAGTTTATATATGAGTTCTTTTATAACTTTGGGGTGAATACCATCAGGTCCTGGTGATTTGCTACTGTATAGTTTATCAATTTGTTTTAGCATCTCTTCCAGATTCATACTGGTTTGATTCAGTTCCTCTGAAACATCACCCACAAATAATAGATTAGGGGTGTGTATGTGGTGTATGTGTGTGTGTGTGTGTATGTGTATCCCCCAAATCAGTAAAGACTGAAGCAAAGAATTCATTTAGTTTTTCTGCTATGACCTTATCCTTTCCAAGCTTCCCTTTACTCTTTAGTTATCTAATAGCCCAACTGATTCCCTTGCAGTTTTCTTGTTTTTAATGTACTTAAAAAAGTTTTATTATTAACTTTTGTCTCTGTGGCAATTGTCTTCTTATATTTACTTTTGGCTTTCTTAATATTTTATATCAAATTTGGCAGTGTTTATGTGACTTATTTATTTATTTATTTATTTATTGTTTTTGTTATACCGAGTTTCATGACAGGCATCACATCAACCCAGTTTACAATTAACAAAGTGTGTAAAACATAACATAACGTAAAACAATGTTCTCAAAAAGAACCTTGAACTTTAAATATCGTGAATCAGATATAGGAATTGAGAAAGTTACAATAAATCAGGGAAATCAACTTGGAGCTGGAAAAGGGGAGAGATTGCACAGAGCAATATTAACATTTCAGTCTATTAATGTAATAGAGTAGCATAGTGAGTAAATAAGAATATGTGAGAAACTGTGGCAATACCTCACTATGGAACGGAACATAAATAACCAAATGCATAAATACGACAGTGTTATGATAAAAGTTCAGCAGGTATTGATGATTGTCAATTTAAGGTTGATTGAATTGTATTTGGTCCAGTTATTGGATAAGAGTTTGTGCTATTTAATGGAGGAATTATTCAAGGCTTGGAAATGCTTTTTTGAAAAGCCAAGTTTTTAGTCTTTTCCTAAATGTTAGAGAGCATGGCTCCTGTCTCAAATCTGGTGGGATAGAGTTCCAGAGAGTTGGACCTGCTGAAGAGAAGGCTCTGAGACTCAATGATTTATGTTGGTAGGTTTTGGCCTTTGGTATTTGGAGTGACTCTTTGTAGCATTCCCTGATGGGTCTGGCGGAAGTGTATTTTTTAAGAGGTATTTGTAGGTCGAGGTGCGTGTTTTGGTTGATAGTTTTGTATATGATGTTAATGGTTTTATACATGATTCTATAGTGGATCGGTAGCCAATGGAGGTTTTTGAGGATAGGTGAAATGTGGTCCATTTTCCTGGAGTTTGTGAGGACTCTGGCTGCAGAGTTCTGGACCATTTGTAGAGGTTTGGTATAGGAAGCTGGGAGGCCTAGTAGTAATGAGTTGCAATAATCTAATTTGGAAAAGATTATTGCTTGCAAAATTGTTCTAAAGTCTTGGGCGTGAAAAAGTGGTTTAATTCTTTTCAGGATATGTAATTTGTAGAAGCAGTCCTTGGTGGTTTGGTTAATGAAAGGTTTGAGGTTGAGTCGATTGTCCAGGATGGCTCCTAAATCTCTTACGTGGGCTGTTTGAAGGAGTGTGGGTGGTTTTGGGTGTGTATTTTTGTTTTCCGGTGATATGAGCAGGAATTCTGTTTTAGAAGCATTAAGTACCAGGTTTAGACTGGTGAGGAGAAGTTTAATTTCTACTAAGCAACTGTCCCAGTATTCCATTGTTTTAGATATTGATTCTTCTATGGGGATCACGATCTGTACGTCGTCTGCGAAAAGGAAGTGTTTCAGGCTTAGTTTTGTAAGAAGTTGACAAAGTGGTAGGAGGTAGATATTGAATAGCGTGGGTGAAAGTGAAGAACCCTGCGGCACCCCTCTATTAGAATGGTGGTATTGGGATTCTTTATTGTGGATTTTGACTCTATATCTTCTATTTTCAAGGAATGTTTTGAACCAGTTTAGTGTGGCACCTGTTAAACCAATGTTTGCCAGCTGTTTTAGAAGGAGGGTGTGGTTGACGGTGTCGAATGCCGCCGAAAAGTCAAGGAGGATTAGTAAATATGCTTGGCCTTTGTCAATTCCAGAGAGGAGGAAGTCCGTGAGTGAGAGTAGTAGCGTTTCAGTGCTTGCGGCTTTGCGAAAACCATATTGGTTTGGGGAAAGAATACTGTTGTCCTCTAGGTAATTGGATAGTTGGGTGTTTACCAATTTTTCCATGATTTTCGCTATGAATGGGAGGTTGGAAATAGGGCGGAAGTTGTTGGGATCGCTTGCATTTAGATTTGGTTTTTTTAACAGTGGCTTGATTGAGGCAGTTTTTAGGTCATCAGGGTAGATACCATGTGATAGAGAGCAGTTTATGATATCTGCTAAGGTTTTTGCTATTGTGTCCGGGATGAGAAGGAGCATTTTGGATGGAATTTGATCAAATGGGTGAGATGATGGTTTCATTCTTTTTAACACCGTTTGTATCTCTGTGATTGTGATGTGTTCGAAGGCAATAAACTGGATCTCTTTGTTTTGGGGGAAGTATGTGTTATCTGGAGAAGTAGTGATTGGAGTTAGCTGATTGAGGAGATCCGATATTTTTTTGTTGAAATGGAGAGCCAGTTCGTCTGCTTTAGTCTGGGCTTGTTCGGGTGGAATATCTGGAGTGATCGGTTTAGTGAGGCTGGAGACGAAGGTGAATAGAGCTTTTGAGTCAAAGATGAGATGATGAACTTTTCGGGCATAGTAGTCTCTTTTGGTTTTTAACGTGGTACTTTTGTATAGATGGAGTGATCGTTTGTAGTCAGAGAGTGTGGCCGGAGAAGGGGCTTTACGCCATTTTCTCTCTTTTTGCCGAAGTAGTTGTTTGAGCTTTCGTAGTTCATCGTTAAACCAGGGTTGTCGTTTGGATGCATTGGAAGACCTTGTTTTGGTTGTCAGTGGGCAGAGAGTGTTTGCAATAGCTTTTGTTATTTTGGACCAGGATTGGAGGGCAGAGTTGGGTGTGGAGACATCAATGAGTGGTAGATCAGAGGTTAGAAGTTTGCTGAGGTGTTCTGAGGAGCAGGATTTTCTGTATTGGAAAGAGGGTCTTGAGTTGAGGTTGGAGTCTGATCGAGGTATAGAAAAGCTGGTGGAGATTAGAGAGTGATCTGACCATGGGACTTTTTTACAATTTGGTTGTTCTGTAAGAGAAATCTTGGCGTTTGTAAAGAGGAGATCGAGCGTATGGCCTGCTTTGTGAGTGGGTTTGTTGATTTGTTGGCTGAAACCCATCGATGACAGTGAGGTGAGGAAAGCTTCACAGTTTGTTGAGAGGGGGACTTTGTCAACATGTAAGTTGAAGTCGCCCAGAATTATAGCAGGGGAGTCAAGATTAAGATGTAAGGTTATGGTTTCAATAATAGGTGAGGGGTCTGACTCTAGTAAGCCTGGAGGGGCATAGACTAGAAGGATTTGGAGATGTTCTGATTTGAACAATCCTAGTTCTAGTTTGGTAGTTGTACTGATGGGGTGGTGTGTGAACCTTAAGGATTTTTTTGCAGCGAGAAAGATACCCCCTCCTCTTTTTTTTTGTCTTGGGATGGAGAAGAAATCGTAAGTCTGTGTTGGTAGTTGATTAATGAGTGTGATGTCTGTGGATTTGAGCCATGTTTCAGTTATGGCGCAAAAATCTGGGGTTGTGTCCTGCAGAATGTCGTTGAGTATAAGAGTTTTGTTGGTGATTGATTGGGCGTTGAATAGGATTATGGTGAAAAGGGTGAGACCTAGGAACTGTGTTGTGGGGGAAATCATGATTGGGGTGAGTGATTTGTAGGTGCGTGGGCGGTAGTGCATAATTGTTGCTGGAGACTGGATGAGTGCTGCTGGAGACTGGATGAGTGCTGTTAGGCTGGATGAGTGCTGCTGGAGACTGGATGAGTGCTGTTAGGCTGGATGAGTGCTGCTGGAGACTGGATGAGTGCTGTTAGGCTGGATGAGTGCTGCTGGAGACTGGATGAGTACTGCTGGAGACTGGATGAGTGCTGTTAGGCTGGATGAGTGCTGCTGGAGACTGGATGAGTGCTGTTAGGCTGGATGAGTGCTGCTGGAGACTGGATGTGCTGTTAGGCTGGATGAGTGCTGTTAGGCTGGATGAGTGCTGCTGGAGACTGGATGAGTGCTGTTAGGCTGGATGAGTGCTGCTGGAGACTGGATGTGCTGTTAGGCTGGATGAGTGCTGTTGGAGATTGAATTGGTGGATGAGTGGTCAGTGAATGAATGGATAGGGGAGAGAATCGGCCCCGGCTCTGGGACGCTCCAAGGGGCGCGCTAAGGGGCAGGCCCCTTAGGTCGCGCTCCTTCGGGCGCGCGACGCCTCCGAGATGCGCCTGAGTTTAAAGGGGGCAGTAGCCGCCCTCTGATAGGCCTGATGCCTGCTTAGGGGCGCGGCTCACTCACCACGTTGCGTCCTGCTTTTGCTTTCGTTTTCTTTTTTTCTATTTTTTTTCCTTTGCCTCCGGTCTCTCCTGCACGGCTCGAGATGGTTAGTGAGCAGGCTCTTGCCCCGGATGGGCCGCGCCGATCGCGCAAGCCTCGGCAGGGAGGAGGAAGCGGTTGGGTGCGGGTGAGCGCCGATCTGTGGGCCGCCGAAATGGACGCCGCCGAGATGCGCCTGAGTTTAAAGGGGGCAGTAGCCGCCCTCTGATAGGCCTGATGCCTGCTTAGGGGCGCGGCTCACTCACCACGTTGCGTCCTGCTTTTGCTTTCGTTTTCTTTTTTTCTATTTTTTTCCTTTGCCTCCGGTCTCTCCTGCACGGCTCGAGATGGTTAGTGAGCAGGCTCTTGCCCCGGATGGGCCGCGCCGATCGCGCAAGCCTCGGCAGGGAGGAGGAAGCGGTTGGGTGCGGGTGAGCGCCGATCTGTGGGCCGCCGAAATGGACGCCGCCGAGATGCGCCTGAGTTTAAAGGGGGCAGTAGCCGCCCTCTGATAGGCCTGATGCCTGCTTAGGGGCGCGGCTCACTCACCACGTTGCGTCCTGCTTTTGCTTTCGTTTTCTTTTTTTCTATTTTTTTCCTTTGCCTCCGGTCTCTCCTGCACGGCTCGAGATGGTTAGTGAGCAGGCTCTTGCCCCGGATGGGCCGCGCCGATCGCGCAAGCCTCGGCAGGGAGGAGGAAGCGGTTGGGTGCGGGTGAGCGCCGATCTGTGGGCCGCCGACTTCCTATTTTCCTCATTAAGTCCTGCTTTACATTTTTTAAAATATGCTTGTTTGGCTTTGATGGCCTCTTTCACAGCATCATTTAGCCAAGCTGGCAGATACTTGTTCTTTTTTTGAAATTTTTCAATTTGTAGAATAGATATATAATTATCTGGAATCCCAACAGTTTCCAAGCCTTAACTCTCATAACTGCCCCTTTTAATTTCCCTCCTAAATAGTTTCCTCAACTTATCACAGTTTCACTTTTTAAAGTTCTATTTATTTTCTCTCCAGTAATTATCACAAAAATGATTGCATTATGAACACTATTGCCAAGTGGCTCCACCACTGTTACCCCTTGCATCAGATCCCGCATGCTAGTGACAACTAGATCTAAAGCTGTCCCTTCTCATTGGTTCTAGGACAATTTGCTCCATGAAGCAGTTATTTGCGATGTCTAGAAACCTTATCTCACTGACATGCCCTGATGAGTCATTCACTCAATCAATATTGAGGTAACATATCTTCCATTGTTATTGTGTTAATGTGTAGTAGGGATGTGAATCATTTTAGGACGATTAAAATTATCGTCCGATAATTTTAATATCGTCTTAAACCGTTATGGAACACAATACAATACAGATTCTAACGATTTATCGTTATAAATCGTTAGAATCGTGAGCCGGCACACTAAAACCCCCTAAAACCCACCCCCGACCCTTTAAATTAAATCCCCCACCCTCCCGAACCCCCCCCCAATAAATTAAATAACCTGCGGGTCCAGCGGCGGTCCGGAACGGCAGCGGTCCGGAACGGGCTCCTGCTCCTGAATCTTGTCGTCTTCAGCCGGCGCCATTTTCCAAAATGGCGCCGAAAAATGGCGGCGGCCATAGACGAAAAAGATTGGACGGCAGGAGGTCCTTCCGGACCCCCGCTGGACTTTTGGCAAGTCTCGTGGGGGTCAGGAGGCCCCCCACAAGCTGGCCAAAAGTTCCTGGAGGTCCAGCGGGGGTCAGGGAGCGATTTCCCGCCGCGAATCGTTTTCGTACGGAAAATGGCGCCGGCAGGAGATCGACTGCAGGAGGTCGTTCAGCGAGGGTTCCGGCGCCTCGCTGAACGACCTCCTGCAGTCGATCTCCTGCCGGCGCCATTTTCCGTACGAAAACGATTCGCGGCGGGAAATCGCTCCCTGACCCCCGCTGGACCTCCAGGAACTTTTGGCCAGCTTGTGGGGGGCCTCCTGACCCCCACGAGACTTGCCAAAAGTCCAGCGGGGGTCCGGAAGGACCTCCTGCCGTCCAATCTTTTTCGTCTATGGCCGCCGCCATTTTTCGGCGCCATTTTGGAAAATGGCGCCGGCTGAAGACGACAAGATTCAGGAGCAGGAGCCCGTTCCGGACCGCCGCTGGACCCGCAGGTTATTTAAGTTATTTGGGGGGGGGTTCGGGGGGGTGGGGGATTTAATTTAAAGGGTCGGGGGTGGGTTTTAGGGGGTTTTAATGTGCCGGTTTTTCGATTTTTCGATTTTTCGATTTTTAACGATTTTTAACGATTTTTCACGATTTTTCACGATATTTTACCCCCCCAAACGGCAACAATACGATTCCCTCCCCCTCCCAGCCGAAATCGATCGTTAAGACGATCGAGGACACGATTCACATCCCTAATGTGTAGCCTGTCTAATCTTTTATAGATTTTCACAATCTATTTCACCATCCTGGTTGACTGGACAATGGTGAACTCTTACTTTTATACTCCGAGTCCTCCCCCTATCACACATAGAATTTCAAGCTATAGAGATTCCAGAGTGCTGTACAATCTTGCTTGTCTCAGTTGTGTCCTGCTTGACTCAATTGTTTTGATAATATTTTTTCATGCTTTGAGGAGATGGCACAGACAAATGTGGAACAGGAGGTACCCAGTGGCAGAGTCTTCTTTGAGTCAGTAAGAATTAGGCACCTGACTCAAGGAAGGGAAGGAGAAATGCAGAGGGGTTATGCAGCCTGCAAGCTGGCAATTGTGAGTTTAAGTTTTCTCTCTCAAGAAGTCAGAGTGCAGCTGCTCTGCAAGTGCCTGAGAACTGTGTGGAGGTAGAACACAGCAGGACTTAGAATACGTGTGTCTGTTGGAAGAACTGGCTCTGAGTGTGTTTCATCTGCTAAACCCAGAAGCCCAAGCTAAAAAAAAAATAAAATAAAAGCCCTGTGCATGTCTGATGTTAAAGAATGAGCCAGGGCTACAATTACATTTCTTTTTCCTGTTTTTCAGTATAGTTATATGCAGAAAACAAAAGTTGGCATTTTATATCTAGAGACAGCAAAGCAGCTGTCAATCAAATAGGGACAGCAAAGCAGCTGTCAATCAAATTGTCCTGTCATGGAATTTTCTTCAGTTAGTAGGTGTATTGGGAAGACAACTCTCCAACGAAAAAAATATAGAACCCTATCTTATTTCATTTTTGTCTGATTATTTTTGAGTATTTAATTGGTTTTTAACTTTTGGCAGCTTGGGGCATCTGAAACACTGCTGTAAGTCACTGGAAGCTCTTGGATTTAAACTTTAATTATGTGGCATTTTCATTCTGCACTGAGCTGCCTCTAAGTCATATCTCAGGCAAAATGTGTTAGGCAAAAGAATAGTTTATATCGATGGGAAGCTGACAGTGATTGTTTTGATATGATGTGTGATAAATGAAACTGGCTAAATCAACACTTAGAAGGCTGGCACAGGATCAGAAAGCAGAAATATTGAAACATACAGTAAGCTGTTCAGACTGTTGGTGCCTTATTATTGTGATGTGAGTCATAATTAAGTAATTGGTCTGCTGGCCCATCAGAAGGGACTTGAAATGATGTCATTAACAAAAGTAAAGGACCGTAGGACTGAATCCAAAAACACAATAAGGAAAAAAAATGGATTTGGAAGACTCAGCTTCATACATTGATGCAGAGAAAATAAACCATTACACAAAATGCTTAGGCCACCTAAAAAGGGCTTATGACCATTTTCTGCAGGCGATTATGGAGGATTTAAGGAGAAAATGCTTCCAAAATTATTAACTCTTTGAGAAATCTGTAAATAGAAGAATTTGGTTATAATAATAAAAGCAGAAAAATAAACAAATTAATTATGGTGTGGTCAATTCACCCATTTTGCAGCTGAAAAAGAAGCTGAGGAAAATAGTCATTCTGGCAGGCCATGAAATAAAAATGTTTGCTATTGAAAACTAGAGCAGAGGCTGCAGATTTCAGGCCCACCCAGCTCTTGGCTGTGAAATGCTTTAGCTGCCTTATTTCCCTATACATGAGCCTCATTATCTCTTTTCCAAAATGTATAGTTGCTCCGGTGACTCATATTAAAAGGCAGTGAAACTGCTGAGCATGTATGAAGTGTGATATTAGTGCAGTCTAGAAACAGAAATTGGCAGAAAAAAGCACCTGGTTCATCCAGGCTGCCCACATGTATCTATTAGGGATGTGCATTTGTTTAAAACAAATGTGAAAAATTCAATGAATGAAACCATTTTTGGTTTGTTCTTAATGAAGGAAACTGAAAATGGCCTCCTACAAAAATACCTGAAAATTTTGTTTTTTTATTTGTTGCATTTTTAAAAACAACAAAAAAACAGGCCTCCCGTGGCTCTCCACCCACCCTCCTGCCCTGCCAAAATTGCAGCTGGGCCCCTTTGATCTTTACTCCAACCACTAAAATTAAAGCAAGACCAGAGCTCAGGCCTACCCACCTGGAGGATGGCACCAAGGGGAATCAATTCGGCACCTACCTCTCATGCAGCTGGTGCTATTTTCTTGTATGGCCATTTTGAACCTTTTGCAAGTCATAATAATTTTGAACTATTTTGTGACTTTATCACAAATGGAAGAATAAGGATTAAAATTAAAATGTTTTATGTGCAATTTTGAAAATGTAACTTTTCTATAAATGGTTGGCAGCTGATGATACATAGTGAATTGCTGTGATTTGCAAGTTAGTCAGGGCTTCACTTTTTTTATACTTAATTCTCCTTCAAGTATACTAGAGTGCCAGACCAGAGAGTGATACTCTTTTACCTGAGGGATATTCTGCGTGGGCAGCATGTAAGGATCCAGCTGGGTAAGAGATTTAAGCCAATCTGCAAAGTGTCCATAAAAATCAATACCCTGAACCTGCCAGAAAATCCTGTAATTTCACCTCCAGGATAATGATAATGGGGATGACCTCACTCAGGGTTGCTGTTGTTGAACTCAGATCCTCCTTGGGATCCTTAAATGGCTTCAAGATGTACCACCTGCATTATATGTAAACAATCCTTATGCCCATGGGGTCGCTACACACCTATCTTGGCATTCACAGATAATTCATAAATGCGGGTCTATTGCTCCATTAACCTCTGCATCATCAGATAGGTGGATTCCCCCTGTTGCCCACATTATGAATAAGCTGATGCATAGGTGTCCTGACTGCTATCTGATTCTCATAGAGCTGCTGCCCGCCCTTCATCAGTTTAAATTTCCCACTATTTTCCTGCACCTCTCTCTCATTTAGCACAGGACAAAGCTGCCACCTTTTTTGGCCCCAGTCCCCAAGGAGTTCATTACTATGAGGTGCACAAGTGTGGACATCATCAGATCACTTGAGAGCCTCCATCACCCACTGCCTTGGACATGTCCTTGCCACCATCTGTAATACAAGCACCCAGAAATGGACATGTGTTTCTGGCTTAGCTGCTAGCCTTCTATTAGGCTGTTTATTACAACTATGATATGGGCCAAGGTATAGCTTGACAATCGCTTAAATTTAAAGAAATCCATTAACAACACAACAATGGACGGCTTCTACAAACTGCAAGTCCTAAAAAGGCTTAAACCCCTCCTGTTTTTCCATGGCTTCAGGACTGTCCTCCAATCCACACTCTTTGCCAAGATTGACTACTGCAACACACTTCTGGGGCTTCCACTCTCATCCACAAAACCATTGCAGATGCTCCAGAATGCAGCAGCTAGAGTCTTGTCCAATACAAACTGCAGAGATCACATCTCCCCCATCTTAAAGAACCTACATTGGCTGCCAATAAACTATCGAATCTTACACAAATCCCTTACCATAATCCACAAAACGATCCACAAACACCCGTTGGACCACCAGTTCCCCCTCAAACTTCATTCCTCATCCAGACCCATCAGAGATTCATACAAAGGATCTCTCCATGTGCCTCCTAACAAAACTTCATGCCACACCGCAAACAAAGAAAGAGCATTCTTGATAGCAGGACCCACTATTTGGAACAATTTACCTCCGGACCTCAGACAGGAACCCTGCCTACAAATATTTCAAAAAAAACTTAAAACCTGGCTATTTAGCCAAGCTTTCCCTTAATCTATTCACTTTCGGAACTCCACATCTCAAGCCTACCGGACAACTTACATAGCGATACCCTTTAATCTCAATGGTTTCCCTCTGTCCTTCTCTTTCTTCTATTCCCAAGTTTGATCTCCTTGTTATATGTAACTTTTTTTACCTCCTATGATTATTTTACTGTTAAATGGTTGATAAGAATGTTTTACCCCCTTGTTCCATGTAAACCGATTTGATATGACACCTGTCATGAAGGTCGGTATATAAAACAATTAAATAAATAAATAAATAAATAAATAAATAAATAAATAAATAGCTCTGGTTTATCACCTCGGTGCAGCACAGTCCATCTGCTAGTATGCCCCCACTAGAGCTGATATCTAACCCTGGCTTGTCTAGCTGTCACCAATGTGCCATCAGGGAGAGGTAGGCACATGTAGTGTTCTGGCTATTCAATATGCCATTGATGAAATGGGTGCCATTCCCTTCTATCTTGGCCAGCTGAACCTGAATGCAAGTACAGTACTGCATGTACAAGGTAGGGATAATCTGCCTACTGAATATTGTCCAGGAGGGCACTTTGTAATTTGGGGATAAGGGTGCAGCAGTTGCTTAAATACCATGTTCTCCTTGATCTGCAGGGACTTGTCATCCATGTATATCATTCCCTGATGCACCTTTGATGCTCCATGCCTCTTATTGTGGGGCAGTGATGTAGTAAAACACCACATCTGCTCCATGATGGCTTGCCACTGATTTGGAGGTGTGTGGACTGCTTGCCTAGCACCTAATTGGGGGAAGGGACCTGGAGATCAGCTTTGGAGACAGACTTCACCTTTTCTCTGGCTTTCCTGCTTCTGTTGCTGCTTTGAAAGTTGACCAAGTACCTTCCCTCTACTGATGACGTTTTAACGTAAATGCATTCATAAATGCTATTCCTCCACAACCATAAAGTGCTTCTACATTTGTAATGTCTTTCAGGATCTCCTCCTCTTGTTCCTTGGATGCTGGAGTTAAGATTGACAGCAGATTACGAGTTAAAAAATCAGAGCATCTCTCATTCTCTCAACTGCTTGCTGTTCCGGGAAAGGGGGGGGGGGGGGTGATCTTGGCTCTAGCCACATTGCTTACTGGCTCTGTGATTATGCTATCTCCAAACCCTCCTCAGCTACTAGATTTTCGATATTACCATTCTCTAATTCTTCAGATCCCTCATATTTCATCTGCTGCAGTTACTGGTCAGAACAAAACAGGGAGCACTGTGATGGCTTTGGCTGATTCCAGCCCCCCTCCCCCCCTCCCCATCTGCTATCAAGTACAAAAAATGCATTTCTTTGCTTCCCTCATAAACTTTTAATTTGGAACAAACTGAATGAGCTGAAAAGGATTCAAATTTTTCAAAACTATACCCATTCAGTTTGGTTGCCCCAAACCAAATCAAAAATTGACGCATTTGTTGATGCATTTTCACATTTGGATTGAAATTACTGTCCTTCCTACTGGGCATTCATTGACAACTAGGAATCTAACTGCACACCAGGACTTCCAGTATGTTATTAAAACCTGCTACAAAAAATTGTTAAATTCAAACCACAAAATGTTGTATCACATACTTAAATATAAGGACTATCATATATTGGACCCAAATTCAATAATTTTATGAGGGTCTTAACTGATATACGTCCACTGTCCAGTATAAAAAATTGTTATTCCCCATACCGATATCTTTCCCATAAACACTAGTGTACACCACACATTTCCCTCATGTCCAATGTGCTAGAAAGACTTCAGTCCAAACAATTATTAGTGAAATACTTAGCTTGCAAAAATATCCCAGAATCTTGACATGAATTCATGTTTTGAGATGACTCTACATCAGTTGAAACAGTTTAGGTCCTCAATGTCAAGAAAACCATCGAAATTAAGACTTTACATGCTTAAAATTGGGTTTTACACATGTAAATGCACTTTACCCTTCTGTGGGTGGAACACTCCCCCCCCCCCCTCCAAAGGAAGAGAGGGTAAAGAGCATGCTACCATTTAAGTGAACTGCAACAGAGAAAAAAATGAGGACAATGCAGCTATTAAACATGAGCCACCAGCCCAGAAAACCCAGAATGCGATTGAAAAGGTTGCCAGACCCTTAGGGGCGGATTTTCAGAGCCCTGCTCGCCTAAATCCGCCCAAAACCGGGCGGATTTAGGCGAGCAGGGCCCTGCGCGCCGGTGAGCCTATTTTACATAGGCCTACCGGCGCGTGCAGAGCCCCGGTAGGCCTGATGCGCCAGCAAAAGTACGCCTATTCGCGTTTTTTGAAAATCTACCCCTAACTGTGAAGGTGCCTAAATGACCATTGAATAGATGAGTCAGAGATTCAGGTAGGTAATTTGCATGTCACAGCCCTTGGACTACTGTTCGTAACTTGCAGTGAAATATCACTTTAAATGATTCAGAACTATGACTGGAAAAGTCTATATTGGAGAATTCTGAATGAGAGATGGATTTGTGAGAAACATATACTGAAAAACAGTCCTAGGAAACAAACAGATTCTCACCCTGACTAACAAGGGGAGTCAGATCCTTGGGTACCCAGTTCTCAGTCAACAGGGAAAAAAAAGCCAGGCAGGAGGGAAGGGTGTGCACACATTCTCTTCCCATGGTCCTACCTGGGTTTTGGATTTTTGGTTGAGAGAAGGTGACCCATCCAGGCTATGTAACAGAAAATGACTGGCCAGGAGCTTAACAGAACTAAACTGTAGAGGGCCTGAATCACTAAACAAGCTATTGGCCTAGTGGAATTGTAAACCGAAACAAGAAAAAACCTTCCTAACAAGGGAGGTGACCCTGGTTCCCCCTTGAGCAAGGGTACTCCAGCAGCAGATCAGGTGTTCCCCTAGGAGAGTGTGGATGGTGTGGACCCCAGTGACAGACCAGGAAGTGGTCAGGTCCCCAGGAGGGCATGGACATCAGCATTTTCACGGAACTTTCTGCAGAGTGGAAGCAGCACAAAGAGAAGGCAGCAGTTTATATACAACTGAACTCCCAGGCCAATACTGCCCACTAGCTCAGTTGCATCTTTTTGACATTCGTGAGATTTGGGGAAAAAACGGGGAGGATAATAATAACACTTGATTAAGTGGAAATTCAAGAGGTGCCTTCTATTACTGAGGGGGCTAATAACCCAATTTGCCAAATATTGAATGTTCTTGCTACCTTGTAGAAATGTGTTTAGTTGTGTGGCCTGAGACTATTGACCACAATTAGATAAGTGTGCTGTTTGACACCCTAATAGTGATGTACACGGTCATGCAAAAATGTATATACTTATATAAGCTAATAGTCCTGTATATATTTGTACATACTGCCAGCCTTGTTCACAGTCCCATTTGTTTTCCTGGACTGAAGGGAGGGGAAATCCCACCCACTAACACCTTCTTCCCCAGGTGGAGGCACCAAGTGCCAAGAACATGAGGAGAACTTAGTCTGCCCTGGGGGGATTTCTGCCAGGTCAATCCTAGACCCAGGAATGCCTTGTGAGGTAAGTTGTCAGGGGGGCATTACATAAATTTTTGGAGTGCACCGCTGGTTTCAATTTGATTAATTTTGATTTTTCTTACTGTGAACAGGACTGGCAGATTGAGGAAAAATGGATGCTAAGGATGTATTGGTGTTGAAAAATTGGTATAGAGATGAAGGGGTTAACTTATCAAGGGCTATATTGGTGAATGGTGTTCCCGAGGGCATGCAGTCAGCCGAGATTGAACAGGCCCTAGAAGATCTCCAGGTATTGGGGCAAGTAAGGGTTAGGGGGAGATTTTATGATGATGCACAGGAGAATGTGAACGTTTTCTGTACTTGCTCTATGGATTTAGATCCTAACAAACCACCCCTTACAATTTTGCTGGAAGAAAAGGTATCTCTTGCATTAGTCGCTATGGGGAGTAAAGGATCTATTCCTCTTAACCCCAGTGGGAGGGTGGATGTTCTATCCCAGCCTCCTGGTAGTTGGCAAGAAAAATTACAGGTCCTATTAAGAAGTGAAGGAAAAACTCTGCAGGATGTAGCAGGTATTCTGCCCCAGGCAGAACAGCCAGCCTATTCCCCTGATACACTGATTGGTAAGAACATAAGAACTTGCCATGCTGAGTCAGACCAAGGGCCCATCAAGCCCAGCATCCTGTTTCCAACAGAGGCCAAACCAGGCACAAGAACCTGGCAATTACCCAAACACCAAGAAGATCCCATGCTACTGATGCAATTAACAGCAGTGGCTATTCCCTAAGTAAACTTGATTAATAGCAGTTAATGGACTTCTCCTTCAAGAACTTATCCAAACCTTTTGGTGGTCCAGCGGGGGGTCCAGGAGCCATCCCTGCACTTTTGGCAAGTCTTGGGGGACCCTCCTGTCTCCCATAAGAATTGCCAAAATCCAGCGGGGGTCCGGGAGCGACCTCCTGCACTCTGGCCGTCGGATGCCAGTAATCAAAATGGTGCCGATAGCCTTTGCCCATATTATGTTACAGGGGCTACCGGTGCCATTGGTCAGCCCCTGTCACATGGTAGGAGCACAAGATGGTGCCAATGGCCATGTGACAGGGGCTGACCAATGGCACCGGTAGACCTGTGACATAGTATGTCAAAGGCTATCGGCGCCATTTTGAAGCCAGCACCGAGGGTGTGAGTGCAGGGGATGGTTCCCGGACCCCCGCTGGACCACCAGGGAGTTTTGGTAAGTCTTGGAGGGGTCAGGAGGGTGGGCGGTTTGTTTAAATTGGTTTCTTTAGGCGGCCGAATAATTCAGTGAAGATTTGTGTATTCGTGGGGAATCGCGATACGTTTCGCGTCCCCACGAATAGAACGAATATGGCCACATCCGTTGCGGATTGCCAATACGTAGGGACCGAATGCACACCTCTAACTGTTTGACATCCTATTAGTAATGTACATAGTCTTACAAAATGTATATACTTATATATTCTAAAATAAAACTGTATATCTTTGTACATACTACCAGCCTTGTTCACAGTCCCATTTGTTTTCCTGGGATGAAGGGAAGGAAATACCACACACTAACACTCCTTCCCCAGGTGAAAGCACCTGGTGCCAAGAATGTGAGGACTGACGGAATCTACCAGGTTGGTCCTAGACCCAGGAATGCCCTGCAAGGTAAGCAGTCAAGGGGGCTTTACATGGGCTTTTAAAAATTGCTACAATATATGTCATTGAATTGTCCATAGGATATTCACATATAAGTGCAATTTATGTACATCAATGGCTTTTCAAAATTGTTTCGATAGTATGTTACATTTAAGAACATAAGAACATAAGAAATTGCCATGCTGGGTCAGACCAAGGGTCCATCAAGTCCAGCATCCTGTTTCCAACAGAGGCCAAACCAGGCCACAAGAACCTGGCAATTACCCAAACACTAAGAAGATCCCATGCTACTGATGCAATTAATAGCAGTGGCTATTCCCTAAGTAAACTTGATTAATAGCAGTTAATGGACTTCTCCTCCAAGAACTTATCCAAACCTTTTTTGAACCCAGCTACACTAACTGTACTAACCACATTCTCTGGCAACAAATTCCAGAGCTTTATTGTGCGTTGAGTGAAAAAGGATTTTCTCCGATTAGTCTTAGTTACACATGTAACTCCTTCTAAAATTACCTCCACAGTGTTTCTGAATGAAAGACACAAAAATGCTGAAAAACCCAAGGTATTTGAAATGTCCTGTCACTGACTGGTATTGCCGTTGGCATTATATGTATTAACCCAGGATAGATGAGGCACAGTTACAATGCAAGCAAGTTTACAGTTTCTCAGATGATCATCTGGCATCAGTATTAAAAGAGGTATCTTTGCTTCACAAATATTGTCATCGCTATGTAACTTCCAAATGTCTGAGATGATTAGAGATGCATGACATCGCTATGATTATGTAAAACAACAGATGGTACCACAGAGTCTGAGGATCAAGAAAGAGCCACAAATGTTAATAGATGAGGAAGACTTTGTTAATAGATGAGAAGCCACCCTAAATAAATATTCTCAGATCTTATATTGTTAAACATTGAACATACAAAACAGGCTTCAGATCAACTTAGACAGGAGAATAATGAAATAGGCACATGCATCAAAGTGGATACCTCTTTGGATATTTATGATAGTTCTCTCAAAGCATTTTGTGTCACCATGGATCAGTTTCATTCTTCTATTAAACAGTTGGGATACTGAAGAAGACGACCTAGCAGTGAATCCTGTGGCACCCTGCTGGTTCCTTTCACTTCACTATAGTGGGCCTCATTGACTAACACTCTTAAGTTCTGATCGTCAAACATCTATTCATCCTTCCAGCTCCCAGATGGGCTAGCTTACTAAGTCTTCTATGTGGAACAAAGTCAAAGGCTTATTGAAATCCACATAGACCATATCTAATGCAAACTGTGATCTACTACTCTGGTCACCACATAAAATAAATCAATCCAGTTTGTTTGGCATGATCTTCCCCTTGTGAAACCATGTTGCCAATTATCTTGTGATCCACTGACTTCAAACCTAATGCACCTTTATATCTCTCAGCAGTAGAAATGTGAATCATGTTCCCTATCGTCTTAACGATCGAAATCGTCTGGCAGGAGAAGAAAATCGTATTTGGCACGATTTTTAAGTTAAAAAATTGTTAAAAATCGTTTTTTTCAATTAGTGCCCACTAACGGGAATTAGTGCGCACTAAGTCCCAGTTAGTGCGCACTAATGGGAGTTAGTGCGCACTAACAGAAAATGATACAATTTGACACTTTTCAGGTCAGTTAAGGTCAGTTTAGGAATGAATATGTATTCCTATTGGCTGCCCTCTTATTTATTCATGTTACCAAGGTTCCCACTGACAGTATATGGGGGATGGGAAATGGAAACAGTTGGTAGCTTGACAAAAAAAGTAATGTGATCAGTCAATGTGACTAGAACTTGTGCCCTAACCCTGATACCAGGGGTGTTGTGATCTTCCTGCACACAGTGCCCTAACCCTGGCACCAGGGGTGTTGTGATCTTCATGTACACAGTGCCCTAACCCTGACACCAGGTGTGTTGTGATCTTCCTGCACACAGTGCCCTAACCCTGGCACCAGGGGTGTTGTGATCTTCCTGCACACAGTGCCCTATCCCTATTAATACCAGGAGTGTTGTGATCTTCCTGCACACAGTGCCCTAACCCTGACACCAGGTGTGTTGTGATCTTCCTGCACACAGTGCCCTAACCCTGGCACCAGGGGTGTTGTGATCTTCCTGCACACAGTGCCCTAACCCTGGCACCAGGGGTGTTGTGATCTTCCTGCACACAGTGCCCTAACCCTGGCACCAGGGGTGTTGTGATCTTCATGTACACAGTGCCCTAACCCTGACACCAGGTGTGTTGTGATCTTCCTGCACACAGTGCCCTAACCCTGACACCAGGTGTGTTGTGATCTTCCTGCACACAGTGCCCTAACCCTGGCACCAGGGGTGTTGTGATCTTCCTGCACACAGTGCCCTAACCCTGGCACCAGGGGTGTTGTGATCTTCCTGCACACAGTGCCCTAACACTGGCACCAGGGGTGTTGTGATCTTCCTGCACACAGTGCCCTATCCCTATTAATACCAGGAGTGTTGTGATCTTCCTGCACACAGTGCCCTAACCCTGACACCAGGTGTGTTGTGATATTCCTGCACACAGTGCCCTAACCCTGGCACCAGGGGTGTTGTGATCTTCCTGCACACAGTGCCCTATCCCTATTAATACCAGGAGTGTTGTGATCTCCAGACTGGCTGGGAGCAGGGATGCAGCTCTGCATGGATTACTGGGACAGGCAGCCCCAGACTGGCTGGGAGCAGGGATGCAGCTCTGCATGGATTACAGGGACAGGCAGCCCCAGACTGGCTGGGAGCAGGGCTGCAGCCCTCCATGGATGACTGGGACAGGCAGCCCCAGACTGGCTGGGAGCTGGGATGCAGCTCTCCATGGATTACTGGGACAGGCAGCCCCGGACTGCCTGGGAGCAGGGATGCAGCTCTGCATGGATTACTGGGACAGGCAGCCCCAGACTGGCTGGGAGCAGGGATGCAGCTCTGCATGTATTACTGGGACAGGCAGCCCCAGACTGGCTGGGAGCAGGGATGCAGCTCTGCATGGATTACAGGGACAGACAGCCCCAGTCTGGATGGGATCAGGGAAGCAGCTCTGCATGGATTACTGGGACAGGCAGCCCCAGACTGGCTGGGAGCAGGGATGCAGCTCTGCATGTATTACTGGGACAGGCAGCCCCAGACTGGCTGGGAGCAGGGATGCAGCTCTGCATGGATTACAGGGACAGACAGCCCCAGTCTGGATGGGATCAGGGAAGCAGATCTGCATGGATTACTGGGACAGGCAGCCCCAGGCTGGCTGGGAGCAGGGATGCAGCTCTCCATGATCCGTGATCTGGTGGCCAGTGTGGCTACTTAAAAAATACACTTACCAACAATCAATTACCACATATATTTGAACTGTGTAGTTCCAGCCAGGACCACCTTTCTAAAATGCACAGTGATTGGCAAATTCAACATGCACTAGCATTTCACATGCCTGCTAACAAAAATAATAAACAAACAAGTTCTAGTACATGAGTGATGATCATCACATTACTTTTTTTGTCAAGCTTCCAACTGTTTCTATTTCACATCCCCCGAACCATTACCTCAGTAGGAACCTTGGTAACATCAATAGATAAGAGCACAGCCAGCCAATAGGAATACATATTCATTCCTAAGTGACCTTTACTGACCTGGGAAGTGTCAACAATTTGTATCATTTTCTGTTGGTGTTCGTGAGTTTCCAGTTCCATTTCCCATCCCCCCAACCATCACCTCAGTGGGAACCTTGGTAACATCAATAGATAAGAGGGCAGCCAGCCAATAGGAATACATATTCATTCCTAACTGACCTTCAGTGACCTGGAAAGTGTCAATTTGTATCATTTTCTGTTAGTGCACACTAACAGGAGTTAGTGCGCACTAAGTCCCAGTTAGTGCGCACTAACGGGAGTTAGTGCGCACTAACACGATTTAACGATTTTTAACGATAAATCGTTAGAATTTCTATTGTATCGTGTTCTATAACGATTTAAGACGATATTAACATTATCGGACGATAATTTTAATCATTGAAAAACGATTCACATCCCTATTCAGCAGTACTTCCATTACCTTGCCTACCACAGACATTAAGCTAAAAGTTTGATAGTGCTCTTTTCTTCCTTGTTCCCACTCTTGTTGAGTAGTGCTGCATCTACTCTAATCATTTGGAACCTATTCTGGTTCAACTGGTAAGCTGAAAAGAGCTGTGAGGCAACCATTGGCACCTCCATTAGCTCTTTCAGTATTTGGGAATGCACATCAACAACAGGTCTAGACGTATATTTTACAAAAATGTAGGAAGTTATGAAATCACCATGCATCACCATGCATCACATTCCAGTGGAAACACTGAGAGGAGAGGATCACCTTGCTGGTGGCTGAAAGGAATCAGTAAGTTTTTGCTTGGGACATTGACATTGACTTTTTTAAAAGTATTGGGGCAAAGTTAACTATTTGGGAATATTATTTAGTGTGTTTGTGTGTTTGTGCCTTTAATAGTCAGGCAGTGAATAAACAAGTTAGACTGTTTGCATTTTTAAATAGTCAGTCAATAAGGTAGCAGTAGGTAGGCAGTGAATACACAAGTTAGACTGTTTGTATTTTTAGTCAGTCAATAAGGTAGCAGTAGGTAGGCAGTGAATAAACAAGTTAGACTGTTTGTATTTAGTCAGTCAATAAGGTAGCAGTAGGTAGTGTGTTTATTTTTTAAAAGTCTGCAGAACTTAGTGTTCTCCAGACTTTTAAAGAGCTGAGTGTTTTATTTAATAATAACTGAGTGCACTGTATTGAAAAACAAAAAAAAAACCCACAAAAAAAAAACCCACAAAAAAGTTGCCAGAAGCTAGAAATAAGCTAGGAGCAGTATATACCAAAGTAAAAAAGTTCAGTTACTCACCTTGGAAAGGTGTTGAGGTAGTGTGATTAGGTTTGAATAGGGAACAACATTTGTTAATCAAGGGAGCTGTGAGTCACTCAGGCTGACTAAAGTTAGACTGTTTGTATTTCCCAACCCTCCCACCCGTCGCCCACCCACCCCAAGCTCATCCCTTAATTTATAGGCAGGTGCCACTTGCACAAAAAAAAAAAAAAAAACATCAACAAAAACTTTATTGAGAATTCGATCAGACCCCAGTAGGCCACTACCAGACATATAGTGAATTCACAAAAACATTTAAAGGAACTTAGACACATTCCTACTCCCATAGCAACCAAAAACTTAACTAGGAACTGATCAAAATTGAGATGAAGGCAGCAGTCCAGCAGCAAGAGGGGGGCTTCCCAGTCTTTTGCATCGAGTGTCACATGTATGATTTTTTACCCACCGGTGAGAAGTTGTACATGTGCATGCGATGCAAAGAGCTCCTGGCTCTCAGAGAATGAGTCCGATCTCTGGAGGCTAGAGTGGCAGACCTGGAGGAGCTGAGGGAGACAGAGAGGTATATAGATGAGATCTTCAGGGACATAGTAGTCAAGTCCCAACTTCAGACTGGCAGCCCTGGTGCTGCCTTGGAGGAAGAAGGTCTCATAATGGGAGAGCACCAACCAGGTGTAGCAGGAAAGGATCCTGTAGCAAGGACCTGCTCTCTAGGTGATGCATTGTCCTTTCGCACTGAGGATATCTCCCCAAGGCCTACTGCCCAGGAGGGAAGGGTTAGGTCGGCCGTCATAGTTGGTGATTCGATTATTAGGAATGTAGATAGCTGGGTGGCGGGTGGGCGTGAGGATCGCCTGGTAACATGCCTACCTGGTGCGAAGGTGGCGGACCTCACGCGTCACCTAGATAGGATTTTAGACAGTGCTGGGGAGGAGCCGGCTGTCGTGGTACACGTGGGCACCAACGACATAGGAAAATGTGGGAGGGAGGTTCTGGAAGCCAAATTTAGGCTCTTAGGTAGAAAGATTAGATCCAGAACCTCCAAGGTAGCATTCTCTGAAATGCTCCCTGTTCCACGCGCAGGTCACCAGAGGCAAGCAGAGCTCCGGAGTCTCAATGCGTGGATGAGACGATGGTGCAAGGAAGAGGGATTCAGTTTTGTTAGGAACTGGGGAACCTTTTGGGGAAGGGGGAGTCTCTTCCGAAGGGATGGGCTCCACCTTAACCAGGGTGGAACCAGACTGCTGGCGCTAACCTTTAAAAAGGAGATAGAGCAGCTTTTAAACTAGAACAAAGGGGAAAGTCGACAGTCGCTCAGCAGCACATGGTTCGGAGAGAGGTATCTTTAAAGGATACTAATGATGCATTAGAATTAGGGCATCCCGACAGTGAGGTTCCAATAATTAGAAAAGTAGTCCAAGTGCCTGTAACTAAAAACTCACCTGAGCTAAAAAATTCTAACTTATCCCTATCAATTAAAAAGCAGAATAAAAATACAAACAAAAAACAAACTTTGAAATGTTTGTATGCTAATGCCAGAAGTCTAAGAAGTAAGATGGGAGAATTAGAATGTATAGCAGTAAATGATGACATAGACTTAATTGGCATCTCAGAGACATGGTGGAAAGAGGATAACCAATGGGACAGTGCTATACCGGGGTACAAATTATATCGCAATGACAGAGAGGAGCACTCGGGAGGAGGTGTGGCGCTTTATGTCCGGGATGGCATAGAGTCCAAGAGGATAAACATCCTGCATGAGACTAAATACAAAATTGAGTCTTTATGGGTAGAAATCCCTTGTGTGTCAGGGAAGACTACAGTGATAGGGGTATACTACCGTCCACCTAGTCAAGATGGTGAGATGGACAGTGAAATGCTAAGAGAAATTAGGGAAGCTAACCAAATTGGTAGAGCAGTAATAATGGGAGACTTCAATTATCCCAATATAGACTGGGTAAATGTATCATCGGGTCACGCTAGAGAGATAACGTTCCTGGATGGAATAAATGATAGCTTTATGGAGCAATTGGTTCAGGAACCGACGAGAGAGGGAGCAATTTTAGATCTAATTCTCAGTGGAGCACAGGACTTGGTGAGAGAGGTAACGGTGGTAGGGCCGCTTGGCAATAGTGATCATAATATGATCAAATTTGATTTAATGACTGGAAAAGGAACAGTGTGCAAATCCAAGGCTCTCGTGCTAAACTTTCAAAAGGGAAACTTTGATAAAATGAGAAAAATTGTTAGAAAAAAACTAAAAGGAGCAGCTACAAAAGTAAAAAATGTCCAAGAGGCGTGGTCATTGTTAAAAAATACCATTCTAGAAGCACAGTCCCAGATGTATTCCACACATTAAGAAAGGTGGAAAGAAGGCAAAACAATTACCGGCATGGTTAAAAGGGGAGGTGAAAGAAGCTATTTTAGCCAAAAGATCTTCATTCAAAAATTGGAAGAAGGATCCAACAGAAGAAAATAGGATAAAGCATAAACATTGGCAAGCTAAATGTAAGTATTACAAACAATATACCCGTGTATTTCAATGAAATTTGTGTTCAATTTTTATTCTTTAACAAACCTTTAAAAACATAACACATCATCTATTTATATCAACCATACACACCACATTCACTCATACAACAATAAACTATTAAAATCTGACAATACAAACTTGTTACACTTTAACAATACTATTGCAACATTCCCTAATTTACAATGTAAACATACTCCTCATTTATTAAATACCCCAATTTCTACCTCTGTTACATTTACCACAAGTTTCCTTTACTATTGTAAACAATCATTTGTAATTGGAATTCCTCATTAAATTACCATTCTATTTTCATGTTTCATAAATTACATCCTAACACAATGAATATTACAATTTCTTTACTTGTATCCCATTTAAGTTCCTTATTAAGTTGCAGTTCTCATTTTCATGAAATTCATAACTTGTGTCCCAACACAATCGATATTACAATTTCATTAATTTCATCCCGACAGGAAGCTCCTGTTTCTCCCGTTGGTTTCTTCAGGGGATTTTGTTCACATAATGATTTTCACTCATGAATCTCAACTTCACTGCCCAAATTTCAGCATTACAGGAAACCTTAGAACAAAAACATGTACCTAATGAATGCGTGCATCTATTTCACCAATATTCTTCCTCCTAATAAATGTTAAAAATAATTTAAAGCAATTTGAAAAAATTCTTTTTTTCTTTATTTATTCACCCTAGTCATTGTTACCGTCATCACTACACTTACCCATACTCCAATGCTATAACTTCCATTAAACCGCTGTCTATTTCTTCAAAAACTGCTTTACCATTGTCTATTTCATCAGAAACTGCTTTACGTCTATACAAATTCAAAAATGAAATAAAAAACAATATTTACAAGCTGCACAATGTCTCCACATGACCAGCTCTCATTTTGTTCAGCCGTTGTACTAACCTGAAAATAATGTCACTATATCATTCCATTAAATTCTCAAACAAGTATTTCATCATAGCACTTGCCGACCATCATTTCATCATGTCGTCCTCTGTAACAGACATCACCTAAATGTAAGACATCAGCTAAATGTAAGACATTGATAAGACAGGCTAAGAGAGAATTTGAAAAGAAGTTAGCTGTAGAGGCAAAAACTCACAGTAAAAATTTTTTTAAATATATCCAAAGCAGAAAGCCTGTGAGGGAGTCAGTTGGACCGTTAGATGATCGAGGGGTTAAAGGGGCACTTAGAGAAGATAAGGCCATCGCGGAAAGATTAAATGATTTCTTTGCTTCGGTGTTTACTGAAGAGGATGTTGGGGAGGTACCCGTAATGGAGAAGGTTTTCATGGGTAATGAGTCAGATGGACTGAATCAAATCACAGTGAACCTAGAAGATGTGGTAGGCCTGATTGACAAACTGAAGAGTAGTAAATCACCTGGACCGGATGGTATACACCCCAGAGTTCTGAAGGAACTAAAAAATGAAATTTCAGACCTATTAGTAAAAATTTGCAACTTATCATTAAAATCATCCATTGTACCTGAAGACTGGAGGATAGCAAATGTAACCCCAATATTTAAAAAGGGCTCCAGGGGCGATCCGGGAAACTACAGACCGGTTAGCCTGACTTCAGTGCCAGGAAAAATAATGGAAAGTGTTCTAAACATCAAAATCACAGAACATATAGAAAGACATGGTTTAATGGAACAAAGTCAGCATGGCTTTACCCAGGGCAAGTCTTGCCTCACAAATCTGCTTCACTTTTTTGAAGGAGTTAATAAACATGTGGATAAGGGTGAACCGGTAGATATAGTATACTTGGATTTTCAGAAGGCGTTTGACAAAGTTCCTCATGAGAGGCTTCTAGGAAAAGTAAAAAGTCATGGGATAGGTGGCAATGTCCTTTCGTGGATTGCAAACTGGCTAAAAGACAGGAAACAGAGAGTAGGATTAAATGGGCAATTTTCTCAGTGGAAGGGAGTGGACAGTGGAGTGCCTCAGGGATCTGTATTGGGACCCTTACTGTTCAATATATTTATACATGATTTGGAAAGAAATACGATGAGTGAGATAATCAAATTTGCAGATGACACAAAATTGTTCAGAGTAGTTAAATCACAAGCAGATTGTGATAAATTGCAGGAAGACCTTGTGAGACTGGAAAATTGGGCATCCAAATGGCAGATGAAATTTAATGTGGATAAGTGCAAGGTGATGCATATAGGGAAAAATAACCCATGCTATAATTACACAATGTTGGGTTCCATATTAGGTGCTACAACCCAAGAAAGAGATCTAGGTGTCATAGTGGATAACACACTGAAATCGTCGGTGCAGTGTGCTGCGGCAGTCAAAAAAGCAAACAGAATGTTGGCAATTATTAGAAAAGGAATGGTGAATAAAACGGAAAATGTCATAATGCCTCTGTATCGCTCCATGGTGAGACCGCACCTTGAATACTGTGTACAATTCTGGTCGCCGCATCTCAAAAAAGATATAATTGCGATGGAGAAGGTTCAGAGAAGGGCTACCAAAATGATAAGGGGAATGGAACAGCTCCCCTATGAGGAAAGACTAAAGAGGTTAGGACTTTTCAGCTTGGAGAAGAGACGACTGAGGGGGGATATGATAGAGGTGTTTAAAATCATGAGAGGTCTAGAACGGGTAGATGTGAATCGGTTATTTACTCTTTCGGATAGTAGAAAGACTAGGGGGCACTCCATGAAGTTAGAATGGGGCACATTTAAAACTAATCGGAGAAAGTTCTTTTTTACTCAACGCACAATTAAACTCTGGAATTTGTTGCCAGCGAATGTGGTTAGTGCAGTTAGTATAGCTGTGTTTAAAAAAGGATTGGATACGTTCTTGGAGGAGAAGTCCATTACCTGCTATTAAGTTCACTTAGAGAATAGCCACTGCCATTAGCAATGGTTACATGGAATGGACTTAGTTTTTGGGTACTTGCCAGGTTCTTATGGCCTGGATTGGCCACTGTTGGAAACAGGATGCTGGGCTTGATGGACCCTTGGTCTGACCCAGTATGGCATTTTCTTATCTTCTTATGCTTTATGGCACCTACTTTGTATCAGCTCTTCAGCCTCAAGAGAAGTATCCCTTTGAAAATGTGCTTGCTTTTACTCCTGGGGGAATTCTTTTGTGTAATTGCGCAGCACAGAATTTGCACAGAATTTTCATATTTTGCACAAACTTTGGCTGCAGATAAGTGAGTGAGCCAAACAGTACTTTCATTCAAAGCCCATCTGGACCACAAATGGGCAGTTTCAACATTGGCCCCATACAGCCAGAAGGAGACAGGTGACATAATTAATGTTGGCTGTTGGGGTGAGAGGAAAGCAGGCAGGAGACATAACTGTCAGTTCCCACAGCCCAGCAGAGAGGCAGAGGCAGAGTATTGGTTTCAGCTGCACAGGAAAGAGGCAGGCCACGTCATTGTCCCATGCAGTCAAAAGGAAGCAGGTGATGTTGGTGTCAGCCATGCAGGTGGAAAGTAGACCATGTCCCAGCATGCATGGATTGGCAGAGCTGTGGACGGCATCAGCTTCAGCCACGTAGGCAAGAGGTAGGTCACACCATTGTTTGTCCCATGCAGCCCAGAGGGAGATAGGCAGTGACAATAGCTTGGAAGATGGCAATAGGTTTGGCAATGAAGGTGTCAACCTTAGAGGGTGGGGAAGAGAGAGGAAAAGGGGGCAGGAGGTCATGCCTGGGATGAGAAGGAAAGAGAACAGAGAGAGTCAGGCATGGAGGGGAGGGGCAGGGAGCCAGTAAGTACATGGAGAGGACTGGGGGTGCTAGTAAGAGCATGGAGGAGGTGCAGGGAGCAAGTCAGAATATGGAGGTTGCTGTATTTGGAGGATTCTGGCCTCAAGAAAGAGAGAGAGCACAGAGAGATTTGGGTCCAGGAAGGGGTAAGAAGAGAGAGAACTTGGAAATGTAAATGCTTATTGGGGAGAGACTGAGGGAAGGGGTTCAGGTTGGGAAGTAAACTGCAGGAAGAACAAATCCTGGGAATTGTGGTGGGGGATCAAACCCTGGGGGTGGTAGGGGTGGGTGGAGATAGTGGAAAGCATCAAGCCAGGAGCAGGGGGGCGGGAGGGGCTAGATAATGGAGAGTGGAGGGGTTGGAGCCTGAGGGAGCAGAGGGAAAGGGATCAGGCTAGAATAGGGAGAGAGGGTAGAAGGAACAGCCTTATAAGCCACTCTTACATTGTACTCCTAGGGGAATTCTGTACAAAAATATTTAAAACTCTGCATCTTCGAGTAATAATTTTTTGGTATTACATTTTAAATTAATTATTCAAAGACTGATTTATTTTGTGTTTTTATGACCAGTATAAATTATGCATACATTTGCAGAATTTTTAATTTTTCTTTTATGCAGAATTCCCCTAGGTGTACCATGGCCCTGCAAGCTAGCTATAGGGTTTAAAAATTGTTCCCTAAAGGGACAATTTTGAGATCAATTTAACTGTATTAAAATGGATTACCATTCCTTGATTACCCTTTCTGAAAAATGGCCTTCTTAGCCCAGCTAAAAATATGTGTGCTGCCACAACATGCACACTTTTAGCCATATGTTGAGGGCTGAGCAGGCATTCTCGAGGGAAAGGAAAATAATGCACATACATGACATTTTCAGAAGCACATGTGCTATTTTACATTCCTCAACTATGCACACAAAATAACCAATTACAAAGTATGCTAGCCCTTTTAGTACTATACTTTACACACATTTTTAAACAGAAACAAAGCTTGTAGTTTCTTTTTGAAAACTATCATTAAGTACTTGCGCTAAAAGCTCTTTCATACTTTACAACTACATGAGTTATTTCAAAATTGTCCCTAAAGAATGTGGAGCAAAGCAGACAAGAATGTCCTCCAGTATACCACTCATGAAAAATCAATCAAAATAGGATGGAATCGTGCGATGAATGTTAGACAGCTTTGAAGACACTGTGCATAAATAAGAGAGCAGGACTGGTATATTCTTTGTAAAGAAAAAAACTGGATTGGAGCAATTTGAAAAGCTAGTGGGTGGAAAGGTGGAAAAAAAACTATCAAAAATTAGCTTTGACGTTCACTTTATAAAGAAGTGTAGTAAAGAGACAGGACATCAACAGATACGGTCCTTATTAATCAATTACCTCACGAGGAGTATGATATCTTTTCTTGCCCACGGTTAGATAAAAAAGGAGGGGGTGTATTATTGTTAGCTAAGAAAAAGTTTCATATGACTCAGCATAAGGTGGACATAGCAGCACGATATGAAGTAGCCTTTTTTAAATCATGTTTATTACAAATATTTCTGATTTATACTCCCCCCGGGCTATTAGACCATAACTGTTCCCCATTGCTAGAATTGTTTTCTTCCACGATTGATTTTAACATTCCTACTATCATTATGGGGGATTTTAATCTGCATGTTGATATTCTTCCACGATCAGCGAGTTGTGATTCCTTTTTAAATTCATTGGATGCTTTAGGTTTTATTCAACTAGTTAACACTCCCACCCAAAAAGCAGGACATACGTTGGACTTGGTATTTGTTAATGATTTTTTTAGGACCAACTCTAACCCATTTAGTTGTCCAGTTCCCTGGTCAGATCATTATCTAATTTCTACGATTCTTTCTCTTAATAGACCCCAGATCAAAAACTTGCTCAACCAATAAAATAGAAATTGAAATCACGAAGTCTTGCACGAGCGAGGAGCTAATCGCTAACTTTCCCGAAGCAATTCAGTTGCTCGATAACTCTAACATCGTGGATGCAGTTAAATCTTGGGACAAAGCCATGATGGAACTAGCTAACAGGTTATGCCCTACTTCAAAAAAATGGATTTCTTCCCAAGGCAAACATAAAGTTCCCTGGTTCACTCTTCATCTAACAGAGCTCAAGAGAGGGCTTAGAAAATTAGAACGTTCTTGGCGGAAATGCCGGAGCAACACCTCATTAGATAAATATAGATCAGCCTTGCACAACTATAGAGAATCTATTAACACTGCCAAACGGGATTTTTATGCGGAAAAAATCCATAAATACCAATTTAACCCTAGGGTTCTCTTTACCTATGTATCTGAGCTGGTCAATGTGAAAGGAAACTCCTCAGTTGGGTCTAATAACCTTCAGGAGAAAAGTAATGAGTTTGCGCTTTTTTTTAAAGAAAAAATTTTAGCTGTTCAAAAAAACCTTACCATTCAGACCCCACAAAAGATCATTTTACCTACCAATCCCTCAGTCCATTGGGCTTCATTTGATTTAGTTTCTTCCTTAGAAATCGTTAATTTAATCAGAAAGATGAAACCAGCCAAACACTCGTTAGACAAGATGCCCATTAACTACCTTAAGATGGTTCAAGACATTATTGCCAAACCATTGGCTGATATTGTTAATCTGTCTTTAGAAGAAGGTAGATTCCCCGATGATTTAAAATGTGCCACAGTTAAACCTATTTTGAAAAAAGCCCATTTAGACCCGGAAACTTTAGCTAACTATAGACCAATTTCAATTCTTCCGTTTTTGGCCAAATTAATCGAAAAAGTGGTAAATCGTCAGCTTATGGACCATCTAGAAGATCATCACCTTCTTTTTCCTTCTCAATACGGTTTTAGGAAGGCTCATAATACAGAGACTCTTTTACTGTCTTTGTGTGATACTATTCAAAAAGGTTTTGACCAAAATACTTCCTACTTGCTAATCCTTTTAGATATAACAGCAGCATTCGACACTGTTAGTCATGAAGCTCTAATTTTAAGATTGCAGGAAGTTGGGCTCTCAGACAAAACATTGAGCTGGTTTGAATCTTTTTTTTTCCAATAGATCCTATTTAGTAAAATTGGGTACAGCTCAATCAGAGAAGGTGGAACTCCATGCGGGAGTCCCACAGGGGTCCTCCCTTTCTCCAACCCTGTTTAATATTTACATGGCACCACTTTGTAGATTCTTGGCAGGGCTAGGATTAGTACACTATCTGTTTGCCGATGATATTCAGATCTTGTTACCCATTAAAGATTCTCTATCCGATACATTGAAATTATGGGACATGTACTTTACGTCTATAAAACAACTTCTTATGCACATGTCACTTTCACTAAATGATGCAAAAACGGAAATTCTATTCATCAGTAACAAGATCACTGAGAAAATAGAGACTGATCTACTAGCCCATACCCAGTCTCATAAGATTGTAAGAGAAGTAAGAGATTTGGGTTTGATCCTCGACTCCGAGTTAACCATGAAGCCATCAATTAAGTCTATTATAAAAGATGGCTTCTATAAGTTGAGAGTCTTAAGAAAATTGAAGCCCCTATTGCATCTAAGCGATTTTCGAATTGTTTTGCAGGCTCTGATTTTACCAAAATTAGATTATTGCAACGCGCTCCTGTTAGGAGTATCCTTGTCATCTATTCGTCCTCTGCAACTTCTCTAGAATGCGGCTGCTCGTTTGCTATCCAACATAAAGAAATATGATCATATTTCTCCAGTGTTGATGAAGCTGCATTGGCTGCCGGTTCAGTCTCGCATTCACTTTAAGTGCCTTACCTTAATTCACAAAGCTATATATGGAAACAATTCTGAATGGCTTAATGCATCCCTGCGTATTCACGTCCCAGTACGAAATTTGAGATCACTTGGGCAAGCTCTACTTTCAATCCCGTCACCCAAACTAGCCCACTTAGGCTCTGTTAGAGAAAGAGCATTGTCCCTGGCTGGTCCTGGGTTGTGGAACTCCCTTCCGGTTGATATTCGATTGGAGGAGAATATCAATAGCTTTAAAAAGCAGATTAAGACCTGGCTTTTTCAACGAGCTTTTAATGAGGTCAATTGATTCCTTCTTTCTCTTACTTTGCTAATGGATGACAATAGGAGATAAGGGTTCTCTGGGATAATAAGCCATAAAATAGGACAAGAACTGCCATGGTTTAGGACTGGTTAATGATAGAGGGGCAGTTAGAAGGGCTTAAATGGGAAAATGTAGGTTTTAAGACTTTTATTTTGTTTCTATGTTTCAAGTTTTTAATCTAATGGATTTTATTTATTTTTAGCTTATTACTATATTGGAATCAACTATGTTATTTTTAGTGAGTTTTTAGTAAGTTACCTGTTTTACGAGTTCTTGGTTTTTATGAATTTTGCTACTGCAAGTTCTAATCATTGTTAACCGCCTTGATATTATTTTGAAAGTCGGTATATAAAGTTAAATAAATAAATAAATAAAATAAATCTCTAGAACTGTATAAATAGTGAACACTTGTGCTGTGGTGTGGTTGACACAGCAAAGTAGGCTCATGTCCAAAGCTGGTGAACACGCCTTGGGTTGGTACAAGACTAGAGCTTCACTTATACCAGCCCCATATTCCATTCCATTGGGTTCCAGGGCCCAGCAGGACTTAGAAGAGGGGCCCTACAGGGACTATAGGATAAGAGAGTCCAGGGCAGGACCAAGGTCAGGACAAGCAGATGTCAGAGAACTACCAAGAGCAAAGCAGAGGTCGAGGTGGGAAGCAAATAAGACGTAGGCAAAGTCTGTAGCTAATGTCAATGGCAGTCAGTAGGCAGGAGTAGTTAGGGAGTAGTTAGGGTTGCAGAGGTCATTACTGAGGTTAGGCTGGAGACAGAATAGGCTGGAGGAACTGGACAAGGCAGGTTGGGCTGAATGAGGTGTAAGGCAGGCTGGACAAATCAAGGCAGACTCAGGAACACAGGAGCAACACGAACTGCAATCAAGCAGTAAAACCTGTTGCTGAGGCAAGGAAGAGAGCACAGCTGGGGCCTTTATAACCAGCAACATGATCAGGCCAATGCAATATCAGTGCACTTAGAAAGGGCGCAAATGATTGAGAGCCCGCTTTTCTAACGTACACCAATCCACCTCTCCCGGGCACCTGACTTACTATTTAGATGGGCTGCCATGGTAAAAAAAGAGGCGCTAGGAAAAACTGTGCATCCCTAGTGCCTTCTTGGCATTGGGTGCCCAGAAGAGGTGGCTGTCAGTGCGGGTTAGGAAAACGGATGCTCAATTTTATAAGCATCCATTTTCCTAACCTGTGCACAGTCACGTGTCAAGAAAATGGATGCTTGTTAATTAAGCGTCCATTTTCCTAACCTGACTGTGGCAACATTGTTTTTTATTATATTTTTTTCCCCATTTTCCTAAAGTTGATTTTTGATTTTCCTGTTCTTCTAAAGTTAACAGAAAAGCAGTATTTTCTGCTTTTCTGTTAACTTTAGGGGCTCCTCAAGTATTGCCTACTCCGGGGCCGGCATTAACTTTTGAGAGTAAAAATGTGCGCAATAGCCTCATCAACACGAATTTGCATATGATGAGCGCTATTAACCGGACGTGCGTTTTGGATGCGCTAACCCCCTTATTGCTTGAGGGGTTTTGGATGTGCATCCAAAATGCGCGTCCAAGTGTGTGTGAAGCCGTGCGCTCAGCCAAGCATACTATATTGCATTGGCCTGAATGTTATCAGAGCACACCAGCCAGGTTGTTTCCCACTGCAGGGACTACAAACGGCGCCACATTGTGCGCATAGGGAAGCCCAAGGGATGCTGATGGCATCATGGTGACATTTTCACCACTTTGGGTCAGTTGTCATCCTGGGTGGAGTGCTGCCGATTATGGGACGACCCCGCAACCAGCAAACATTACAAGACCCTGGGATTGCTGAGATTTCTGTACCGTGTGTGTTCTTCCCTTACGTCATTGACACAATTACTTAGGGCTGCTCCTATAGTGTCTCTGTATTCTTTTTCTCTGTGATGCTGTTGTATACTTTCTAGGGATGTGAATCGTTTTAGGACGATTAAAATTATCGTCCGATAATTTTAATATCGTCTTAAACCGTTATGGAACACAATACAATACAGATTCTAACGATTTATCGTTATAAATCGTTAGAATCGTGAGCCGGCACACTAAAACCCCCTAAAACCCACCCCCGACCCTTTAAATTAAATCCCCCACCCTCCCGAACCCCCCCCCAAATAACTTAAATAACCTGCGGGTCCAGCGGCGGTCCGGAACGGCAGCGGTCCGGAACGGGCTCCTGCTCCTGAATCTTGTCGTCTTCAGCCGGCGCCATTTTCCAAAATGGCGCCGAAAAATGGCGGCGGCCATAGACGAAAAAGATTGGACGGCAGGAGGTCCTTCCGGACCCCCGCTGGACTTTTGGCAAGTCTCGTGGGGGTCAGGAGGCCCCCCACAAGCTGGCCAAAAGTTCCTGGAGGTCCAGCGGGGGTCAGGGAGCGATTTCCCGCCGCGAATCGTTTTCGTACGGAAAATGGCGCCGGCAGGAGATCGACTGCAGGAGGTCGTTCAGCGAGGGTTCCGGCGCCTCGCTGAACGACCTCCTGCAGTCGATCTCCTGCCGGCGCCATTTTCCGTACGAAAACGATTTGCGGCGGGAAATCGCTCCCTAACCCCCGCTGGACCTCCAGGAACTTTTGGCCAGCTTGTGGGGGGCCTCCTGACCCCCACGAGACTTGCCAAAAGTCCAGTGGGGGTCCGGAAGGACCTCCTGCCGTCCAATCTTTTTCGTCTATGGCCGCCGCCATTTTTCGGCGCCATTTTGGAAAATGGCGCCGGCTGAAGACGACAAGATTGAGGAGCAGGAGCCCGTTCCGGACCGCCGCTGGACCCGCAGGTTATTTAAGTTATTTGGGGGGGGGTTCGGGAGGGTGGGGGATTTAATTTAAAGGGTCGGGGGTGGGTTTTAGGGGGTTTTAGTGTGCCGGTTTTTCGATTTTTCGATTTTTCACGATGTTCCGGCGAGGGATGGGGTTCGGGAGGGTGGGGGATTTAATTTAAAGGGTCGGGGGTGGGTTTTAGGGGGTTTTAATGTGCCGGTTTTTCGATTTTTCGATTTTTAACGATTTTAACGATTTTTCACGATATTTTACCCCCCCAAACGGCAACAATACGATTCCCTCCCCCTCCCAGCCGAAATCGATCGTTAAGACGATCGAGGACACGATTCACATCCCTAATACTTTCAGTCTAGCTAGAATTTTTGACAAGTGTACACTTAGCTGAATTTATTTAGGATGAATCTTCACTGTTAGGGGCCATGGCTTGCTGAAAAGCTGCTCGCAGATATAGCTTGAGTGCCAGAGGGTCTCTGGTGTCACTCCCCAGTCGTGATCCTTGAGCTGTATTGGGTGAGTTATCTGCAGAGCAGACAGGAACCTATCTATGCATATGTAAATCTGTAGAGTTATTTATTCTGCTCATCTGCCCTAGGTATTTAGAAACCTATTGGAAAAGGT
Source organism: Rhinatrema bivittatum (assembly GCF_901001135.1). Classification (NCBI taxonomy): domain Eukaryota; kingdom Metazoa; phylum Chordata; class Amphibia; order Gymnophiona; family Rhinatrematidae; genus Rhinatrema; species Rhinatrema bivittatum. The sequence goes on from NC_042615.1 coordinate 302,581,778, forward strand.
AAATAAAGAGCGATATGGAGAGATATAGCTAGACAGGTAGCTATATTGTTATACTATCATTGAAATTATATATATGAAAATTCTATAAGGTCAGCCCTAACATAAGGATACAGATGTGCATCCATTTTACCCAACTGGGTAAAACATCATGAATGGATTTTTAGTTTGTTTGGTTGTAACTAAACAAACATTGATTCCTTTGAAAAAATCTGAAAATTCTCATATATTTTCAGTTCATTAAATAGAATGCAGTATTTTCCCAAAAAAAAGAAGTATCCCCTAACACCTCTTTTTTATTCCCTTCTGTGGGGTCTCTGGACTCTTCAACAAAAAAAGGGGCAGAAGAGATCCTTAGTTACTCCTGCCCCACTAGCTCCCCACCAGAAAATGGTGCTGGCTGGCTCTGAGACCAGAGCCATTTTGAGTTATGGTTGTAAAATGGTTATATGCCTCTTTCTTTGTTGGAGGATCCAGAGACATCCATGGAAGGGGTAAGGAGGCCTGTGGGGTGTGCAAGTGGGTAGTAATTTCTTTTTGTTGTTGCGATCCCGGGCCGTCCCCGGGACCGCCACTCACCCTGTCACGGTGCCCCTCCAGTTCCGCCACGTTTTCGGGCCGTGCAGGCCCCAAGAGCGGCGCTCCCACGCCGCGCTGGCTGCCGGCGTTATCCGCGGCTAGGCCCCGCCCCCTAGCCGCGTGCGCGCGGCAGACCCCAGGTTTTAAAGGGGCCAGCGCGGGAAACAACGGCACTGCCCCCCGGATGACGTCAGACGCTCAGGGTATTTAAACCCTGCACCGTGAGGCCTTCCTTGCCTTGCAACGAGGTTCCAGGTTTCCTGTCTTTAGTTGCTGTGTCCTGTGCTTCCTTGGTTTCCTGATTCCTGATCCCGGACTGGCTTACGACGACCCTCTGGCTCCTGATCCTGATCTGGCTTACGATGACCCTCTGGCTTCTGATTCTGATCTGGCTTACGATGACTCCTCGGCTTCTGACTCTGGACTGGCTTACGACGATTCCCTGGCTCTCGACTCTGGACTGGCAAGCGGCGATTCCCTGGCACTCGACTCTGGACTGGCAAGCGGCGACTCTCTGGCACTTGACTCTGGACTGGTGAGCAACGACCCTCCGGCACTCGACCGCGGATCCCGTCTGACTCTGCCCCCGCGGGCTCTCCTATGTCCCAGCGGCCGGGTTCCTACGGGCTCCTCCTGGGGGGACTCCGGCTTCCAGGGTGAATCTCCTAAGTCCCAGTGGCCGAACTCCTACGAGCTCCTCTCGGGGGAGGCTCGGCTTCCAGGGCGAAGACTTCCTCACCACTGTGTCAGCTCCATCCGTCTTCCTCTCCCTTGCCTAGCCCTTGGTCGCAAAGGGCTTTCCAGGGCCTTCCTCGGGCCAGCCACTTCTCCGTCCTTGCCGCCTCCCGGTCGGGGCTACTGCTACTACCTCGCAGTACTCCATCTTCCGGTCCCGACCGGCCCAAGGGTCCACGAACCCAACAGATTGCAAGGCCATGGACCCGGCGGACCTGGCCGGCCTCAAAGCAATCCCGGGCATAGCCCAGAAACTGCAACAACAACAGTCCTGCCTCGATACTCTGATGTCAGCAGTCCAGCGCCTGGCGGATCGCGTTGAGGGGACCTCTGCAACTCGCCCTGTAGCATCCTCGTCCCAGGCCAGCGCCAGTTCGCCTGTCCCGGTACAGATGCCAGCACCGCCTAGATATTCCGGAGACCCGAAGGCGTGTCGGGGGTTTCTCAACCACTGCTATATCCGCTTTGACCTTCTGCCTGCTCAGTTCTCTTCGGACCGGTCCAAAACGACCTATATCATTTCTCTCCTGGACGGAAAACCCTTGACCTGGGCTTCTTCCCTCTGGGAGCGCCAAGACTCCCGGTTGAATAACCTTGTACTCTTCGTCAAGGCCTTCCGGAGGATTTTTGATGAGCCATCCCGAGCCTCCACGGCCGCCTCAGAACTCCTCCAGTTGCGACAAGGTAATCGCCCTCTAGAGGAATATGCGATGGAGTTTCAGACCCTGGCCACTGAGCTGGCCTGGGGGGAGGACAGCCTACACGGGATATTCCTAGAGGGTCTTTCCCCTCGGCTCCAGGATGAACTCACGGCCTGGGAGCTCCCGGACGACCTCCAAGAGCTCATCGAATTGGCCGGACGAGTGGATCGACGCATTCAGCGCCATTTCCGAGAGCGAAGGTTCGTGCAGAGACCGGTAGCCCGTCGTACCACGCCACCTCGGGCCCGACCTTCACCTTCTGTGACAGCTGCCGTCCCGCCGGAGGAACCCATGCAGTTGGGCCGAGGCCCTCTCTCGGCTGAAGAACGAAGGCGTCGACGCTCGCAGGGCCTATGCCTCTATTGTGGTGGTGGTAAGGGGCATTTCCTGGCTCGCTGCACAGAGCGTCCGGGAAACGCCAGAACCTAGAGTCTAGCGGGGAGTTGACTCTAGGCAGTATCTCTCCGGACTCCCCATGCACTGTTCCAGCTAAACTCTGTCTTCCTGGAGGAGGGTTCGACACCCTGGCGCTGCTCGACTCTGGGTCCGGGGGGAATTTTATCCTCCGTGATCTGGTGCAACAACTGCAGCTTAAGATCCTGCCTCAAGAACCTCCTTTGCGGGTATCATCTATCCAAGGGGTTCCCCTTCCAGGGTCCATTACTACTCGTACGCGCCCTCTCCAGCTTCAGGTCGGGCTCCTTCATAAGGAGGAGATCTCTTTCCTCATCCTCGAGAGATCCATTCACCCGCTCATCCTCGGACTGCCCTGGCTAAGGAAACACTCGCCAGTAATCGACTGGCACTCGCTTCAGATCACGTCTTGGGGACCAGCCTGCTCCCACAGTTGTCTTCCGGCTCGTCCGCTTCAGACCCTTCCGCTTCTGACAGCCCCGCTGACAGTACCACCACAGTACCAGGCCTTCCGGGATGTCTTCTCTAAGGAGAAGGCTGAGTTACTTCCTGAGCATCGCCCCTTCGACTGTGCGATCGACTTACTGCCAAATACCATGCCTCCGCGTGGTAGAGTTTACCCTCTGTCCTTGCCTGAGACGAAGGCCATGTCTGCTTACATCAAGGAGAATCTAGACCGAGGATTCATAAGACCCTCCAAATCCCCCGCAGGCGCCGGCTTCTTTTTCGTGGCCAAGAAGGATGGGTCCCTTCGGCCCTGTATCGACTACCGGGGCCTGAACCAGATCACCCGACGAGACCGCTATCTGTTGCCCCTGATTCCGGAACTCCAAGATCGCCTGCAGGGGGCCCGTATCTTCACCAAATTGGACCTTAGAGGGGCATACAACCTCGTACGGATACGACCGGGAGACGAGTGGAAGACCGCCTTTAACACCAGGGACGGTCATTATGAGTACCTCGTCATGCCTTTTGGTCTCTGCAACGCCCCAGCCGTGTTTCAAAATTTAATGAACGAGGTACTGCGCGACCTCTTGTACACCTCAGTCATAGTCTACCTGGACGACGTGTTGATTTTTTCCCGGGACCTTGAGGAACATCGCCAACACGTGCGCCAGGTTTTGCTAAAATTACGAGAAAACCGACTGTATGCCAAACTGGAGAAAATGCCAGTTCGAAGAGGAATCCTTGCCCTTCCTGGGGTACATCATCTCCTCGACTGGTTTCCGCATGGACCCCGATAAAGTTGCAGCTATCCGGAAATGGCCACAGCCTATGGGGGTAAAGGCGCTCCAGCGGTTCTTAGGCTTCGCCAACTTCTACCGCCACTTCATCCCGCAGTACTCCACCTTGGTGGCTCCTCTTACGGCTCTCACACGCAAGGGTGCCGATGCCCGGAATTGGACTCCAACCGCCGTACAGGCCTTCCAGACTCTAATGGAGGCTTTCCTTCAAGACACCTGTCTCCGGCACCCGGATCCGGTACGTCCGTTCATAGTGGAGGTGGATGCTTCCAGTGTGGCTGTAGGGGCCGTCCTGTCCCAGATTTCCAGAGACGGTAAAGCTCGACCATGTTCCTACTTCTCCCGGAAATTTTCGCCTGCCGAAAGGAACTATGGTATCAGGGACAAAGAACTACTGGCCATTAAATTGGCCTTTGAAGAATGGCGCCAGTGGTTGGAGGGGGCCCAACACCCAATCGTAGTGTATACGGACCACAAGAATCTGGCGTACCTATCCCAAGCACAAAGACTCAACCCCCGATAGGCACGCTGGTCACTCTTTTTTTAGTCGGTTCAACTTTTCACTTCGGTACCGACCAGCGGCCAAGAATATTAGGGCGGACGCTCTCTCACGCACTACAGAAATGGAAGACACCTCTGAACCCCCTCAGTACATTCTGGATCCAGCGAAGGTCCAATTGTCTGCCACCGACTTAGCACCTGCCGGGAGGACGGTAGTCCCACTCCGCTCAAGGAAAAGGGTCCTAGCTTGGGCGCACGACTCACTGACGGCGGGTCACCCCGGGATCTCCCGGACTCTGGAACTACTAACCGAGTTCTATTGGTGGCCATGGGTAAAGGAGGATGTCCGTCTTTATGTCCAGTCTTGTCCCACGTGTGCACAGCAGAAGTCCTTACCAGGCCATCCCTGGGGTCTCCTCCAGCCACTCCCTGTACCCACGGAACCGTGGACGCACATCTCCACGGATTTTGTGGTAGAGCTGCCCCCGTCCCAGGGTAAAACGGTGGTGTGGGTCACCATTGACCGTTTCTCGAAAATGGCTCACTTTGTGCCTCTGGCCAAGTTACCCACGGCCCCGGAGTTAGCTGAACTGTTTATCCAGCACATCTTCCGTCTGCACGGCTTGCCGCAGCACATTGCCTCGGACCGAGGGCCCCAATTTACGGCGAAATACTGGCGGGCGCTCTGTAGAAAATTTGGGGTTCAGTTAGACTTGACCACGGCATTTCACCCCCAGGGCAACAGCCAAGTGGAGCACACAAACCGAACCCTGAAGGCGTTCCTCCGGGCTTTTGTAGGGGAACAGCAGGACAACTGGGCTGCCCTTCTTCCGTGGGCAGAGTTCTCTTACAATCGCCATCGACACTCTGCCACGCTACAGTCTCCCTTCAAGCTGGTTTATGGAAAGGTTCCCAAACCGCCACTACCGTTATCGATCTCTACATCCTCGCCAGCGGCGCAATTGACGGCCAGCCAGATTCAGCAGCTTTGGCACTCCACACAAGAAAAGCTCCGTCACACCGCCGCACGCTTCAAGGCTTATGCGGATAAGTCTCGGCGACCTGCCCCAGTGTTTCTGCCTGGTTCAAGGGTATGGCTCAGCACCAAGAACATCCAACTTCGCCTGCCCTCCATGAGACTAGCGCCTCGTTACATTGGTCCTTTCCAGGTAGCCGAACGTGTTGGCGCGGTTTCCTACCGCCTGCATCTTCCCTCTACCCTTCGCATCCATGACGTCTTCCACGTCTCTCTCCTCAAACCGGTGGTCCTCTCCCGCTTTCGACCCTTGCCTCCGAAGCCCACTGCTGTTACTTCTGACCCGGGAGCCACGTACACAGTTAAAGAGGTGCTGGATGTCCGGTTCCGTCGCCATCGCTGGGAGTACCTCCTGTCTTGGGAGGGCTACGGGCCCGAGGAGAACTCGTGGGAACCTTCCTCTCATATAGAAACATAGAAACATAGAAACATAGAAATGACGGCAGAAGAAGACCGAATGGCCCATCCAGTCTGCCCAGCAAGCCTCACACATTTTTTCTCTCATTCTTATCTGTTACTCTTAGCTCCTTGTTCTATTCCCCTTCCACCCCCACCATTAATGTAGAGAGCAGTGATGGAGCTGCATGCAAGTGAAATATCTAGCTTGATTAGTTAGGGGTAGTAGGGGCAGTAACCGCCGCGATAAGCAAGCTACACCCATGCTTATTTGTTTTACCTAGACTATGTTGTACAGCTCTTGTTGGTTTTTTTTTTTTTTTTCTTCTCCCCTGCTGTAGAAGCAGAGAGCCATGCTGGATATGCATTGAAAGTGAAGTATCAGGCACATTTGGTTGGGGTAGTAACCGCCGTAACAAGCCAGCTACTCCTCGCTTTGTGATTGCGAATCCTTTTTTTTTCTTCACCCCTGTCGTTGAAGCTATGCAGGATATGCGTGAAGCATCAGTTTTTTGTTTTTTTTGTTTTTTTTGTTTTTTCCCCCTGCCCTTGAAGCAGAGAGCTATGCTGGAAATGCGTGATGTATCAGTCTTTCTCCCATGCCGATGCAGGAGAGAACCATGCTGGATATGCATGGAAAGTGAAGTATCAGGCACATTTGGTTTGGGGTAGTAACTGCCGTAACAAGCCAGCTACTCCCCGCGTTTTGAGTGCGAACCCTTTTTCTTCTCCTTTGCCGTTGTAGCAGAGAGCTCTGCTGGATGTGTGAAGTATCAGTTATTCTTCTCCCCTGTCATTGAAGCAGAGAGCTTCAATGACAGGGGAGAAGAATAACTGAAGTATCAGTTATTCTTCTCCCCTGTCATTGAAGCAGAGAGCTATGCTGTATATGCATTGAAAGTGAAGTAACAGGCATATTTGGTTTGGGGTAGTAACCGCCGTAACAAGCCAGCTACTCCCCTCTTTATGAGTGCAAATCCTTTTTTCCATTACCTCTTGCTGTTGAAGCTTAGAGTGATGTAGGAGTCACAGTAAGCATGTGTATGTTTATTTAGTAAGGGTATTGTGTCAATAGCCATCATTCTGGCGAGTCACCCACTCTTCATTGGTGGCCTCTTGACTTTATGGATCCGCAGTGTTTATCCCACACCCCTTTGAAGTCTTTCACAGTTCTGGTCTTCACCACTTCCTCCGGAAGGGCATTCCAGGCATCCACCACCCTCTCCGTGAAGAAATACTTCCTGACATTGGTTCTGAATCTTCCTCCCTGGAGCCTCAAATCGTGACCCCTGGTTCTGCTGATTATTTTCCTACGGAAGAGGTTTGTCGTTGTTTTTGGATCATTAAAACCTTTCAAGTATCTGAAAGTCTGTATCATATCACCTCTGCTCCTCCTCTCCTCCAGGGTGTACATATTTAGATTCTTCAATCTCTCCTCGTACGTCATCCTATGAAGATCCTCCACCTTCCTGGTCGCCCTTCTCTGTACCGCTTCCATCTTGACTTTGTCTTTTTGTAGATACGGTCTCCAGAACTGAACACAGTACTCCAGGTGAGGCCTCACCAAGGACCTGTACAAGGGAATAATCACTTCCCTTTTCTTACTTGATATTCCTCTCTCTATGCAGCCCAGCATTCTTCTGGCTTTTGCTATCGCCTTGTCGCATTGTTTCGCTGTCTTCACATCATTAGACACTATCACCCCAAGGTCCCTCTCCTGCTCCGTGCTCATCAGCCTTTCCCCCCTCATCGAGTACAGTTCATTCGGATTTCCACTCCCCATATGCATAAGTTCATTCGGATTTCCACTCCCCATATCCTGGATAAGGATCTCCTTCACCGGTTCCATCTGGCGCATCCGGCCAAACCCCGGCCTCCTGGGAGGGGGCGCAGGGGAGGGGGTAATGTTGCGATCCCGGGCCGTCCCCGGGACCGCCACTCACCCTGTCACGGTGCCCCTCCGGTTCCGCCGCGTTTTCGGGCCGTGCAGGCCCCAAGAGCGGCGCTCCCACGCCGCGCTGGCTGCCGGCGTTCTCCGCGGCTAGGCCTCGCCCCCTAGCCGCGCGTGTGCGGCAGGCCCCAGGTTTTAAAGGGGCCAGCGCGGGAAACAACGGCACTGCCCCCCGGATGACGTCAGACGCTCAGGGTATTTAAACCCTGCACCGTGACGCCTTCCTTGCCTTGCAACAAGGTTCCAGGTTTCCTGCCTTTAGTTGCTGCGTCCTGTGCTTCCTTGGTTTCCTGATTCCTGATCCCGGACTGGCTTATGACGACCCTCTGGCTTCTGATTCTGATCTGGCTTACGACGACTCCTCGGCTTCTGACTCTGGACTGGCTTACGACGATTCCCTGGCTCTCGACTCTGGACTGGCAAGCGGCGATTCCCTGGCACTCGACTCTGGACTGGCAAGCGGCGACTCTCTGGCACTTGACTCTGGACTGGTGAGCAACGACCCTCCGGCACTCGACCGCGGATCCCGTCTGACTCTGCCCCCGCGGGCTCTCCTAAGTCCCAGCGGCCGGGTTCCTACGGGCTCCTCCTGGGGGGACTCCGGCTTCCAGGGTGAATCTCCTAAGTCCCAGCGGCCGAACTCCTACGAGCTCCTCTCGGGGGAGGCTCAGCTTCCAGGGCGAAGACTTCCTCACCACTGTGTCAGCTCCATCCGTCTTCCTCTCCCTTGCCTAGCCCTTGGTCGCAAAGGGCTTTCCAGGGCCTTCCTCGGGCCAGCCACTTCTCCGTCCTTGCCGCCTCCCGGTCGGGGCTACTGCTACTACCTCGCAGTACTCCATCTTCCGGTCCCGACCGGCCCAAGGGTCCAAGAACCCAACATTTGTTTTTTCATTTTCTTTATTAAATTGACTATTTCAGTTTGGGAAATGAAGCAAACTAAGATTAACATTAAAGAACCTGAAATCTGAAATCCTTCTCCCCCTCTCCCCACCCTCCCCAAGATGAAAAGGAACCCAAAACAAAAACTTTCAGTCTACCTAGACTTTTTGACAAGTGTAAACTTATCTAAATTTATTTAGGATGACTCTTCATACTCTCCGCTGCTGTTAAGGATCGTGGCTTCCTGAAAAGCTTCTCACGGGTGTAGCTTGTGTGCCAGGGGGGTCTCTGGTGTCACTCCCCAATTATGCTCAAGCTGTACTGGGTGAGTTGTCTCCACAGCAGATAGGAACCTATCTATGCTCTAAATAATATAATAGAGTGTTCCAGATACATCCTAGCCCCTACTCCTCCCCGCCTAGACTATGCTCATGCCCCCCCCCCCCCTTTCAGCAGGCCCAGCACTTGTGCGCGTATCAGGGGTTATGCGCATGGCCAGGCCTGTTCTAAAAAGCGCAGCACACACAGGGCCCAGCCGTGCACAGGGCTTTGAAAAGTCAGGCTTTAACTGATAACTACAAGAATACTGAATCAAGGGTAGATACTGTGGAAAAATCTGAAGCTGTACTGGTTCAGCAGGCTACAGATTTTCAGCAAGGATTAACCCATGTTAAACTGTTGCAGGACAGTTTGGTGAAAGATAATATGTTATTATCAAACAAGGTGGAAAATATAGAAAATTCATTACGATGCAAGAATCTGTGATTTATAAATTTTCCTCAAGTCCTACTGGTTTCTGCTCTAAACATGTTAAGAAGATACCTATTGGAGGTTTTAAAAATTTCAGAATCTGCTTTCCCACCTATATCAGGGATTTATTATCTACCTCCTCCTAAAAGTGGAGTATCAAGACCGTCTAATCTTTCTACTATATTGGATAATTCCTTAGATATATCAGCAATTTTGGAAACCTCTGAATCATCCTTGGCTAAACCTTCTACTCTTATGATATCCTTGGTTTTGGACTCTGACAGAGATTGGCTTCTTAAAATGTATTTCAGACATCTGGCTTCATTGTTTTTGCAATGTAATGTTATGACTTTTACTGATGTTTCCAGTCCAATCTAGAAGAAGCAGAAGCAGTTTCTTATTTTGAGACCTATGATCTTGCAATTGGGGGAACAGTTTTTCTCAAATTTCCTTGTAAATGCTGAGTTAAATATAATGCCAACATGTATGGTTTTTTTTAGCCTAGTCAACTGTTTTTCTTGCTGATAAATTTGTCTGTTCTGACTCTCCTAATCCTGTCTTGGATATGTAGATGTAATGCGACATCTTTTTTTTTTATTACTCCTTAGGTCTAGCTGCTAACTTCATTTTATTTTTCCTCATTGATTAATTGCTTTTTTGATTGTGCTCTTGGATCTCCCAAATTGTGGACTTGATCTTGATCGATGAGTATATTGTTTTTTGTTATTTCTTTTTTTCCTTATCTGTATGATACTCACCTTGATTTACAAACTCAAGTTTATATTAAACTGTATTGAAAATTATATAAATAAAATTTAAAAATAGAGGAGGTAGAACCACAGTCATTAATATATCAGGTACTGGACTCACTTCTGTGAAGGAAGACATACTGAATAAAGGATTGTCATTCGTCCCCAGACAGATCCATGACAATTTTGGTTTTTATTGTGAATTCTTCAAGCTCACAAGACTACTCCAGTGCAAAGTATGTTTTGAAAAGAATCCCTCTATTTCAATAGATAGATCCTTAGTTAAACTGCTCTGAAATACAGCCTGCCAGGTTTTTACCTTCCAACAGCTTGTTTTGAATGACATACCCAAACTTGAATGTTCCATGCATATGTCGCGTACCTATTATAATACATCCCACATAGAAATGCAGGCCATTCGAGAACTTAGATCTCAAGTGGATATCGTTGTTAAACCCACAGATAAAGGAGGAGGCATTATTGTGATAAATAGGGAACAATACATATCTAAAGTTGAAAGACAGCTGAGCAAATTAACTTTCTACTTACCTCTATTGGAGGATCCAACTATACAGATTCCCACTGATGTGGAGAATATAGTCCAATAAGAGTTTGAAGCAGGATACCTGACAAAGAAGAAGTTATTTTTAATAAAGAAATATCCTAAAATATGTTATATTGTGCCAAAAATACATAAATCATTAGAAAGACCAACGGGCAGATCCATCATATCAGCTAAGAACTCTGTGTTAGAACCCATCTCCATCTTCTTAGATAGGATACTGAAACCATTTGTATCACAAGCTTGGTCCTTTGTTAAACACAGTACCGATATGCTGGTATTTTTCAATCAGGTATATGTGGTATCAGATATGCTTCTTTTGACACTGGACATAGAATCATTATATACAGTCATTCCCCAAGACCAAACACTACAAACCATTGAACAAGTGCTTCTACAATGACCTCATCCACAAAATCTCCCGACAGTATAACAAAATACTGCAAATGGCACAAATGGCATTGAATAAGAACCATTTTGCCTTTTGTGGTCAATATTATATGCAAATTCAGGGAACAGCCATGGGAGCCACTTTGGCTCCTATTGCTTATAGTTTTGTTACTAATTTTGAGGAGAAAAATCATCTATTCTAGTAGCTGGTACTGTTCCATGGTATACTAGAAAAGATACAAAGTTGAAATGTCATCTGCAAGATACTTTGCCATCTTTACAAGAATTTCATACTTGGTTAATTCAAGAGTTTCCTTGCTTAAAATTTAAAATGAATGTTCCTCACAAGGGAATTGCCTTTCTTGGCTAGCTCTATCAAAAAACAGCATGACCAATTATGCACCTCCATTTATAGGAAGCCTAATGAAAGGAATAATTTGCTTATGTACTCCAGCTTTCAGCCTACGATTTTTAAGAATAATCTTCCTGTGGGACAATTTTTACGTCTCAGGTGCCTATGTTCAAGCCTCATAGAATTCAAGCAGCAGTTGAAGGAAATGGGACAACATTTTCTAAACAGAGGTTAGCTAATGTTTGCAGTTAAACGCATATCAGAGAGCCCTATACAATAATCAGGATCTTCTACTTACCCAATAAAATAAGGCACTACCGTTCCGACAGACATGCATTATAAAACATACACATCTATCACCCTAGATCTGCCAGATTATTAGACAATACTGGTGGGTATTACAGAATTTTACCTGTTGTCAAGAATCTCCCCACTTTGCATTTTCTCAAGGCAGGAAGGTCAAGGATCATGCCAATTCAGTCAGTTTTAGATCATGTGGAAATGGGTGATCCTAACAATTCCTCGTCAAGCTGCACTGGCTGCTCTGTATATGAGTTGAGGATATTATTGAATTAAGCAACATCTACATTATATAATCATATTTTTCAAGTTCAACAGAATTTCACATATTAGAGCTTATTTGTGGTGTACCTGATAAAATACCCATGTGGCTTGTATTATGTAGGTAAAACAAAATGAAGAATCAGGACCCAATTACTAGAACATAAGAGTTGTTTGAAAACACAGAAACTTCAAGCTCCTATGGTACCACACTTCCTTGAAAAACAATACTCTTTCTCTTACACTGGATGGACCATACTGAACTATGTGCATGCATACTGATTTGAGAGAAGGATACTGAACACATTATAGCATAATAAGAAGAACAGTGGATTTTTAGATTGGGCTCTGTTATACCGAAGGATCTCAATGGCGAAATAGAATGGAGCATGTTCCTTTAATTCTCTTTCGATTAGTGTTCATGCATTCTATGTATTTAATGTGAGAGTTAAAGCAAACATCTGATTGGTGCTTAGATGATACCACCCCCTAGCACAAAAGGGACAAGCATCTGCATAGCGCATTTGACTTGCAGCTCTTTGCATGTGTGACACTGCTACAAACTTTGCCGTATGTATCCTCAATTGTTTTAATTCTATTAAGAACACTTTGGGAAGCTGTCATATGTAAATGGGTAATATGTTATGAGGTTTATTTCATCCAGTTTATCACAAGACAGTACCTGCTAACTCAGTGCTTATGTTTTTATAGAAAATGGTTCCAATACTGTTGACATTTTGAAGCTTAGCATCAAAATATCTGCATGCCCCTGAAGCAGATGATGAAATGTGGTGCCATGTCGGGCTTTGTAAAGGGAAATGGTTTGAACAGTTGTGAAGGACCTAGAGTTAAAAGGATCCATATTATTCTCATGATTTTAAATTTACCAAAAAGTAATTGAAAATATATATATATTTCTCTGAAAAATGAATCTAACAAATTGAGAAGGATATATAGACTTTGGACTGATGATTAAGAATGATCTTCTAAGTCCAATGGTTTTTCATATCTGTTAATGAAACCCAGCACAGATGTTATGAAGTCCATTTATTACAGAGTTGTTTAAGTACCTGCTATTCACACCAGTGAAAATAATATCAAAAGGTTTTTGAATGCTTCTTTATTGTGAATATTTATGTAACTAGCATTCATTTGCAGATTCCTTTTTGTGGGTGATACGTCACCAGAGCCAACAGCAGGCTATAGCGGTAAGAACATTCTGATGCAAAGTAATTTTAGATGATGATGATGAGTTTATTTACATGGTATGCTCAATGTGATAGATACAGTAAATCAAATCCTGGTTGACCTCTTTTTTAGGGTGGGTCAAGCTCTGGTGCCTTGAACTGTCCAAGTGCTTCTCTGCAGCAGTGTATGATCATTTCTGACACTACCTCAGAGGGCACGGTAGCTGGGGGGCAGTGGTATATCTGGAAACCTGCTGGATGGATTGGGAGGGCAGTGATGCAATAGAGAAGATGGGCCTGGCAGCTGAGGTGGGCCTATTCTTCCCTCAGAGAGGGGTAACATACAATGAGTAACATAGACAGTTGCAGCCGTGTGACCCAACCTCAACATGGGCCAAGCCAATACCTGCTGCCTCTGTTGAACTCCTGCTACAATGGCCACTACTGTGACAGCCCTCTGGTGCAGCAGAAAAGCAGCAGAAAAGCCTTGGCCTGAACCATATATAGCAGGGCTTCGATGAAGTCCAATTGAGATGACAGACTGAGATGGGACTTTGGCTAGTTGAGAACGAACCCTAGTGAATTCAACACCCCAAAAGATCAGCGCATGGACCTAACTGTCCTTGTCTAAAACACACTCTTCACCAGCCAATCATCCAGATAGGGAAAAACATGCATTCCCAGCCTATGGCTAGGCATTTTGTGACACCTGTGGAGTAGACACAAACCTGAAAGGCAACACCTAGTATTGGAAGTGCTGTCCCTCCACTACAAACCAGAGATAATTCCTGTGACCATGGACTATCTCGATGTGGGTGTATGCGTCCTGTAAGTCAAGGAAGCATAGCCAGTCCCCTTGTTGCAAAAAGGGAATCAAGATGCCCAGGAAAACCATCATGAATTTTTCTTTTTAGAAATGTGTTTAAGGCCCTCAGGTCTAGGATTGGATGAAGACCTCCTGTTCTCTTTGGAATCAGGAAGTACCTGGATTAAAATCCCCACCCTCTTTGCCATGGTGGAACAGGTTCAACCGCTCTGACTTTTATGAGGGAGGAAATCTCTGCTAGTGGTACTTCCTGATGCACTACCAGCCCCCAGTACCAACACTGAGTGCAATTTGGTGGGACACCCAATAGATTTATTTATTTTTATTTATTTATTTATTGTTTTTGTTATACCGAGTTTCATGACAGGCATCACATCAACCCGGTTTACAATTAACAAAGTGTGAAAGGCATAACGTAGCGTAATAACAATATTCTCAATAAAAACCTTGAACTTTAAATACAGGGAATCAGAAAAGGATGTGAGAAAGTTACAAAAAACAGGGAAAATTAACTTGGAACTGGAAGAGGGGAGATAAAGGAACAGAGCAATATTTACATTTCAGCCAATTAATGTAGAAGAGTAACAAGATGAGTAAATAAGACTATGCGAATAAATGTGGCGGTATATCACAGTGAGATGGAACCTATGTATCTAGAAGGCTAAGTATGACAGAGAATATGAATAAATATAACACAGAATTTAGATCCAGTTGTGCTGTTGCGTGAAGGTTTTATTCAGGGCTTGGAAATGCTTTTTTGAAAAGCCAAGTTTTTAGTCTTTTCCTAAATGTTAGAGAGCATGGCTCCTGTCTTAAGTCTGGTGGGATAGAGTTCCAGAGAGCTGGACCTGCTGAAGAGAAGGCTCTGAGACTCAAGGATTTATGTTGGAAGGTTTTGGCCTTTGGAATTTGGAGAGACTCTTTGTAGTATTCCCTGATGGGTCTGACGGAAGTGTATTTTTTAAGTGGTATTTGTAGGTCGATTTGCGTGTGTTGGTTGATAGTTTTGTAAATGATGTTGATGGTTTTGTACATGATTCTATAATGGATTGGTAGCCAATGGAGGTTTTTGAGGATAGGGGAAATGTGGTCGATTTTCCTGGAATTTGTAAGGACTCTGGCTGCAGAGTTCTGAACCATTTGTAGAGGTTTAGTATAAGAGGCTGGGAGGCCTAGTAGTAACGAGTTGCAATAATCTAGTTTGGAAAAGATTATAGCTTGCAAGATTGTTCTAAAGTCCTGAGCGTGGAAGAGTGGTTTAATTCTTTTCAGAATATGCAATTTGTAGAAGCAATCCTTTGTGGTTTGATTAATGAATGGTTTGAGGTTGAGACGATTGTCTAGTATGGCTCCTAGATCTCTTACATGGGCTGTTTGAAGGAGTGTGGGTGGTTTTAGAAGTATGTTATTGTTTTCCGGTGATATGAGCAGGAATTCTGTTTTCGAAGCATTGAGCACAAGATTTAGACTGTTGAGGAGAAGTTTAATTTCTAATAAGCAAGTGTCCCAGTATTCCATTGTTTTTGAGATTGATTCTTTTATGGGGATCACGATCTGTACGTCGTCTGCGAAAAGGAAGTGTTTCAGGCTTAATTTTGTAAGTAATTGACATAGTGGTAGCAGGTAGACATTGAAGAGTGTGGGTGAAAGTGATGAACCTTGCGGCACCCCTCTATTAGATGGGTGGTATTGGGATTCTTTGTTGTGAATTTTGACTCTATATCCTCTGTTTCCTAGAAATGTTTTGAACCAGTTTAATGTGGCACCTGTTAAACCAATGTTTGCCAGTTGTTTTAGAAGGAGGGAGTGGTTGACAGTGTCGAAGGCCGCCGAGAAGTCGAGGAGGATTAGTAAATATGCTTGGCCTTTATCAATACCAGAGAGGAGGAAGTCCGTGAGTGAGAGTAGTAGCGTTTCTGTGCTTGCGGCTTTGCGAAAACCATATTGGTTTGGGGACAGAATACTGTGGTCTTCTAAGTAGTTGGATAGTTGGGTGTTTACCAATTTTTCCATGATTTTGGCTATGAAAGGGAGGTTGGAAATAGGGCGGAAGTTGTTGGGATCACATGCATTTAGATTAGGTTTTTTTAGTAGTGGCTTGATTGAGGCAGTTTTTAGGTCATCTGGGTAGATACCATGTGCTAGAGAGCAGTTTATGATATCTGCTAGGGTTTTTGCTATTGTGTCCGGGATGAGAAGAAGCATTTTAGAAGGGATTTGATCAAATGGGTGAGATGACGGTTTCATTCTCCTTAACGTCGTTTGTATCTCTGTGATTGTTATGGGTTCGAAAGCATTAAGCTGGATGTCTTTGTTTTGGGGGAAAAATGTGTTATCTGGAGAAGTAGAGTTTGGAATCTGCTGATTGAGAAGATCCGATATTTTTTTGTTGAAATGAAGGGCCAGTTCATCTGCTTTAGTCTGGGCTTGTTCGGGTGGGATATCTGGAGTGATAGGTTTGGTTAGGCTTGAAACAAAGGCGAATAGGGCTTTTGAGTCAAAGATGAGATGATGAACCTTCCGGGCATAATAGTCTCTTTTGGTTTTCAATGTGGTACTTTTGTATAGATGGAGTGATCGTTTGTAATCAGAGAGAGAGGCCGGTGAAGGGGCTTTGCGCCATTTTCTTTCTTTTTGCCGAAGTAGTTGTTTGAGCTTTCGTAGTTCATCATTAAACCAGGGTTGTTGTTTAGATGTATTAGAAGACCTTAATTTGGTTGTCAGTGGGCAGTAAGTGTTTGCTATAGATTTTGTTATTTTGGACCAGGATTGGAGGGCAGAGTTAGGTGTAGAGACATCAATGAGTGGTAGCTCTGAGGTTAGAAGTTTGCTGAGTTGTTCCGAGGTGCAAGGTTTTCTGTATAGGAAAGCGGGTCTTGAGTTGAGGTTAGAGTCTGATCGAGGTAAAGAAAAGCTGGTGGAGATTAGAGAGTGGTCTGACCATGGGACTTTTTTGCAATTTGGTTGTTTTGTAAGAGAAATACCGGAGTTTGTAAATAGGAGATCGAGCGTGTGGCCTGCTTTATGAGTGGGTTTGTTGATTTGTTGGCTGAAACCCATCGCTGACAGTGCGGTGAGGAGAGCTTCACAGTTTGTTGAAAGGGGGACTTTGTCAACATGTAAGTTAAAGTCACCCAGGATTATAGCAGGGGAGTCCAGATTGAGATGCAAAGTTATAGTTTCGATAATAGGTGAGGAGTCTGACTCTAGTAAGCCTGGAGGGGCATAGACTAGCAGGATTTGGAGATGTTCTGATTTGAACAATCCTAGTTCTAGTTTAGTAGCAGTACTGATGGGGTGGTATGTGAACCTTAAGGATTTTTTAGCAGCTAGGAAGATACCCCCTCCTCTTTTTTTTTGTCTTGGGATGGAGAAGAAATCGTAAGTCTGTGTTGGTAGTTGGTTAATGAGTGTGATGTCTGTGGATTTGAGCCATGTTTCTGTTATGGCGCAAAAGTCTGGGGTTGTGTCCTGTAGTATGTCGTTGAGTATCAGAGATTTGTTGGTGAGCGATTGGGCGTTGAATAGGATTAAGGTGAATAGGGAGAGACCTAGGAACTGTGTAGTGGGGGAAATCATGATTGGGATGAGTGATTTGTAGGTGCGTGGGCGGTATTGCATTATTGTTAAAGGATGGATTGGTGCTGGATGAGAGCTGTTGAACTGGAAGTGCTGTTAGAGATTGAATGAGTGTCGCTGGAGATTGGATGAATACTGCTGAAGACTGAATGAATGCCTCTGGAGACTGAATGAGTGCCTCTGGAGATAGGACTGAATGAGTGCCTCTGGAGATAGGACTGAATGAATGTCTCTGGAGATTGAAAGAGTGCCTCTTGAGACTGGATGAGTGCTTCTGGAGGCTGGGTGAGTGCTTCTGGAGACTGGATGAGTGCCTCTTGAGCCTGGATGAGTGCTGCTGGAGACTGGATGAGTGCCTCTTGAGCCTGGATGAGTGCCTCTTGAGCCTAGATGAGTGCTGCTGGAGGCTGGGTGAGTGCTGCTGGAGACTGGATGAGTGCCGCTGGAGGCTGGGTGAGTGCTGCTGGAGGCTGGGTGAGTGCTGCTGGAGATTGGATGAGTGCTGCTGGAGACTGGATGAGTGCCTCTTGAGCCTGGATGAGTGCTGCTGGAGACTGGATGAGTGCCTCTTGAGCCTGGATGAGTGCTGCTGGAGACTGGATGAGTGCCGCTGGAGGCTGGGTGAGTGCTGCTGGAGACTGGATGAGTGCCTCTTGAGCCTGGATGAGTGCTGCTGGAGGCTGGGTGAGTGCTGCTGGAGGCTGGGTGAGTGCTGCTGGAGACTGGATGAGTGCCTCTTGAGCCTGGATGAGTGCTGCTGGAGACTGGATGAGTGCCGCTGGAGGCTGGGTGAGTGCCTCTTGAGCCTGGATGAGTGCTGCTGGAGGCTGGGTGAGTGCTGCTGGAGGCTGGGTGAGTGCTGCTGGAGACTGGATGAGTGCTGCTGGAGGCTGGGTGAGTGCTGCTGGAGACTGGATGAGTGCTGCTGGAGGCTGGGTGAGTGCTGCTGGAGACTGGATGAGTGCTGCTGGAGGCTGGGTGAGTGCTGCTGGAGACTGGATGAGTGCTGCTGGAGGCTGGGTGAGTGCTGCTGGAGACTGGGTGAGTGCTGCTGGAGGCTGGGTGAGTGCTGCTGGAGACTGGATGAGTGCTGCTGGAGGCTGGGTGAGTGCTGCTGGAGGCTGGATGAGTGCTGCTGGAGGCTGGGTGAGTGCTGCTGGAGACTGGATGAGTGGACGGGTGGTCGCACGTTGTGTCCTGCGGGCTTGGTTCTCGGCTCGGGAGCGGCAATAGTTTTAGTACTCTTGATGGACAATGGGTAGAACCCACTGGTCTGAGGTTACATTGGGTCACTGGTTTGCAAAGAACCACAGCCTGCCCATGACTGTAGGATTCATTGGCCCAGGTATGGGTGACTGGGTGATACTCCCTGTGGCCCAGTCAAAACCCCATCCCTGGGTGCGACTGAGGAGCCGGCTGGGAATTTGGAGCTCTCTGCTGCCTGGAATGGCCACGAGAGCTCTGATGTTGAGGACGAGATTGAGGAGGCGGAGGATAGTACTTTCTTTGGCAGAAGAAAGACTTCCTTGGCCCCTGCCTCAATGGCTTCCTGGAAGAGAAGGATGAGTCTGGAGTGCTGGTGGAGAGTTGTTGGAGTGTCTCATAGAGGTCTCGAAGCTGGGCCAGTGTCCCTCACCCTATCTCCAAGGAGAATCTCTCCTGTTCACAGCAAGTCAGTGAGTCATTCCAAGGCTCGCAGTCATGCCATTCTGTAGGTGTCGATTCCCGCTGCAGAGACACTCAATGTCATCTCGAAAACATCATAGGGCTCACAGGCCTCATGTTTTCCACACTCCAAACCTTTGCATACCAGCAACATGAGGGTGTCATGCTGCTGTTGAGGCAGCTGCTCAGCCACCTCCTGCACCTGCTTCCAAATGTCCCACGAATATTGGCTCATGTGGGCTGGCGACCTGGTGATGGTGTCACAGAATGAGCTCTTCCCGGAAGAACTGAAAATTATGCATCATGGAAATGTGCATATATATATGATTCATGTGCAAATCTTCATGTAAATGAAAAACCACATGTAAATGTATGCACAGCATTCACACATAACATATGTTAAAATTATGCATATTTTATATCTTGCATGCATTTGCATGCACTTGATATAAAAATTCAGACACATGTACGTAAGCTCATTTGCACATGCTTATGGGCTCATGTGCAGTTATTTTAAAGTTATCCTCCATGAGAGTGTGCTAGTATGAATTCTTATTTAGGAAAGGTAAAATGTACAGTTACTGATCTTGTGAACATTGGTGACAAAATAGAAAATAATGACTTAGCTATGATTACTTTGTGCTGTTTATCCATGGAATAGTTAAAAACTGAACTAGCACATTCACTCCACACTCACATACATCCCATAATTTAAAAACATATATATGCACAAACAATGTTTCACATAATTTTCAATTTTCAATTAAATACATTCAATTAAATGCGATCTGTTTATAACAATATCAATATCAGGTGTGTTAACTCCTATTCAACTTCGATTGAGGATCTTTTTAAACTCTTATATCCTTGTCCAACAAAAGATATCTTCGTTTCATCTTTTTACTTAGGCTTCCTCAGGGACTAATAAATCGCACAATGGATAACATATCCTAGAACCTTCATGTTCATCATGGAGGCTTTTATGTTGATTAATTAACTCTCATCATCCTCACACTAGAAATTCAAAATGAACATCTTTATTAAACAAGATTTACATCCCTCTCTTCAATCAAACCCCACTCATCAAACCAAATCCTTACCTTTTATCAATCCCAAATATCTCACTATGCCTCACCATGATACAATTGTAGTCAAGAGTAATTATCTTCTATATTGCACACCGTTCAAAAAGACACATATAGCCAATGACCCCCGTCTACAAAAAACAACAATTATTATCACACAACATATCTAATGGTTGTTTTCTAATAATACCTCCACCGTGTTTATAACAAAACATTCACAAAACTTACAAATTTCCAACGCTAGTCAGCATCACCTCCAAAAACGCCGTATCAATTAAACCGTTGAAATGCTGAAAGTTTAAACGGTGATTGGAGTTGCTCATGTGTCACAATGTATCCAGGTCAAGAAAACTTCACATGTTGTGCTTCACAATTTCTATTCAAAAGAAATTATATAAACATTTTTAAAACAATCATTTTAATCCAAATCATTACCTGTCTTCCACAGCACTCCTCACCAACACAAACGTCCAGAAGCATCATACTTACTAGGGATGTGAATTGTTTTTTAACGATTAAAATTATCGTCCAATAATTTTAATATCGTCTTAAATCGTTATAGAACACGATACAATAGAAATTCTAACGATTTATCGTTAAAAATCGTTAAATCGTGTTAGTGCGCACTAACGGGAGTTAGTGCGCACTAACTCGAGTTAGTGCGCACTAACTGAAAATGATACAAATTGACACTTTCCAGGTCAGTAAAGGTCAGTTAGGAATGAATATGTGTTCCTATTGGCTGGCTGCCCTCTTATCTATTGATGTTAACCAGGTTCCCACTGAGGTGATGGTTGGGGGGATGGGAAATGGAAATGGAAACTCAGGAACACTAACAGAAAATGATACAAATTATTGACACTATCCAGGTCAGTAAAGGTCAGTTAGGAATGAATATGTGTTCCTATTGGCTGGCTGCCCTCTTATCTATTGATGTTACCAAGGTTCCAACTGAGGTGATGGTTGGGGGGATGGGAAATGAAAACTGTTGGTAGTTGACAAAAAAAGTAATGTGATCAGTCAATATGACTAGAACCTGTGCCCTATTCCTGATACCAGGGGTGTTGTGATCTTCCTGCACTCAGTGCCCTATCCCTGATACCAGTCTGAGACAGCTCCCTCCCTGCATTACTAGTGAGAGGCTGGCTTCACAGACAGGGGGGAGCTGCCTGACCCTCACTCCTGACTTCCCCCATGTCCCAGCTAGTGAATGGTGTGTGGGTGAGGGGGGGGGATGGTGAAGTCTGAGACAGCTCCCTCCCTGCATTACTAGTGAGAGGCTGGCTTCACAGACAGGGGGGAGCTGCCTGACCCTCACTCCTGACTTCCCCCATGTCCCAGCTGGTGAATGGTGTGTGGGTGAGGGGGGGGGGGGGAGGATGGTGAAATCTGAGACAGCTCCCTCCCTGCATTACTAGTGAGAGGCTGGCTTCACAGACAGGGGGGAGCTGCCTGACCCTCACTCCTGACTTCCCCCATGTCCCAGCTAGTGAATGGTGTGTGGGTGAGGGGGGGGGGAGGATGATGAAGTCTGAGACAGCTCCCTCACTGCATTACTAGTGAGAGGCTGGCTTCACAGACAGGGGGGAGCTTCCTAACCCTCACTCCTGACTTCCCCCATGTCCCAGCTAGTGAATGGTGAGTGGGTGAGGGGGGGGGGGAGGATGGTGAAGTCTGAGACAGCTCCCTCCCTGCATTACTAGTGAGAGGCTGGCTTCACAGACAGGGGGGAGCTGCCTGACCCTCACTCCTGACTTCCCCCATGTCCCAGCTAGTGAATGGTGTGTGGGTGAGGGGGGGGGGGGAGGATGGTGAAGTCTGAGACAGCTCCCTCCCTGCATTACTAGTGAGAGGCTGGCTTCACAGACAGTGGGGAGCTGCCTGACCCTCACTCCTGACTTCCCCCATGTCCCAGCTAGTGAATGGTGTGTGGGTGAGGGGGGGGAGGATGGTGAAGTCTGAGACAGCTCCCTCCCTGCATTACTAGTGAGAGGCTGGCTTCACAGACAGGGGGGAGCTGCCTGACCCTCACTCCTGACTTCCCCCATGTCCCAGCTAGTGAATGGTGTGTGGGTGAGGGGGGGGGGAGGATGGTGAAGTCTGAGACAGCTCCCTCCCTGCATTACTAGTGAGAGGCTGGCTTCACAGACAGGGGGGAGCTGCCTGACCCTCACTCCTGACTTCCCCCATGTCCCAGCTAGTGAATGGTGTGTGGGTGAGGGGGGGGGGGGGAGGATGGTGAAGTCTGAGACATCTCCCTCCCTGCATTACTAGTGAGAGGCTGGCTTCACAGACAGGGGGGAGCTGCCTGACCCTCACTCCTCCGGGGTATTGTGATCTTCCTGCACACAGTGCCCTATCCCTGATACCAGGGGTGTTGTGATCTTCCTGCATGCAGTGCCCTATCCCTATTAATACCAGGAGTGTTGTGATCTTCCTGCACGCAGTGCCCTGTCCCTAATAGCAGGGGTGTTGTGATCTTCCTGCACACAGTGCCCTATTCCTGATACCAGGAGTGTTGTGATCTTCCTGCATGCAGTGCCCTATCCCTGATACCGGGATGTGTGCAAGAAGATCCCAACACCCCCGGTATCAGGAATAGGGCACTGTGTGCAGGAAGATCACAGCACCCCTGGTATTATGGATAGGGCACTGTGTGCAGGAAGATCACAACACCCCTGGTATTAATAGGGATAGGGCACTGTGTGCAGGAAGATCACAACACTCCTGGTATTAATAGGGATAGGGCACTGTGTGCAGGAAGATCACAACACCCCTGGTGCCAGGGTTAGGGCACTGTGTGCAGGAAGATCACAACACTCCTGGTATTAATAGGGATAGGGCACTGTGTGCAGGAAGATCACAACACCCCTGGTGCCAGGGTTAGGGCACTGTGTGCAGGAAGATCACAACACTCCTGGTATTAATAGGGATAGGGCACTGTGTGCAGGAAGATCACAACACCCCTGGTGCCAGGGTTAGGGCACTGTGTGCAGGAAGATCACAACACTCCTGGTATTAATAGGAATAGGGCACTGTGTGCAAGAAGATCACAACACCCCTGGTGCCAGGGTTAGGGCACTTTGTGCAGGAAGATCACAACACTCCTGGTATTAATAGGGATAGGGCACTGTGTGCAAGAAGATCACAACACCCCTGGTGCCAGGGTTAGGGCACTGTGTGCAGGAAGATCACAACACTCCTGGTATTAATAGGGATAGGGCACTGTGCGCAGGAAGATCACAACACCCCTGGTGCCAGGGTTAGGGCACTGTGTGCAGGAAGATCACAACACTCCTGGTATTAATAGGGATAGGGCACTGTGTGCAGGAAGATCACAACACCCCTGGTGCCAGGGTTAGGGCACTGTGTGCAGGAAGGTCACAACACTCCTGGTATTAATAGGGATAGGGCACTGTGTGCAGGAAGATCACAACACCCCTGGTGCCAGGGTTAGGGCACTGTGTGCAGGAAGATCACAACACTCCTGGTATTAATAGGGATAGGGCACTGTGTGCAGGAAGATCACAACACTCCTGGCATTAATAGGGATAGGGCACTGTGTGCAGGAAGATCACAACACTCCTGGTATTAATAGGGATAGGGCACTGTGTGCAGGAAGATCACAACACCCCTGGTGCCAGGGTTAGGGCACTGTGTGCAGGAAGATCACAACACTCCTGGTATTAATAGGGATAGGGCGCTGTGTGCAGGAAGATCACAAAACCCCTGGTATCAGGGTTAGGGCACAAGTTCTAGTCACATTGACTGATCACATTACTTGTTTTGTCAAGCTACCAACTGTTTCCATTTCCCATCCCCCATATACTGTCAGTGGGAAGCTTGGTAACATGAATAAATAAGAGGGCAGCCAATAGGAATACATATTCATTCCTAAACTGACCTTAACTGACCTGAAAAGTGTCAAATTGTATCATTTTCAGTTAGTGCGCACTAACTCCCAGTTAGTGTGCACTAACTCCCGTTAGTGCGCACTAACTCGAGTTAGTGCGCACTAATCGGAAAAAACGATTTTTAACGATTTTTTAACTAAAAAATCGTGCCTAACACGATTTTCTTGCCCTGCCACACGATTTCTATCATTAAGACGATATGGAAAACGATTCACATCTCTAATACTTACACGTAATCAGACGCAACATATTACGTCAGGCATCAGGTATCAAATTGAAACCTTCAAAGCTTTATATATACATCCCAATCAATGCAAACAATCCCTTAATCAAACCACACTCGAGGCACCCAAATTATAGAAAAAAATCAAAAGAATGCATGCCATTCAATAGGGCCATTAAGGCCAAGTGGAGCAGTAGTATGCCAATTATAAATAAACCGCTGTTCTACCTTCCTGAGAGCACCAGATGAGTCTATTAACATCTCCAGGTTATATTCCTCATTTCTTACCTAAACCATGATTGTTAAGAACCATTTCAGTGAGTGACCTCACTGATCTTCACCCTAACCAAAGAATGCACGTTGTAAAACAATTGAGAATCAGACTATTTCTTGTAAACCAATCGTGTACTTGCCTAAAACAAACAATACTTAACTGATCCAAAGGAAATTCTCCAGAAATTACACTAGGAATAAAAAAATAAAGGTACATTGTCAGCATAACAGCTGTACACTACATGTAAAGCTGATAAAATTGAACCTATCATCTGAGAAGTCCTCACAGGATTCAACTGAATCTTCACTTTCTCCAAGTTATTGCTGCAGACACTGCTCAGAAGGAATCAGGAAGGAACATTTTGCTGCTTTTTGGTATTCCACTTCTAGTGCCCCTACCCCTCCACAGCTGATGCCATCCTCCACAGACTTTGTCTTCTCCTGCCACTTTACTATAGGAACAGAGATGAAAGTGGGAACAAGAGGAAGATGCTCTTCCAGCTTGAGCTTCTTCTTGTCCAATCCTGTTTCTAGTTTCCCCCTGCTCAAAAATATCTCTCTTTAGCTTGGGGAGTCTTAATCTTCTCATTGTTATCAGTAGTGCTACTAGTACTTGTGTTGCCTTTCCTCTTCCTTTCCTATTGTTGTTGCTACTAGTGCATTTACCTTACTCCCTTTGGCATGATGGAATTTGACCCAGTAATGCAGTCGCTAGGAATGGTTAGGGTTTTTTGTTCTTATTATACATGTAGTGTATTCTTCCTCTAGCACTCTACTCACACACACACCCCAGTACTAGTGATGAGTGGAAAGTGGAAAGTCACACACAGACAAAAAGCACAACAGTCATACGCAGTCTGGGGTAGATTTTTAAAAAAAGCGCGTTCGCGTACTTTTGTTGGCGCAAACAAAAGTACGCTGGATATTATAAGATACGCGCGTAGCCGCGTGTATCTTATAAAATCCTGGATTGGCGTGCGCAAGGCTGCCGATTTTGGGCAGCCGGTGCGCGCTGAACCGCGCAGCCTGCCTCCGTTCCCTCCGAGGCCGCTCTGAAATCGGAGCGGCCTCGGAGGGAACTTTCTTTCGCCCTCCCCTCACCTTCCCCTCCCTAACCCAGCCCCCCCGGCCCTATCTAAACCACCCCCCTACCTTTATCCATGGACTTACGCCTCCCGGAGGGAGATGTAAATGCACGCGCGCCAGCGGGCTGCTGGCGCGCCGAGACCCGACCCAGGGGCGGTTCCGGAGGGCGAGGCCACGCCCCCAGAATGCCCCGGGCCGAAACCACGTTCCAGGGCCCGCCCCCGAAACGCCGCGTCCCGCCCCCAAAATGCCGCGTCGTTCGGCCCTGCCCCCGACACGCCCCCTTCAGAAAACCCCGGGACCTATGTGCGTCCCGGGGCTCTGCGCGCACCGGCGGCCTTTGCAAAATAGGCGCGCCGGCGCGCAAGGCCGTGCTCGCGTAAATCCGGGCGGATTTACGCGAGCAGGGCTTTTTAAATCCGCCCGTCTATTGTTAAAAAGTATGGCACACACTATCTTCATGCTGACTGCCTACGTAGACTGATTTCCACTAGGATGAAAAAGCTTGCAGAAAAGAGTTGCATACTCACTGTTTGTTAGTGTACACAGACTCTTTCATAGGTAACAAAAAGAAGCTGCAAGCTTGATGTTTGCTCTGGTTAATGCAGTGGTCACTGGTCAGTGACACTGCACTCACTGTAGGCAGAGATGCACTGTCTCTTACCTTTACCTGTTCAATGATACAGCACAGAAATAACACTGGACAGAAAATTGGCACCCAGTCATACTGTGTGACAAGAGTTTACCACACAGCCTACATAACTTTAAAGTTCTCTTTCCTTTCCTTTTAAATTCTTTTTCTAATTTTTCTTTGACTTCAGAAACTCAACATCTGTTTGAGATTGAGCAAAGAAAAATTTGACTGCTTAAAGGTTGTTTCAGTTTCAGGATGAAAAATAAAATGAGGCATTGTCAATCTATGCACATGATAGTTAAGACAGATTGATTTAAAAAAATGCTTGACCTTGATTGGTCCGCCTTCTTCCTTGTTCCATCCCACTCTGAATCTGGTCAGTCTCACTTCAGTAGCTTCACTGGTTTGCCTAGAGTAGAAAAAATCCCCCTGTGGTTTTGCTAGCCCCATAGATTTGAATGGATCTGACAACAAATTAAAATACATTTTTCATTATTTTTAGGGATACTGTTGATTTGTTTTCAATGAAACAAAATGAAAATGCCCTGGTTTGTTTTGGATTACCCATTTAGTTCAAACAAATGCACATCCCTACTGTATCAGCATGATGGAAAGAGATGAGGAAATACCTGTTCCAGCTGGATTGGACACAGTTTGTCACCAGACTGAAACAAGTAAAGTGTAACAGTCAAGCAGCCATCACTCATGCCAAAAACTATGAGGCCAAAATTCAATAAACTGGCGAGCATACGGCTAAAGTTAGCTGCACGCACATGACATACCGTAATTGATATCTAAGATTTCTCCCTTCTCCGTGCAATCACCTGGCAGCATTGAAAAGCTTGAGAAAAGGTCTCTAAAATCTAATTAGAAAATTAAATGGAAAAAAAAAAAAAGTTGTGAAACCATATAGAGGATTTTGCAGCAGACATGCTTTTCTAGCTAAGCCATTCCTCAGTGTGGTACTAAATTCTGTTAGCAAGTAGAGGAATTGAAAGTGTAATCCCCTCTTCAGTTGATGTCCAACTATAAGAACCCTCTTATCCCAGACCTCTAATCCCTCCTGCCATGCACACACCATTAGTTGACCACTGGGATGCCAGGATTCTGCTAGATAAAGCCTCCAGAAGCCCTAGGTATACAGAAGGTAGAAATCACTCACAGTCTCTCAAGTCCCCCAAGCTACACTCAGTCTCCCTCCCAAGACTATTCACTCCAGTAGTTCTCAGCAATTGCATTCTCTAACTGAGATGGAGCAGGCAGGAAGCTTGAGGTGGCGTTTAAACAAAAAAGTTTAACTGGTAAAAACTTGATTAAACAATAAAAATAGAAAAACACAAAAATAAAATCTCTTGATATAGGTAGAAAGAAACTCAGGGATGGTAACTTTAAAACAAGAGAGTGGACGCCCATACCATGGAAATTAAATCATGCGCACAAGTATGCGCACATGATTTAAAATATGCCTGCCACGCATACGTGTGCACTTAATTTTAAGCACTTACTCGAGCAAATGTAAATTGTTTATCTTCCTTAACGATCTGTTGGTTTTAACGTGCACAGGGAAGTGGGTTTTAAAACATGCTTGCATGGAGGACATTCCCAGTTTTACCCATTAGTCCTCCAGCTTGCTCAGTTCATCTCGAGGTCAACCAGTCATCTCTGATTCTTCAGCCTGCACTCCCCCCCAGTTAACCCAGACCCCTCACCCAGTCGATTTAGGCTTTATTTCCCTTTATTTGTATTAAAAAAATATACAAGTAAAATCTGTAAGGCAAATTATGCCAAATATATGGTAAAAAAAAGTCTTTACACTAGGAAAAAAAAGAATATAAAGGATTGTTAAAATATAGCCATATGGGCTAAGCTAGTCCCAAAATAAAGAGAAGGAGAGCCAGAATCAAAGGAGATAAGAAAGAAAAATGTTTCAATGAAAAACTCTTCCAAGAAGACATCTCCATCATACATTACAAAGCAAATACCAACCCCATCCTGGAGCACAGGACTTGGTGAGAGAGGTAACGGTGGTGGGGCCGCTTGGCAATAGTGATCATAATATGATCAAATTTGATTTAATGACTGGAAAAGGAACAGTGTGCAAATCTAAGGCTCTCATGCTAAACTTTCAAAAGGGAAACTTTGATAAAATGAGAAAAATTGTTAGAAAAAAAACTGAAAGGAGCAGCTAAAAAAGTAAAAAATGTCCAAGAGGCATGGTCATTGTTAAAAAATACCATTCTAGAAGCACAGTCCAGATGTATTCCACACATTAAGAAAGGTGGAAAGAAGGCAAAACGATTACCGGCATGGTTAAAAGGAGAGGTGAAAGAAGCTATTTTAGCCAAAAGATCTTCATTCAAAAATTGGAAGAAGGATCCAACAGAAGAAAATAGGATAAAGCATAAACATTGGCAAGTTAAATGTAAGACATTGATAAGACAGGCTAAGAGAGAATTTGAAAAGAAGTTGGCTGTAGAGGCAAAAACTCACAGTAAAAACTTTTTAAAATATATCCGAAGCAGAAAGCCTGTGAGGGAGTCAGTTGGACCGTTAGATGATCGAGGGGTTAAAGGGGCACTTAGAGAAGATAAGGCCATCATGGAAAGATTAAATGATTTCTTTGCTTCGGTGTTTACTGAAGAGGATGTTGGGGGGGGGGGGGGGTACCCGTAATGGAGAAGGTTTTCATGGGTAATGATTCAGATGGACTGAATCAAATCACGGTGAACCTAGATGTGGTAGGCCTGATTGACAAACTGAAGAATAGTAAATCACCTGGACCGGATGGTATACACCCCAGAGTTCTGAAGTAACTAAAAAATGAAATTTCAGACCTATTAGTAAAAATTTGTAACTTATCATTAAAATCATCCATTGTACCTGAAGACTGGAGGATAGCAAATGTAACCCCAATATTTAAAAAGGGCTCCAGGGGCAATCCGGGAAACTACAGACCGGTTAGCCTGACTTCAGTGCCAAGAAAAATAGTGGAAAGTGTTCTAAACATCAAAATCACAGAACATAAAGACATGGTTTAATGGAACAAAGTCAGCATGGCTTTACCCAGGGCAAGTCTTGCCTCACAAATCTGCTTCACTTTTTTGAAGGAGTTAATAAACATGTGGATAAAGGTGAACCGGTAGATATAGTATACTTGGATTTTCAGAAGGCGTTTGACAAAGTTCCTCATGAGAGGCTTCTAGGAAAAGTAAAAAGTCATGGGATAGGTGGCGATGTCCTTTCGTGGATTGCAAACTGGCTAAAAGACAGGAAACAGAGAGTAGGATTAAATTTTCTCAGTGGAAGAGAGTGGACAGTGGAGTGCCTCAGGGATCTGTGTTGGGACTCTTACTGTTCAATATATTTATAAGTGATCTGGAAAGAAATACGTCGAGTGAGATAATCAAATTTGCAGATGACACAAAATTGTTCAGAGTAGTTAAATCACAAGCAGATTGTGATAAATTGCAGGAAGACCTTGTGAGACTGGAAAATTGGGCATCCAAATGGCAGATGAAATTTAATGTGGATAAGTGCAAGGTGATGCATATAGGGAAAAATAACCCATGCTATAATTACACAATGTTGGGTTCCATATTAGGTGCTACAACCCAAGAAAGAGATCTAGGTGTCATAGTGAATAACACATTGAAATCGTCGGTGCAGTGTGCTGCGGCAGTCAAAAAAGCAAACAGAATGTTGGGAATTATTAGAAAAGGAATGGTGAATAAAACGGAAAATGTCATAATGCCTCTGTATCGCTCCATGGTGAGACCGCACCTTGAATACTGTGTACAATTCTGGTCGCCGCATCTCAAAAAAGATATAATTGCGATGGAGAAGGTACAGAGAAGGGCTACCAAAATGATAAGGGGAATGGAACAACTCCCCTATGAGGAAAGACTAAAGAGGTTAGGACTTTTCAACTTGGAGAAGAGACGACTGAGGGGGGATATGAGAGAGGTGTTTAAAATCATGAGAGGTCTAGAATGGGTAGATGTGAATCGGTTATTTACTCTTTCGGATAGTAGAAAGACTAGGGGGCACTCCATGAAGTTAGCATGGGGCACATTTAAAACTAATCGGAGAAAGTTCTTTTTTACTCAACACACAATTAAACTCTGGAATTTGTTGCCAGAGAATGTGGTTAGTGCAGTTAGTATAGCTGTGTTTAAAAAAGGATTGGATAAGTTCTTGGAGGAGAAGTCCATTACCTGCTATTAAGTTCACTTAGAGAATAGCCACTGCCTTAGCAATGGTTACATGGAATAGACTTAGTTTTTGGGTACTTGCCAGGTTCTTATGGCCTGGATTGGCCACTGTTGGAAACAGGATGCTGGGCTTGATGGACCCTTGGTCTGACCCAGTATGGCATTCTCTTATTTTTCTTATGTAAACCCAACCATTCAAGAGACAGCACCTTGATCTTCAGCCCTGGATGACCTAGAATCTAAAAAAGAGCAAAGCTGAGAAGATTTAAAAAAAGACATCTCTGAAGAAATATAAATTTGACATTTACATGGAAAATGCAATAGAAAACATGTGCCTAAAGCAATCGCTTCATTATGCATAGAGAGAAATGTCTTCCTTCTTGCTTGAGCCACTCTAGAGAAATCGGGAGATTTAGGTTTTAATACAGATTTATGAAGCCTTTCACCTCATCAGGAACAGAAATAAATAAGCGGCTAACAGCCCACCATGTGCTGTTGCGGCCGTTTTTAAAATCTGGATTTGTAAACAAAACTGTTGGCCCTGCCCTGGAATACCCATGCCACACCCCCAACTCCACCCCATTCCACCCCCTTTTCTTCGCTCGAGCACTTGCATATACACTTGTAATTTGCTGCTTTTTAAATCATCGTTGCTCATGCGTGGCCCAGATACTCATATAAATGGGCCATTTAGAACAAACAAATGTTTTAAAATTTGCCCCCAAGTGCCCTAGTCTCTTTCTCCCTTTCCTACTCTGAGTCAATGTCCCTTCCTGGTAACAGAAAAGTAGAAAAACTATTTCAAAAAATGGACAGTAAGGTGATGGTAAAAACAAAAAACTTTCTCTCATCCAAGAATAAAGAACACTCCTCAAGATACGGTTTTTATTTCTGGGCGACTACACTCCCTACTTTAAATGGATGCAGGGCAAAGCAGCACCCTAGCCCAATCCTCTCAGGTATGGGGTGTTTGCCCTCCTGGTCTAGAAGCAGGTCAAATATCTCTCTCAAAAAACCCAAATCTCTTTCTTGTCTTCTCTTCCCACCCAAGACAAGAACCCTCCAGGTCCGTGAGGACTCTAGCAAGCCTTCTGTCCTTGTTCTTCCCAATTCCGCAGGCTTTGGGGCCTACTGGGATCCACCAGAAAGAAAAAGCACTCTTCCTGCTCCAAAACCAAAACTGCAACCAACCACACATGCTCAAACCAAGTTATGTAGGGGGAGCCAGAGCATCCGAGGCAGGGAAAAATCTTAGGGATGGTCCACAAATATACCAACAATTTCTCTCCAAAGATGTACAAGAGAAAAGTTAATGGTAAGAGAATGAAGTACCCCTTACATAAAATGACCCCTTTCCATGTTCAGTAGAGGGTAGGGTTATAGAAACTGGAGTGGGTTTTACATTTCCACGGATCCAATGTGCTTTGGGGTTTGCTATGGGGCTGCAAATGTTGATTTGGAATGTAGTGTAAGTGCATGCCAACATTCCAAGAGCACTAATTGCCAGCACGGACCTACTCTTCATGCTACAGGCAGTCTGAGTAAGTAACCTCTGTTATGATCAAGTTCTCACATTCCAGTCATAAAGTCTAGTTATTATGCAGGCAAGATTAAATGATCTAATAACAGAATCTACCTGAAAAATCAGTTGTTATAAATATCATTTCTTAAGTGAAGGACAGAATAGAATGTTATGTATGACCCCCCCCCCCCCCGCCTCCCCATCCTCTTAGTTATAACCTCACCTAGATGTGTTTTTCGGTAGAATGATGGTTTCCCCCTCAGTGAATAGGGGAGTTATCCTTAAAAGTAATATCCTAGTTGTGCAATGAATGCCCCAAAGGAAAAACAGTGCAGCTTTTATTATGTAAAGACCCAGGGCTGTAGCAAAGAAATACCTCTAAAGGGATAACTATAAACAGATATGAATACAGATACTCAGTCAAACCAGTTTCCAGCAATACTGCCCTGGAGCAATAAACTGTAACCTTAAATCTACTGGTACCCCAAAGTCTTATGCACCATCAGAACATAAGCACATGCCATACTGGGTCAGACCAAGGGTCCATCAAGCCCAGCGTCCTGCTTCCAACAGTGGCCAGTCCAGGCCACAAGAACCTGGAAAGTACCCAAACACTAAGTCTATTCCATGTTACCATTGCTGGCGATGACCAGGGCCCCCAGTCTCCTGTGATCCTGCGATTTTTGGTAAGTGCCACAAAATTTGGTCCTGCCTACAGAGCTGGCCAGTCCTGGCCAAATTGCTGTTGGAGACTGGGGGGCTCTTCCTAAAGGCTTGGGATGGGACTAGCTGCAACTGACCAGGCATTACAGCTCCAGTTATCTGCTGAGCCTGTGCTGTGGTGGATAAGAGTTTCTGCCAGTAAGTCAGTGCAAGAGCTGTTCTGGGACTGTTTTATATTATTTCAAAGCTTCATGGTAAGACATGTTAGGAATAGGTAGGGTTAGGGCACTGGGATCTTGTTTGCTTCTCTAAGCAGGATGTAGAGAAACAATAATGAAAACAAAAACTGACTTGGATAAGAAGTGGTATCTTACAAGTGGCAGTACATGCTGCTACTCCTGGCATGCATTCATTTATCAGACCAAAACTGATCTGGGCTTGTCTGACCACTTTGGTAACACTAGATAGCCTTGGGCTGTAAAGCCCGGGCCAGGGTTTCTTTGAAGAAACCGAGTGTCAGTGAACCAACAAAATGCTCCTGAAGGAAAGATGGACGTTACAGCACTGTATGGGTCAAAGAACTGCTGTTGTTTCATAAACAGGACATTGTTGAAACTAGCTGACATGGCTAGCTGCACGCACTTGTTGAGGCTGCAATGGCCTTTACAGACAGCGTATCCAGTTAAGCAGCACAAACTGATTGACAAACTGTGTTTCCCAGCACGTCCAATATCACTTGAATTTGCTGCTAGGGAGAAAACCAGTTTACTTTTAATCGCCCATCAATGATGTACCCATGAATGGTGGCATATCCAATCATTGTTCCTCTTTGGCAGACAGCAGGCATCCACGTCTGACCCAGAAGCCATGACAATCTAGGGAGAAATGAACTAAGAGGGAACCTAAAGGGTTTTCCTGCTGGAGTTTTCTTTAAGGCCTGATCCATGCTACTACACAGTTCCCGAGTGCCACATTGGTACACTTTCTGTGGTCCCTGCCTGACTGTATGTGTTGCAAGCGAATCTAAGCACTAAAGTCTTAAGGGCAGCTTGCCGAGCTCTGTCTGCCAGTCATTTCTTGCAGAAATCCCTCTACCTTCACTGGACTGCTAGGAATTCCTTCCAGTCTATAAAGACAGCAGCGCCAGCACGTCTGGTGCTGCGACCGTAATATGGGGGAAATCTGCATGACAGGATTAGCTTAGTAAACAGGGGGAGGGGGAGGGAGGGGACTGCTTAGGTGAGGCGGGAATCACCAGCCAATGAGAATTGGACACGGCTGAGAACCCAGCATTCAAATTTACCCAGCAGAGGGTGTTTATGCCATTAGCCAGATAGCAGCAGGGTTAGCAGGGGCCTCATCTGTTGTGGTCGGCACTACGAGAGTCATAGTAAGTGCATTTAAGGAAGGGGGTATAGCAGCAGCAGTTTGCCATGCCAAAGGGAAAAGGAAAAGGGGCAAGTGCAGTCCTATTACAAACCCTGCCAAAGAAAGGGCGAAGGGGGTCTGCCCCTACGAGGCACATGGAGCCTCTCCCAGACAACGGTGGCATGTGCACCCACAGGGCTCGCTCCCCACCACGGGCAGACGTCAGTTCGGGGGAAAGCGGCCCCGAGGCTACTCACTGGACAAACGCGAGGGCCGGGAGCGCAGACAGACTTTAAGAGAGGAGGATCGGGCCCTTTACCACGGCGATCCAGGCGGTCGAGACTGGACGGTCATGACGGTTGTGGGCCTTTCACCCAGCCCCCCTTCCCCTGCTGGGATCGAGGCGCAGGTCATGTGCATCGGTTCGGGTCGGACGAGGCCCCGGGGACCGAAGAGAAAGTAGCGCGGGAACCAGAGGAGAGAGGAGCGACGCCACCACAGAAAATGGCGGCCAGACAGAAGGGAGGCAGAGCGGCACGAGGTCAAATGACGATGAGGGAAGCATCGACGAGCATGAGGAGAGGAGGATGACGGTCGAGAGCCCTAGAGGAGAACCGGGGAGGACAGGCAATCCGGTGGTCGCAGTGGGGATGAGAGCAGAGCGGTGACTGAAGCAAGGACGGAGGTTCTTCGAGCAGCCAGCAGGGGAAGAGAGGACAGCATGCGGTGAGTGTGGTCTCTCTTATGCTTCCATGAAAGAGGCAGTGATGAGAAGTAGGGGCATTAGGGCAGGTCACTGTTTTGGGTATGGAGGTAGGACCCAGGATGTTTGGGGGGAGAAGGGTGTGAAGAGGGGACAGGGGGTTTTAGGCAAGATAGAGGGGAATTTCCAGGTGCAGCTCTGGCAGCTATTGCCAGTAAAAGGATCGGGTCCCCCTCAGGTTTTTCCCCAGCAAGGAGATTACATTGGGAATCAGCAAGGATTTTCATCAGGGCGGGTGTTCCCCAAATGGAGGGCAGGATCCCACCCGAGAGAGTTATGTCTGGGCGAGATACTGCTTGCTGGTCCTTCTGTGTCTTCAGGATACGAGACGAGGAGGCACCTACCATGTCGCGTATGGAGAGTTGGAGGAGTCAAACCACAGGAGGCCTCGGTGTCAGACCGACACAGTTGGGAGAGACACGGGAACGAGGAGCGGGAGAACCTATTTTGGGAGCATTACGTAGAGCGGGAGAAGGTAACGATGGGGTTGGGCATGGTTTGAACTTGAATGCCAAGAGCAGGAAGAGAGGGAGGGAGTAACAAAGATAGTGCCACGGAAAGTTCAGACTCGTCCACTACATCCTCCTCGGACAGTAGTGCCTCAGGAAAGTTTGATTGTTCTACGGGAGCGGGTCCCAGTCAGGACATGGGCCACCCAGCACTAGCTTCCTTAACAGAATTATGGGAGGGAGTGCTTAGGCATGTGAGGTATAGAATTAAGAAACGAAAATACGTCAATATCTTCCGCTTATTAGCAGGCAGATGGGGGGGGGGACAAGAAAATGCACAGGAAGAATAAGAAGAAGAAAGGTGGGGACTACAAGTAACCCAAAGTTGCTAAGAACATTATCAATTGGGTCAAAGGTTTCTTTAGGTTAGCGAGCATTCATTAGCCATTACCAGCCAGACCAGCACGGGGCGTATTAGCCTATGGTGGATAGTATTCTGGGTGTGTACAAGGATTACGAAGGTTGGGCTTGGCTCAACTACGATGAAAGATTTAGGGAAAAAATGGCAGGGAATAGGTTCATGTCGTGGGGAACACAGGACATAAACCTGTGGCTCACACAAATGACAAACAAAAGTGCGGGGGCAGGCAAGACCGAACAGGGCAATACAGGAAGTGGCGTGAGTGTGGGCTTCGCGGGTAGTGGAAAGTTAGGTGCAGCATAAGGTCAAGTACCCCCCATAAAGGGCAGGAAGCCAGAATTGCCCCCAGCGGATCAGATGTATGCTGGCGTTTCAACAGGGCAACCTGTTTATTCCCTGAGTGCAAGTTCAGACATGCATGTTCCTCTTGCAGTGGGGCACACCCAGCATCTAAGTGTAACCTAGCGATACAGCCAACAGGTCCAAAGGGAGCGAGCCTGGTCAAGCGCCCGCAGAAAAGATTAGAGACGTGCTAAGCAAAAAAAAAATAAATTAATAATAACTAAAATAATAAAACGACTGATAAAGTAACTAAGAAAGGTACACAAAATAAAGGGATGGGGTAGGGGTCTCTCAGGAGTTTAACAGGGGGTGGTTTAGTTTCAGGAAATACTAGGGGAGGTGGAGCAGGAGTGTGAGTGGGGAAAAGAAGGAAGGGGGTACGCTCCAATTTCCGTTACAATAATTTTCGGCAGCAGAGCATTACACGAGGAGGGCATATGGAGAGGGATTGCTCGGGATATGGCAAGACTCGAGGGGAGGAAGAGGAATGTGAGATGATTCACAGATCGGTGCGCGCCATCAACTTGGCAGGCTTGCACTGCAGGACTGGCGGCCAATGTCAGGTTTCTTGCGAGGCGAAGGGCGACGAGCAAGGGAGGTGTCGAGCATGATATTATACAGTTCATACTAGAGGCCAAAGCCAAGGGTATTCGATAGCCACTGTACGATCGCAGCTGGCTGGTTTTGCCTTTTTCCAAAAATTGGAGGAAGGACTAATCATTTGAGCAGTTTTAGAGTGAGGAAAGTTATGGGTGGGTGGCAGCGTGACATAGGGTTCCCTGGGGATACACGGATACCACTGCATTATGGTGATTGGAGCAACTAGTTAAATATTGCCACTAGTATGTTGGTCTGCTTCAAAGTAGTTTTGTTTCGGGTCACCTTTACGTGGCATTTTTTGGTGCTATGAGAATTAGTGAGTTAGTGGCCAAATCGAGACAGATGGACAGTAACGCGGATTAACCAGGCGTGCTGTGTTCAAATTTTTGATTCTATGGTGAGATTGTTTTAATTCTAGATCCAAAGCGGACCAGACAGGTAAGGGTGCTTTCGTGACATTAGTGAGGGCAGACAGTGCGCTGGCGAGTGCGATCTGGCAGGCCCAGGAGTACATTGTTCTGTGGCCAGCTAAGAATGGAATGTTCTTGGTTCACGAGGACGGCACACAGCTGAAGCGTTACCAGTTTGCTAAGGTCCTGAGTTTGGCTGTCAGCGCGGCAGGAGTAGATCCAAGTTATTATAGTTTGCATTCATTCCAGATTGGAGCAGCCACCTCCGCAGCAGAGGCTGGCATGTCAGACGTGGCATAAAAGGGCTGGGGCATTGGAAATCCAATGCTTTTCGATCGTACGTCCGACATTAGATTATTCATGGGCAAGGGTGCTATCTCGGATGTGTCGGAGTAGGTACGGTGACCCAGGATCAAAACGGGAAGGGGGTGGCAGTTGAATTTTGCTAATCTTGTATATCTTTATTGCAGAGCACATGGGGGTTCGGCGTTTCCAAGGATGTGCCTGGATAGTGGGCCATTCTTACATTCATCGAGTGCAGAGAAGAGCGCTGAAGTGTCCGTACGGGGAACATTTGGACATTGATTGGGCGGGATGGTGCCTATCATGGTTCAGCAAACGGGGCATGGGTTGGGATGACCTCTTGCCTTTCCTGTCCAAGAGAATCCAGATGTGGGGGGAACGTAATATATTAGTCATTCACTTGGGAGGAATGATATTGGTTCCAAATCATGTAAGGAGCTTCTTACTTGCATGAAAAAGGACCTCTCCCAAGTGATGATTCGATGGCCACAAATAGTGTTAGGATGGTCTGATATAATTGTGCGACTAAGAAACTTAGATGAGATGATTTGGAAATCAGGGGTCAAAAAACTGAACAGGCAGTTGGGAAGATGGATGGGCTGGGAGGGGGGATTTTGGATAAGGCATCCCTGGTTTTGGGCGGGGGAACCAGGGCTATTTAGCGGGGATGGCATCCACCTATCTAAAGTAGGAATGGATCTCTTCAATAACTCCGTACAGGAAGGGCTGGAGAAAACACTTCGGAAGTAGTAGGAGGCCGCAGTTTTTTGGGGGAACAAGCTGATTTATATCAGTTTGTCTGTGGCAGTAAACCCGAGCCCAAAGTTTTTGTGGAATGGGGTAGGGATATGGTGGTGGGGGATGGGGGATGGGGGGAAATCCTCATGTAGTTGAGGGGGGCTGCTACACAGGAGGACAGGAGAACTACTGGGCCAAAGTTCTCGGTTTGAGCTTACTCTCCCTGGTTCGAGGCGGAATAGGTGGGGTTGGGAAGTTCTACTTCACCACTGGGGACCAGGTGGTGGAGATAGGGAGTGGGCTAAGTGGGTGGGGCGTTTGAGGGTTGTTAAAATTGTTATGGTTGTAAGGGCTCGGGTTAATATTGTTGCAATAAACTGCGGCCAATTTAAATGCCAAAAGGTTTCCTGTGTTTATTGGGGGATGGGACAGCAGGGTCATGCGGTATTCATCCCTATGTTAATGAACATTGTGGAACTGTTTCCATATGTGGGGATAATTCCCCAATTGTGCTGCCAGCCTGAGAGAATATACCTTGGACCAGACAGCCGGACTGCTGCTGAGGGATTGCCAGATGCTGCACGCTCCTTCCTGGAGCATATGTAAAATCCAGGCTAGTATTACTTTTATGCTGGGCAGTTAGCTTTGCAATGCAAGTGTTACAAGTGTGGGTTGCTCCTCATTCCGATACTGGTGACATAAGCATTTCCCATATCCAGAGTGATCGGTAGTTATTCCTTAACAAATCTAAGCCATATTTCACAAAACTGTCATTCATTATGAATTATAGCATGTCACAATAAAAATCCATATTAGAAACAAAAAAAATGTAATATAATTCCGTCCCTGGTGAATTCAGATTGTTTTATTGGCTGGGATACAAACAGTTGCAGTTAAATATATGTGTAGGTATTATCTGCCCTACAGGGCTGATAGAATATTCCAGTGATGGCAACGATATATAAACTGGCAAGCTTCTGTGATTGGCAGCTGGCCTATATCCTTTCTGCATGGACAGAATAACTGGGTAGACCAGATGGACCAATTGGTCTTTTTCTACTGTCAACCAGTATGGAGATATGCAGATCTTAGATGGCTAATTTAAAGTAGGCTAATTTCCAGCCACAGCTCGGTTGTGGCTACAGATTAACCTGATGATAGCTGGTGATAAATAGTCAGATATCTTACATGCTCAGTAGTTCTTAAAACATTTACCCCATACTATGCATGTAAGACACAGTAACAGCAATATAAACTTTAAAGCCATATGGTCTTACTTGGAATTGTAATCATTCAGTATGCTTACAGTGAGCCACATGGCTAAGCCCCCCCCAAAAAAAAAATAAATTGCATAAAGCAGTGAGATAACATCTTCAGCTCCTGTATTATCCTTGGTTTACACCTATTAAAACAAAATGAAAGCTGACGAATCCTCATCATTTCCCCTACCATCTAAAGAGCCATAGTCCATCTACACGCTCAGCTAACCACATGGCACCTGTGAGTTAAGGATGTCCCAGGAGCATTTTAAAACCAGGGGAAGCAGGAAGGAATCACACAATGGCGCCGGGCTGCAAACAGGGCTCGTTTCCCCTTCCCTCAGCCGCATTTATTACACAGCATTGCATCTCGGTGCTGGTCTGAATGCGCTGGGGATGTTTTGCTTAAGAAGGGTTGCCTCAGCCTTTTCACATTTCATGACACTGGTGCACATCGGAGAGACTATTTACAAGGCCCCCTCCTGCCTTTCCAGTCACCATTGCTGCCCTCTAGTCCTCCCCCCCAGCAGCAGCGCCACCGCGCTCCGCCCGTGGTAACGCTCCTTAAACCCATTCACACACTCTCAGACTGGAGGGTATTAGTGCACCACGGTTGTCTCTAAATGCCAAGCAGCGATTGGCTGTGGAATTCAAAAGTCCTGGTAATTGCACAGCTGTTTTAAAATGTGTTTAAGTGGCCTACAACACTTCCAAGCCCCCCTTTCTCTCCCCCCCCACCCTCACATTCATTACTGTCTAAATGAAAGGATGCACGTACAGTAGTTATGAGGTTTCCTGCGAATCCCCCAGGCCATAAAGCACCATCTCCTAATTGTCAGCTGGACCGTGCTGTGCTTGTTTAAAATAATTAGAGTGCGGCAGCTTCTGCAGACCAGATATTTTTTTTTTCAAACCTCTCTGTTCGGGCTTTTTATCACAGTCCATCAGCTTTCTGCTCACTTCCCCCCACCACGATCTGCAGGCATTCTGTGTGGAGGGGGAGGGGGGGGGGGAGAGGAATATTCTTCCATGTCCAAAAAAAATCAGGCAGGGTTGAAGACCCTTGCAAGATATGTGGAAGAGTTTTCTGAATTCTAGTGACTCCCCCCAATATCTAAATAAATAAATATTCACGAGAGTGATAGCTGGAATCTTTCTTAATTACCACTTATTTCAATGACAGAATTGTAATTTATCATTTAGTTGTAATTTGACATATGTTCACACCTTTGCCATTTCCAATTTCCTCCTTCCTTGTAATTGTCTGCCTCACTCGCCTGTCATGCTCTCCTCCTGGGATTAATTCGAGCTGTCTGTCTGCACCGAGCTAGCAGCACACTCGGGGCTGCCAGGAGCGTGACAGTGTCAATGTGCACACAGTTTATTTAAGGCATTTACCTTCTCAGCCCGTCACGCAGCCTGCAGCCCATCTTCCCCCCTTCCCCCACCTCCCATTGTTTACTGTTTATTCCATCTTACATTTGCCAGTTTTCAGTGGTTTATTAGACCCTAATTATGCTCTTGGCTGTCAGCTGGAAAGAGAGAAAGCGTTAAATTAATTACTGGAGACATGGGGCCGGGAGGGGGGATGGGGCGAGGTAGCAGTAAAGGAGCCAGCACATTTTTTTTTCTCCTTCTCTCTCTGACTCACTTGTATGCCATGGCTTAAATGCTCTATCTTTAGTTTTGGAACTTTTGATAACCACATTCAGTATATACATTATACTTGTACTCGGCTATATCACATGACTTCCAGTCGCAGCAAGGATTGCCTATATTAGAATGAAGCTATGTCAAATCCCATCATAATTGGCAATGAAATAATTAAAAATAGGGGTTATAATTTTAGAAAACGTTGACCTAGCAAGGACGTGGCAGATAAGGATGTGTGAAAATGGCAGACTTCAATTTGATGAAGCAATTCAATAGACTTGAGATAACTGGTCAAACAATTCAAATGTATTGGTATAATTTGTAAACTAATGTTAAGGTAATTTTAGCATGATTTGTTGCAGCAGAAAGTGACGTGCTGGTATTGCAAAGTATGCAAGTCTCTAAAATCTCACAAAAAAACCCCAAAAACCCCAAACCCCCCAAAACCATTAAATTGATTTGCTCATATGTCACCAGAGAAATGTCACTCCTGTTTCTAAGGCTCTTGGCGCCATCTAGTGTTGCAAACTATTTAAATTCTTCAAAACAGATGAGCCATAAAGGTCAGCAAACAAGTTGCAAGAAACACCTTTCTATGGACTAACTTTTTGGTGTGTGACTAGTTTTTGAGACTTATACTTCCTTCGTCAGGTCAGATTCTGCTCTATTTAAAACTGTACATATGTGGTGGGGGCCACCTAAGGCAGCCTATGATCCTCCTCATCCGGAGAGGCACTACATAAGAACCAGCCTTAACTAAGGTTGGCCAGAAGTCCAGCTGGAAGCACATTCCTAAAAAAAAAAAAAAGAACCAAGAAGAAAGTTTATCTTAAACAAGTAAGAAGGAAGGAACAAGCTATGGAGTAGGGAGCTGTAACTCTAGCAGGGAGGTTTAGAGATTACTTCCACTTACCTAAGGTGCAAACCCAAGGCTCTGGATAACAGAACTGTCTCTCTTCTACCACACGGACCTATCAGGTCTGCCCCACCGCCCAACAGTTAGATTCTGCTCTATTTTTAGCCCAAAAAACATTGTGGCAGGGCTGCTGGTGGCCTCTGCCACATGAAACCAGCTGTGGTCCTCCTCAAAGCCATTTACACAGGTAAATTGTGATGTAAGTGTGCAAACTGGGTGTCTGGAAGCAAGCGAGTTGCTCTGCAGCAAATGTGCTATCAGTTGCATTTGGAAGAGGCGCTCTCCGGACAGTGCTTAGGCCTAGGCAGGAAAAGCATGCATGAGGATTGCAATTAGAACCATATACAGACCATTTCCTCTGAAAAAAACAAAACAAAAAACAGCCACACATAGATCAGGTGCATGTTTGACAGTGAAAAGTAGGGATGTGATTCATTTTTATAGCAAATTGAAATATTGTACGATATTTCTTAATTCGTTGTATATCGGTTCAAACCAGAAACAAACATTTTTTCCCCTGAATTTTCGTGAAAATCATTTTTCGGGTTAGTGCGCGCTATCTCCCGTTAGTACGCACTAACAAAAAGCTGTTTATTTTTGTTATTTTTTTGTTATTTTTTGTTATTTTTGTTAGTGCGCACTAAGCCGAAAAATGATTTTTTACTAAAAAAAAAAATTGTCGATCCGCGGGAAAACGAGATTTTCCCGCGGCCACATGAACCCAAAAGCGCAAATGATCGGGCACCCGATGCACATCCCTAGTGAAAAGTAGGCCCGTGCTTCCTCTTTGAAAACTTGTGTTGGGAAATGTATCCCCTTACTTTCAGGTCGATCCAGTAACGTGCAGTTAAAGATTGCCCGTCTGTAACGTGCTGGGAGCGCACAATACAGACGAGTAAGGCCATCCAGCCATACAGTCTCCAGTTTCACGCGTCCTTAGCGCTTCCTAAAATAAACACCTAACCCTTTCCGCACCCAGCATGTAAATGAACGAAAAAGCTGTATAATGAAGGAATTAGCTATTCCCCTCCGATACTGTAACGGGCGCTGATATTATCTCCTTAGGAACGCGCTGTTTTGCCGCGGCCTTAACCTGTTAGTTTACCGCCTCCCTCTAGTAGGAGTTAGGACTGTGTAACAAATCCATCGACACCGCTTAAGATACTCAAACACAATAAAACAATAAGCCTGGCACCTTCCTTGATGTAGTACGTCCCGGATGCCCCCCCCGCCCCCTCCCCAGCGTGCCCGCCACTACCCCTTTCATCAGCTGCATCCACCCATTATGCCCCTCAGGGGCATGTCCCGCTTCACAGAGCGCTCCCACTCAAATCCGTTCATGGGTATATACCCTTTCGCCCCCCTCACAGCGCCATGCTAACACTGCGACCCGGAGGAGGTGAGGCACAGCGGCGAAGACAGACGGGAGAGGAGAAAAAGCAGAGCCGAGCAAAGCAAAAGCGTGCAGCAAGCCGGCGAAATAGACCTGCGAGCAGAGGCAATAACAGCGGTTCGGTAAGCCTGGCACCCTCCTTGATGTAGTACGTCCCGGATGCCCCCCCCCCCCCCCAGCGCGCCCGCCACTACCCCTTTCATCAGCTGCATCAACTGCGACCTGGCAGTCCCGTGAGGCCTACAAAAAAAAAAAAATCCCCGGCTCCCGCGCCCCCGCACTGGCCCGCCGACTCTACCCCCCCCCCCCCCCTCTCCTCCCGATCGGGCAGATAGGCGGCGGCGACGAAAACCAAAGCAATTTTTTTTTTTTCAAAAAGCAACATCACACATTGCATAAAATAATTTCTCCAGCCTTAAAGCGACTTACTTTTGGGATCTGTCAAGATCCCAAAAGTAAGTCGCAAAAGTAACTTACTTTTCTGAAGCCATCAGGAACATGATCTTAGCTCCTCCGGACGAAGACGAAGATGGCCGCCTGCACGGGGAAAGCGTGCAATTGGCCGCTGAAGACGTGACCTCACGTCTTCAGCGGCCAATTGCACGCTTTCCCCCGTGCAGGCGGCCATCTTCGTCTTGAGCTACGATCGTGATGGCTTCAGAAAAGTAAGTTACTTTTGCGACTTACTTGACAGATCCCAAAAGTAAGTTACGCGGCCATAACCCTTCCCTACCGCTTTAAAGCCGCGGCATGCATTTGAATGCGATTAGAGGAGAGTATCGGGGAGTTAGTGAAGAGAACTGTGGGTGCGGGGAGGAAGGGTGCGCCTGACACTGCCGCACTGTTTCTACCGCGGCCTTACTGGATCGACCTGAAACAGGTGTAGAGTTGAAATTTCATTAAAAC
Organism: Rhinatrema bivittatum; assembly: GCF_901001135.1. Lineage (NCBI taxonomy): Eukaryota > Metazoa > Chordata > Amphibia > Gymnophiona > Rhinatrematidae > Rhinatrema > Rhinatrema bivittatum. The sequence continues at coordinate 302,625,964 of NC_042615.1, forward strand.
CAAGATATGGGTACAGCTTTTTTTTTTTTTTGCTGAGAAGTGCATTATGAAAAGGATATTCTGGATTATGACTCTCTGAGTCGCCAATCCAAGTTTCTTGGCAAGGTACAGGGCAAGGGCTGTGACCTAAAAAAATAAATAAATAAAGCAGTACACAATGGTCATTATGTGTTGCGACCCTGCTCGCAGCAGCAACCGCGAGCAGGCTCTTACCTCCGCGGCTTGGAGGCCACCTTTGGAATCTCCTGCGTGGCGGGAGCCGCCGTAAGCCAGCCCTCCACTATGGCGGGAGCTGCGGACATCAGGGCTCCTCTGCGTGGCATGCAGCCTCTCCCCAAATCGTCCTCAGAAGGCCTGGAGGCCGGCTTCTCAGCAGCAGGACACCACTTTCTGTCCGTCTCCAGCGTCCGTCTCCAGCGTCGGGCCTGGGCGCGGCCTGCTCTTCAGCCTACAAAAGGCTCTGCAGTTCATTCTTTCCTCGCCTTCGCAAGGAGCTTCGTCCTTCCTAGAACTGGTCTGAGGATCTCCACTTCCAGCTCCTGCCTGGGATCCTTGTCCTGGGAACCCATTCCTTGTTTCTGACTATCCTGATGTTCTTTGTTCCTTGGTCTCTCGTCTTCGTCCTTGTTCCAGATGTTTTCCTGATGTCTTCTGTATCCTGATGTTCCTGTATTCAAGTTGTTCCAGATATTATCCTGATGTTCCGTTCCTGTCCTGAGATTCCGTCTTCCCGTCCCTCGTGGTCTGTGACCAGTCCAGCTGGGCTGGTAGGGCGCGTAGTGGCCCAGTGGTCCACGACCACCCTGGCTGGGGTGTGTAGGGCGCTGGTGGGATTCCTCCATCTTCTGAGCCAAGGGTACCCATGTCCCTGTTATGGATTAGCGTACTCAACGTGTGAGCTTCGTCATCCTCAACGGGTGAGCTTCGTCATCCTCAAGGGGTAAGCTTCAGCATCCTCAATGGGTGAGCTTTCGGCGTTCTCAATGGGTCAGCCTTCAGTGTCCTCAACATGTGAGCCTTCGCCTATCTCCAAGTTGAGTCTGCTTTTGCCCTCAAATGATCCTCTATCTTGTCAGTCCAAGGTATGGTCCGCACCTGATCTTGGTTGGCTGTGGAGGGTGCCCTTCGGTACTGGCCTTAGAGTCTTCGTACTTTCAAGTCTTCATTGTTCTGCAACATCCTGATGTCATCATCTGCCTTGAATCATTGTCTGAATCCTCGTCCTGTGTCTTGTCCTCATCTGTCTTGTCCTCTGTCCGACCTGCTGCTTCCCACCATGCTATAGTTACACAATGTTAGGTTCCATATTAGGTTCTACAACCCAAGAAAGATATCTAGGCGTCATAGTGGATAATAGGGATGTGAATCGTTTTAGGACGATTAAAATTATCGTCCGATAATTTTAATATCGTCTTAAACCGTTATGGAACACAATACAATACAGATTCTAACGATTTATCGTTATAAATCGTTAGAATCGTGAGCCGGCACACTAAAACCCCCTAAAACCCACCCCCGACCCTTTAAATTAAATCCCCCACCCTCCCGAACCCCCCCCCAAATAACTTAAATAACCTGCGGGTCCAGCGGCGGTCCCGAACGGCAGCGGTCCGGAACGGGCTCCTGCTCTGAATCTTGTCGTCTTCAGCCGGCGCCATTTTCCAAAATGGCGCCGAAAAATGGCGGCGGCCATAGACGAAAAAGATTGGACGGCAGGAGGTCCTTCCGGACCCCCGCTGGACTTTTGGCAAGTCTCGTGGGGGTCAGGAGGCCCCCCACAAGCTGGCCAAAAGTTCCTGGAGGTCCAGCGGGGGTCAGGGAGCGATTTCCCGCCGCGAATCGTTTTCGTACGGAAAATGGCGCCGGCAGGAGATCGACTGCAGGAGGTCGTTCAGCGAGGGTTCCGGCGCCTCGCTGAACGACCTCCTGCAGTCGATCTCCTGCCGGCGCCATTTTCCGTACGAAAATGATTCGCGGCGGGAAAATCGCTCCCTGACCCCCGCTGGACCTCCAGGAACTTTTGGCCAGCTTGTGGGGGGCCTCCTGACCCCCACGAGACTTGCCAAAAGTCCAGCGGGGGGCCGGAAGGACCTCCTGCCGTCCAATCTCTTTCGTCTATGGCCGCCGCCATTTTTCGGTGCCATTTTGGAAAATGGCGCCGGCTGAAGACGACAAGATTCAGAGCAGGAGCCCGTTCCGGACCGCTGCCGTTCCGGACCGCTGCTGGACCCGCAGGTTATTTAAGTTATTTGGGGGGGGGGTTCGGGAGGGTGGGGGATTTAATTTAAAGGGTCGGGGGTGGGTTTTAGGGGGTTTTAATGTGCCGGTTTTTCGATTTTTCGATTTTTAACGATTTTTTAACGATTTTTCACGATATTTTACCCCCCCAAACGGCAACAATACGATTCCCTCCCCCTCCCAGCCGAAATCGATCGTTAAGACGATCGAGGACACGATTCACATCCCTAGTGGATAACACATTGAAATTGTCGGTTCAGTGTGCTGCGGCAGTCAAAAAAGCAAACAGAATGTTGGGAATTATTAAAAAGGGAATGGTGAATAAAACGGAAAATGTCATAATGCCTCTGTATCGCTCCATGGTGAGATCGCACCTTGAATACTGTGTACAATTCCGGTCGCTGAATCTCAAAAAAGATATAATTGCGATGGAGAAGGTACAGAGAAGGGCTACCAAAATGATAAGGGGAAAAGAACAGCTCCCCTATGAGGAAAGACTAAAGAGGTTAGGACTTTTCAGCTTGGAGAAGAGATGGCTGAGGGGGGATATGATAGAGGTGTTTAAAATCATGAGAGGTCTAGAACGGGTAGATGTGAATCGGTTATTTACTCTTTCGGATAATAGAAAGACTAGGGGGCACTCTATGAAGTTAGCGTGTGACACATTTAAAACTAATCGGAGAGTTCTTTTTTACTCAACGCACAATTAAACTCTGGAATTTGTTACCAGAGGATGTGGTTAGTGCAGTTAGTATAGCTGTGTTTAAAAAGGATTGGATACGTTCTTGGAGAAGTCCATTATCTGCTATTAATTGAGTTGACTTAGAGAATAGCCACTGCTATTACTAGCAATGGTAACATGGAATAGACTTAGTTTTGGGGTACTTGCCAGGTTCTTATGGCCTGTATTGGCCACTATTGGAGACAGGATGCTGGGCTTCATGGACCCTTGGTCTGACCCAGTATGGCATGTTCTTATGTTCTTATGGGTTAGTGGAGCAACAGACAGCCCTGCATGACTTGTCTCTGGAAAGTGAGATAGGTGTAGATCACTCCCCGTGGCAGCACGATTGGCTACATGTGATGTAGATTATATGAGTTCTGAAGCCCTTCAAGGATGCCACGGATCAATTCCATAATAGCTAACCTGGATGAGTTCATTTTCAAAGTCAACATTCTGGAGGGGCATTTAGAGGATTTCTGGCAGGAGCAGAGACTAGCTCCAGAGTTGTTGCTGTTTGTGGACTCTTTGCAGGAGCAAATGCAAGATAGGTTCAAACCTCTCACTGAGAAGAATACTTATTTGCTAGTCATGCTGTGTGACTTGTAGTTGAAAGGGAGTATTGTCCATTGGCTCATCAATTTAATTCATTGGTAAGTAATGTGTGGAAATGAGAGTATCAGAGGCAGAGGGACAGTGGGGAAGCAGCACAGGAAAGAGGGGATACCCTCACAGTATTGTCAGCATGAGCAGCATCCTGTCAGCCACCACAACTTCTTTTCCTACATTTATCTGCCATGGCCACTGCAGAATGAACTTTCCTGATACAAGTCTTAGCTACAGTGGTTGGCTGTAGGGTTGCCAACTGACTCCAGATTTTCAGGACGGGGTGATCCAGTCCTGGTTATACTGTAAGGTGTCCCTATTGATTTCTCTGAGAAAAGTCCATGCAGGCAGTGGATAAAACAGGACTGGATCACTATGTTTGGCAATGCTAGTTGGCAGTAGAGGAGATTATCCTCCCCCTAGCAAATGACTGCAGCAGAAATTCCAGTCACATGCTATTTTGCAGAGGTCAACAAGGACCTTGTCAAAAGATCTATTGACATATTGAGCACACAAGGTTGTGGTCTGGCCAGATCTAGCCAAGGTAGTTCAGCATTTCCTCTCCTATCCACTAATCAGCATGCCTAGTAATCAGATATTTTCAATGGCAGGATACCTCATGAGTCCACATTATTTATGGCTGGAGAGTGCAACAGGAGAGCTGGGTGCAGAACTAACTGTGAACCAATGCCCGTGATTTTTACCCTTGGCACCTTGCTGTGTTGTTGCTGGTTGACACTTTTGCTGCTGCTATCCAGCCTGCTCCTCTTGGTTCAGTACTTTACTGTGCTGTTATTTCCCTGATATTGTGCATCTTGCTCCTGATCCTCATATTTTGCCTTTGAGAACTACTGCCACTGCTGGGTCTGTTTTGCCCCTATCATGGTGACTTGGGATTATTTTGCCACTGTATTTGCTGCCATACCCATCAGTCTGTGCTTTTGGATTTTGATGCCACTATGCTTGCCTCCTCATACCTCATTCTAAGCCTATGTACAGTCATAAGACTATTGATTCTGTTTTGCACTCTCACATATCTTTGAGTATTCATGTTTCTATTTCGCTATTTTGTCCCTATCACTGTCTTGACATGCTTTGGGATATCCATGGCACTCTTGTTGGTAACACATCGCCCCTATTTTGGTGCCTTGGGTATTCATGTCACTTTTGGTATTCCTTTACTTCTCTTTTGATGTCTTGGGCAGTCCATACCTCTATTTGGGCTGCTTTGCACACTTAATATAGCCTTGTGGTGTTGATACCACTCTTATTGCTTCATTGCTGTGTTTTGGGGTTTTAACATAAATGCTCCTGCAGGCTGTGAGCTTCTTTTGTTGTCTTTGGATATTTCTGCCTCTGTGCCTGCTTTCTTCAAAGTTCTTTTCACATTTCTTTATGCTACTTACTGACTATTGATCTTGCTATGCTGATCCAATGCTTTGCACACTTGCTGTACCTCTCATGGTCCTTTGGGGTGTTTATGCCACTGTTGGTACTGCTTTCCCCCTCTTATGGAGTCTTGTGGATGTGATGACACTCTTCGTCCTGCCTTATATCTTTCTCAGTGTCTGGAAGAGTTGATTCCACTTTATGGTTTTTTAAATCAAAGATGGCTGCTGTTTATATGTGTGTGTGTCTACATTATTGGGTATATTCATTGTAACACTAAAACCCCATAGCTTGCTACCATGACTCTTACTGTAATCCTTGGGGATGTAGATGTCACTGTTCTTGCTGCACTATTTTGCATTGTTTGTGGTTTTAACGCCAGTACTTTTTACCCCTCTTTTGTTGCTTTACAGTGTCTTAGCCTCCACTCCTACTGTTTTTGCCTTTTACTCAGTGCCTTGAGTGTCAGGATTGGTTACACAAGACACAGGCATCAGTGAACTGCCATCCCAATCGAACCAATTGTAATGTCCATATTAATTGTTTTGGCACACTGAACATATCCATTTATCTTTAATGGTTCCATGCCCTCCTGGACTCTTTCTTCAAGCTTATTTTCAAATTCATTTACTTTTTGGCTATATATCTTGTCTGGTATGTAGCCTTCGTGGATTATGCCACCCATTTATGGCTGCATTCCCAAGCAAACCATCAGAAGATCTGATCCCAGTGAGCCATGGGCCATTACAGGCCTAACACTATCCAAAGTTTGAACTTCAGTCTTAAAAACTTTGGCATCTGAGTGGTATCAAGGAAGCAGTCTTCTCTTTCCCACATTTCCTCTGCCCACTATATGGAAAGGGAATTTGCGCTGGGTTGTCTTGTTGCATTGGGGTGTTTTTATCTCAACACAGGCACAGAAAAGAGAAAATCAATATCCAAACCTGAGTCCTCACCCTCTTCACCTATTGATGCCATAGGGAAGCTATGTCACAACTGCTGCATACCTCCCGCAGAGATTTCTTCTTGGTTCTGTCTTCTCAGGCATAGTAAGTTCACCATCTTCTGGTTTCTAAATAGTTCATTTAATCTTTTGCCCTATAAACTAGTTTGAGGTTTGATTTATACATCAAGACTGCTACAAACCTCCTCAAGAGATTACCTTTAAAGATGTGCTTCGGGCTTCAATTTCATGTCGGACTTCTTTTCGGGGCTTCCTCACGGGAATTTCGATTTTCCCGCAGTTCAGGGGTTTTTTTCGGAGGCCCCGATTTTCGGGTTAGTACACATTAATGGGAGTTAGTGCACGCTAACTCGCATTAGTGCACGCTAACTCCCGATAATGCACACTAACATGGAAGCTACTCATATAACCTTGACCGAAGAAAGGTATTTCTTCTGTTGGGGAAGATCATCCACTCTGACCAAGTTCACAACTTCAAGAAGGACATGCATGGAGCAGTGAGAGAGGAAGAATCCTCCCACTTACCCAGATCAGTCTTAATGATTGTTGCGTTGGAGGTGGATTCTTGGGCTGAGGCGGAGTTGGCACAACCCGTAGGCAAGAGTGCACAGGTCCCCACCATCAGCAGGTGGAATGGGCTGAAGCTAGAGGCCACTGGAGCTTCACCTATACCATAAGAACATAAGAATATGCCATACTGGGTCAGACCAAGGGTCCATCAAGCCCAGCATCCTGTTTCCAACAGTGGCCAATTCAGGCCATAAGAACCTGGCAAGTACCCAAAAACTAAGTCTATTCCATGTTACCATTGCTAGTAATAGCAGTGGCTATTTTCTAAGTCAACTTAATTAATAGCAGGTAATTTGCTTCTCCTCCAAGTCCAGCCCATGTTCCCCTCAGGTTGAGCCTTTGGGTGCTGGGGCTGGCAAGACGTAGGCGGGCCTTGAGATAGAACAACACTAGTAGGTAGTTCAGCCCAGAGACAGCAGCCAGCAGATGGCATAGCTCTATCCAGACGGGTTGCGGAGCGGAAACCCAAGCACCAAGGAACTGGAACAGACTGAGGGTGCTTGAGCACAGAGGGGCCGAAGCCCTAGGAGTCCACGTCCCAAGGATAGAGTCCAAAGAGACACTGAAGAACTGAGCTGAGGCTGGCAATCAAAAGGAAGCTGCAGCATGCAACGTGGAACTCGGAACGAATCAGAGTCTATAGCAAGGTCATACATAGAATTGGTCTGGGCGCAGAGAAGGCAGGCGTGGTCAGGCATAGCAATGGTCAAGGCATGGAGAGTGCAAGCGTAGTCAGGCATAGCAATGGTCAAAGCACGGAGAAGGCAAGCGTAATCAGGCAGGCGAAGGTCAGGCTTGGAGAGAGGCAATGTGGTCAAGAAGGCAGAGGTCAGGCTTGGAGAGAGGCAATGTGGTCAGGCAAGCAGAGGTCAGGCTTGGAGAGAGGCAACGTGGTCAGCCAGGCAAAGGTTAGGCTTGGAGAGAGGCAACGTGGTCAGGCAGGCAGAGGTCAGGCTTGGAGAAGGCAGCATAGTCAAAGCGAAGCAGAAGTCGGCACCAGAAGTCAGTCAATACAAAGAGACACACGAACACAGGAACTGAGAACCAGAGACACTGGAACAGGAATGAAGACACGATGAGGTAATGAGTGCTTGGAACTAAGGACAGGTAAACCAAGGAGACCTGTTGCAAAGGCAAAGTCTTCAGAAAAAAACAGGGAATTTATACTGAGCAGGACATGACGTCAACATCCGGGGTCCGCAGCCTGGTTCCCACCGAGGGTCCTTTAAAGGTCTCAATGTGGCGCACGCCTGTGCCTAGAGGGAGGTGCCGCACTGCTGTCTCGGCTGACGAAGGTGTCCTGGCTGGAGGACCCAGGACATGATGCAAGGCCTGAGGTGCTGGCAAGGGTGTCCCAGCTGGAGGGCCCAGGACGAGGTGCAGAGTGAGAAGCACTTATGGAGGTTCGTGGTCAGAGCTGGCGGCCCACCGCCGCCATGGAAGCAGAACTAGGTCCCGCGGGCTGCGCATCAAGGTACGAGGGCTGCACCATAGGGTTGCCATGGGCGGTGAGCATAAAAGTACCCCCCTTTATGCCCCCCTCCTGGAGGCCGTGGTTTGCCCAGATGGGCACGATGAAAACTTTTGAGGAGAGTTTTGTCTAAGATGTTTTGCGCAGGCTCCCAAGAGTTTTCCTCGAGTCCGTACCGCTCCCAAGATAGGAGGTACTCCCAAGGGCGGCCTCTGCGACGAAATTCCAGCACTTCATGGACCAGATAGGTCATTTCTTATTCTGCCACCAATGCAGGTGGCTCAGGGATCTTCTGGGAAGGCCAGGGCAGAACTGCCAGTTTCAACAGGGAGACGTGGAAGGTATTGTGTATACCCAGGGAAGGAGGTAACTGGGGCTGGTACGTTACAGGTCCAATACGTTGAAGAATCGGGAAAGGTCAGATGAATCTTGGAGTGAACCCCAATATTTAAAAAGGGCTCCAGGGGCGATCCGGGAAACTACAGACCGGTTAGCCTGACTTCAGTGCCAGGAAAAATAGTGGAAAGTGTTCTAACATCAAAATCACAAAACATATAGAAAGACATGGTTTAATGGAACAAAGTCAGCATGGCTTTACCCAGGGCAAGTCTTGCCTCACAAATCTGCTTCACTTTTTTGAAGGAGTTAATAAACATGTGAATAAAGGTAAACCGGTAGATATAGTATACTTGGATTTTCAGAAGGCGTTTGACAAAGTTCCTCATGAGAGGCTTCTAGGAAAAGTAAAAAGTCATGGGATAGGTGGCGATGTCCTTTCCTGGATTGCAAACTGGCTAAAAGACAGGAAACAGAGAGTAGGATTAAATGGGCAATTTTCTCAGTGGAAGGGAGTGGACAGTGGAGTGCCTCAGGGATCTGTATTGGGACCTTTACTGTTCAATATATTTATAAATGATCTGGAAAGAAATACGACGAGTGAGATAATCAAATTTGCAGATGACACAAAATTGTTCAGAGTAGTTAAATCACAAGCAGATTGTGATAAATTGCAGGAAGACCTTGTGAGACTGGAAAATTGGGCATCCAAATGGCAGATGGAATTTAATGTGAATAAGTGCAAGGTGATGCATATAGGGAAAAATAACCCATGCTATAATTACACAATGTTGGGTTCCATATTAGGTGCTACAACCCAAGAAAGAGATCTAGGTGTCATAGTGGATAACACATTGAAATCGTCGGTACAGTGTGCTGCGGCAGTCAAAAAAGCAAACAGAATGTTGGGAATTATTAGAAAGGGAATGATGAATAAAACGGAAAATGTCATAATGCCTCTGTATCGCTCCATGGTGAGACCGCACCTTGAATACTGTGTACAATTCTGGTCGCCGCATCTCAAAAAAGATATAATTGCGATGGAGAAGGTACAGAGAAGGGCTACCAAAATGATAAGGGGAATGGAACAACTCCCCTATGAGGAAAGACTAAAGAGGTTAGGACTTTTCAGCTTGGAGAAGAGACGACTGAGGGGGGATATGATAGAGGTGTTTAAAATCATGAGAGTTCTAGAACGGGTAGATGTGAATCGGTTATTTACTCTTTCGGATAGTAGAAAGACTAGGGGGCACTCCATGAAGTTAGCATGGGGCACATTTAAAACTAATCGGAGAAAGTTCTTTTTTACTCAACGCACAATTAAACTCTGGAATTTGTTGCCAGAGAATGTGGTTCGTACAGTTAGTATAGCTGTGTTTAAAAAAGGATTGGATAAGTTCTTTGAGGAGAAGTCCATTACCTGCTATTAAGTTCACTTAGAGAATAGCCACTGCCATTAGCAATGGTAACATGGAATAGACTTAGTTTTTGGGTACTTGCCAGGTTCTTATGGCCTGGATTGGCCACTGTTGGAAATAGGATGCTGGGTTTGATGGACCCTTGGTCTGACCCAGTATGGCATTTTCTTATGTTCTTATGTTCTTATGACTGTATTCAGAGTCTGATATATTTGGTGCTCAACCAGACTTTCTGGCCAGGAAGAAATTCAGGAGCTGCGCGGCGATGACTGTCAGCAGTCTTCTTGGCCCGGGAGGTGGTGTGGCGCAGATGGAAATTTGTTTGTTTCTATATTGTCTTAAGGTTATCCACAGTAGCCTGTGCCTCAGGGGATGGCAGGGTGAGAGATATGGGCAATGGTTGTCGAGGTTGTTTTCCCTAGACTATGGAAAATGGCGATGTTCTGATAGCTGAGGTCTCATGAGAGTTGTGGGAGAACTCTGCCCAGGAGAGGAGGTCTGACCAGTTGTCCTGTTGATCGTTGATGTAGGTTCGTAAAAATGCCTTTAAGGAGCGGTTCATTTGTTCAGCTTGCCCGTTGGCTTGGGGATGATAGGTGGATTTGAGGCTGATCTAAATGCCAAATTTTTGGCAAAGAGAGCACCAATATCTGGCGACAAATTGAGGACCTCGATTGGAGACATTTTCTACTGGCAGATCATGCAGTCTAAATATATGATGAAAGAACAATCATGAGCCATTTTTGAGAAACGGTCTGTGGTGACCCATATGATGGTATTACCCCTAGAAGGAGGCAGATCCACAATGAAATCCGTCAACAGGTGAGTCCATGTTTCTATGGCCACTGGTAGTGGTTGTAAGAGTCCGCATGGTCTGCCAACCGGGGGTTTTGTTGAGCGCAAACAATACAGGATTCAACATATGCCTTGGCATTGGAGACCAAAGTAGGCCACCAAAAGAACCACTGGAGCAGTGCAACGGTTCGCACTTGTCCTGGGTGACCGGCAATCTTGGAATCATGGGCCCAATGGTGCACCCTTTCACGAAGGCATCTGGGCACCACAGTTTTTCCTCTAGGAACAGGATGGGCTGCTGACAAGGAGATGCAGGCTGGATTAATATGCTTTGGCTCTTCTGGAATATCCTCTGGTTCAAAGGACCGGGATAAGGCGTCTGCATGGAGGTTCTTTTTGGCTAGGCGGTAACGGAGTTCAAAATCGAACCGAGAAAAAAATAAGGCCCACTGGGCTTGGCGGGCATTGAGATGCTGAGCTTGACTTAGGTGCTCTAGATTTTTGTGGTCCATAAACACAGTGAACTTATGCTGTGCACCCTCAAGCCAAAGATGCCATACCTCCAGGGCCAACTTTATGGCGAGTAGTTCGCGGTCCCCAATACTGTAGATGCATTCTGCTAATGAGAATTTCTGTGAAAAGAATGAACATGGGACTACAGTACCAGAAGCCATCTGCTGACTGAGGACAGCCCCAGCCCCAATGGCGGAGGCGTCCACCTCAACTTGAAAGGGACGAGTCGGGTCAGGATGATGTAGGCTAGATCCCTTATGAAAGGCTTCCTTTAATCAATGAAAGGCAGCTATGGCTTCAGGTAGCCAATTCCGGGTATTTTGGCCCTTCCTGGTCAAGACTGGCAAGGGGGTGGCCAGTGTGGAATAATGGGGAATAAAATGACTATAATAGTTAAGGAATCCCAGGAGACGTTGAATTGTTTTAAGTCCCACAGGCTGTGGCCAATCCTGGATTGCTTTTAACTTGTCTGGGTCCATGAAGAATCCTAGAGGAGAGATGATATAGCCAAGAAATGGTAGACTAGACTTCTCAAACAAACATTTTTCCAGTTCTGCAAACAACTGGTTTTCTCAAAGCGTTGCAATACCATACATACGTCAGATCGGTGGGTGTCAATGTCTTTAGAAAAAATGAGGATATCATTCAAGTAGGCTATGAACTTAGTGTACATTAGATCTCTAAAAATTTTGTTCATCATCCGTTGGAATACGGCAGGTGCATTGGAAAGGCCAAAAGGCATCACTAAGTATTCGTGACTGTCTCTGATGTTAAAGGTGGTTTTCCAGATGTTATCGTGGCAGATCCTCACCAGGTTATATGCTCTGTGTAAACCCAACTTAGTGAAAATGGTAGCACCCTGGAGATGGTTTGAAAAGCTCTGAGATTAATGGCAGGGGGGTATTTATCCTTGCGGGGTGATAGCATTAGACCACAATAGTCAATGCACGATCTAAGTGACCCATCTTTCTTGATCACGAAAAAGAATCCCGCTCCAGCAGGTGACATTGAAGGACGAATAAACCCCTTTTCCAGGTTCTCTCGAATATACTCCGTCATGGCTTTTGTCTCAGGCTGAGACAATGGATATGTGCATCCATGAGGAGGCGTGGTTCCAGGAAGAAGGTCAACTGGACAGTCAAACCGCCGAAGCGGCGGGAGGAGGTCAGCTTTCTGTTTTGAGAATACATCCTCATAGGTGGCATATGGAGCAGGTATGCCAGAAGAGGTGGTAACCAATGGAATTGTTGCAGATGGAGTCACCTTCTGAAGGCAGGATTGGTGACAAGCTGGACCCCACTCTACCAACTGTAGAGAGGTCCAGTTAAACTGGGGGGAGTGCTTCTGTAGCCAAGGAAGTCCAAGCACTATAGGATGGATTGATTTGTCCAGAACTAGTAATTCAAGTTCCTCATGGTGTAAGGCCCCTGTTCATAGCTGGACAGGTTCAGTAGTCAAGGAAATACGGCCAGGTAACAGTTCTCTGTATATTGAGGCAATGCAAAGAGTAGGAACTAATGAGCGGGTCTTGATACCCAGTAGTTGCACGAGATCCCTAAGGATGAAATTTCCTCCCGCTCCGGAATCAACCAGAGTGAGGACTGGGAATGACCTGGAGTCCCAAATTGACTGGGTGAATGTTACATCAGGACATGCTAGAGAGGTAGAGTTCCTAGATGAAATCATGACTACTTCAGCTGGTACAAGAACCAACAAGAGGGGAAATTATTTTAGACTTACTCTTTAGTGGAACACAGGATTTGGTGAGAGAGGTGACAATGTTGAGTGTTGGAGCCACTTGTCAATAGTGATCAAAACATTATCATATTTGACTTAATAATTGGAGTGAGTGCAAAAAAGAAATCTACTATGACATCATTTAACTTTCAGAAAGGTGACTGATAAAATTAGGAAAATAGTTAGGAAAAAACTGAAAGGAGCAACTGTAAAGATTAAGAGTTTAGCTCAGGCATGGCTGTTGTTTAAAAATACCATCTTGAAAGCTGAGAACAGATGTATTCCATGTATTAGAAAAGGTGGAAAGAAGGCTAAACGACTACTGGCATGGTTGAAAGATGAGGTGAGTGAGGGTATAATAACTAAAAGAACATCTTTCAATAAATGAAAAAGGGATCTGAATGAAGAAAACAGGAAACAGCTTAAGTACTGGCAAGTCAAATGCAAAGCATTGATAAGAAAGGCAAAGAGAGAATTTGAAAAGAAGCTTGCCGTGGAAGCCAAAACTCATAATAAAACCTTTTTCAGGTACATTTGAGGTAAAAAGCCTGTGAGGGAGTCAGTTGGACCATTAGATGATAAAGGCATAAAAGGAACACTTAGGGATGAAAAAGCCATAGCAGAGAGACTAAATGAATTCTTTGCTTCAGTATTCACTTAGGGGCGGATTTTCAGAGCCCTGCTCGCGTAAATCCGCCCAAAACCGGGCGGATTTACGCGAGCAGGGCCCTGCGCGCCGGGAAGCCTATTTTACATAGGCCTACCGGCGCGCGCAGAGCCCTGGGACTCGCGTAAGTCCCGGGGTTTTCGGAGGGGGCGTGTCGGGGGGCATGTCGGGGGGCGGGCCCGAACCGCGCGGCGTTTTCGGGGCGTGTCGGGAGCGTTCCGGGGGCGTGGCTACGGCCAGGGGCGGCCCGGGGGCGTGGCCGCGCCCTCCGGACCCGCCCCCAGGTCACGTCCCGGCGCGCAGGAGGCCCGCTGACGCGCGGGGATTTACGCCTCCCTCCGGGAGGCGTAAATCCCCCGACAAAGGTAAGGGGGGGGTTTAGACAGGGCCGGGCGGGTGGGTTAGGTAGGGGAAGGGAGGGGAAGGTGAGGGGAGGGCAAAGGAAAGTTCCCTCCGAGGCCGCTCCGATTTCGGAGCGGCCTTGGAGGGAACGGGGGTAGGCTGCGCGGCTCGGCGCGCGCCGGCTATACGAAATCGATAGCCTTGCGTGCGCCGATCCAGGATTTTAGCGGATACGCGCGGCTCCGCGCGTATCTACTAAAATCCAGCGTACTTTTGTTTGCGCCTGGAGCGCAAACAAAAGTAGGCTATTCGCGCTCGTTTTAAAATCCGCCCCTGAGGAAGATGTAAGAGATATACCCATGCCAGAAATTATATTCAAAGGTGATGATTCAGAGGAAGTGAAACAAATCTCAGTGCACCTGGAAGATATACTAGGGCAAATTGACAAACTAAAGAGTAGCAAATCACCTGGATCAGATGGTATATATCCCAGAGTGCTGAAAGAAATGAAATTGTGGAAATGCTACTGGAAATTTGTAAACTATCAATTACATCATTTATGGTACCTGAAGACTTGGGAGTTGCCAATATAACACCAATTTTTAAAAAGGGATCAAGGGTTGATTCAGGAAATTACAGACCAGTGAGTCTGACAATAGTGGTGCAGGCACTAGACTCAAGAACAAGGCAGAAGCTGGAAAAATAACTTTGAAGACCGGGACAGGACTCAGGAACTCAGACTCAGGAATTCGGATTCAGACTCAGAAACTCAGAACCAGGGATGGGACCCCGGAATTCAGGAACTCGGAACAAGATTTTAAAACCAAGAGACGGCCAGAAATTTGGACCAGCAGTTACCATAAAGAACAAAGTTGCTGAACATATAGATAAGTATAGTTTAATGAAACAAAGCTAACATGTATTTAGCCAAGGAAAATCTCACCTTCCAAATAAACATGTGGATATAGGTGAGCCAATTGATATAGTGTAGCTGGATTTTCAGAAAGCATTTGACAAAGTCCCTCATGAGAGAATTCTTAGGAAATTAGAAAGTCATGGGATAGGCGGCAGTTTTCTGTTGTAGACTGCTAACTGGTTGAAAGATAGAAAACAGAGAATAGGGCTAAATGTAAATTTTCCCAATGGAAAAAGGTAAATAATGTAGTGCCCCAGGTATTTGTTCTGGGACCGATGCTTTTTAATATATTTATAAATGACCTGGAAATGGGAACAACAAGTGAGGTGATCAAATTTGCCAATAACAGAAAATTATTCAAATTTGTCAAATCACAAGAAGATTGTGAGAAATTGCAAGAGGACATTGCAAAACTGGGAGACTGGGCATGCAACTAGTAAATGAAATTTAATGTAGACAAGTGCAAAGTGATGCACTTAGGGAAGAGTTACCCAAATTATAGTTACATAATGCAAGGTTCCACATTAGGAGTCACCACTCAGAAAAAGGATCTAGGTGCCATTATTGAAAATACGTTGAAATCTGCTTGGTGTGCAGCAGCAGCAGCAGCAGCAGCAAAGAAAACAAATATAGAGGTGTTTAAAATCATGAGAGGTCTAGAACGGGTAGATGTGAATCGGTTATTTACTCTTTCGGATAGTAGAAGGACTAGGGGACACTCCATGAAGTTAGCATGGGGCACATTTAAAACTAATCGGAGAAAGTTCTTTTTTACTCAACGCACAATTAAACTCTGGAATTTGTTGCCAGAGAATGTGGTTCGTGCAGTTAGTATAGCTGTGTTTAAAAAAGGATTGGATAAGTTCTTGGAGGAGAAGTCCATTACCTGCTATTAAGTTCACTTAGAGAATAGCCACTGCCATTAGCAATGGTTACATGGAATAGACTTAGTTTTTGGGTACTTGCCAGGTTCTTGTGGCCTGGGTTGGCCGCTGTTGGAGACAGGATGCTGGGCTTGATGGACCCTTGGTCTGACCCAGTATGGCATTTTCTTATGTTCTTATGTTCTTATGTTCTTATAATAGGGATGTGCATTTGTTTGTGACGAAATAGGAAATATAGACGATATTTCCTATTTCATTGTGGTTCGGGGGTCCCTGGACATGATAGGAAAACCCTAAAAAATTTTGTATGGTTTTCTTATCATTTTTGGGGGGGGGGGAGAAAGGGCACATAAAGAAAAAACAAACCCAAACCCACCCCAACCCTTCAGATTTAATTAATTACAATCTCCTACCCTTCTGACCCCCCAAAAACTTGCCTAAGTCGCTGGTGGTCCAGCGGGGGTCTCGGGAGTGATCTCTCCCTCTCGGGTCATTGACTACCACTAATCAAAATGGCGCCGGTGGCCCTTTGCCCTTACCATGTGATAGGGACTATCGATACCATTGGCCGGCCCCTGTCACATGATAGGAGCAATGGATGGCCTGCACCATTTTTTAAGATGGCGCCGACAGTCCATTGCTCCTACCATGTGACAGAAGCCGGCCAATGGCACCGATAGCCCCTGTTACATGGTAAGGGCAAAGGGTCACCGGCGCCATTTTGTTTACTGGTAGCTGACGGCCCAAGAGCGAGAGATCGCTCCCGGGACCCCACTGGACCACCAGGGACTTTAGGCAAGTTTTTGGGGGGTCGGGAGGGTGGGGGATTGTAATTAATTAAATCTGAAGGTTTGGGGTGGGGTTTTTTTTTTAATTTTTTTCACGAAATAGCATGATAAAAGTTTTCCGATCCAGGGAGTGGACCGAAATGGCCCTCCCCAGACCCGAAAACGAAACAGGGACGAAAAAAACTTGTATACACACCCGTAAAATATAATTCTAGGGATTATCAGGAAAGGAATGGAGAATAAAACAGAGAATATCATAATGCCTCTGTATCACTCCATGGTGCAACCTCATCTTGAGTATTGTTGTGTTCAATTCTGGTCACCACATCTCAAGAAAGATATAGCAGAATTAGAAAATGTACAGAGACGGGCGAGTAAGATGATAAATGGGATGGAACAATTCCCCTATGAAGAAAGGCTAAAGAGGTTAGGACTCTTCAGCTTGGAGGAGACGGCTGAGGGTAATGAGTGAAATGGAACGAGTAAACGTTAATCAGTTGTTTACTCTTTCAAAACATACAAAGACCAGGGGACACAAAATGAAATTACTGGTTAATACATTTAAAACTAATTTGAGAAAATATTTTTTAACTCAATGCATAAATAAGCTCTAGAATTTCTAGCCAGAGGATGTAGTGAAAGCTATTTAGTATAGATGCATTTAAAAAAACTTTGAACAAATTCCTGGAAGAAAACTCCATTAACAATTATTAAGAGAGAGTTGCAGAAATCCACTGCTTATTCTTGGGAGAAACAGCTTGGAATGTATTTACCCCTTGGAATCCTGCCAGGTTCTTATGGCCTGGATTGGCCACTGTTGGAAATGGGATACTGGGCTTAATATGACCCTTGGTCTGACCCAGTATGTCAAGCCTTATGTTCTTAATTTGGCTTATCTTTGTTGAAGACTTTGTGATTTTGGTTTTTTTATGTTTTAATTTGATGCGTGCTAATATGTACATCACCTAGTTCCATGTGTATAGGTGATTTATAAATTTTAATAAATGTAAATCTACTTTCCACCCTCATGGTTTTGCCACTGTTGCTGCTGCTTTGCTGGTCTTTTCATGCCTTTGGCTGTAGTTGCATTCCTGTTGATGCTTTTTGCCCCTATTTTGGAGACTTGGGATGTTCTCTTAACTTTTGGTGTTGCTTTGCTCCTTTTCTGAGTGCCTTTGAATGTTCATGCCTCTCTTTGGGCTGCTTCAACCTGTTACAATGCCTTATGCTGTTCAAGGCCTCACTTTTGGTGTGTCAGAGTGCTCTTCTCTCTTCTACTGATGCAACTTTTGTTGGTACATGTTGTCTTTCATTTGGAGTCTTGGGGTATTTGTACCATTGTGGGTGCTGCTTTGTCCCTGTCACTGTGCCTTGGGGTGTTCTTGCACCATTTATGTTGCTTTGACCCTCTATAGGTGCCTTGAGATGTTCATGGCACTTTTTGTGCTGCTTTCACCCTATATTGGTGCTGTGGTGTATTTATCCCATGATTAGTGCTGTTTTGCTGTTTGTTTGTTTGGTTTTTTGTGTGCCTTGGGCTATTTATGCCACTGTTGTTGATGTCATTTGCCTATCCTTTGATGCCTTGGGTGCTCTTGACACTCTTGATTCTGCTGTGCTCCTCTCACAGTGCCTATGGGTGCTGATGCCTCTGTTTGGGCTGCTTCAACCTGTTGGGGTGCCATGGGCTATTCATGCTACTCTTGGTGTTTCAGAGTGCTCTTCCCTCTGCTGTTGACACCACATTTGTTGGTGTCCTTTGCCTCTCATGTGGAGCTTTTGGATGTTCTTCCCACTGTGGGTGCTGCTTTGCCTTTCTCATAGTGCCTTGGAGTTTTCATGTCATTTTTTTTCTATTGCTTTGGCACTCTATCAGGCCAATGCAAAAAACAGCACGGAAAGCGGGCGCTGAAAAGTCAGCACCCGCTTTATTAACACGTGCATGACGCCTGCAAGGGGGGCACCATGCTATAAGCAAATTAGGGGGTCGCACTAGCAAGGAGGCGCTAGGGTCACTTGCAAAACCTTAGTGCCTCCTTGCTTACGCGACCCTGCCACGGCTGCTGGTTATGATACGGTCTGTCGAGGTATTTTTTTTTCTTAAGTAAAAAAAAAAAAAAGAAGTACAGAAAAGCAGCTTTTACATGCACTCATCTATTAACACCTGCTCCAGGCAGGCATTAATATCTGAGAACTAAATGTGCGTTTGAGACGCACACATTTTTTTTTTAATGTGGAGTGAATGAGTAATAGCCTCATTCACGTGCATTTGCATGTGGTGAGCGCTATTGCATTCACTCCGCATCGGATGCGCGTTAAATAGGTGTTAATCCCCCTATTGCATTAGGGGGTGGATTAGCCACTATTTAATCTGCGTCCGAGTGCAGGTTAAACAGTGTGCTTGGTTGAGTGCACTGTATTGCATCAGCCCCTATATCAATGCCTTGAGGTGTTTACTTTCTGCCACCTCTGCCTCTCTCATAGTGCCTTAGAGTTCTCATGTTATTTTTTTTTCTATTGCTTTGACACTCTATCAATGCCTTGAGATGTTTCTGCCACTTTTGGTGCTGCTTTCCCTGTTTTATGATGCACTGGGATATTCATGCCACTGGTTGTGTTGCTTTGCTTATCTTGTAGTGTCTTGGCTATTCCTGCACCTGTGTTTGCAACTTATGCTCCTCTTTTGGTGCCTTGGATTGTTCTTGTCCCTCTTGGTGCTGCTTTTCTCCTTTCACTGTGTCTTTGGGTGCTGATGCCTTGTTTGGGCTGATTCAACTTGTCATATTGCCTTGGGCAATTCATGCCACTCTTGGTGGACTTTACTCCACTCTTCATGTCTCAGAGTGCACTTCCCTCTGCTGCAGATGTCTGCCTGCAAGTATCACAAAACTTGGATGGAAAACCTAATTTCCTGGAGTAGGGATAGATTGTCTCTAATGTGTAACTGTTGAGCACTACTTTTGTGTTGTAGTGCTCTAGAAATGAAAAATAGTAACATCACTAACAGTAATGAAAATGTTTAAAATATTTGACATTCCAAAAGACGCTGCCTATAAAAATAATGCCTTTGAGGAAAAAAGGTATGTGTTCTCTATTTCTTCTGATAAAAAAAAAGGATCTGTATCCTCTACTTCTCCACAATTCCCAGAACAGCTGAAATTCAGCTTTCTATTAGTAAGTACCCTTTAAATTTGGCATTGATTGGTATCCTAAACAAGTTCTCACTGACCTTTATGTACCAAAACAGTTTCTATTTTGCACTGGTGAGGAAAATGCTTAGTAAATTGAGTCCAGCTTGTCAGAGGACATACACTGAAGTTCTCGGATACTGAGCATGGCTATGCTAGATCCGTGGTTGTTAGACTGTTCTATGCCCACCTCCTTTTTCTGAATGCGCTTCAAAACTAGTGAAAGCCATTTTTCATGCCTCTCCATGACAACTGTGTTTTCTGTTCAATAGGTGTCCTCATTCATTGTGTACAAAAGGAGCTCTAATAAGGTCCTTCTGTGAGGCTGACAGCAAGGGTTTGCAGTGCAGACTGGTGAGGAGGAGAAGGAAGAGTGAAGGGAATATGAAGGATCCCTGAGACTACTACACAATCAGCTGCCTTGTCCTGGCACTGAGCCTCCTGACACAATAGGGCTTTTAGGGAGACTGATGAAGGCTTCTGTTTTTTTGGGGGTTTTTTTAGGTTTCTCTTTATTCAATTTTTAAATCATCATCAAAAGGACAGAAGTAATACTGATACTTGCAGAACTGAAAAAACTGAACTCAGGGCAACATAGTCTAGGTTAAATTAAATGTAACAAATCTGGTAGTTCACAACAGGCAGGCAAGAGGATACATAAAATTGAAATGTAAGAAATAAAAAAACTCACCATTTAAAAAACTATAGCATTTAAATTATTACAGGAGAGTGGCATATTTATACACAGAGAGGTCAATATTCAAAACTATATGCCCACAACTTATGTGGCTAACTTTTTAGCTGAATGCGTTTTGATTCAAAAAAGTTAGCCGTATAAGTTGTGGGCATATAGTGGGTGGAGCGAGATAGCTGGATAAATTATGTGTTTAACTAGCAATACTCAGTCTTAGCCGCATATATTACACTTAAATGTTGTGGAGTCTCAGTTTAGTGGACCCTTGGGCCAACCTGCAAGAGACTGGGAAAGGGGTTCAGCTGTCTCTAGGTAAACACAGGCTGGGAGGCAGATGTCAGACAGGATGTGTTTGTATTGGCGGAGGCCTTCACTCCGGTTTACATTTTTAACAACGCTATACATTGAATTCAGCGGAACAACTTTAACAGAATTACAATTATAAAGAATATATACAAAAGATTCAGGGGAGCTACATAAACATGAGTTAGCAAAAGATCTTGGGAACTATAATAATAATAACAGTAGTTTACTGATACATTATCAAGTGATAAAGATGTTAAGATGATCACGTACTGTGTTGATTGGCAGAGTACTGGGTTGGAGGATAATCTAGGGGGGAAGAAAAAGTGGTTGGGTATGGGAGGGGGTTTAATGGATAGAGGAGGGGATTGTGGTAGGGAGGGCGGGTGGAGGAGGAGGGATGCAGGGGGTTGTCATTGTAGTTGGTTTAGCCTATCCCATCTTTGTATGCTTGCTTGAAAAGCCACATTTTGAGCAGTTTTTTGAACAGTTTGGTGTTGTTTTGAAGTCTGAGACTGGAAGGAAGAGTGTTCCAGAGGTGAGGTCCAGCTATTGAAAAGGATCTTTTTCTAGTGGTAGTTAATTTGCTGTGATGACTGGTGGGATTTCTAGTTGTGCTTTATTGGCTGATCTCGTGTTGCGTTGAGTGTGGTGAATTTGTAGCAGGGAGTTGAGGCAATCGTGGTCATTGTGATGAATTGAGTTGTGTATCATTGATAGTGTTTTGTATTTGATTTTTTTTTCTATGGGGAGCCAGTTTAGATCTTTTAGCACGGGTGAGATATGGTCTGTTCTTTTGAGTCCAGTGAGAATTCGCGCGGTGGCATTCTGTAGAATTTGTAGAGGGTGTAGGGTTGATTTCGGAAGACCTATCATGAGGGCGTTGCAGTAGTCGATGCTTGAGAAGATCAATGATTGAAGGATAGTTCTGAAGTCTGATTGGTTTAGTAGGGGTTTGAGGTGTTTGAGGATTGATAGTTTGTGGAATCCTTCTTTAGTTTTCATGGTGATGTGCTTTTTGAGATTCAGTTGGGTGTCGACCCAGATTCCCAGGTCTTTGACGTGTTCTTTTAGTTTGATGGAGTTGTTGTCGATGATAATGGGGTGGTTCAGATGATCACTGGAGTTGCTTTTTTCAATCAACATACATTCGGTTTTGTCGGTGTTGATGCAAAGTTTTAGTTGGTTTAATAGGAGTTTGATTTTGTTGATGGTTGTGGTTGCGGTTTTTAGTGCGTTCTCTATGGAGTTTGATACTGGAATGATTAGCTGAATGTCGTCAGCATACAGGAAGTAGGTTATAGAGAGGCTTGAGAGAAGTTGGCAGAGTAGTAATAGGTAGATGTTGAAGAGGATGGCCGATAGAGAGGATCCTTGTGGTACTCCGGTTTCAAGAGGGATGGCTTCAGAGGTGTGGTTGTTTGGGTTTACCTTGTAGGATCTATTGTGGAGGAAGGATGTGAACCATTTTAGAGTTATTCCTGATAGGCCTATTTCGGATAGTCTGGAGATTAGGATACTGTGTTCAACTGTGATGAATGCAGCCGATAGATCGAGTAGAATGATGTTGTAACGTTGTCCGTGGTCAAACCCTCTTAGGATAGTATTTGATAGGTTGATGAGAAGAGTTTCTGTACTGTGATTTTTTCTGAAGCCGTGTTGGGTTGGGTATAAGATGTTGTTAGCATCTAGATGATCGTTCAGTTGTTTGAGCGCGTCCTTCTCTGTTAGCTTGGCGAGGAATGAAAGGTTTGAGATAGGTCGGTAGTTGCTTAGGTCGTGGGTCAAGGTTCTTTTTTTTTTTTAAATGGGTTTTATGGTGGCGATTTTTAGGTTGACTGGGAGCTCTCCTTCTTCTAGTGATTTGTTTATAATTGTTGTGATGATTGACGCGTTGGTGTGGGAGATTTCTTTTTGTGCGTGTGTTGGTATTGTGTCAATTTCGTGTCTGGCGGGGTTCAATGATTTGATGAGCTTCTCTGTTTCAGTGTTTGTTATCGGATCAAAGTGAGCCCAGGGTGTGATGTCTGGGCGATTCAGGTTTGCGTTGGTGTTTGTGGTCTTGGTTATTTTTTCTGATATTTTGCTGACTTTGTTTTTGAAGAAGTTTGCGAGGTCTTGGCTTAGGTTTTTGTGCGGGAGTTTGATATTGTAGTTGTTCACTGTGATTAGGTTATTTACAATGTTGAAGAGGGATTTTGGGCTATTTGAGGAATTTAGGATTTTTTTGCTGTAGTATTCCTTTTTTGCTTTGTTATTAGGCTTTTATAGTAGGCAAGGTAGGTTCGATATCTTTCGAGTGCTAGTTGACATTTGTTTTTCCTCCAGTCTTTTTCTTTTCTTCTAAGGGTGGATTTGGTCTCCTTTAGTTGAGGGTTGAACCAGGGGTTGTTGTTTTGTCTTTGTGAGTTGATTCGTTTGGTTCTTTCAGGGTTTATGATGTTGGCTGTTTCAGTTGTTATTTGGTGCCAGGATTGTGTGGCATTGGTTATATTGGAGAGGTCAATGTTTGATAGTTGTTTTTCAAGTTCATGTTGGAGTAGATCTGGAATGAAGGGTGGTCGGTATTTAAAGGAGTGAATGTTGTTGACTTCAGTCTTGTTGACGGTGTTGGTGTGAGTCGTGCACTGTAGGAGAAAGTGGTCTGACCATGGGACTTGAGAATAGGAAATGGATGGATTTGAGAAAAAGTTGTTACTTTTGTTCTCTTAGGAGAAGACACAGGTCTCGCAGAAGCGGGGCTGTGTCGAGACGACTGCTGCTCCTTGGCCCTTTGTTGTAGGCAGCGATCAATGCGAGCAGCCATCTCTATCAAGGCGTTGAGGTCCTCCGGCAGATCTTGGGCAGCAATTTCGTCTTTAATACATCTGGATAGACCCTCCAAGAAGATGGCCTTAAGGCTACCATCCTGCCAACCTACTTCCTGGGCTAAAGTCCGGAACTCCATAGCATAGTCTGCCAAGAAGCGAGCCCCCTGACGGAGCTGTAGCAGTTCAGACGTAGCCGTAGCTACTCGGGCCAGCTCATCAAAAGCCTGTCATAAGTTCGAGATGAACTGTTGTAAATCCACTAGCGAGGAATCATTATGTTCCCAAAGGGACCGTATGACATAGTGAGGGCAAAGGTAGCGCCGGCGCCATTTTGAAGATTGGCAATACGGCCCGCGTGCAGGAGGTCGTTCCCGGACCCCTGCTGGACTTTTGGCAAGTCTTGTGGGGGTCAGGAGGCCCCCCCCAAGCTGGCCAAAAGTCCCTGGGGGTCCAGCGGGGGTCCGGGGGCGATCTCCCGCACGCGTGACGTCGGGAGCCAGGAAACAAAATGGCACCGGCGCTACCTTTGCCCTGTCACATGATAAGGGCAAAGGGCCATCGGTGCCATTTCTCAATCAGCAGTGGCCAGAGAGCAGGAGGAGATCGCGTCGGGACCCCCCCACTGGACCCCAGGTAATTTAAAACATTTTGGGGGGGGGGTTCGGGAGGGTGGAGGATTTGTTTTAAAGGTTCGGGTGGGTTTTAGGGTTTTTTTGGTGTGCCAGTTTTCCCGCGACCTAATTAACGATACAATACAAATGCCCCTGACGATAAATCAGGGGCATTTGTATTGTATCGCGTATCTAACAATTTTGGACGATTTTAAAATTATCTGACGATAATTTTAATCGTTCAAAAACGATTCACATCCCTAATAATTCCTAACATTCTGTTTGCTTTTTTGATGGCCACAGCACGCTGAACCGAAAATATTATCCACTATGACACCTAGATCTCTTTCCTGGGTGGTAAATCCTAATGTAGAACCTAACTGTGTAAGCACAGCAAGGGTTATTTTTCCCTATATGCATCACCTTTCATTTGTCCACATTAAATTTCATCTGCCCACTCTTCCAGCCTCACAAGGTCCTCCTGCAATTTATCACAATCCACTTGAGATTTAAATACTCTGCATAATTTTGTGTCATCCGCAAATTTAAGCACCACACTTGTCCTGCCCCTTTCCTGCCCCTTTCCAGATAAATATGTTAAAAAGCACCAGTCCTAGTACGGATCCCTGAGGCACTCCACTGTTTACATTTTTCTGCTGTGAAAACAGACTCTCTGTTTCTTATTTTTTAATCAGTTTGCCATCCACAAAAGGACATCACCTTCTATCCCATGATTTTTTAGTCTTCTGAAAATCCAAACGCACCTCATCTACTGGTTCACCTTTGTCCACATGTTTAATCACCCTTTCATAAAAATGTAGGAGATTTGTGAGGCAAGACTTCCTTTGGGTAAATCCATGCTGGCTGTATCCCAATAAACTATGTCTATCTAAATGTTCTGTGATTTTATTATTTATAACAGTTTTCATAATTTTTCCCAGTACTGAAGTCAGGCTCACCAGTCTTTAGTTTCCTGGATCTCCCCTGGAGACCTTTTTAAATATCAGGGTTACATTGGCCACCCTCCAGTCTTCAGGTACAATGGATGATTTTAATGATCAGTTACAAATTTTTACTAATAGGTCTGAAATTTCATTTTAGTTCTTTCAGAATCCTGGGGTATATACAATCCGGTCCAGGTGATTTACTACACTTCAGTTTGTCAATCTGACCTACTTCATCTTCCAGGTTCACCATAATTTGGTTCAGTTCATCTGAATTACCACCCTTGAAAACCATCTCTGGAATGGATATCTCCCCAACATCATCTTCAGTAAACATCAAAGCAAATAATTCATTTAGTCTTTCCGCAATAGCCTTATCGTCCCTAATGCCCCTTTAACCCCTCGATCATATAACGATCCAACCGACTTCCTTGCAGGCTTTTTGCTTAGGATATATTTTAAAAAGGTTTTATTATGAGTTTTTGTCTCTACGGCCAGCTTCTTTTCAAATTCTCTCTTAGCCTGTCTTAGTGTCTTACATTTAACCTGACAATGCTTGTGTTGTATCCTATTTTCCTCTTATGGATCCTTCTTCCAATTTTTGAATGGAGATCTTTTGGCTAAAATGGCCTCTTTTAGCTCACTTTTTAACCATGCCAACAACAACTGTTTGGCCTTCCTTCCACCTTTCATAATGTGTGGAATACTTCTGGACTGTGCTTCTAAGATGGCATATTAAAATAATGTCCACACCTGTTGCATACTCTTTAACTTTGTAGTTGCACCTTTCATTTTTTTTAAACTATTTTCCTCATTTTGTCAAAGTTTCCCTTTTGAAAGTTTAGTGCTAGAGCCATGGAATTACATACTGTTGTCACCCCCCCCCTTGTCATTAATTCAAATTGATCATGTTATGATCATTATTGCCAAGCATCCCACCACTGTTACCTCTCTCACCAGAATCTGGTCTTCACTGAGAATTAGATCTAAAATTGCTCCCTTTCTTTATCACTGTATTATCCACTATGATGCCTAGATCTTTCCTGGGTGGTAACTCCTAATTAGAACCTAACCATGAGAAATTTGAAAATATTCAAAACTAATCTGAAAACCTGACTATTTAAACAAGCCTTTTACAAAGATAAAGATAAGGAGAAAAACGGTTGAATGATAAGGACGCACCAAACTAGAAGTTATTACTTTTAACCTACAAAATGCATTTTAATGTTAAATTAAAACCGCATAATATGTTCTGAACACATAAGATTAACTGACACACATAGTTTTTGACACTAAATTGTTACCGTTCTATGATGGCACATGGTTAATTTGTAATCTATACCACTCATATTTTTCGTTAATGTTCCTTTTTGTAAACCGTTGTGATGGTTATCTAACTCAACAACAGTATAGAAGAGTTTTTAAATAAAATAAATAAATAAATACACTTCAGCAAGGGTTAATTTTCCCTATATGCATCACCTTTCACTTGTCCACATTAAATTTGATCTGCCATTTGGATGCCCACTCTTCCAGTCTCACAAGGTCTGGCTAACTTTCTTAACTGGTTGTAGGGATGTGCATTCAATTTAAAGACATTGACAATATCAACAACACTGTCTATGTCATTTATTTTTAAACTAAATAATAGAAAAGAAATCACAAAATGTTGTGCTTTTTTCCTATTTTTATTTTACATACTATTTGCAAACAGCGTGCAGAGGTTCCAACAAACATCCCAACCCAGGGGTCTCCAGAGATCCCCTGTTCCAACATTCTCCCCCCTTTCCACCACCCCTGGAAGTGGTTGATTCCCCCAAAATGTAATATTTATTTTTTAAAACACTCTGTCACAGGCCCCATCCACAACCCCAACCCTTCCCTTTTGTTAAAACATAGCCCCTCCTGATAGCCAGCTCTTCTACCCTAGCTCACCCTCTCAACCCCTCTCGACTCACCAAAACATCCCTAGTGGTCTAATGAGGACCCTGGATTGACCTCTCTTCTCCCAGACCTGGTTGTCACCAATTTAAAATGGTGCCAGCCACTCTTTGCCCCTATCATGTGAGGGGCTACTGGTGCCATTGTATAGCCCTTGTCACATGATAGGGACAAAGGGCAGATGATGCCATCTAGAAACATGGAAGCTGCTGGATTCAGGAGCAGAGGGGGTTGCTCCTCGACCCCCACTAGACCACCAGGAATGTTTTTGTGAGTCCAGGGAGCAGTCAGAATGGTGGGCTAAGGTAGATGGGGGAACTGGCTTCTGTGGGGGGGGGGGGGGAGGTATTTTTTAAACAAAAGGGAGGGGCTGAGGGTTGGGGCAGGGCATGTGACAAGTGTTTTAACAATTGTAATGACCCTTTGGAATTCATTACAGTCAGTAGCTCTAGTTCTTAAACCTTTTGACCTAGGATAAAGAGTTTCAGTAGCAGAGGGAAGAGTGCTCCATTTCTGAACAGCTCATCTACTGAGGTTGCTGGAATGACCAGCCTCTTGCTGTTTATAAAATCAAGTGGCAACATAGCTTAGGGTGGCATTTTTGGCTAGGAGATTGAGAGGATAGGATGTTTTCTTTCTTTAATTGTTCCCCTGGTAGGGTACTGGCTTTCACAGCTTGGGCCAATACCCTTGTGTGAAGAGATTGGGTCTACCTTAGTGCTGGTTGCATATTTGGTTAGATCATTTTTGGATATTTTTTTGCCTTTTTAAGGGTTCCTTCTGTGAGAATCCTGATATCTCTGGCTGGGGGATTTGGGGAGTCCAATAGTTAGGTTAGATCAGGGTGTGGGGAAGATTTCAATGCTGTCTATCCCTCACAGAGGATGCCGGATTAGAGCTGGTGACCTGCTGAAAGAGGTTTCCAGAGTTTTCTATTTTTTTGTGGGAGATTTTTCTGAGTTTCCAGGAGGAAGTTTATGGCCACCCTTCCTGCCTGAAAAGGGGACATCTGCATATAGATGTTGTATTCTCTGCTACTAGACCTTTCTTAAGAGAAAGCCCATTGAAACAACTGAAGAGGAGAACTGAGTAAGATGTAAAATTTTACTTGGGAACATCCATCTGGCTTCTTCACTCTGGGAGAGAGACATTTTGGGAAGACTGAACTTGAACTGTAGTCCTGTTTGCCATTCAGTACTTTTGGAGGGTTTTTCTACCCTTCACAACTGGGAAATTGAATTATCCGAGCCCTGCCCAATAGACACTTGGAGAACTGTAAATTCTACCTTGTGCCAAGAACTGATACGAACAGTGCCAATTTGCTATTTAAGAACTCTGATGGTGAAGATTTAATTTTAGATACTCACTCTAAGCCTCCAGTTTATTTTATGGCACTCACATCCCTGAAGGTGAAAGAGAACTGTTAACCCCCCCCCCCCACACACACACACACACACCAGGGCAACAACCTAAGAGTAACCCCTGCCAAATGGATAACGATCCCTATCCCAGGGCTCCTAGACTGTTTGGAGTGGGAAAGAAATTGAGACTTCACCCTAGGGTCTTCATGTGCCCCCTGCCCTCCTGACCTTTAAACTGGAGAGGGGTTACACAATTATAACTTTTTCTGGGCAAATGTCTGCCTCCAGTGGCTGTGGGAGTGGGTGGGACAGGGGGTCTCTGGAGACCCCTGGGATATGTGAGACTGGGGTTTTTCTTTTTTTTTTTTTGTTTCAGAAAATAGCACGCACTATTTGCAAATAGTGGACAGTATATGCAAACAGCAACCACTATTTTCTGAAACAAAAAACACAATGGAAAAGAAAAAGACAAATAAAACAAAAACCTACACCCACAAAACAGTATGCAAAACTAAAAGATATTTTTTTCTGGTGCAGACTTCTACCAGTCAGCAGCTGAATATGGAGTTTCTGTCTTCTACTCTTGAGCTTTAAAATTTTCTTCCTATCATCAAGTCATCTCCATTCTCTCTGATAGCTTGTCATCCACATCACTGTTGTCACATCTCCATATTCACCTGCTCCTTCTTCTCTCCACTGGGGATATCACTTCCAATTTTGTTCTCTAAGGCACCTCATCTGTGCACATTAAACTGTTACTTCTCCAATTTTATCCCTATCCACATCCTTCCTCCTTCTCTCTCCCTTTTTCATGCTCCCTGTTGAATGCCTGCTTTAATTGCAACAGGTTTGCCTATATTCACAACCTCTTTATCACTCATACTCTAAATCTTCTCACTTTGACTGAGACTTGGTTTTTGCCTGAGGATTCTGACTATTTTGCTGCCCTCTATCATGGAAATTACCTTTTCTCTCATACACCTCACTTGGGAGCGGGAGTCATTCACGTAAGGCCAGATTTTAAAAACCTTTAGCGCGCCGGGTCTATTTTCAAAGGCCCGGCCATGCACGTAAAGTCCTGGGATGCGTGTAAGTCCCGGAGCCTTGGGAAAAGCGAGGGGCCGGGGTGGTCCGGGGGGGCGGGGCTAGAGGCTCCTAGCACAGCAGCCATTTGCCATTGTGCTGGGGGATTGTGTGCCGGTGTGCACAACCTACGCCTGCCCCGAGGCAGGCGCAAAAGATAAAATAAAGATTTGGGGGGGGGGCTAGGTTAGGGCTAGGGGATGGGTAGGTTAGGGGAAGGGGAAGAGAGGTTATTGTAGGGGGTCGGGAAGTTCCCTCCCAGTCCGCTCCAATTTCGGAGCGGATTGGGAGGGAACTGAGGAAGGCCGTGGGCGTCAGCGCATGCAGGATGCAAAAGTGTGCATCCCCCTTGCGCACGCCGACCCCTGATTTTATAACATGCGTGCACCTGCGCGTGAATGTTATAAAACCAGGTGTCCACGTGTGTGTGCATCTTTGAAAATCTACTCCTATGCCTAGGGGAAAATATTGTGGGAGTTAGAAAGTTGCAGTAAATGGCCATGTGGGAAATTATTGCAGCCATGGGGAAATACCATTTATTTATTTATTTATTTATTTAAAAACTTTTTTATACCGAAGATCATGTACAAGTACATATCGCTTCAGTTTACAGAGAACCAACAGTTGGAAATTACAGCAAACAATATGAACAAAAAAATTGAACAAAAATTGAACAAGAATAGAATTGAAGATGGATTACAAGAGGGGATTAAGGGGAATAGCGAAAAGGTAAACATGAGAATCAAACATGGAATACACGATAAGGAGTAAGGGGAACTTGGAGCAGTTAAACACGTCCGAACCTAAGTACTATAATGTAGGGTCAGGTAAAAGGGACTTTAAGTAAATGCTCTTGAGAAGAGCCAGGCCAAAGCCTGCCAAACAATGCATGATGGCAGCTCCAGGACTGTGAGGCTGCCATCATTTAAAGGGGCCTATGGCCCAAGTAAGCCCCCACTTGGAATTTCTTTTTCATCTAGCCAATTGCACATAGTACAATTGGAACAATTTCTGTATCTTTCTGGCACATTTCCTTGGTCTCTGAGGATCTTTTGTTTGATCATATGATCCACACAATAGTCACCTGGTACTGACATTTCTATCTGCAATGTTCTTCTGCTTTTCTTCTTTATCGCAATATCCAGTTTTCTTGCATCAAGCCTTTTCTATTTTCTCAGGGTTGTTATCCAAGTGCTTTTCTGGTACAGTGATGTTAAAGTGTTTACACAATTTCCAGTTGATAAGCCGGGCCACATTTCTGTATACAGGCCTTTTTTTTTTTTTTTTAATTTTATTTTTCTTTCAATTTTTAAATTACATACCAAGATAATATTCTTGACATTAGAACATGAAGCATCAATAAAGAAATATTACAGTCATTAACATCTTTATCTTTTGCCATACTTCATCAAAGATCCTCAAAAGGTTTTAAAGAAGATCCATCACTCTAACATTCATGTCTATAACTAAAAGAAACAATTTAAGGAAAACATGCCTTTATGCTGCTAGGGGGAGTTTTTCCTGATGAGAGATAATCACAGCCTATTTTGGGTCATGGATGTATCTGGATTTTAGACTTTTACAACTTCCTGTGTTATATCTTTATCAGAAAGGAATTAACTGCAAAGGTAGAAAAAAGAGATAGTTCGACCCCTTATATTTAATTTGACATTTGCAGGGGAATTTCAGCAGGAAACTAGCCCCAATTTGTAGGGCCTGTGGTCTTAAAAGCAAAAATTGCTTTCGTTTCTTTTGTGTCATTCTTGACACATCAGGAAATATTCTCACCTGCAAATTCAAAAAACTGTATAGACGATATTTAAAAAAACAATTTAAATATCCACTCTATTTCTAATGCAAACGTTACGATCATGGTACTAACTTCAGCTAAACTAGAATCAGACATCTCAAGCAACTCAGTAACATTTAAAGATGGTATCATTTTTTCAATTTCTCAACCTTCTCCTCTATTTCCTACTTTCAAGTTTTCTTCTACACCTTTTTTTCTTAGTGGCAAATAAAAAACTCTCACCACCGGAGGGATGTTTTCTTCAGGCACCTTCAGAATCTCAGATATTTTCTGTACATCTCTTTCGGAGATATATGTGGGAGCTTTGGGAAATTAACAAATCTCAAATTCCTAACTTTTGACATATTTTCCATACTCTCCATTTTATTCAACAACTTTATATTATCTTTCATCAAAGATTCTTGTGATGCTCTATTAACATTCAAAGAAGATTTTATTTCTGTGTTTTGTAAAAGAACACATTTAACTGTATTCTCTATAGCTTGTATTCGTATTTCATGATCTTTACTAATATCATTTATAGGAAGAATTGTATTTACTATCAATTTCCTAAACCTTCTATAGCTACCCATAATGAGTCTAAAGTTACTTCTACCGGCTTTTGTAAGGAGAATTGTAAACTAGTATTAACAAGAGTCGAAGAGTCATGTCCAGTAACACATCCTCGTTCACTCCTAGCTGGACTGCTAGCAAACTCGCCGGTGAACACTTTACCGGCGTCTCCACTTTCTTCTCCCAGGATAGGATTCCCTGCCTGACCCTCAGTACTGTCAGCAACTTTGGCTTGCAGTGGGGCCAGATCCACATCTGGGCCTCTAAGTGTAGCAGGGATTTCCTACACTGTATATTTTGGGGGTTTTGATGCCTTTATGCTCTCTCCAATTTCACACACCATACACCTTGGGAGTTTGACACCTGTAGGCTGTTTGCAATTCCCTACTCTGCATGCTTGGGGGTTTTGATGATGTTGTTCTGTTTGAGATTCCCCACACTATATGCCTTTGGGTTATTGATGAGTTTGCACTTTTTGTAATTTCCTGCACTATGTCTTGGAGGTCAGCACTTGTCTGTGTATACTAGCTCTACAATCACTTCAATTATACGAATAACAGATGGAGCCATTACTGATTCAATGAGCCATTTGCAGTTTTACTGTGCCCACGTGTATACATAACATGTGCATGGCTCAATCTTTATAGTTTGTCAGAAGCATATGCTACTTATAAGATCAACCACATTCCTCCTAATGAGTTAGGCATTCTTCACTCTGGCTAACCTCAAGGTCTCTCTGCAAATCACTTCCCCTATGGTACTTGCCAACTCTTAGTCTTGTCTTCGCTATCTGTTGCTTTGCATACTTGCTTCACCAATCCTTGGCCTTTTGATTTCATCCTTCCTCCTCCCATCTCAGCTCTTGAGGTACACCTTGGGTTTTTTTGGCTACTCTTTTTGCTGTGCTGCTCTGCTCCTACTGTTCCAAAAATTCCCAGAGCTCCTGCTACCACTGTCACCACCACTCCAAGCCATTCTTCATACCTTAGGATGCTTCCTCTGCTGTTCCAGCTGGCTTCTTGGTATTTTCCAAATTCCCTTTCCCTATAGTACTTACTGACTTTTGGTCTTTCCTGGATATTTGATAATTTATACAGGCCTTACTCACCCAGTTATCTTTAATGGTTTCAAGCCTGCTTAGACATTTTCTTCAAACTTTGTTCCCTTTAGCCTTTAATTGAATATACCACAGCAAAACAAAAAGGCTGCAAAAGTGTATGACCCAGAACAAGGACTAATTTCCTGCATGATTATAATTTCTGAAGTAATGGAGGTAGTATTTGCAATACCTGATTCAGAAGAAGACTCCTGTCCTGGATTCCCTGTTTCACAGAATATTAAACAGCAAGAGGCTAAACATCATTTGAAACCTCTAGCTGTTTAATAGCCTACTAGCCTCCAGTGAAGACCAGCTCCAAGCCTGAACAACAAGCTATTTCACCTAATGATGCCATATGGAAATGACATCAGGTCTCATCCAGGGATTTCCTCTGGCTTCTCTCTGTCTAGGGTTTTCTACCAATTTGGTTGGTGCCCT
Organism: Rhinatrema bivittatum; assembly: GCF_901001135.1. NCBI lineage: Eukaryota > Metazoa > Chordata > Amphibia > Gymnophiona > Rhinatrematidae > Rhinatrema > Rhinatrema bivittatum. Next base: position 302,659,153 of record NC_042615.1, read on the forward strand.
TTGCCTCTTATTTGGCACATTGTCACTCTGGGCAACTGCTTTGCACCTCTCATGATGCCTTGAGGTTTTCAAGTCAATTTTTCAGTTGCTTTGATCTTGCTAGAGAACCCAAGTAGACCCCCTGCCTGCTATTTTGGGGTTTCAGTGAAATTTTGGCTCTACCAGTGCCCTCACGGTTCTGAGGGGTTGTGACTTTTGCCAGAGGAGTTTGAAGAGCGGATTTTTGTGTTTTGAAGAGAGTGGGTTCTGTGTTTCTAGTAGGGCTTTTATCCCCTGCTTCAGGCGAGTGGACTGTGGCTCTGTGCTCTGTGCCTAAGTTGCAGCTTCCTGGGTACTGATTGTCCCTATGCCCTGTGAAAGTGGGGTTAGCAGTGTCCCACAAGTAAGAATTGATTTTGGAGAACATTCTTTTGGGTTTTGCTTGTGAGTGGGAGGGAGATTTTTCCCATAACCATCGACCTGCCCATGAAGAAGAACTTTTGTTTTTTTTTTTCTTTCTTCTCACTGGGAAAGGATTCTGGACATTGACTCAGAGATTGAGAAAACAGAAGGAACTTGCATAACTTGGAGTTTTCATTATCCTTTGTATTCTGGTGCTTTTTGCTATTTTTGGATTGGACCTTATATTAAATTACTGTACATTTATTTTGAACACCACTCCATATCTTTTTCTGTTTTTCCAATGTAAGATCCATCCTTCTGTGAGTGACTTCCGTGAGTACTGGGAGAGAGGTGAGAGACTGAAAGTGGGTTCCTCGTCCCCCTGGCATGCCTTGGGCCCAAGAGCTTAAGCCTCCCCTCATTGGGCGAATCCACGTCCCGCAATTTGAAAGGACTGGTGCAAGAGAACCAGGACTTAGCCCCAGGACTGAATGTGTCCCCTGCACTGATTTATCCCTAACACTGACGTAGGAGCCTACATTCAGTACTGGTAAGTAAACCCCCTGGACAAAAGCCCTGCTGTATGCAGATCTGATGCATTGCGAGATCAGCATACGGAGAGTGCCATCTGTGAATTTTTTAACATGCTGGTGAGCCAGCACAGATGGAACAGAGAAGTTGGCAGCAGTGGCAAGGGACCCAGCGGCTCCTCCCAGTATACTGCCAGGGCTGGATCGTGCACAGCATGAGGTGCCTCATGCTTGACTGTGCCCGTGCCCACCTTAGAAAGAGCACAGGTTGGTGTTTAACATCGGTTGAACTAGTCATGTTCTATTTTTTCGATGTCTGAACCCTTGTTTTGTTGTCTAGTTAGATAGCACTGCCACTTACTTAGTAACCAGTGCTCCAGGTATTCAGTCTCTCACCGCCTCCTGAAAGAGGTACTCGCTCCCTACAGCCTGGTTCTAGTAGATTTAGAGTGCTGTGGCATTAGGGGATTACAGTAATTCAATAATACTTTAGCCAAATAAAAACCACATTATCTATAAAATACAGTAAGTAAGCAATAGTGAGCATTAGGTCAGGCATTTTTCCTTCTTTAAAGCTCGAAGAGGTTAGGATTCATGGCTTTTCAATTCATAGTTACTTTCTTCAGACCTGAACAGGCCAGCAGTGCTGGGCACTGCGTCAGTGAGAGGTTAAGAAGTCTCTTCCTGCTGACTCAGCATTAGGAAATTATAGGAGGGCTCTGTGGGTAGAGAGTTGGCTTTTTTGTAAGCAATGGGGGTCCTTCCTTATTTCAGGTGGAGGTGGGGGCTCTTTTTTTGGAGATTGGGATGGCAGGAAGATCGGGGATGGGTGTTCACCATTTTTTGCAGTTTGGGGTAGGTAGGGGTTCAGGTGTGTTTTCCTATAGTGACAGCAAGAAGGGGGATCTGGAGCTGCTGGAACTTCCTTATTGTAGTTGCACTTTTCATATCATTAGATTACTGCATTGGTAGTAAAACCAATGCTCTGATATGCTCTTTACAAATAATAATAATATACACCCCATTAAAAAAATGTGCCCTAACTTTGACATTTTTAAAACAGTGTTAGATCAGCCCAATAGAGAGGCTTTGGTTATAATTAAAAGACTGATGAATTCATTTATTTATTCACTCACAATTAAAAATCAATGTAGTGCTCTAGTCCCGAGTTGGAGTCACATCACCCAGAGTCATAGTGAATTCAACTGTAAATCATTAAAGTGCTGTCACACTGATGCTGTATAATCTAAAAAGCCATCAGTTCCAAAGATGTATAGTACAGAGGGCCATCATGTTATAATGATGCATAGTGCAGGGGAATACTGCTCTAGTACAGGATATTGTACCTTTCCTAAAACACAGGGAGTGTAATTTTATAACTCCCCCGTCTAATACTTTCCCCAATTTATGGGCCATGAGGGAAGGGGTATACTAGGGTCCCAGGGCCGATTTCTCCAATCTCTCTCACCCCAACACAGTCCCAGGTCCCTGGGGCAGAGTTCTTGATCTCATGGAGGGAAAAGATTTAATCCTTCAAGGCACAAAGTATCAGGGGGCTATCCTGGAGGGGTAACATGCCACAGTTATCAATAATGGATGTGAGTGCCAGACAAATGGGTCGGAAAGCTCTGCTTGTGTGTCTAGACAAAAATCTTTACTGTAAAAATCTTTCAGATTGGATTTACAAAAAAAAGACAAATTGGCATTGCTCACAGCAGTTCTTGGCACACTGCTGAAATTTACAGTTCTCCAGTCTTTTATCTCTGTCTGTGCAGGAGTCTCTTTATATTCAAAATAAGGAAATGCCTATTCTGCCAGAACTTGGAGAGTAAGATACCCAAGTGGTCAAGGATATCTTGAGGTGGGTAGAAAACATGTAAAGCTCAGTCTTTGAACACTATCCCCAGAATATCTTATTGTCACTGGGTAAAGGCTCGGGGCAGGGGTCCTCAGACTAGAATGCTAGGTCTTACTCATAGTTCTCCTCTTCTGATGACAGCACCATTGTTTTCTTAGAAAAATCCAGATAGCACAGAACATAGCAGCTCTCTCAAATGTTTCCTCTTCAGGCTGGAAGGATGGCCACAAACTTCCCCTTGGAACTCAGAAAAAAATCTTCATAAAAATGTACAAATTCTGGAAACCTGCAACAGGTCATCATCTGATCCAAACCCCTCTGTAAGGAGTGAAGAGCAGTGGAATCTTCCCTAGCCCCTGATCTAACCTAACTGATGGACACCCCAAAATCCTCCAGTCAGGGGTACCAAGGCTCTCACCAAAGGAATCCTCAAAAATGGCAAAAACATTCAAAAATCTTACTCAAAAGGTAGAAACAGTACCAAGGCATGAACAGGTCCCCTTCCTACTAGGGTATTAGCCCAGTCTGTGAAATCCAGTACCTAAGCAGAAGAACAACTCAAAAAACACACTCCTACCCTCTCTAACTCCTAACCAAAATGCACACTGTGAAATACTGCACACTGCTCTTAACTTTATATTTCATTATTTGTAAATCAAAATGTCAAGAACACTTAATTACAGAAACAAGAATGAACATTAAAGAAAAATTAATAGAAAATCATTCATCCATAAGCTTAGATTCAAACTGGGGATATTTTCCCAATGAGAAAAAAAAAGGAAAAAAAAAATACAGTGCTGGCATTATACATATTAGTAGTACATAGGGGTAGATTTTCAAAGGGTTGCGAGCGTAAGATATGCGCGCAACCCCCGAAAACCTCCCCCTGCACGCGCCGAGCCTATCTTCAAGCCCCGGGATGCACCTAGGTCCCGGGGCTTGAAAAAATGGGGGTTCCAGGGGCAGGGCGCCGGCCCGGGGGGTGTTCCGTGGGCGGGACCGAGGCCTCCGGAACAGCCACCGGGCCGGGGGATGGAGAGCTGGCGCGCGCAAGTTACGCCAGCCTGGAGGCAGGTGCTACTTCTTCAATAAAGGTTGGGGGGTTTTAGTTAGGCTGGGGGCGGGTTAGATAGGGGAAGGGAGGGGAAGGTGGGGGAAGGTGGGGGGGGGGGCGGAAGGAAAGTTCCCTCTGTTTTGGAGGAGATGGAAGCAGGCTGCTTGGCTCGGCGCGCGCAGGTTGCACAATTGTGCACCTCCCCTGTGCATGCCGACCCTGGATTTTATAACATGCACGCATGTTATAAAATTGGGCGTAGATTTGTTTGCACCGGGTTGCACGAACAAATCTACGCCCGTGCGCATGTTATAAAATCTGACCAATAGTGTCTTAACTACACCTTACCTGACTGATTCTGAAGGCCCTGATACATCTGATATAATTCTATTTTGCCAAAAATCCTTCCAACTGTACCTAGTCAAAGAATACATTAGCCCAAATTTTCAAAACCCTGCACGCACCAAAACGGGGAGATACGCGTGTGGTTGGGCCGAATGCACACCTAGCACATTTTCAAAACAGCTTGGCAACGTGTGGATCTCCCAGTATGCAAGAAAGTGCCGTAGTTTTGAAAAGGGGTGGGCGGGGTCAGGGTGTGGTGGGGGCGGGAGCCAGGCGGGACAGTGGCCATTAGACCCTATCCCGAGGAAGCACACACGAGCAGCTGTCCAGCGCGCAGAACTGCTCAGAGGAGCGGGTAAGTTCTTCAACAAGAAAAATGAGGGTAGATAGGGTTAGTTTAGGGGTCGGGGAGGAGAGGGGAAAAGGGAAGAAGGATAGATAGGGGTATAGGAAAGTTCCCTCCCAGTCCACTGCTTAATTGGAGCAGACTGAGAGGGAACTGGGCAAAGGCCCGATCGCGTTGCCGCATGTACTTTAAAAAAATTCCCCCCACTGTGCACACGAGTCACGACCCGCTCACACATGCGCGCGTGCCGATATTAAAATCAGACACACGCATGTTATAAAATCAGCGCATCCATGTGCTTGTGCCGGGAGCCGCATGCACATGGTCGCATGCGGGCATGTTTTAAAATGTACTCCATATTTGGCAGTTCCCAATTTAATTTGACGCTTGCGTGGAAATTGAAGAAGGAACGAAATACCTATGGGAAGCACCCTTTGTCTTTTTAATAAGAACATTTTGTATAGCTGTTCGCTGCCCCTAGACACATCACGGAAAAGAGCTGTCCTATCACCAAGAAAAATATTTTTAAGTTTAAAAAACAACCACATTGTCCCAATTTCTATCAGGATCAAGGACATAAGTAACCAATAAGGTAGCCCTAGATTCTACGTCAATCTGAGTCTTGCAAAACTCAATTAAATTGGGATTTCTGTCAATTTCCCCAGAAAGCCCTGGAGTTCTTATGATTTGCAGATTATTCCCTTTATTAGGAAGATTAACTTGCGGATAGAATACCTGCTCGACTTGTCCTCCGTCCCCCTTAATAAAATACGCAACACAATAACTGGGATTTAAATAGGCCGCAGTTTATTACCACAAACTAACCCGAGCCCATACAAACTGAAATAAACACACAACCCAACTTCACCCCCCCCTCCCTCATTCCCTCCCCTTTCTCCACCACCTTGTCCCAAATGGTGAAGTAACAACACCCACCCCCTACCCCTCTTACTCCGCCTCGTACCAGCGAGAGTAAGCTAATACCGAGAACCAGGCCCTGTAGTTCTTCGGTCCTCCCATGTAGCCCCCCCCCCCCCCCCAGCTACACGATGTCTGCAGCCCCTGCCCCACCCCTGTAAACCCCGCCTTATAAATTCCTCTTGGGCTCGGGTTTTACCGCTTCAACTGCAACAATTAACAATGCATATTGAACCAAACTTTGTACATGCAATCCTCAAAAAAACACAGGGTGGGCGGGAGGGACAACAAGTCTTGCTGCCTACCTTCCCTCAAAGGCTGCTGACCGTTGGCAGCGCTGCACGTCCCCTCATTCAAATCCTGATACCTTATTGGCAGCTATTGAACCTCGCCTGCAACTTTCCTATTGGCCCTTTTTCCCGCCTTACCCTCAAACTCCCCTCCCCCTCACTAACACTAACTGTCGCTGATTCTCCCCAAGTTATATGCACCGTGCAAGACAAGCTTGCACAGTTCATCTTTAACTTGCGGATAGAATACCTGCTCGACTTGTCCTCCATCCCCCTTAATAAAATACGCAACACAATAACTGGGATTTAAATAGGCCGCAGTTTATTACCACAAACTAACTCGAGCCCTTACAAACTGAAATGAACACACAACCCAACTTCACCCCCCCCCCTCCCTCATTCCCTCCCCTTTCTCCACCATCTTGTCCCAGATTCCGGTCCAGGATGTTAGCCAAAGACTCCCAGAAGTTCTCCTCGGGACCGAAGCCTTCCCACGCTAACAGGTACTCCCACTTCTTTTGATGCTTCCGCAAATCTAAAACCTCTCGGACCTGATAGGTGAGGTCATCCTTGGAGGCAACTGGTTGAGGAGTCGGAGGCCTGCTGGATGGCCATGACAGTACTAGAGGCTTCAGGAGAGATACGTGAAAGGTGTTGTGTATCTTGAGGGACGGGGGAAGACGAAGCTGGTATGAGACTGCACCCACCTGCCAGATGATGGGAAACGGCCCGATGGGTGCCGGGAGTTGAGTGGGAATTCCTTGTCCCAGGTCGCCCCCGGAGGCCTGGACGGTGTGCGGCTGAGCAGGGCGTCCTCCTTGAGCTCCAGGCGGAGACGGCAGCGTAGGGTTCATGGGCCCTAATGCCTCGAGGCACTGGGTCAGGCCCTGTACCACAGAGACCAGGGCATCGAGGGTCTGTTGTTGCGCCTTCAGGCGCCGGGCCATTCCCGGAATGGCCTGGCGGGCAGATGCCTCTGCCGGGTCCATGGACTTGGCAATCTGTTACGCTCAGGCTTGTGAACCCTTGGCCAACGGGAGGATGGTATACCTTTCGGAGGATCCGTAGGTTCTCTCGTCGGGTGGCGAGGCAGAGCAGAAGATGGGACAAGCTGACCCTTGGCACTGGAGACTGAGGCGGTGGTGGAGACAGAAGAAGGGACGAGAAGAAGAGCTGAGTCTTCACCCCTGGAAGTCTGTGATCCCCCCAGGAGGAGCCCGTAGGGACCCAGACTGCTAGGACTTAGGTGGACCTTTGAGAGGTCAGGCATCGGTGCAAGGGCTGACTGGAGCTTCACCCTGGAAGCCCGTGGTCCCCCCTGGAGAAGCCCGTAGGGACCCGGGCCGCTGGGACTTAGGTGGACCTTTGAGAGGTCAGGCGTCGGTGCAAGGGCTGACTGGAGCTTCACTCTGGAAGCCCACGGTCCCCCAGGGAGGAGCCCATAGGGACCAGGGCTGCTGGGACTTAGGTGGGCCCTTGGAGACGATGGTCTTGAAGGAATCCTAGGTCGAGTGCCAGAGGGTTAACGCTCACCAGTCCGAAGTCGTGCACCAGAGAATCACCGTAAGCCAATCCGAAGTCAGGAACCAGAGAATCACCGTAAGCCAATCCAAAGTCAGGAACCAGGAACACCAAGATGAAACAGGATGCAGAATCCAAGCTCAAGGAACTCACCGAAGGAAGCAGACTAGACCACGTTGGAGGACGTTGCCAAGTCGAGGAATGAGCAGAGGAAGCCTTCCTTTATACTTCCCCTGCTCAGGCTGATTAGGCACAGGTGCAGCTGGTTAAAGGGATCAGGTCCCTTTAAGTCTAGGAAGGGGGCGCGGCCTTGCGCCTAAAGATGGTGGTGGCCATCTTGGATTTTCTTCGAGGGGGAAACGCTGCAGGACACCGCGAGGAAGGAGCAGGGACGACTCCTTCTGTGGCGGTCAGTATGGGGAACCCATGCTGGAGTGAGGGCCTAGCGTCGGGGTCCTCCCCCAGGATTCCCCTGGCGGGTTGCCGTCGCTGGTGAGGTAGGGGGTCCATGGCTGTGGGTTCCCACGGCCACGGAGTACAACAATTACATTGCTTAATGCCTCCCACCCACCATCCTAATGTAGTTGTGTGGAAGCATTCTGGCATGCACCTGTTAGTCTCCTTGCCCTTTCTTTTTTTTGTGCCCTAATCTCCCTGTATTGTATTGCTGTCCTCATTCCAAATTAAAACCCCCAGAACTCTCCTCCCCCCTTCCTAGAACCCTACTCCCAGTTCCTTGATTTTTTTTTTTTTATGGACGCTTTCCTTGCTTCACAACCTTGCCCGCGGGTGTCTGCTGCACCGCCAAACATTTTACCACTGGATGTGCTCCATTACAAGAAGAGCATACATGTCTAAATTTACAATCTGGAAATAAACAGGTGCTCCTGTTAAATCTCCAACAAACATCCGTATTGGAGGACAATGTCTTGGGTCATTACTTTTGATTGTATTCCCAGTCATTTTTCCCTGATACGAAAAACCTGCTCCTGCACTCCCTCCCTCATTCCCAGCTGTGTTAACTCCTTGTCCCAACCTCCCAGACCCTGCACTTTTATTAGTCATTTGAGTCAACCATAAGTTGATATCTTGGGTACCCCATGACATAAACCTATTCCCTGCCATTTTTCCCCTAAAACACTCATCGTAATTGAGCCATGCCCAACCATCATAATCCTTAAAGGCTCCCAGTATACTGTCCCCATAAGACAACAGGGCTCCATATTAGAGATGTTAATCGTGTGCCCGATCGTCTTAACGATCGGGTTCGGCTGGAGGGAGAAAAAAATCTGATCGCTGGAGATGTGAATCGGAATCGGTTCCGATTCACATCGTTAATTTTTTTTTAGTGAGGCCCGACCCTTTAAAATTGACCCTTTACCTTCCCCCCCCCCGAACCCCCCCAAAACTTTTTATGATTACCTGGTGGTCCAGTGGGGGCGCGGGGACCGATCTCCCGCTCTCGGGCCATTGGGGCCATATTGCCAATATTCAAAATGGTGCCGGCGCTACCTTTGCCCTCACTATGTCATATGACCCGTAACATGGTGCTCTGCTGGTGCAGAAGCAAAGAGAGGAAGGAGAGTGTAAAAGATGGGTAAGAGATGATAAGGGAAAGGAATAAAAGATAAAACAGGGAAAAGAGTGTTCGGACCCGTATGACATAGTGAGGGAAAAAGTAGCGCCGGCGCCATTTTGAATATTGGCAATACGGCCCGAGTGCAGGAGGTCGCTCCCGGACCCCCGCTGGACTTTTGGCAAGTCTTGTGGGGGTCAGGAGGCCCCCCCAAGCTGGCCAAAAGTCCCTGGGGGTCCAGCGGGGGTCCGGGAGCGATCTCCTGCACTCGTGACGTCGGGTGACAGGAACCAAAATGGCACCGGTGCTACCTTTGCCCTGTCATATGGTAAGGGCAAAGGGCCACCGGCGCCATTTCTATTAATGCAGCCGTGGCCCGAGAACGGGAGATCATGCCGGGACCCCCCCACTGGACCCCAGGTATTTTAAAACATTTTGGGGGGGGAGGGGTTCGGGAGGGTGGGGGATTTGTTTTAAAGGGTCGGGTGGGTTTTAGGGTTGTTTTGGTTTGCCAGTTTTCCCGCCCTCCCCCTCCCCCGATTTACGATTTTTTGACGATAAATCGGGGAATTGCTGTTGTATCGCGGCTCTAATGATTTTTGACGATTTAAAATATATCTGATGATTGTTTTAAATCGTCAAAAAACGATTCGCATCCCTACTTAGGAGCGCCCCTGTGCACTCCTAAGTCCCTCCAGGAGAGGATAGGCGAGTGAGTGCAGAGAGTGTCAGAGAGGTTAGGCACAGTCCGAGACAGGAGCACTCCAGGAGGTGGGATGAGAAAGAATCTCAGAGAGTGCAAAGCCATTGCAGCACTGAAGGGAATAGGGCAGGACTACGTGGGAGTGGCCTCGAGGAGAGGAGGTGCAGCTGCAGAGACAGGAACTGTAGTCCGCTGGATAAAGGCTAGAGTGGGGAATCCTGCTGAAGCAGGTGCCTGGAGAGTAGCAGTGCAGGGGGTACGGCCCGGGACACGGTAAGCCGAGGACAGGGCCCTCTGTAGTGACAGCACAGAGGAATGCCCCCAGGAGCGAGGCATCGAGGCCCAGTATGGAGGTGTACTGCACTGAGCTAACTCCTGAAGAGAGAAGGCACTGTAGCAACTTCCTCAAGGAGAAGTACCTTGGGGATTCCCAAGAGCAGCGGGCACTGCGGTTGAAACTCACCAGAAGAATGGCGCTGAGCCTGGCCCTGAGGAGCGGGAAGAGCTGAGAGAGAGTCCAGGTTTAGGTTGCGCTGAGCCAGGGCCCACAGAGTGGAAAGAGCTGAGAGAGAGTCCAGGTTTAGGTTGCGCTGAGCCAGGGCCCATGGAGCGGGAGATGCTGAGGGAGAGTCCGGGTAAGGTTGTGCTGAGCCAGGGCCCATGGAGCGGGAGGCGCTGAGGGAGAGTCCGGGTAAGGTTGTGCTGAGCCTGGCCCCGAGGGGCGGGAAGTGCTGCAAGAGAATCCAGTTAGGTTGCACTGAGCCAGGACCCGCAGAGTGGGAGGTGCTGAGAGAGGAACCCGGAAGGAGAAGCGCAGAGGTCCGATGATAGGAACAACCGGTCCGTGGAGAGAGTATGGCACCAATAGGAACCATGGAACTTGTTGCCAAGTTGGTTAGAGGTGGCTAGAGATGAGGATTAAATATCCCGGGTCAATGATGTCATCAGCTGGGGACGAACCTGGAGTTACCACCATAGGCCCTTTAAAGGAAGGGCAGATAGTGCGCGCACGCGCCTAGAAAGACCCAGGATTGGAATACTGGTTGGCGGCATCCCGGCTGCTACGTGGAGTGCAGGGAGCTGAGAGGAACGTGGCAGTGGTGATTGGCCATCGCCACGAGAGCATCGGAGGTGGAGAGCTAGGCATGACACGAAGTGAGTTGAGCCTGCCGCGGCCATTGTTCATAACAGAGAGAAAGTGATGGAGAAGAGGAAAGATCCTAGGAAGAGCAAGAGAAAATGGAGGTGAGTCCTCAGTAAGCACCACTGCAAAGAAGACCACACATGCAATAAAGAGCCAGGTTTTCTAGGACCTGGAGCACTGTACTGTGCCTTTGATTTGTTTAGATCCCAGGAAGTCCTTCAGCCTTTCCTTCATGGCACAGATCTAGATGCAGCATGGCCTCCCTCCAGTATGTTGTCTCCCTAGGCCTGTCACCAGGCCAAACATTGCCCCAGGCAGCCTGGGGGTGAGGCCAGCTGCAAGTGCCTGGACACCTTGAATGTTACAGCCTGTGCACTTGTGTTTGTTTCTGCTGACCTTGCTGCAATCTATCGGCAACATTGAAGCTCCAGAGAGCTCCTGCACTTGTGAAGTTATATATATATATATATATATATATATAAGTTCCTAGAGGATAAATCCATAAACTGCAATTACGGTAATTAATAAGCAATACTGGCTTGTGATCTATCTAATGTTTGGGTATTTGCCAAGTACATGTGACTTGTATTGACCACTGTTGGAAACAGGATATTGGGCTTGATGGACCCTTGGTCTGACCCAGTATGGCATTTCTTATGTTCTTTTATATATCTATATTTAGTATATATATTTAGTAATTAATAGAATTTAGGCAGAGGGGTAGATTTTATAAATTTGCACGAGCGCGAACAAAAGTACGCTGGATTTTATAAGATACGTGCGTAGCCGCGCGTATCTTATAAAATCCAGGGTCGGCGCGCGCAAAGGGGTGCACATTTGTGCAACTTGCATGCGCCGAGCCCAGCGCGCCTGTTCCCTCCGAGGCCGCTCCGAAATCGGAGCGGCCTCGGAGGGAACTTTCTTTCCATCCCCCCGGACCTTCCCCTCTCTTCCCCTACCTAACCCACCCCCTGGCCCTATCTAAACCCCCCCTACATTTGTTGCCAGATTTATGCCTGCCGAAAGCAGGTGTAAATCTGCGCGCGCTAGCGGGCTGCTGGCGCACCATCACCCAACCCGGTGGCTGGTCCGGAGGCCTCGATCACGCCACCGCTCCCGCTCCGAACCACCCCCTGACCCCGGACACGCCCCCCTCCTCGCCCCTTTTACGAAGCCCCGGGACTTACGCACGTTCCGGGGCTCTGCACGCGCCAGCGGCCTATGCAAAATAGGCACGCTGGTGCGCGAGTGCCCTGCGCGCGTAAATCCGGCTGGATTTACGCGCGCAGGGCTTTTAAAATCTGGCCCAACATGTATATAAATGTAAAGCGATCAATGAGCACACACAAAAAAAACAACTTCCCAATAAGGGAAGAAAAGCACTAATGTATTGATTATATTGGTAAAATTATAAAATTAAAAGATTACTTTATTAACACATTACAATCAAAATAAGTGAGCATATATAAAACTGTACAACTCTGAAACAAAATGAGTTTTGCAGTGAAACAGTTTCTGACAGTAGCTACTGCATTCAACAAGTAGTGTGTATCAAATGTATCTATGATGTGTTACAATGCAAAAGTACAACAATGAACCAGGTAAACAATATGTCTCTGCATTCTGTTATAACAAGTAATAGAGTAAGTAACACAATTTTTAACTGATGAACAGTATGATGCAGCAAAAGCTCTACTCATCCTGTAAATAGGCATGGTAAATTCATAAAATAGTTATCTGTATCATCACATATCAATTATGTAACTTTATACACATTCGTCTTATTCCTGACACCAGCAGATAATGCAGTAGAAGAAACCTTACGAAAAATCCTAGATTTGGTGAGAATCCCCTTGACTGTGATCAAATTTCCTGGGTGGTGTTGTAATATCCCTAACAAGGCCCCATTTCACCTAGAATGGCTTCCTCAGGGGTAACTCTTGGAGCAAAAGAGACCATGCAGGATGAATACTGTTTGCTCAATGTTAGATGCGCAACATGAGAGCGAATAACGCTACCATGATGCTGCCTATAAAGGGTAAGGGGCGGATTTTCAGCGCCCTGCTCGCCTAAATCCGCCCAAAACCGGGCGGATTTACGCGAGCAGGGCCCTGCGCGCCGGGAAGCCTATTTTACATAGGCCTCCCGGCGCGCGCAGAGCCCCGGGACTCGCGTACGTCCCGGGGTTCTCGGAGGGGGGCGTGTCGGGGGACGGGGCCGGAGCGCGCGGCGTTGCGGGGGCGTGTCGGCAGCGTTTTGGGGGCGGGTACGGGGCGTGGCTACGGCCCGGGGGCGTGGCCGCGCCCTCCGTACCCGCCCCCAGGTCGCGGCCCGGCGCGCAGCAGGCCCGCTGGCGCGCGGGGATTTACGTCTCCCTCCGGGAGGCGTAAATCCCCCGACAAAGGTAAGGGGGGTGTGTAGACAGGGCCGGGTGGGTGGGTTCGGTAGGGGAAGGGAGGGTAAGGTGAGGGGAGGGCAAAGGAAAGTTCCCTCCGAGGCCGCTCCGATTTCGGAGCGGCCTTGGAGGGAACGGGGGGAGGCAGCGCGGCTCGGCGCGCGCAGGCTATACAAAATCGATAGCCTTGCGCGCGCCGATCCAGGATTTTAGTGGATACGCGCGGCTCCGCGCGTATCTACTAAAATCCAGCGTACTTTTGCTTGAGTCTGATGCGCAAGCAAAAGTAGGCTGATCGCGCTTCTTTTAAAATCTACCCCTAAGTGTTCAGAAGTAAAGTTCACAACAGCTGACAAGGGACTTCTGAGAGTCAAGAACAGGTACCCAGTGGGTCCAGATCCGCAAACAGAATCACTGGTCAGTCTACCCTTTTTGTGTCAGAGGGCAGAGTATTTGGAAAAGTACTGGCAGTGTTACCACACAATGGCGTCGCTGTGTCTTCAGTAAGAACTATCATAGCATGTATTGATGCACAGGTTTAAGAACGTCTCTGAAGAAACCTTCCTCCTGTTGCTTCTATTGCATGAACCATATCAAACCTGCCACACCAAAAGAGCAACTCAAACAGCAAGAACCTTATCTATGAAAGAGCAACACTGCCGATATTACACATGGCCCTCAAACATCAATCCATCTCCCATTGGGAAAACAGAACAAACAGGGCTGCTACTAATTCCTCTACAGCAGAGCTTTCCAAAGTGTGTGTCGCGACACTTTATTTTTTTATTTTATTTGTGTCGCCTGCACTGTGCCGGTGTCGCGCAAGGCCGGTGAACGTGACGTGGTATACCGAGGAGAGGTCAGCGGGAGCCAATGCGGCCGCCGGTGGACCTCATCCCACTGGCGGCAGAGTAGTGAAGTATCGCTGTGCTATGCCGGAGACACACAGCAGGAAGATCGACAGGGCCGTGGTGGAGCTCATGTCACCACGGCCCGAAGAAAAAGGTCATGTCTAAACGTGCAGGTGCTCCTCCTCCTTCCTGCCCACGCGGCCCCGGAAGAAAAATGTTGCCGGAGCCGCACGGGCAGGAAGGAGGAGGAGCATCAGCCGCGTGCTGAAGAGGAGCAGCGTTGTTGCAGTGGGCTGAGAAGAGGAGGAGGTCCGGTAGCAGGGTCCCCACCGCGGATTGGCCCAAGAAGATCAGGGCCACTTCAGAGCCCATCCTGCAGCGACCCGTGAAGAGGAGGCCCATGGGTAAGAGAGAGGCTGAGGGCCCGTAGAGTGTGTGTATGAGATGAGTTGAGAGATTGTGTGCGTGTATGAGATGAGTTGAGAGATTGTGTGTCTGTGAATGTATGAGATGAGTTAAGAGATTGTGTGTGGGAGTGAGGACCTGAATGTTTGCAAAGACAGCATGTGAAAGCCTGTCTGTATGTGAGAGAGACAGCATGTGACAGTGAGAGCCTGTGTGTATGAATGATTGTATGAGAGAGAGCATGTGAGAGTGAGAGCCTGCATGTGTGTGTGAGAGAGAGAAAGCATGTGAGAATGAGAACCTGACTGTGTGTTTGAGGGAAGAAGATAGATGGAGAGAAAGAAATAGAAAAAAAGACAATATGAAAGGAATTGGCAAAAAAATAAGAAAGGGGAGGTGGAACAAAAAAGCCTGTGACCAATCGATTAGAAAACTAAGATCAGACAGCAAAGATAAAAAAAATAAATACATTACTTTTTACTGATTGGCACATGTAATCTTTGGTAATGTGCAAGAGTAGCACTTTATGTGGATCTCACAATGAACGAGATCAACATGGAGGAAGTGGAAACCCACGGGGCCTGCACAGAGGAGGCAGCAGAATGGGCTTCAGTGCCAGTAGCAGCAATCGGCGCCTCCCCAATAGCCATGTGGCAGCAGTGACAATGGCAGCAGAGGAATGAGAGAGGTTCCGAGGTTGCTGGCAAAAGAAAGAGAGGGGGTCTGCCTTTAGTGTGTGCATGTGTATGAATGGGAGTCTGCCTGGGGGTATATGTGTGTGAATGCATGGGTCTGAGGGTGTGTCTGTGTATGAAAATGAATGGGTGTCTTCCTGGGGTTTGTATGTGTGAGAATAGGTGCCTGCCTGTGTGTGGTGTATGCGTGTGTGTGTGTGTGAGAATGAATTGGAGCCTGCCTGGGGATCTGTGTGTATGAGAATGAATGTGTGCATGCCTGGGGGATAGTGAGGGAGTGGTGTGAAAATGAATGGGAGCCTGCCTGGGGGGTCAGTTTCAATGTGTGAGAATGACTGGGAGCTTGCCTGGGTGTGTGTTTTTGTGTGAGAATGATTGGGAACTTGCCTGGGTGTGTGTGTTTGTATGTATGTGAGGGAGCCAGAGAGAGTGAGAGCATGAGTGTGTATGAGAAAATCCAGGGGAGTAAGAGTTTGTGTGTGTGTGTGTGGGGGGGGCGGGTGTGTGTGGAGGGGGAGAGAGTGCCTTAGAGCCTGAGAGTGTGTCAGTGTCTGTGAGAGCGAGAGGTTATGGTGGATATAAGAGCATGAATGTGTATGTATGTGACAGTGTATGTGTGAGAGAGAATGGACATGTGAGTATGTGTGAGAGAGAGAGGATAACCTCCTAATCCTTGACAATATCAGGGTGACTGGAAATCAAGAGCTCCCACGTATGGACAGCAGGAGCTTTTTAAAATCCTTATTAGTTTTAATTATTGGGTGTTATTTGATATATGTGCTGTTTTGAAATATTTTATTGGTGTTTGGGAAATTGTAAAAAATGTATATGATTTTAATTAATAGAAATTCTATTTATCAGTAGTTTTAAAATATTCTTTTATTAATATGGTTTTACTATTATAACTGATGCTTTGTTTCTTGATTTTATTTGTTTTATGATGAATGGTGGTTCTGTTTTTCTGTTAAAACACAGAGTCTGGCTTCTTGGGGTTTCCATTTCAGTTTTTGTCTAATTTGTGCTCCTTTATTTTGTATTCTGTATTTGGTGAGGGTCTGTCTCTGCTCTGTGTGTGTGACCATGATGAAAGATTCTGCTAGCATAGGGATCTATAGCAATCTGATTTGTTTTGTATCCTCAGTTGGTGGTGTATTGGTATTCTAGGACCCAGTGTAATATTTACCCTTGCTTTTTCACAGGTAGGGTTATTGTTGTTTGAGTCCTTGGTGTTATTACTGTTGTGTTACAATGTGATTGCAGTATAGATTTTGAGTGTCTTTTTTGCGGGGTTTTGTGTTATTTCACAATGTGCCTGGCAGTGGAAGGTGATTGTGCTGCTGTTACTGTGAGGTGACACCAGAATTTGAAAATATCTTTTAGTATGATGAGCTGTAAGGGAAACATCCAAGCTCCATTGTTTGGGGGAATTTCAGTGGATGCACAGAGTTACAGAACTGGAGGTGCAGGATTTATATTGACATTCTGTCCCTTCCTATAAATTCCAGACTTCACTCTCATAGCCAAATAGAATTAGTTGAATGAGGCTATCAAATCATTTTATAGTGTGAAACTGGCCAGCTTTTTAAAATTATGCAGAAGACCCTTTGGACTTTTTTATTAACACCAAATATTCAAAAGCTGTGTTCATCCCATCAAGCTCATATATCTCATTAAAGAGGTAAATTGAATAACACAAACACTTTGTTTTATTATTGTTACTCATAAATTATAACAATAACATAATCTTGGAATATTATATGTTTTTAATATAAATGAAAGGTTTTCACAAGATAGGTTGTGTCGTGAAACATTTTATTATGTATATATTTAAGGAAACATACATAAATTGTCGAAATACATTTCGTTCGTTTAACCTTTAACCTCTGGTTTGCTAGTAGACTGAATTACTGTGTCACGAAATTATGTTTGTCTAAAAAGTGTGTCACCAACATGAAAAGTTTGGAAAGCTCTGCTCTACAGGAACTATGCACTAAGTGCACAGGCCAAAAAATGTCATTTTGTTTTGTTTCATTGGGTGAAGGTTCTTGTCCAAATTCTGTTTCTTTAGGTTGTTCTTGCTTCAACACACACAAGTAAATATTCAAAGGCCCATGTGTGCAAATACCTGGGTTTACGCACATTTTACAATGGACCCGGCAAAGTGCCAGGTCCTGAAAAAGGGGCAGGATGGGGGCGTGGTATGGGTGGGGAGGGGCGAGAAGGGGGCGGGCTGGGTCAGCACCATTCAACACTGTCCCGGGGAAGCACGCGGAGCAGTTAGTAATTAAACAACAAAAAGATAAGTAGTTAGGAAAGGGTTAGGGGTTGGGGAGGAGAGGAGAGGAGAGGGGAAAGGGGAGGAAGGTTAGGTAGGGATATAGGGAAGTTCCCTCCCAGTCCACTCTTTAGTTGGAGCAGACTGGGAGGGAACTGGGGAAGCCCTACTTCCGTTGCCACAGGTGGGCTTTTAAAATTCCCCCCTCTGCGCACAGAAGAAGCCATCTGTTCGCTTATGAGTGCGCAGATGTTAAAATCCACCCAGCATGTGCGTGCGTATATCGTATTTTATAACACACGCATGCTGACCCCACAGTGTGCAATGTTTGCACTGTTCAGAAATAGTGCACACTAAAAACGAAACTAATGTTGTGATTTTTACTGTTGTTTCATTTTTAAAAACATCATGAAGCTATATAGACTATGTCATTGTCATTATCCATTTCATTTCAAACACAAAGCACATCCCTACTACGCACCAGCAGGACACCTCACCTTGCTCACACAAGAAGAACATAGAGAGATCCTCACCAAATACTGAATAAATAGCCATAAATTAGAAACAGAAATATTCAGGTAAGACCTAGCTTTCCTTTGCTGTATTGTCCGTGCAAACCTCATCCCTTCCTGTTATATTTGTTATTTATTTTCTCCCTTTCTTGACACTTCAAAGTGGATTACATTCAGGCACTGTAGAAAATAGCATGTACATGTGATTCGACTTTATAAATGCTCAGAGTACGTGTGCAGTTTTGGTTTAGCAGTTATATTTTGCTGTGGGGGGAGGGAACTGGACAGTTTCAGGGAGGTCTGAGACAGAATTAAAAACTAAGCACGGAAGTTGCTATTTTGTAAGAGATATACATTACCAAACTGACAGGCGCAAGTGAAATCAGACTTGTCTGTTGTCTGCGGTTTTTGGTTGTGAGGTGTGGGTGAAGCAATATAACGTCTAAACTGGAGAAAGACTGGGAAAACTGGTGGAGGTATTGGTGATTCCAAGTACTTGTGTGTTCTTTAAAATAATCTTGCCTCCCTGTTTAATTCTGAGTATTTGTTCACACAATATCATGATTAATTTTGTGTGTGAAATATATGCGCATATGTCTATAAAATGAAAAGAGAAAGGATGTGTTTTCTTGCATTGGAATTTGCACATATTGAAACATACACCTGCACTTTTGGAGTAGAAATATGTAGTACTTTAGAAAGTGTGCAATTTCCGCTGCATAGTTTATATAAAGTACGAGTGGCTTCCCATACGTGCTGCTCAGACTTCTGCCAGTTCTGGGACAGGGGGTCCAGGTCATGCACGGGCTGAGGTGCAGTGTGCACGGCTGCTTAAATAATAAAGATGTGCAGCAATACTGCACTTCGATTTGGGCTTCATTTTTGGCCCGCCTCAGGAAATTTCATTTTTCCCGCGGTTTGAGCTTTTTTTGGGGGGGGGGAACGACGATTTTCGGGTTAGTGCGCACTAACCCGAAACCACATTTTTCTGAAATTTTGGAAAAATTGCATTCGTTTTTCTGTTCTCCCAAACCAGGATGAATTAGACAATTTCGTTGAAATTGTCTAACTTGTGAAAAATGAATGCACATCCTTATTAAATAACTCTGTACAGTCACACACCTAAGAGGGAACACTGGTCAACTGCTGCTCTATGCAGATTACCTGAATGCTTTCTTGCCTTTCCAAATCTAAGCTCAAAGCAAGTTGCAGTCAAGTACAGTAAGTTAGTTTCCTTCCTCAGAGGGCCTACAATCTAAGGGATCTATTACCAAGCTGCAGTTCTGAATATCACAGGGGAAAAAACTGTAGCTTAGTTTAGTCTCATCAATAATATGCCAGGGCCACCCTCTTTTAAAGAGGCCAATGCAGCCTGCTGTAGTCCCCCCCACCTTCCCCAAGTGTATTGTAAAAATCAGTGGGAGTCTATAGAGACCCCCCTTCTCCCATCCCACCCCCAGCCACCCTGAGGCAGCCTAAAGTTCCAGTTTTGCAAATGAAAGTAACTATTTAGACCCTCCCAATCCAAAACCCATCCCCTTTGTCTAAAAAAAACTAGGCCCCCACCTCCCAGGTCCCCCGGTCCCCCGGTGGACTTACAATTATCCCTGCTGGTCTAAGGTTGGATAATAGAGCACCCCCTGTGCTCCATGCTGATGCCATTTCCACTGTCACGACTGCCTAATTCACCTAATAAAAAGAGCTGGCCCTGATTTCAACCACTCGTCATACCTTGTCAAGTTTTAATGTTATGCAGTTAAGCTGATTCTGATGACTTTACGGCTGTCATAATTATGAATCAGGCTTGGCTCGACCATGGCCTGCAATGCTGTTATGCCAGCCCTGACAAGAACAGCACGAAACCTGCTGGCACCAAGTATCTCCAACAGAATCAGTGGAGTCAGTGACTGGAAGCATCACGGCTTTTCTGCCGGAGGGGGGGGGGGGGGGTGCTGGACAAACTGGTTTGTAAAAAAGGAGAGCTATGCGCAAGAGGTCAGAAGGAAGAAAGAGGAGGAGGCGAGGGCAAGATCTGGAAGGGCTGAATGAGGAGAGGGAGAACGCCCCTCCCCCCCGACACACACTTTTAAAATTCCATTTCATCCCCTGGCTCCAGGGAAGAAAGCCTAGTTAGGATAACACGTCTTGTTTCCTAGCATGTTTAGTAGCAGAAGCAAGCAATTGCATACAATTATCTGTCTATTAACAGCATTCGTGTCAGAATAATGAAAACATTTCAGGAAAAACCTAAGCAATGACAACACGACCATTAACATACAGTACTGCACACACATAATGCAGGAAATGGGAAGCAGTGGACAAGGCTTGGAAAAGGGGCAAATCATTTATTTTCTATATCATTTAATCATCTAGTCTCTGTATATGAGGCTCAAATGTGGTGTCTCCAACAATTTGTATAAGTGTTTTACGTTTTGATAAAGTAGGCAGCTATCTAATAGCCTCTAGCTTATTTGTTGTCAGCATTGCTTCATCTCAAGGACAGAACTAAAGCCATACATTCACTGCATGGAGCCATAGATCACCGAGAAGATGCTCTATAAGCAGCAGTGATACAGGTCACAACACTCTCCTTGTCCTCGTCTCGCTCCTGCTCCTCCTCCCTCGTATCTGAAGACAGAAGGTATAGGAATGAGACTGCCAGCTTTCTCCAGATGCCCCATGTTCCAGATATAGCTCACAGCAAATTCATCCACTGATCGATATATAGGTAGAGTGCAAATGTGGTTTGCCACTGAATTAACCCAGCTTTGACCAGGCTCTGATATTTACTGCATAGGAAGCACTCCTTTTAGCAGCTACAGCACTTGGACAGCATTCAGATTGTATTAGTATGCAGTTAAAACACAAGAGGTCTGATTTATAAAGACTTTACTGTCATTTTGTCTCTATGGGGCAGGGAGGGGGAAGTAGATCAGATTCAAATTCTTGAAAATCAGGTCCAAAATCATTAAAACGTTTTTCCATTGGGATTTTGATTAACTTTATAAGAAAGTACTAGCATCTGAAATCTTTGAAACCTCACATCTAAGATCAGGTTGTTGCTATTCTGATTCTAGTCAGAACCCCATGCAGTCAGCACTAGGGGTGTGCATTCATTTTTGACGTATTGGCAATTCGCAATGTCCCTATTAGTCGTATTCGTGGGGAAGCGAGACATATCGCGACTCCCCACGAATATAACGTATCATCCGTTTCGTCCATTTGGCAGCGCGTGCTTTTCTTCGCCGCCATTTGCAATCGGAGTACGCCATTTGGGTGTATCCAGAGCCAAAAACCAGCCCTTTCCTGAGTCATCAGTGACCTCAGAGCCCTGTCAGATTGGGTCAGACAGGTTGGCACGGATACTGGAATGCAGCGTATCATCGATAACATTTTATGAAATGCACTGAATGCAGCCAATCATGCTGTCATTCATTGCTCGGTGACGATTTTCCTGATGACCCAGCACTATATATACTTAAGCACGCAGCGTGCCACGCACTTTCTTTGCAGGGATGGTCTGGGGAGGTGGTCTCTGCGAAAGGTGGCTGTACTCAGAGCTAGTCTGAGTTCAGAAATCTATATTGAATTGCTAGCTAGGTTAGTTACTTAAGAGAAAAAGATATTTCTTTATTTTGCTGCAGCCCTGTTTATTTTTTAAGCAGTTTATTTAGGTGATCTGAGACGGTCTCTCTGTGCCAGGGAGAGAAGCTGCTAGCAGTACCATTTTGTTTAATTCACCCTCTGGGCTAGGCTGGAAACAAGCACCATTTGGGTGTTGTGGCTGGGAGAGAGATATTCAATTTTTAGCTAGTTTGCTAGAATTTCCATTGGAAAATATATTTCATCGATTTTACTGCTGTGCCAACAATTCCAGCTT
Organism: Rhinatrema bivittatum; assembly: GCF_901001135.1. Classification (NCBI taxonomy): domain Eukaryota; kingdom Metazoa; phylum Chordata; class Amphibia; order Gymnophiona; family Rhinatrematidae; genus Rhinatrema; species Rhinatrema bivittatum. The sequence continues at coordinate 302,680,832 of NC_042615.1, forward strand.
TTTAAAACTGAGTTTGTTTAATTCAACTCACTCAGTCTCTCTGTGCACTGGGCTTCAGTGGGCTGGCAGTTTAGCAGACTGAACTTTATTATTGGGACAGTCTGTGCAGTGAAATCCCAGTCTGCCTCTTTTGTGCTTACAAACAAGCTGTGTGTGTGTGTGCACACCACACACATTACATTAGTGCATAGCAAGGCACTGTGACAGAGGGCAGTGGGTAATTTAGCAGACTGAACTTTATTATTGGGATGGTCATCCCAGTCTGCCTCTTTTGTGCTTACAAACAAGCTGTGTGTGGTGTGCACACCACACACATTACATTAGTGCATAGCAAGGCACTGTGACAGTGGGCAGTGGGTAGTTTAACAGACTGAACTTTATTATTGGGACAGTCTGTGCAGTGAAATCCCCAGTCTGCCTCTTTTGTACTTACAAACAAGCTGTGTGTGTGTGTGTGCACACCACACACATTACATTAGTGCATAGCAAGGCACTGTGACAGAGGGCAGTGGGTAATTTAGCAGACTGAACTTTATTATTGGGACAGTCTGTGCAGTGAAATCCCCAGTCTGCCTCTTTTGTACTTACAAACAAGCTGTGTGTGTGTGCATACCACACACATTACATTAGTGCATAGCAAGGCACTGTGACAGTGGGCAGTGGGTAGTTTAGCAGACTGAACTTTATTATTGGGACAGTCTGTGCAGTGAAATCCCCAGTCTGCCTCTTTTGTGCTTACAAGCAAGGTGTTTGTGTGTGCACTGCATACCACACACATTACATTATTGCATAGCAAGGCACAAGATGGTGCCGGCCGTCCATTGCTCCTACCATGTGACAGGGGCCGACGAATGGCACGGTAGCCCCTGTGACATAGTAAGAGCAAAGGCTATCGGTGTTATTTTGAATACCAGCAGCCGACAGCCCAAGTGCAGGAGATCGCTCCAGGACCCCCGCCTGGACCACCATGGACTTTTGGCAAGTCTTGGGGGGGTCAGGAGGGTGGGGGGTTGTAGTTAATTAAATTTAAAGGGTTGGGATGGGGTAAGTTTTTTTAACTTTAATGGGAAATGAATACCATACGTAACTAATGGACGAATTGCGGTCCCCCGAAAACAGATGTAACAGATTTGGGTCCCGACGAATACGAATACCGAATCCGTCCCTGCTGCACATCCCTAGGCATTATCATCTCCTTTTTCTTACTGGTTATTTCTCTCTCTATGCAGCCCAGCATTTTTCTGGCTTTAACTATTGCCTTGTCACATTGCTTTGCCATCTTCAGAACTCCAGACATATTATCCCAAGATCTCTCTCTTGGTCTCTGCACAACAGCCTCCCATCACATACAGCTCTTTTTTGCTTTCCACAACCCAGATGCAGGACTCTGCACTTCTTGGCATTGAATCCCAGCTGCCAAATCTTCAACCACTCTTCCAGCTTTCTTAAATCCCTTTTCATTCTCTCTACTCCTTCAGGCATGTCCACGCTATTGCAGATCTTAGTATCATCCGCAATTAGACAAATTTTACCTTCTATTCCTTCCGCAATGTTGCTCACAAAGATATTGAGCAGAACCGGTCCCAAAACCAAACCCTGTGGCACTCCACTTGTGATAACATTGAGGTTCACAAAAGTCTCCACAATCCTCAATTTGAGTTTAGTCACTGAGAGAGGACATAGTATATCAGGCCTGGATTTATGCATGGTCCTGTGTCTAAAATGGCAACATTTTAGGGGTGGCAAAATTCTTTTCCCCAGGTAAACCTCCAATAACTTCCCCTACCCACTCTGACCTCTGATCACTTCTGCTTCATCCCTCTACCCCCTTTGGCCTTCAATCTCTTCCTTCCTGCCAGCAGAGACCTAAGCAGCAGGTACACTGGCACTAACAGAGGGAAATGTCAAAGGACTTCTGCACATTAAACAGTGTATTATGTACAGGAGTGGCATTTAACAACATTGCCCACTTGATATGCAGGTAAACTTATAAATGTATAGCATTTGTGCATACTTTAATCTGGACTGAGTGGAAGCATTTCTGGAGGGGAGTGGAGGTGGAGTTTGCATATATGCACATACTGACGGTAACTTTTAAACAGGTGCATGGGCGCACATGTGCGTGCGTTTGCCAGCTTGTGGCCATGGATGCAGCTATTTAATATGCATATATGCATGAATGTTATAAAATAAAGGAACCCTCCACGTGCCATCCCTCAAGAAGGCACACCTTACCTCCACGAGGGATCATGCCCTCTCCATTGCTGGGCCTACCCGCTGGAACTCTCTACCCACTACCTCTGGCTTGAGCCCTGTACCATCAAATACAGAACTAAATTAAAGACCTGGCTCTTCAAACAGGCTTACCCCGAGTAGATCCCCAGCTCTCTTAACCCATGCTGCAGCAGCACTTAACTGAACCCTTGTATAAAGTTTTATTACACTGTTGTCTTGCTAGTTTTCTTTTCACAATCCGTTGCTCTTCTTTACCAGTTCCTTGCTATTTCTCTTTGTTCCTATGTAATCCCATCCCTGATACCTGTTTAATGTAATTTCCAACTTCAGTTTTGATGTAAACCGATATGATGGTTTCTACTAATACCGGTATAAAAAAAGCTTTAAATAAATAAATAAATAAATAAACAGATAAAATAGGCTGAGCGTGCACACTTGCGCACACAATTTTAAGTGGGCGCACTCTTACATGCACAAATACCGCTTCTACCACATAAGTAGAGGGTTTTTAAAAGTCATGTGTAATGACGCCTTTGGCCATTTTCCCAGTTCACCCAGTTAAGGGATAGGACTTCCAAACACCCCTAGTTTAATAGCCTCCCTTCTCCCCTGTTAACACAATTTTAAAACCCCACTGATCTGTATAATCTTTTTTGTTTTATTACTTACATGTCATCCATAGCAGAAGTAAAGTTACACAGCTGGGGACCCTGGTGCATGCCAGTGTGCGTAAGTATTTACCTGCTGATTTCAAGACAAAATCCAGGAATACCCATGCCCCACCCAGACCACGCCCATGCCCTGCCCCTTTTTATGAAAAACAATTTGAGCATACAGCGGGAGGTACTCACATATCCAGTCATCTTTTAAAATCTGCATGCCAGCCTGACATATTCACATATCTCCTAGTTTTGGTGTGCATCAGGTTATTAAAATTCACCTTACGGCAGGGGTCGGGAACCCATGGCTCGCGAGCCAGATATGGCTCTTTTGAGGGCTGCATCTGGCTCGCAGACAAGTGTCGCCATAGTTCGCGGTTCCCCGCTGACCCAGCTGCTCCCCGGTCCTCCGCCGCCCGGGCTTAAAATGCTGTCAGCCCGGGCGGAACGCGGCAGGACAGCTGGAGTCAGCGGCACCGGCGTGCTCTCTTCTCCCCCCCCCCCCCCCCCCGCGGCCCGGAAGAGGAAGTGGAGAGCATCGGGTGCCTGCGCGGGAAGAAGAGACCACACTAGCGTGGTCTCTTCTTCCGCGCAGGCACCCGATGCTCACCACTTCCTCTTCCGGGCCGCGGGGGGGAGGAGAAGAGAGCACGCCGACTGGAGTCATCCGGGTGCCTGCGCGGGAGTCATCGGGTGTCAGCCAGGTGCCAGCGCTGGAGTCATCGGGTGCCTGCGCGGGTCTTCCCGCGCAGGCACCCGATGCTCTCCACTTCCTCTTCCGGGCCGCGGGAAGAAGAGAGCACGCCGGTGCTCTCTTCTTCCCGCGGCCCGGAAGAGGAAGTGGAGAGCATCGGGTGCCTGCGCGGGAAGACCCGCGCAGGCACGCTAGTGTCCGACGGGAAGAAGACTGCAGCGCGGCTCGGAGGAAAATGAAAATCTTCAACCGCGGCCGCGGCCGTTGGGAGGTGGCTGCTGCTGCCGCGAGTTCCCGGGGGAGGGGGAGAGAGAAAGTGAATGAATGAGCGAGCAAGCATGTGTGTTTGAGATCCTGTGTGTGTGAGTGAGAGATTGCATGTATGTGAATGATTGAGAGCCTGTATATGTGAAAGAGAGTATGTCTGTGATTGAGATCCTGCCTGTGAGAGAGAGAGCATGAATGTAAGTTTACCATTGGGAACCTGTATGTGTAAGTTTGTAATTGAAAACCTGTTTGTTTGAAAGAGTATGTGTGTATGATTGAGATCCTTTGTGTGTGAGAGAGATCATGTGTATGTATGATTAAGAGCCTGTGTGTATAAGTAAGAGAGAGATCATGTGTGTCTGTGTCTGATTGAGAGCTGGTTTAGGTGATGGAGCATGTGAGTATGTGATTGAGAGCCTGTGTGTAAATGAGAGAGAGAGACCATGTGTGTCTGTGTGATTGAGAGCTGATTTAGGTGAGGGAGCATGTGAGTATGTGATTGAGAGCCTGTGTTTAAATGAGAGAGAGAGACCATGTGTGTATGTGTGTGATTGAGAGCTGATTTAGGTGAGGGAGCATGTGAGTATGTGATTGAGAGCCTGTGTGTAAATGAGAGAAAGAGAGGACATGTTTGTAAGCATGTGAATGAGAGTCTGTGTGTGAGAGAAAAAGACAGCATGTATTTATGTGATTGAAAGCCTGTGTGTGTGTAAGCGTGAAAAGATAGACAGCATGTGTGTAAATGTGTAATTAAGAGCCTATATAAGTGAGAGAGAAAAAACATTTGTATATGTGAGTGACTGAGAGCATGTGTGTATAGGTGTGTCATTGAGAGCCAGTGTGAGAGAGAGCGCTGGTATGTGACTGAGAGAGGAGAAAGTTCCAAGCAAACCACCCCACCTCCTGCTAATTCAGAACAATCTCAGGACACCTGGATATCAAACGTTCCCAGGTATGCAGAGCAAAAAAATTTTTGTATCCTTATTATTTTTCATTACTGGATCTTTGTGTCTGCTATTTTGAAATATTTTGTTGGTATCTGGAAATGTTTTATATGAGTTTTTAATTATTGGATATTCCACTCATCAGCTGTTTCGAAATATGTTCTTTTTGTTAGTACAGTTTTACTGCTGATGATTTTATATTTCTTGATTTGTTTTATAAGGATGTGTGATGTTTCTTTTTTCCTTTGTTACACTGCATACAGAGACTCTGGCTTGTTGCAGTTTCCAATTCAGTTTTTGTCTGCATGCTTCTTGTTATGCGTTTTGGTCTCTTTATTCTATGTTAGGTGAGGGACAGCACGTGATTCAGGTGAGGTTTTCTGCTGGCGTGTAGTTTCTGTGTAGGACTCTATAGCAGCCTGACTTGGTCCGTTTTCCTAATAGGAGATGTATTGGTGTCTTAAGGCCTGGTGTAATATTTTCAGAGACTTATTGTACTTTAAAAGTGTGATCTTACATAAAATGCACACATTTACTTGTATTTAGTTTTAAACATATTGTATGGCTCTCATGGAATTACATTTTAAAATATGTGGCGTTTATGGCTCTCTCAGCCAAAAAGGTTCCTGACCCCTGCCTTACGGTGTACAATTTGACCATATGCATGTAAATTTTTAAGAACATTTTGAGTGCATCAAATAGCAGTTGTAACTTGTGCGGTTAGATTTGGCGGGATAATTTCAAAGTGAACGTATGCACATAAGTCTGCTTTGAAAATTGTTATAACTTATGCTCGTATCTGTGGCACAAATTTTACAGGACGAAAATTACCCTAGAAAAATCTAAATCGGTCATTGATGGAAATAGGGAATTTTACAGAGAGAAGCATTTCAGTTCAGTTATTCCATGTTGAAGCAAATAGGTCTGGAAATATTCTGAATTGTAAAAAATCTGAGCCAACCAACCCTAAGCTGTGCATGTAATATTGCATATGTTAATATGAGCAGCATATGTGTCATTTCTGTAGCAGAGCATCCTTTAGATCAGGCTGCTAATCATCATGCAATTTACCAGTAAGTAAGTCAATCTTACTTCTATAAGTCATAGGCTAAATTGAATATGCAACATTATGGAAGTGATATATAACAGGTGACTTTATATCTTAGAATATGGTCTTACTTTGGGCAACTTGTGAGACAAAAGACAAAGCTGTTTCTGAGGTTTGTTTCTCATCATCCTTAAGAACATAAGAACGTAAGACTTGCCATACTGGGTCGGACCAAAGATCCATCAAACCCAGTATCCTGTTTCCAACAGTGACCAATCCAGGTCACAAGTACCTGGTAGGATCCAAAAAGGTCAATAGATTCCATGCTGCTTATCCCTCTGATAAGCAGTGAATTTCCCCCAAGTTTGCCTTAATAATGGTTTATAGGGAAGTGCATAGTTTTTTTTGATGAATTAAAATATCGTACGCTATTTCTTAATTTGTCATGCATCAGTAAACGATCACATTTTCCACGAATTTTTGGGAAAAATCATTTTTCGTTTAAGTGCACACTAACGGGAGTTAGCGCGCACTAACGGTTTTATGTTAGCGCGCACTAATGGGAGCTAGCGCACACTATGCACTAACTCCCATTATTGTGCACTAACCCGGAAACGATTGCCATGAAAAAAAAAAATACCGAACCTAGCTTGGTAGGTTGAGAGAACATTGCACAAATCTCATCTTTGTGTGAGTTTCCTCTCTCCGAAGGTCATCAAACCTTCACAAGAGAACACTGTTCTGTTCATACGTCTCACTATGAATGTCAAAGTAGCCCCTATCCCCTACACTAATACCTAAATCTCACCTTGAATGACTAGGTGGGCTTCATATAGAGGTATAAATACTTACCTAGTATGAGGGCATTATGGCTAGTGTCTCTCTCTCTCACTCTCTCCATAGCTAGGCTGAAATGGCAAAAAGCCCTATCACATGGCTTTACACAAATGAAAAAGGTGTAGTTAAAATACGCATTAAAGCCATGCAATATGGCTTTGCAAATCATGAAGCCAACCCACTTTGCCACAAAACCCACCCCAAACTCCTCCCCTTTATCTAATTTGTATCGCACTATGCGTTATGGCGTTTTCGCATGAGTTAAAGGTGTTTTTTGCTTGCTAAAACGCCATATAGCAGTTTGATAAATGACCCCCATAGATTGCTGGAGGGAGCTGGGCTTTTTCTGATTGGCATGTGACAGAGACTGAATGATGCTGGTGGGGGGGGGCAGCTCAATAATTCTTCACACAGGGCAGCAAAAAAGCTTAGCACCAGCCCTGGCCACACTTCCTGGCTGCTGATCCCATACATTGTGAATACCTGTGCAAATCATTTTTTTTGTTTTCATTTTTCATGTGGATTATTATATTTGCAATGATTTTAATTGTAAATAATAAAAGATGTTAAAAAAATGAGTATTTTAAAGTTTTTAGCAAATGAAATACTAATGATTCATATCTCCTACAAGCTACCACTTCTATTGAACATCCGAGTAGTGCTGAAAGATGTATGCAGGATTGTACTGACATACATGTTATGCTCAGGCTTGTGGACCCTTGGGCCGACGGGAGGATGGAATACCTTCGGGGAAGACCCGAAGGTTCTCCTGTCGGGTGGCGAGGCAGGAACCGAAGATGTGACCGGTGAACCCTTGATACTGTAGACAGGCGTGACGGTGGAGGCGGACGAAGAGTTGTGATGTCGAGGAACGGAGATGTGACTTCACCCCTGGAAGCCCGTGGTCCCCCCGGGAGGAACCCGTAGGGACCCAGGCCGCTGGGACTTAGGTGGACTTTTGAGAGGTCAAGCAGCAAACGTACGGTGCAAGGGCTGACTGGAGCTTCACCCTGGAAGCCCGTGGTCCCCCCGGGAGGAGCCCATAGGGACCTGGGCCGCTGGGACTTAGGTGGACCTTTGAGAGGTCAGGTGACAGTGCAAGGGCTGACTGGAACTTCACCCTGGAAGCCCGCGGTCCCCCCGGGAGGAGCCCTTAGGGACCCAGGCCGCTGGGACTTAGGTGGGCCCTTGGAGACGGTAGTCTTGAAGAAGTCCTAGGTCGGGTGCCAGAGGGTCATCACTCAACAGTCCAAGTCGTACGCCAGAGAATCACCACTTGCCAATCCGAAGTCAGGAACCAGAGAGTCACCGTAAGCCAATCCGGTCAGGAACCAGGAACACCAAGACGAAGCAGGAACCAGAAGCCAAGCTCAAGGAACTCACCGAAGCAAGCAGACTAGATAGCGATCGAAGACGTTGCCAAGTCAAGGAATGGTCGGAGGAAGTCTCCCTTTATACTTCCTCTGACCCTGTGGATAGGAATCAGCTGTGGCCAATTAAAGGGACAAGGTCCCTTTAAATCTAGCGAAGAGGCGCGGCCTCGCGCCTAAGGATGGCGGTGGCCATCTTGGATCCGGGCTGTGTAGGAGAGCAGTGGCGGCCACGAGGGAGGAGCAGGGATGGCTCTGGTCCCGGCGGCCGGCCTGGGGACCTGCGGTGCCGTGCGGGGGGTGCCGGGCCCGGCGCAGGGCAGTCAGCCTCGCCGTGGTCGAGGGTCCGGTCGGGGAACGAGGTAGGGGGCCGCGCCCGTGGACTGCTGCGGGCCCGGAACACAATATATAAGACACTGTCCCTGCTGTGTGGGGCTTGCAATCTTGTCAAGACAGCTAGACATGACAAATAGTATCCAGATTAAAACTAAATAAATAAATGTTGGAAGACAGTAAGGTTCAAGACCTAAAAGCAGTGCCTACAGGTGGGTCCATAAGTGGAATGTAATGTGCAAATTATCTAATTGAATAAAGTTTTAAGAAACAGGCCTCCATCCCTCAAATCTATAGTATCTAAGAAAAGCAGGAAATAGCTCAAATAATCCATGTTCTCTTCCCTCATGGCCCCTTTATCCATTTAAAAGTAAAGGGAAAGGAGGAATGCCAGTGATTCCCAAAAAGACTAGCAATAAAAATAAGGCTATTTTGGAATTTACAAATAAAAACATTGCAGATATAATATTTCACAGAAAACCCCCCCCCACATGATTTGCATGGGTATTCTGAGGTCTGTGTTCTTTAGAGTTTTTTAACACTTTCTATGGGCTACCGGGTTGCTTGAAAGTAAGATCAATTAATTCCTCTCTACTGACTCCCCCACACACTGCCATGTAATGAGAGTTTCAGCATGCACTAATTAATTTGCATTTTTTCTATGAAAGTGCTGAAGTGACACATTATCAGATAAAATCATTTATTATACCATCAGTTAGGGGGATGAAGGCCACATAGATATAATCTAAAGCATACAGCACATTAAGGAAAAATATGAAATGCAGCTTTCTCTCCTGTAATGTAATTCCCTACCTTTGTAAGGGAGATATCTAATAACAGAGAAAAGGACCTTAAGAGACTGCATTAAGAAACACCCCTAGATTAGGGCTTCCTAAACCTGCCCTGGTGACTCCACAGCCAATTGGGTTTTCCAAATATCTATAATAAATATGCATAATATAAATTTCCCTAGACTAGATCTTAAATATATACAAATTTATCTCATGCATACTCATTATTGATTTTCATGAAAGCCTGTGTTAGAATTCAGTTGCCTTCCCAGACTCCTCAGCAGAAGGAGCCATTTGATGGAGGGTGCCCGGTTCCCGGTAACGATCTACATTGACCACAAAAATCTTGAATATTTGGCTCAAGCCCAGTGGTTGAATGCTCACCAAGCCTGCAGGTCTCTATTTTTTAACTGATTTGCCTTTGAGTTACGGTATCACCCAGCAGGAAATAATCTATGCAGTGACACACTAACCCGTTCTTTGCAAGATGACGGTCTTCCTAAATGCTGGAGTAGCCTAGGGGTTAGAGCAGTGGGCTATGAACCAGGAGACCAGGGTTTAAGCCCTGCTGTTGCTCCTTGTGACCTTAGGCAAGTCACTCTCTCTCTTTCTCTCATCATTAACAATGGTCCCCCAGTGGTTGAATGCAGGAAATACAACAGGAATGGCCCTTATCGCAAAGTCTGAAAATGTTATCACAATTTGCACTAACTTAGCTCTTTGCATAGGTAATTAGCGCAAATTGTGATAAACTGTATATTAGTATAAACATGCCCCTTTTTCTATCGCATGCAATACTTATCGCATTTTGATAAATCCAGGCCTTAGATTTTAAGCCCTCTGGGGATAGGGAAATACCTACAATACCTGAATGTAATCCACTTTGAAGTGCTGAAAAAAGTGTGAAAAGCGGAATATAAATCTAAATAAATAAATAAAAAAAAATTATTGATCCCACAAAAATCAACCCAGTCACTGCCTTGACTGTACCCCCAGGGAAAACGGTGATGCCATTATGAATCAGGAAATGGGTATTGAATTGGGCCCATGATTCTCAGATAGCCGGACATCCTAGCCTTAACAGGACTTTTGAACTACTCTCTCACTATTATTGGTGGCCTCAATTGTGACAAGATCTTGAGCGCTATGCGGAATCTTATCCAATCTGTGCCACAAGTAAGAAGCCCAAAGCTTGATTCTGGGGTCTACTACAACTGTTGCCTACTCCTAAGGGACCATGGATTCACCTTGCCATGGATTTCGTCACCGATCTCCCACCTTCGGATGGCAATACTACCATCTGGGTAATTGTGGACTGTTTTTTGAAAATGTCTCACTTCATCCCCCTTCCAGCCCTACCATCTGCTCCTGAACTAGCTTGTCTGTTTATTCAGCACGTCTTTCGGTTACACAGCCTACCCACCCATATCCTGTCTGATCATGTGGTGCAGTTCACCACTCATTATTGGTGGATTCTGTGCAGCAAATTCGGGATCACCTTGACCTTTTCTTCCACATATCACCCACAGACAAATGGACAACCCAAATGGACTAATCCATCTCTCCAAACCTTTTTATGGTACTATATCTACCAAAGACAGGATAACTGGTCCTCCCTCCTTCCCTGGGAGGAGGACTGCCATAATAACCACATCAATTAATCTACTGGCTCATCACCCTTCTTCTTGGTATATGGATGCCACCCGTGGATTCCGGTACCACTAACAACCACCATGGAATGCCCAGCTGCCGAGATCAAGGGGCGGGAATTACTAGACCTCTGGTACTCAATCCATCATCTCCTGAAACATTCTAAAATACAGATGGATAAGAACCATCAGCCAGTCCCTCAGTTTCAATCTGGAGACTTAATCTGGCTGAGTACTTGCAATTTACATGCCATCTTTCAAGTTTGCTCCACGTTTCAATGGACCCTTCCCGGTGACCCGTCCTACAGGCCAGGTAGCCTATAAGCTTAAATTATTGCCTTTGCTACATATTCACAATGTGTTTTGTTTATCTCTGCTAAAACCTGCAGTATTTTTGTGGCCCTCCAGATTGCCACCTAGGCCACAGGAGATCCTATTACTAGAAGAGATTAAATAAGAACTTGCAGGGATCTTGGACTCAGGAAGAGAGCTCAATAGACTTCAGTAACTTGTTGCTTAGAAGGATTATGGAGTTGGGAGATGGCTTCTAATCTACAGGCCCCCCAATTTCTCTGCAAATTTTACCTCCAATAGCCAACAAAACCTAGGCCCAGAAAATTGGGGAGGAGACTTTTCAGACGGGTTACTGTAAGAATTCAGCCACCTTCCCACACTCCTTGGCTTTGGACACTCACTGCATGGTGGGGAACCGCCATTGCATGCTCTGACGTGTGTGTTACTAGGACCTGGTGAAAAGATACATAGGACGGGCATGGTGGGAGAGTCGACTAGGTACCCTAATGATGATGTCACAGATTCAAGACTACTTAGCCTGACTAGACATGGACTCATTGCCTTGGCAACAGGTTCCTTGGCCTATTCCTGATTCCTGCGTCACTTGCTATGTGCTTGGTTCTGGACACTGTTCCTGCCTGCTTGCTGCCCATCCCAACCTTGGACCATTCTTGATTCTGCTTGCCTGCTTCCTGCCTTGACCGCAGACAGGTTACTGGATTCTGCTTGTCCATTGCCTGCTTTGACCCTGGACTGATTACTGGATTCTGATTGTCTGCTGCCTGCCTTGACCCCAGACTGGCTACTGGATTCTGATTGTCTGCTGCCTGCCTTGACCCCAGACTGGCTACTGGATTCTGCTTGCCTGCTGCCTGCCTTGAGCCCATACTGCCTCCTGGCTTTTGCCTGTGCCTTCTGATCCGCCTAAGTCCTGCTGGCTGTCTGCACCGAGGATTCAACCTGAGGGAATGACAGTTGATGTAGGTGAAGTCTTGCCAGGTCCCTCTTTGGCAGTTCCACCTGTGGTCAATCTCATAGGTGATGCTTCTTGCTACCTCGCCAAACAAGGCTTCTGGAGCGTTTGGAGGGCTGCCCAGCTAACAACCTCCTGGCTAGCTGTGGGGCAACTGGGATAGGTTGGGTAGCCCTGCACTAGATACTAGTTAAAGTCAGCTTTGCAATTGTACAATAATGTGCCCTAAATCTTAATCACAAGTGCTAGTGCTAAGTTGCTCTTGCATTGCTCACTTTTTAAAAATTGTTTGCTTTACATGGGAACACATATTTTCCAATGCATAGGTATGTGCAGTACACAACAAATTATCACTGGTTTTGTGGGTGCACTATTTCAGGTAGGAATGTGCAGTGGCCAAATTTTTGTTTTAATTTGTTAATTCGTTAAGTAGGTCACTTCCATTCATTTGTTTATTTCAAACAAAAAGTAACATTTTGTTCATTCATTCATTCATTCATTCATTCATTCATTCATTCATTCATTCATTCATTTACCATTAAAATCGAAGGGGGAGCAGTGCAGACTATTTTGGGCTCCAAAATTGGGATTTTCTCACTAAATCTAATGAAACTTGTGGCAAGAAATCATCAGAAGGTGTAAAGAACTCCATGGTACCTAGACTGTGGCAAAGTGCCACCAAAAGTAGATTTAATAGCCTAAGGCACCATAAATGGGCAAAGGAGTACCAGGAATGATAAGCATTCACCAAGGCAATGTAAGAGGAGCAAAAAAGCATCAAGAATAGGAAGAACATCCCAAGGCTTAAAAAGAGGGCACCAACTACATTGGCATGAACCCCTAAAGGCAGCACAAGAGGCAAAATGAACACTAAAAATGGTGTGAAAAACCTAAAGCACTATGAAGGGGGAATGAAGCAGCAAAGGTGGCAGGAAAAATCCCAAGACACTGAGAAAAGGATAAAGCAGCACAAAGAATGGCATCAACACAACAAGGCACCATGAGAGGTGCAAAACAGCCCCTAAAGTGGCAAGGACACCCCAAGCTGTAGATTCTGGGTTATAACAGCAAGAAAAAATGATAGCAAGACCTTCAAAGTACAAAGTCTGGGTATAACAGAAATGATGAATGGAAGAAAGACTCCTAAGGCATAGGAGCAATGCAGAGTGGCACGGGTGATGTCTGTCTTCCTGTTGAAGCAGTTGGCATTTATCAGATTTAGTACAAGAGAATGATCTGTCATCAATATTTTCATCTAAACAAAAATACAATTTCCAATTCTAATAAACATCATATAGGAAAGGACCTTCATAGTAAGCACTACCAGCTGTTCCAGCCTTCATTGCTTTATCTTTAATCATCGGTCCTGAAATGCAATCATTTAAGAGACTTTTTACATTTTTTTAATGCACGTAAAAACACTTATCTTTGTAAGTCAGTTCTTTAAATAACGCCAAATATCTGGCATGGCAATTCACAATAGTCCCATTCACATCAATCCTGATATGCATCATGTTTCGAGATGAGTCTCTGCTTCAGGGGATAACACTCGGTGTCAAATACATGAAATACAAAAAAATATATCAGAAAGAAAACTAGCACTTAGCTCAGCAAGGAGCAAGGCATACGCACTGTATTTCAAGGCTTCATCATTTCCGCGGGTTCTGACCCAACCCCGGAAATTCTACACCTATTTATACACACCTCCCAAAAGTAGAATTTTTCATTGGTTGATAATAAACAGTAAACATGACATCAGTTGCTATGAAAATGTTTATTGAGGATTTAAAATCAATGAATACCAATTAATCTCTGCGTTCAAACCAAATGGAGACACAGAATTCACAGAAAAAAAATCCAAAATTGTTCTCTTAAATTGAGCCTTTGATCGAGGTTTGATTCACCACTGGTGTTTGATATTTGTTCAGTGACCCACCATTGTAAATCTGAAAACAAATGTGATTTTTCAAGTCAATGATTAACTATCAGTGCCTGTAAATATTTTGTGTGACAACAACATTTATGTTCCAAAAAGACATGTTTTATCCTTCGCTTAATGTGTCCAATATACAGTAAATTAAATGGGCAACAGATTCCATAAACCGTGTTCTTAGATGTACGTCTGTATGTCCTTTTAAATAGAACACCCAATCCGAAGCAGGATTCATGCGTGTCAGAATTGATGTGACTGGGACTATTGTGAATTGCCATGCCATATACTTGGCATTATTTAAAGATCTGACTTACAAAGATAAGTGTTTTTGCATGCGTAAAAAATTAAAAAGTCTCTTAAATGATTGCATTTCAGGACTGATGATTAAAGACAAAGCAATGAAGGCTGGACAGCTGGTATTGCTTAGTATGAAGGTCCTTTCCTATATGATGTTTATTAGTATTGGAAATACTGTAATATTATCAATATTTTCATGACATAAACTTTTATTACATTCCTTACTTGAACTTGATCTTGTTGCTGGGTGGAATTTTGGGTTTCTTATGAAATTTGCTTTCCAATAGAAACTTTTGTCACAATCAGAATATGTAAACATTCTCTCTTCAGTGTGGCTTTCCTGGTAATTTTTTAGGTTTGCTGTATTAAAAAAGGTTTCCTCATATTCTGTAGCTGAACACAGTCTCTTCCCTTTGTTGATTTTTTTGTTGTTGTTGCATTAGATTTCTCTTCCTACTGAAACCATCCCCACATTCACAACATGTAAAATCTTCTCTGTTTGTTTTCTGTTGTGCCTTCTGAATGAGGGTTTTGCTCTGTATATGCTTATTTGTCTTCAGTATCAGATCTCTGCTGTAATTTCAGACTTATAGGATCCCTTTGCTCTTCCCCTGTGTATGTGATATTACTGGCACTATGCTCAAATACAGGAGAATTCTCAACTGAATTTCCTAATGAAATTCTTTGCTTCTTTGCTGAGATACATTTATTCCTGCACATTTTTTCCTGGTCAAAATAGGAGGAAGTATCCTCTCTGTCACTTTCTGGTAACATTTTATTTCCTTGCAGATTCATACTGAGCTCCCAATGATGTGTCCCTGAAAACTGGAGTGTGGTATGGGATAAACATAGGGGATCCCTAGTGGCTAATGGTTGGAGCTGAAAGAAAGGGATAACCCTTGTTATTTGAGGTAACCTTCTTGGAGTGGCTGTTACTTCCCTAATGAAAAAAAAACACTAAACAAAATAAAATAAAAATAAACTTGTTGGGCTGAGTAGATGGACCACTTGGATCTTTTTCTGGCATCATTTATTGTGTTACTGTGAGTCAGAACCAGAAAAGAGATGGAGTGGGAGAAGACATTTGTATTTTTTTTCTTTCTATTTACATTTTATTATGGAGACAAAACATCAACATATAACCAAGAAAGAAGTAGGATGGAAGAACTAGGCTGAGATCCAAGCAGCAAACAACAAGTAGACATCAAAACCTCCAAGGTTTAGTGTCAGGAGCATGGCAGCTACCAGAGCAGCAGCAATAACCCCAAGATGGTACAACTGGGGCATAGCAGCTACCAGAGCGGCAGTGAGACCCCGAAGATGGTACATCTAGGGTAGTGATGATGAATTCCTGTCCTTGAGTGCCAAAACATACCAGGTTTTCAGGATATGTACAATGAATATTTATGAGATAGATTTTCATACAATGGAGATCGTGCACACCAATCTTTCTGATGCATAGTCATTGTAGATATCCTGAAATCCTGGCCCGTTTGTGGAACTCGAGGACTGGAGTTCGCCATCACTAATCTAGGCCATGTCGGTTAGGTAACATGGTAGCAAGACCCTCAAGATGATACATCTGGGGCATATTAACTAGGAAGAGTGGCAGCAAGACCCCCAAGGAGTAGCAGAAGGGGTACAGCAGCAAGGCAGAGTTTTAGTATGACCCCTTGTAAATTAGGCAGAGTGGCATCAAGACCCCTAAAGTATAGAGTCTATGTTATGGCAACAAGGCTTAGTGGTAGCAAGACCCCTTGTCAGGAACAGGGCAGCTTCACCTTGAATGATCCTCCATCCTGTCTATTTGCTCTCTTCTCCTGCCTCAGCTATGTCCCGGCTACTTACTGGTTTCATTGCAGTACTTTTTAATCAGCCATAGAGTTGAATAGAAAACATAAACAAATGAAATTAAAATATTTTCTTAATTCTTGGGACCCCATTTATTTTGGGGTTCACAAATGAAATGAAAATAGTCTCATTTGTTGCATTTTACCCATACATTTGAAAGGAAAGCATACCCCTAATTTCAGCCTCACAGATATATGTTAGGCAAAATTCAAATGTGCTTTCTCTATGGGGCGGATTTTAAAAGGAGCGCGAATAGCCTACTTTTGTTTGCGCTCCAGGCGCAAACAAAAGTACGCTGGATTTTAGTAGATACGCGCGGAGCCGCGCGTATCTGCTAAAAACCTGGATCGGCGCGCACAAGGCTATGGATTTTGTATAGCCCGCGCGCGCCGAGCCGCGCAGCCTACCCCCGTTCCCTCCAAGGCCGCTCTGAAATCGGAGCGGCCTCAGAGGGAACTTTCCTTTGCCCTCCCCTCACCTTCCCCTCCCTTCCCCTACCTAACCCACCCGTCCGGCCCTGTCTAAACCCCCCCCTTACCTTTGTCGGGGGATTTACGCCTCCCGGAGGGAGGCATAAATCCCCGCGCGCCAGCGGGCCTCTTGCGTGCCGGGCTGCGACCTGGGGGCGGGTACGGAGGGCGCGGCCACGCCCCCGGACCGCCCCGGGCCGTAGCCACGCCCCCGTACCCGCCCCCCAAACGCTGCCGACACGCCCCCCGAAACGCCGCGACGACCGGGCCCGCCCCCGACACGCCTCCCGACACGCCCCCCTCGGAGAACCCCGGGACTTACGCGAGTCCCGGGGCTCTGCGCGCGCCGGTAGGCCTATGTAAAATAGGCTTCCCGGCGCGCAGGGCCCTGCTCGCCTAAATCCGCCCGGTTTTGGGTGGATTTAGGCGAGCAGGGCTCTGAAAATCCGCCCCTTTGTGTACACCTGTGTTGAAAAAGGGTTCACAAAGAGTCACTCAATAAATACTTGGAGTCTCAAAGGACTATATTTAAATGCTATCTTTCAAATGTAAATATACTAATTAGCTTCTGAGACTACTGTTGTGTTACTTATTATTTTTAAAGCTCTACTAGATGTTTTGCAGCACTGTGCTGTGCAGATACATGTAAGGGACATACAGACAGGACAAACAGAAGGTTTCAGGAAATGGTATTTATTTATTATAGTAATCATGGTAAACTTGACAGGGCTGGGAATGGCAAACATCAGAGTTTATGATTTAATAGCAACCTTAGAAAGATGGGCTTTTAGGCGGGACTTGAATAAGGCCAGAAAAGAAGCATGATGCATCAACTCAAGAAGACACTTCAGGAACATGATGCATCAACTCAAGAAGACACTTCAGGAACATGATGCATCAACTCAAGAAGACACTTCAGGAACATGATGCATCAACTCAAGAAGACACTTCAGGAACATGATGCATCAACTCAAGAAGACACTTCAGGAACATGATGCATCAACTCAAGAAGACACTTCAGGAACATGATGCAGCAACTCAAGAAGACACTTCAGGAACATGATGCATCAACTCAAGAAGACACTTCAGGAACATGATGCATCAACTCAAGAAGACACTTCAGGAACATGATGCAGCAAAGGGGAAAGTGCAGAGTTGGGAGTGGAGAAGAAGGGCACAGATAAGAACAGCTTACCTGATGAATAGAAGTCTTGAGAAGGAATGTAGATGGAGATATAAAAGGAAAGATAATGAGGAGCTGCACAGTGAATGCACTTGTAGGTGAATATGAGAAGTATGAGTCATATGAGGAAATACATGAGATCCAATGTAGTGACTTGAGAAAAGGAGTTACATGGCTGGTAAGAGAGGTTACATGGCCTCAAAGCTTAATTTTATTCCAAGTTACTTAAAAAGAAATTTCTCGTTAAGAGGGTCACTCTATGAGAAAGGTGAATTGGATTCGGACAGCAACCAATGAGGGCCCAGACTTTTACAATCTGGGGAAACAAATAAGCATGGGGGTAACTTGCTGATGTGGTGGTTACTACTCTTAACCAATAAGCCTGATACTTTGATGCAACTCCAACATTGCTCGCTGCTTCAACTCAAGGGTTAACAGGGAACTGGATTCAAACAGCAACCAACGAGGGCCCTGACTTTTATGGTCTGGGAAACTGATAAGCATGGGAGTAATCAGCACGGTGCAGCAGATACTACCATAAGCTTTCAGGGCAGACTGGATGGTCCATTATTTCTATGTTTCTATGAGATTTGTGCCATGTGAAATTCATGCTGAGCTAAAGGAAAAAGTTAATATCTCAATTCTCTCACTTAAAATTTGCTTAAGTGAAGATATCTATTTTATTTTTTAAATGTCTTCAAGTAAATCCTTTGGTACATATAAGGACAGATTAGTTCAACTTTTTTCCCACAATAGACACAGAATGGGGGGGGGGGGGGGGAAGCTGTAGTAAAGCAGATCCATAATATTTGCTTTCCATGAAAAAATAGCACTAGAGGAATCCAATAGCTCATGGGATTTGCTACAGTGATACTGAACCATCCATTTACTTCTACAACTGCTTATTTTATCTATGTGCTACTAAATGTATGCAGTGCGTACAGATACATAATGTACATAAAAGATTGTCCCTGCTCCAAGGAGATTATAATCTAATCAAGAGACACAGACAAAACAGATATGAATTGTTAGGTAATTTATGTACTACAGTTTTAGTACCTACCTACCTTGCTCTGTATGCCTGTCGCAGAGGAACAGACAGAGCACTAGTGATTAACTGCTGCCGACCTCAACATGGCTGCTTCAAGCTGTTGTTGCATTATATTACTGCACCATGCTTCAGAGCACCTGACTGTAAGAGCCAATGAGGAAGGGAAAGATTTTGAAATAGCTAGGCCTGGTGGGAGTAAGTCAGTTGAAGAGGGGGGTCTAAAAGACAAGACTCTGGCTCAGGTTTTGTAGCAGAGTTTGTTTCCTAGAATCCCTTGCTTTGATGAGCAGTTAAAGTTTGGCAGACAGTTGAACCAAGCTACCTTTCTCTGCACTAGGAGAGATCTGCTAGACCCTACAAGGAATCTTGATAGTAGGTTTCCTGCCCGGCTTGTGCAGGCAAACAGACGGAAAGCAGATAGTAGGGATGTGCATTCGTTTTTGACGTATTGTTAATCCGCAATGTATATGTCCCTATTCGTTATATTCGTGGGGAGGCAAAACGCATCTCGTCTCCCCATGAATATAACTTATCATCCATTTCATCCGTTGCGCGGCACACGGCACACACGCGTGCTTTTCTTCGCCGCCATTTGCAATCAAAGGACGCCATTTCGCTGTATCCACTATCCAGAGCCAAAAACCAGCCCTTTCCTATGAGTCATCAGTGACTCACAGGAAAGGATCGGACAGGTTGGCATGGATACCGGAATGCAGCATATCAGCCCTTACATTTTGTGAAATGCACTGAATGCAGCCAATCGCACTGTCATTCAGTGCTCGGTGACGATTTTACTGATGACCCAGCACTATATATACTTCATCACGAGGCGTGCCATGCACTTTCTTTGCAGGGGTGGTGTGGGGAGGTGGGTTTTGTGGAAGGACGCTGCACTGAGAGCTAGCTAGGCTAGTTAGTAAAGAGAAAAAAATATATTTATTCTTTATTTGGCTGCAGTGCCTGTGCCAGCTAGCTCTGTTTGTGTTTTAAGCAGTTTATTATTTAGGTGATCTGAGATGGTCTCTTTGTGCCAGGGAGAGAAGCTGCTAGCAGTGCCATTTTTTTTCATTCACCCTCTGGGCTAGGCTGCAAGCAAGCACGATTTGGGTGTTGTGGCTGGGAGAGCTATATTCAATTTTGCAAGAATTTGCATTGGAAAATATATTTCATCGATTTTCCTGCTGTGCCAAAAATTACAGCTTTTTAAAACTGAGTTAACTCACTCAGTCTCTCTGTGCACTGGGCTTCAGTGGGCAGTGGGTAGTTTAACAGACTGAACTTTATTATTGGGACGGTCTGTGCAGTGAAATCCCCAGTCTGCCTCTTTTGTGCTTACAAGTAAGCTCTGTGTATGCACACACCACACATGTTACATTACTGCATAGCAAGGCACTGTGATAGTGGGCAGCCAGTAGGCACTAGGCAATGACATTAAATCCATAATGTCAGGGAAATCTAGATGTAGTCGAGTGATTGGGACTGGCAGAGGAGGCACTTCAAAAGACACTAGTGCCACTCTCCCATTAAATCTACTAGTGCCACTCTCCCATTAAATCTAAACTCTTTGTAGGGGCAGGCAGTTCCATCCAGAAAAAAATGAAATCTGTTTGTGATGAATAGCCATCGCCACCAATTGTTTCTGGCCCTGTAGTTTTGGAGGTGAGGGATGGGGAGTCTGAGTCATGCCAGACAAAATGTTGACACCCAAAAGCAGCAGGGGGCAGAAGTCTCAACTAACACTTAGCGTTGACAATGTAGTGCAGTCACTGTTTGCTTCTGATTCAGATAAAGAATCATCTTGTGTGGGATTCTCATCTGAAACGGAAGAAGTAATAGCTGATGAAGCTTTAGGAGAATCAGTTAGTCCTGTCTTAGCCTCCACTTCAGTGCAGCAGGGGAGAGATGAAACTGATGAGGAGGAGGAAGAGCAGTCAGTGCAGGCACAGAGGGTGACTGAGGCCCCTGGCATTGCTTCTCAGGGTGCACCCACTACCTCAGCTCCAGTGCCAGCATCCACCCCCAAGGCTTTAGAGAAGGGAGGAACACGAAAGACATCTGCGATCTAGAGCCACTTTAAAGTGACGGATGACCTGCGTTTTGCTTGGTGTAATTACTGTGGCAGGGATATTAGCAGAGGCAAGCAAATGGGACATCTATCTAATTTTGGCATGACTCATCATATGAAGAGGCAACACCCAACAAGATTACTGCCATCTAGGGATGGTGGCAGTACCAGTCAGGGGAGCTTTCAGATTTCATATGCTCAATATTTCTCAAGACCTTGCCAATAGTAATGTTTCTAGTACTATTGAAAACTGGAGGTAGATGTACTCTAGTTCATCCTCTCTGTTCCCATAGTTTACAACGGCACTGTGTAAACCACAAAGTCAACACAGGTTGATATTGTAGATTTTGACGAGTAGCAGTTTCCTTATTTCTGAGAGCTCTTCTTGTTCCTTTGTCATCAGCGGAAGTGCATAAATACAGTTAATAGCTTCTGGATATTAAAAAATAATCTCCAGCTCAGTTCTTGCTTCACAAATGGCAGTCTCTATTGCTCTAAAAGCATCCCCTGTTGAATTATCTTTCAGAAATTAAAAATATGCCATTTTTTTCTGGCAGTGAACCAGTTCTGGAAGAAGTGACAGGTCAAACCACAACATACCTGCACAAAGGAAATCCTCTAGTGCTGTGCCTGTCCATCCAGGCCTTATGTCCCTAAGTGGGATTGACTCTGTCCTGTATTGCTGTGCCTGTTCGTCCAGGCCTTATGTCCCTACAAGGGTTTGACCTCGATTGCTTTGCCTGTCCGTCCAGGCCTTATGTCCCTAGGTGGGATTGACTCTGTCCTTGATTGCTGTGCTTGTTCGTCCAGGCCTTATGTCCCGAGGTAGGATTCACCTCTGTCCTTGAATTCTGTGCCTTATGTCCCTACGTGGGACTGACTCTGTCCTCGATTGCTGTGTCTGTTCATCCAGGCCTTATGTCCCTAGGTGGGATTGACTCTGTCCTCGATTGCTGTGGTATGGCCCCGAAGAAAACTTCTGGGAACCAGCTGTCCATCCAGGCCTTAAGAATATAAGAACATAACAAATTGCCATGCTGGGTCAGATCAAAGGTCCATCAAGCCCAGCATCCTGTTTCCAACAGAGGCCAAAACCAGGCCACAAGAACCTGGCAATTACCCAAACACTAAGAAGATCCCATGCTACTGATGCAATTAATAGCATTGGCTATTCCCTAAGTAAACTTGATTAATAACCGTTAATGGACTTCTCCTCCAAGAACTTATCCAAACCTTTGTCCCTACGTGGGATTGACTCTGTCCTTGATTGCTGTGCCTGTTCGTCCAGGCCTTATGTCCCTATGTGGGATTGATTCTATCATCGATTGCTGTGCCTGTTCGTTCAGGCCTTATGTCCCTACGTGGATTGACTCTGTCCTCGACTGCTGTGCCTGTCCTAATGGCTGAACCCTCATTGCAAAAGGAAACCTCAGTCTCTGGCAATTCAAACTAGTAATCCTTCACAGCATGGATCCTTAAATAAAACAAACAGTTTTCTTTAGTTTCAGGGCAGAGAAGAGAACTTCCTCTGTCTTGCTTATGAAGTCATGATCTGTTTGCAAATGCTTAAATCCCTAACAATTTGTACCATTATACACTCTATTGCCAACCCATCCCAGGGAGCCCTTTCCTGCTCAAAGGAACGGGAACTCTCCCTGTTGTTGCAGCCTATCTCTTACCACCTGTTGACCCATGTTCAGAACAAGAAAAGATCTCCAAGATACTTGGACTGTGGCAAACACAACACAGTGAGACCATGCTCACAGTGAGACCCTGCTCCAGGTCGCCACGCTTTGAAAGCTTGTGCTGCACTCTAGGGGCCAACCCATTCTGGGGAGCCCTTCCCAGCTCAAAGGAAAGGGAACTCTCCCCGGGTGTAGCCAGCCTGTATCTACCCTCTGACCCATGTTGAACCGCTGTTTACATAGTAACCTCCTCCACCTCGGCCTTGAAAATTCTCTTTTGTATATCTGCTAACTCTACCAGATTCTAAAAGACCAGCGAGAGCTCACTAGACGCCAATGGAAACACCCCATTCTAGGTGCGAACCCATTCTAGGGAGCACTTTCCTGCACAAAGGAAAGGGAACTCTCCCCGGGTATAGCCAGCCTGTATCTATCCTCTGCCTCTGTGCCTTGCTGCCATACACCAGATGACTCAACTCCTTGTGGTGTTCTTTCCACTATCATGGTTGCTCAGTGTGTTGGTGCTAGTTTTTCTGCTTGCTATGTTCCTTCTTCATTGTACTGTAGGATGTCGATGCTACTTGTCTTGCCACTTTGCCTGTCGTGCTGCCTTCGAGGGTTCATGCATCTCTTAGGTGCTCTCTTTTGAAGCTGTGGCGTGTGTTTGACACTCTCGCTGCTGCTTTGTGCCTCTATTAAATCACTCTTCTTGCCACTCCTGGTACCCCTTTGCCCCTTTAAAGTACCTTAGGCTATTCATTCTACTTTGGTGCCACTTTGCCACAGTCTAAGTACCTTGGAGCTGTTTGTTGTTCTGATGATTGCTCCCCAGAAGTTTCATCAAAATTGATAATAAAGCCCCAATTCTGCAGTGAAAAATAGGCTGCAAATACTTCTCCCATTCACTTTAATGGGTACTGGAAAACAAATGCACGTATCAATGTATTGGGGCGCCATTGAACGAATGCAACGTATATGGCCTCTGATGAATATGTATCCCGAATGCAACAAATACTTTCTGGCTGCACATCCCTAGCAGATAGTCAGTGCAGGACAGCTGCAAAAGATTAGATAAGAGCTGTGTGGAGGCCCTTTGCTAAATCTCCAGCCAGAAGAAGATCAATAAAGCTTCCAGGATACAGTAAGGGGCAGTGTGACTACTGTCTGATTCAGATATATGGGCCCTGTATTAATTTACAAGTTCTGCCTTCCCTATTGTGACTTTCCTCATTATGTAAAAGAAATTTAAATATCTGCAACACCTAGAACCCTTTAACCGGTTAACCCTTTATTCCCTGGCCCTATCATCTTACCTCAAAGGCGAAGGGACACTTTCTTTTTGTGCATCTCAGTTTCAATAACATTATGCTACTATATTGCCTGCTACTCCCAGAAGTCAGGGACACTTCATGTGGCTGTTAACTCTTGGAGTCAAGGAACATTACATACTGTAGTGCACTTCTGTGGGAAGGGAGGGGAGAGGTAATTGTCTTTGCTTATGCATGAGTAATACTGAGAGAAGTGTTTGGTGTAGTATATACTCGGGAGGGATACAGCAAGCTTGCTGGTAATTCAAGAGTATACCAGGCTTGGGAACTAGTAAAGTGAAGAACACTGCTCTGAAACGGTTTGTATTGTTAATGGTTACTGGTGTTTATATCTCTAGTTTAACCTTTGTTGTTATTTATGCATTGCTTTTAAGGCAGTTTGATCTTGCAATAATAAAAACAGAATTAGTTATTTCACAGTGTGTTTGCTGGAGGTATGCAGGGACAGTTCCCCTTGGCAATCTATTTACAGAGGGGGGATCCATTATTGCACAGGCTAGTCCTTTGCATGAGGCTACATAGTGAACAGATCAAGAAGGCAAAGATTTGGACCAGCCAGTATTTAAGATTCAAAAAGTAATTTCAAAAAGGTATATTTTTAGGTGAATATTGAAAATGGTCAGAAAGAGAACACGATGCACCAATTCAGGAAAGGTATTTCAGGCATTCGGCACAGCAAAGTGGAATGCACAAAGCTGGGAGCTGGGAGTTAGTAATGGAGAAGAAAGGCACATAGAAAAGCAGCTTTCTTATGAGCCCTATTTATCTATTTATTTATTCATTTATTTATTTAATTGATTTAAATTCTGTCTTTTTGGCATTTCAAGGCAGATTGTATTAAGGTATTGTAGGTACTTCCCTAGTTTGCAAGAAACAGTGGAGAGAAAGAGGAGAAGTAAAGAGGAAGATCTGCAGAGTGAATTCACTTGCAAGTGAGTATAAAAAGCCTGAACTATATGCATAAGTGGAAGAGGTACCTACCAATGCAGTGGCTTGATAAGGGGTTCTGGCACATCATCATAATAGTGTTGGAAGAAGATGAGTTTGTATAGCTTGTGGTGGATATAGATGACTCAGTGGGAAACCTTTTTGGAGTAAATTACAGTAGCCTAAGTAGGAGGTAATGAGAGGGAGTAGATAGTGTGTTCAAAAAGAATAGGAAAGACTTGGGATGTATTTTCTTGGGATATGTAAAGAGAAGCTCTTAGAATTTGTTTTAGTGGATCATGGGATGAGGGTGAAAAGAGGTAGACTTTGGAGTAATCTAAGGAATTAGTTCTTTACAATTAGCATCTCTGTGGAGGTGGTGGAGTGGAGTCAAGGTCAGTGCCAGAATCCAAGAAAGCTAGGGACAAGCACATGATTTCTGAGGGATAAAAAGGGACTATAAAGCTGAACAGGAGATGTGGGTGGACAGACTGAATAGGCTATATGTTTTTTATTTGCTGTCTTGTTTTGTGTTTTTGTGAGTCAAAGACGATACTGAGGTTGCAGGCTGAGAGAACTGGAATGATGACAGGTATCCACAGAGATAGAGAAAGAGGGGAGGTAGGCTTGGGAAGAAAGATAAGAAGTTCTGTCTTGGCCATGTTGAATTTTAGGTGGCCATGGGACATTCAGGCAATGATGTCAGATAAGCAAGCTGAGATTATGGACTGGAATCTAAGTGAAATTTCTGTTTCAGAGAGATAGATCTGGTAGGTACTAAAAAATTATAGGAGTCAGGTGGCACCTTATAGACTAACCAATTTATTGAAGCATGAGCTTTCAAGGACAGTATCCACTTCATCAAATGGGATGAGATGTGGTCATTGCCAAAATATTGAATGTCATGGGAAGAGATCAGAGCACAAAGGGGAAAAATATAAAGAGAGAGAAAAAGGCCCTAGATAGAGTCCTTCTTCTACTACTATTATTTATAATTTCTAAAGCACTGTGAGACATATGCAGCACTGTAGAGATATATATAAGAGACCATCCCTGCTCCATGGAGCTTGCAATCTAGTCATGACAAACATATGTGACCAAAGATTCTATGGGAAGTATATTTATTGTAGAGAAGTGGAACACTGACTGATAATGGGATAGCAGTGGATGAGGATCTACCAAAAAAATATACCAAAGGTAAGAGGAGAGAGAGAAGTGAGAAGAGAACCAAGAAAGGATAGCATTTCAGAAACCAAGTGAGGACAGAATGTCAAGGACTAGATAGTGCTGCACGGTGTCAAAATCAATGAATAGGTCAAGTCTGCTGAATTAGGCCCTGAAGAGGTCACCAAAGACTTTGGCAAGGGTTGTTTTTGTGGCATGGAAAGGCTACCATTTTAAACCTGGTTCATTTCTATAGTACCCAAATATTACTTTTGTAAAGCTGTTTACTAGTCTATATGAAATGGTCTCAGCCCAATTGTCAGGGGGACAGGTATTCCCACACAAAATTCACCATCACAATGAGGCACTTAGTGAAACCATTTATGGTCTTCTCAACAGAGAGACAAAGACTGCACAGGAATGATGACTGACTTACCCTCTCACCTTTAGAAAGAGCCTCTCCAGAGCAGGTTGGAACACATTAGTAAGGCAGGGTAGATACGTTTTCATTGTTGCTGTCTGTACTGAATCTGATCCATAGATACATGGAAGACTTTGGAGCTGTGAACATTTCACAAATTGTAAATTATCTAAACTTATTTGAAATACAATAATGACATTGATTTTTAGTAGTAGCCAGAAAGACCTGTTAAGTACAGGAAACTGAAAAATGGGGCAACTGTTTTAGAGTTCAAAACTTGAGATCACTGGTAGAAATTCTGATTAATGAGCAGAAGGCTGGAAAAGGAAGTTAATGCTGCCTTCATGTTTCTATCATTTGCATTTGATGCTAGATAGATACTGTTAAACTGTTACATTTTTCCTAGTGCCCTATCGGCCTCTTGCCTGGAACTACGCCCTCCAGGGGCAGGACTTACCCTCTCTCTGTACCAGAAACCCGAGCTATGTTGGACTATATTCATGAAAACCTGGCTAAAGGGTTTATTCGTCTGTCTACGTTGCCTGCTGGCACGGGTTTTTTCTTCGTTACCAAAAAGAATGGGTCATTGCGACCATGTATTCACTATCGTGGCTTAAATGCCATCACTCGCAAGGACAAGTATCCCCTGCCTTTGATCAATGAGATATTCGATTGTCTCCAAGGGGCTACTATTTTTACCAAGTTGGACCTGTGAGGAGCCTACAACTTGATTTGCATCCGCCAAGAAGACATCTGGAAAACCACTTTCAATACCAGGGATGTGCATTACAAATACCTCGTGATGCCATTTGGCCTTTGTAATGCCCCTGCAGTATTCCAATGCATGATCAACGAAATCTTCCGTGACTTGCTGGACGTGAAAGTCGTCGCGTACTTGAATGACATCCTTGTCTTTTCAAAGAACCTTGCTACCCACCATTCGGATGTCCGTATGGTGCTGCAGCACCTGTGTGACAATCATCTCTTTGCCAAGCTTGACAAATGCTTATTTGAGAAACAGAACTTACCCTTTTTAGAGTACATTTTCTCCAGACATGGTTTTTCCATGGAGTCTAGTAAATTACAGCGTATTCAAGACTGGCCCCGACCTACGGACCTTCAGGCGCTCCAGCAGTTTCTAGGATTTACCAATTACTACTGTCATTTTATAGCTAACTACTTGCTCATTACCGCACCCCTTACGGCCCTTACTCGTAGGGGAAGCAATACTAAGAATTGATCTCCAAAAGCTATCGCAGCCTTTCAGGTCTTAAAACAAGCTTTTGTGCTTGGACCTTGCGTACGCCACCCAGACCCAAACCGCCTCTTCATCGTTGACGTAGATGCTTCTGCTATAGGAGCAGGGGTGGTGTTGAACCAACATTATCCTAAAGGGACTCTACTTCCATGCTCCTTCTATTCACATAAGTTCTCTCCTATGGAGCAAAATTACAGTAATGGAGATCGCGAGCTCCTCGCAATCAAACTTGCCCTTGAAGAATAGTGGCCCTGGCTGGAGGGTGCCCAACATCGCTGCATGATATTTACGGATCATAAAAACCTGGAGCATCTTTGACATGCCCACCATTTGAATTCTCGCCAGGCCCACTGGGTGTTATTCTTCACCCTATTTGATTTCGATTTATGTTATCGCCCAGCAGAGAAAAATTTACGTGCCAACGCCTTATCTCCGCTCTTTTGAACCTGATGATTCCCAAGAAGAACCTCAGCATATTATTGACCCAGCTTGTATTTCCTTGACGATTGCCATGACTGTGCCTGCAGGGAAGACAGTAGTACCCCGCAGACTTCATGAAAATGTATTACAGTGGGCACATGACTCCCAAGTTGTTGGACATCCTGGACGCACATGGACCATATCCCTCCTTCAGCACTATTACTTGTGGCCAACCATGTCCTCCGACATGCGCACATATGTGGATTCCTGCCACACGTGTGCTCAGCAAAAAACACCCATGGGCCAACCTTGGAGGCTATTGCAGTCATTGTCTGCCCCAAAGAACCTTGGACTCACCTGCTCACTGATTTTGTGGTGGACCTTTTGGTATCCAAAAGGAACACTGTCATGTGGGTGGTTATGGACAGGTTCTCCAAGATGGCTCACTTCATTCCGCTTCCAAGCTTGCTCTCTGCACCGGAACTTGAGCTTGTTTTTCCTACACATCTTTCATCTCCATGGACTACCTGAAAATATAATCTCGGACAGAGGACCTCAATTTGTTGCCTGTTACTGGCGTTCTTTGCTCAAGAAATTTGAGATATCTATTGGTGCTAACTACTGCTTATCATCCCCAGGCCAATAGCCAAGCTGAGCGTATAAATCACTCCCTTAAATGCTTTCTTCACTCCTACTCCAACAACCAGCAAGACAACTGGGCCCAACTGCTCCCGTGGGCTGAGTTCTCCCAAAATTCCCACATTGATGCAGCCACGGGAGCCTCCCCCTTCTCTCTACTATATGGAAGACAATCACAGCCCCCTCTGTCGATACCTCTTATGGTTCATTCTCCAGCAGCTCAAGCAACTGCGGATGCCCTTCAGGCCTTGTGGATTCATACAAACCAAAGTTTACAACAAGCGGCCGCACGTGCCAAGAAAACCTCAGATACCCTTTGTTGGCCTGCTCCTGAGTTCCAGCCCGGTGACAGAGTATGGTTGAGTACATGCCATATTTGTCTGAAGCTTCCCTTCCAGGGTTTTGCTCCCAGATACGCTGGTCCAATTCCAGTTGCCCAACGCTTTGGCCCTGTGACCTACCAGCTTCGTTTTCTATCCACGCTGGGAGTGCATAACTCCTTCCATGTGTCCTTGCTTAAACCTTTGGTACTTTCTTGGCCTTCGCATAGAACTCCTGTACCCTTGCAAGTTATCTCAAAAAGTGTCACCCTTTACCGGGTACAAGATGTCCTAGATGTCCATAAGAGAGGCTGCCGTTAGGAGTATCTCCTCTCTTGGGAGTGGTATCGCCCCGAAGAATACTCCTGGGAACCAGCTACCAATATCCTCGACAAAGGGCTCCTTCAACAATTCCACGGACCCAGCCAGGTAAGCCTAGACCTCCAGGAAGGGGGCATAAAGGGGGGGTATTGTTGCACTTCCCAGCCATGGCATGCCCGCGGCCGGCCCTACTCACCCCCAAAGCTGGGGCCCCAGACCTGGCCTGACCTCTCTGGCAGCAGTAGGAATCCACCTAAGTGCTCGTGTCTCCTCCATGTTCCCAGGTCCCTCCGGTGCTGCAGTGGCCTCCTCCGGGCCTGGTCAGGTCTTCCCACATGCGCCACGGGGAGACGCCACTACTTCCTCGTCTTTGGCCTGTTCACCCTAGGCGGGTGCGCCTCTCTGGACTTTAAAGGGGCCGCAGTGGGAAAGCCTCCTGCGGCTCCAGATGATGATGATGTTAACCAGCTTCCCTATTTAAGGCAGGCTCAAACACTCTGAGCCTGCTTTGGCAACAAGTCTCCATGCTCTCCTGTCGTGCGCTTCGTTGCTTCACCTGTTCCAAGTACCTGTTCTAGTTCCAGCTCCTGTTCCAGTTCCAATTCCTGTTCCAGTACCTGTTCCTGCTCCAGCTCCTGTTGCAAATACCTGCTCCAGTTCCAGTTCCTGTTCCTCCTTTCCTTGTGATGGACCTCCCTGGCTTTGACCTCTTGCTTAAACCTGACCTTCTTGTGAGGTAAGAAAGGTAACAACTAGTAAAGTCCCAGCCCTGCTGGTAAGACAGGTAATAACTAAATAGTCCCCGAGACAGCCGCCCTCGGGACTATAAACACTGCCCAGACTCTTGCTTGGACTTGACCTTGTCTCCAGCTGCCTGTCCTGACTCTTGCTTGGGCTTGACTTTGTCTCCAGCCGCCTGCCAAGACTCTTGCTTGGACTTGACTCTGTCTTCAGCCACCTGCCTCGACTCTCGTCTGTTCCAGACTCTGGATCTTGCCTCTCCCTTCTCTGCTGCTTCCTGGCATCCTGCCTCTGGACACTCTCTTCGGGATCAACCACACAGAGGACCGCCTAAGTCCAGCCGGCCCTGATACCCAAGGGCTCAACCTGTGGGGAACGAGGGCTGGTACTGGCGAAGCTCCAGTTGGCCTCCGCTTCCCACTTGGCGTTGTCTCCCGATGGTGGGGACCCATGGGGATTTCCCCCACTGGTGGTGCCAATACCACCTTGGGCAAGGGTCTACCTCTGCAACACTGACAGGTGTTTTAATAATGAACAGCTGGAGGCTGTTGTTGCATCTACATCTCATATATGTGAACAACATCTGTCAGTAATGAAAGAAATATGGAAAACATAACAAATGTAAAACAGCAACATTCTACTTTCAGGCAGAGTCAAAAACTTGTATTCAATCTGTGGAGTACTGCTATTGGTTGTATAGTTCAGTCTCTTGGGAGATAGGATGCCTCAGGTTCAGGAAGAAGGGCTATAAGTGATAAGAATTCTACCTTTCAGACCACTCATTGTGGTCATGCCAGGGCAGTAGTTAGAGCTCCTCCTCTGCCTCCTTTCTTCCTCCGGGTCCTCATCTGTCTATGCCACACAATCCTGCCCAATCAATTGCAAGAACCAGGGTTCAAACAGAAGTTAAGGAGTTGTGATAGGAAGAAGAGGCAGATCCTATTGTTTATATGGAATAGCTAATAAAAAATCAGTAATAAGAAATCCATTCAAGCAAAACATATCTAAATTACCTTGGTTTGATAAGGAATATAAAACCTAAGTCAAAAGTTAAGAAAATGTTCTATTCTGCTGTATATCAAGATCCATAGGAAAAACCTATTCAGAATTTACCTTCATAATCTGAGAAATTGCAAGGCATCCTTGCATTAGAAAGAAAATCAGAATACGTGAACAAAGCAAAAAACCCTGGTCTAAAATCGACGTGTCATAGAAAACAATTCTTTCTGGGACATGCAGAAAGGATTGAAATTCCAAAACCACAACTGTTTTAGCAATCCAGATTGGCAAAATCTGTTCTGGACTCTTCCCGCACCTTTATAAAGTCATCAAACCTGAAGCTCACGCACAAAGATAAAAAAATATACACCCAAGAGAAATTAAACCTACTGGAAAGTATAACCAATGATTACCATTGACCTACCCTATATCAGCCTGGAAATTCACCCTATGTAACTCCTGGGTTAATATTCTCACTAGAATCCAAGGGCACTCTAGTCTTCTCATAATGTGGTTTAAGCTCTATCCCAATTCCCATATTTTCATTAAGCACTATTTCTTCAGTATTCCCTATAAAGGTGTGGTGGAGGAGGGGAGGGGGGGAGATTTCTCTCCAAGGCCCTGGGTCCAATTCTATTATTACTATTTAGTAAATATCATCCTGGAAGCCATGATGAGGTTCCAATATAACTTACTGATAGTTCAGTTAAGAAGTCTTCACACAGTCCTTTACACAAAATTGTTTTATCTGGGTGAATTCCCAGTTTGAATGAGTTTTTGAGCTTCCTCCCAAAACTGAATTTTGTCATACCTTAGTTAGTCTTGGTTAGATTTATGTAACGTGATGGAATGCCAGGAGTACATCAAATTTGTGATATAGACGCTTGCTAAGAATATTGACCAGTCATAATAGGCTTCATCGTGAAAGCAAGAAAAGTAGTCCAAGTGCCTGTAACTAAAAACTCACCTGAGTTAAAAAATTCTAACTTATCCCTATCAATTAAAAAGCAGAATGAAAATACAGACAAAAAGCAAACAATGTTTGTATGCTTATGCCAGAAGTCTAAGATGGGAGAATTAGAATGTATAGCAGTGAATGATGACATAGACTAAATTGGCATCTCAGAGACATGGTGGAAGGAGGACAACCAATGGGACAGTGCTATACCGGGGTTCAAATTATATCACAATGACAGAGAGGAGCACCCGGGAGGCGGTGTGGCACTTTATGTCCGGGATGGCATAGAGTCCAACAGGATAAACATCCTGCATGAGACTAAATGCAAAATTGAATCTTTATGGGTAGAAATCCCTTATGTGTTGGGGAAAACTATAGTGATAGGAGTATACTACCACCTACCTGGTCAAGATGGTGAGACGGACAGTGAAATGCTAAGAGAAATTAGGGAAGCTAAACAAATTGGTAGTACGGTAATAATAGAAGACTTCAATTACCCCATTATTGACTGGGTAAATGTATCATCGGGAAAGGCTAGAGAGATAACGTTCCTGGATGGAATAAATGATAGCTTTATGGAGCAATTGGTTCAGGAACAGACGAGAGAGGGAGCAATTTTAGATCTAATTCTCAGTGGAGCACAAGATTTGGTGAGAGAGGTAACGGTAGAGGGGCAGTGTGGCAATAGTGATCATAATGGGGTAGATTTAAAAAATTTGCGCGATCACGTACTTTTGTTCGCACACCAGGCGCAAACAAAAGTACGCTGGATTTTATAAGATACGCACGTAGCCGCGCGTATCTTATAAAATCCGGGGTCGGCGCACGCAAGGGGGTGCACATTTGTGCAACCTGTGCACGCCGAGCCCAGCGCACGCTGCCTGTTCCCTCCGAGGCCGCTCCGATTTCGGAGCGGCCTCGGAGGGAACTTTCCTTCGCCCTCCCCCCACCTTCCCTTCCCTTCCCCTACCTAACCCACCCCCCTGGCCCTATCTAAACCCCCCCTACCTTTGTCGGCAAAGTTACGCCTGCTGAAAGCAGGCGTAACTTTGCGCGCGCTGGCCGGCAGCCCTGCTCCGTGTTTCGGTCCCGGGGGCTGGTCCGGAGGCCGCGGCACGCCCCCAGAACGCCCCCGGGCTGAAACCACGCCCGCGTCGCCGCCCCTGAAACGCTGCGTCATGCGCGACACGCCCCCAAAACGCCGCGTCGTTCTGGGCACGCCCCCGACACGCCCCAACACCCTGCTTTTAGAAAGCCCTGGGACTTACGCGCGTCCCGGGGCTCTGCGCGCGCCGGCGGCCTATGCAAAATAGGCGCGCCGGCGTGCGAGGGCCCTGCGCGCGTAAATCCGGCCTCTGGCTGTGCCTTTCTCTTTTCTTAATAAAGACTCTATTCCACAGCTGTGTCTGACACCACTGAGACCGTGCCTACCGACGGTGAGGCTCACAGGGCTCCTCCCTGTGGGCGGAGACACCTCTCATCTCGCCACACTCTTACAAGTCATAACAGTTATATAGTTGTTTCATAACAGTGTTTGCTAGTCAGTCTTTGGTTCATTTGCCAAGCCTAATTAGCATGAGTTGGGGGGGGTCACATATTCCAGAGGACTATTTCAAGTTCAAAATAAAAATGCTTTTTCTCTTCCCTCTCCTTTTCTTTTTCTCTTTGAACTTCAGTGCTAAATAAAAACATGAATTTGATTTTGATTATAAATCATCAAACATTTTCTGTAAAATGGATAATTTCAGTGAATGCAAATACAAGATAATAAAAAGCAAAACTGAAAAGTAGCACTAAATCCTTAAACACTGTCACTGGATTGAAATCTTCAGGGTTTTATAATATGAACTCTAAAGTCTGCACCAAATCATCATTGTTTTCACATACTGTAGACAATAGGCAGGAGGAATAATTCCATCCTGTGGGAGTCAGTTTTGGATATTGTTTCTGCATATTTTCTAGTAAAATTGTCCTCTTCGTTAATTTACTGTAGAATGAAGGGAGTCTACCAGATGTTACAGAATACGCTCAATGTCTTTGAGGACTGAAGTTCCTCAGCTCTGAAACTGATTACTTTCAGCCAAAAGTCCCGTATCATAACTCTTTGCTTGCATCATTTTTTCTGTGGAATTGTTCCCTCTTCCAAAATTAGAAGGAAATTACATTCATGAGCAAACTGTATGTGACTTCAAAACTGGGCTAGCACGCTGATCTGCAGACAGTGCAGTTTTTTTGTCCTACTTTTGCCTAAGATATTTTTGGTTACCTGTTCCTTGCATTTAAGAACGTCATCACATCTCTGTTCAATTAGTTGTAAATCTCTAAACTCTAGGAGGTCAATATTCATAATCAAAAGTTATCCATCTAACTCATGTTATCCATCTAACTCCATGTTATCCAAACTAAGCATCTAGCTCCAAGCTGGCCATATACATGTTTCGTTCTGAATATTGACCTCTAGATTTTCCAAATCATTTGCATGTGATCCATGCACCAGGATGAAATGTTTATGTATTACGTACAATGTGTAGATGTAAGTTACTGAGTGAATTACGTACAGCATTTTCTTTTTGAGAGGCAAAAAATAATGTATTATGTACAATGTGTAGATGCAAGTTACTGAGGGAATAGCATATAGCAATTTCTTTTTGAGAGGAAAAAAATAGACAAGGTCAACAAAATAATCTGCTGAATTTTTTTTTCTCTTCCATGCAGCCAAGCAGTTGCACTGTATAACATTTCCAAATAGAACCACTCTTCTTGGAGGAAGTAAAAAATTACATTGTCATTAGCACTAACAGTTGTACTGCATTCAACCTTTTCTGAAAAGCTTTTCGCAAAAAGAGTGAAAGTGAATGTACCAGCATGTTACTCCAAATTCTATGAAGGGAATGAAGATGTTAGCATTCAAGGAGTTGAATAGCACTTTCCTTCAAGAGAAAACAGGAAATAATGCACAGCGTCAGAAGCATAAACTCAAAGGATAAACATAGCAAACAAAGAATGTGGCTACAGATTTACAAAACATGCCCACTGTTTAGCCTATGGCCATGCCGCCCTGAATGTGCTGATCTTGTCTCATCTTGAAAGCTAAGCAGAGTTGGGCCTGGTTAGTACTTGGATTTTATAGCAGTTATTATTTGATTTGAACTGAAATTGGTTTGAAATGCATAACATTTCAGTAACAATCACATGATTTCAGTAAATGCAATTCTAACTATAATAAATAGGGATGTGAATCGTTTTAGGACGATTAAAATTATCGTCCGATAATTTTAATATCGTCTTAAACCGTTATGGAACACAATACAATACAGATTCTAACGATTTATCGTTATAAATCGTTAGAATCGTGAGCCGGCACACTAAAACCCCCTAAAACTCCCCCCGACCCTTTAAATTAAATCCCCCACCCTCCCGCACCCCCCCCCCAATAACTTAAATAACCTGCGGGTCCAGCGGCGGTCCGGAACGGGCTCCTGCTCCTGAATCTTGTCGTCTTCAGCCGG
Source organism: Rhinatrema bivittatum (assembly GCF_901001135.1). Lineage (NCBI taxonomy): Eukaryota > Metazoa > Chordata > Amphibia > Gymnophiona > Rhinatrematidae > Rhinatrema > Rhinatrema bivittatum. The sequence continues at coordinate 302,716,466 of NC_042615.1, forward strand.
CGCCATTTTCCAAAATGGCGCCGAAAAATGGCGGCGGCCATAGACGAAAAAGATTGGACGGCAGGAGGTCCTTCCGGACCCCCGCTGGACTTTTGGCAAGTCTCGTGGGGGTCAGGAGGCCCCCCACAAGCTGGCCAAAAGTTCCTGGAGGTCCAGCGGGGGTCAGGGAGCGATTTCCCGCCGCGAATCGTTTTCGTACGGAAAATGGCGCCGGCCATACGCGTATGGCCGGCGCCATTTTCCGTACGGAAAATGGCGCCGGCAGGAGATCGACTGCAGGAGGTCGTTCAGCGAGGGTTCCGGCGCCTCGCTGAACGACCTCCTGCAGTCGATCTCCTGCCGGCGCCATTTTCCGTACGAAAACGATTCGCGGCGGGAAATCGCTCCCTGACCCCCGCTGGACCTCCAGGAACTTTTGGCCAGCTTGTGGGGGGCCTCCTGACCCCCACGAGACTTGCCAAAAGTCCAGCGGGGGTCCGGAAGGACCTCCTGCCGTCCAATCTTTTTCGTCTATGGCCGCCGCCATTTTTCGGCGCCATTTTGGAAAATGGCGCCGGCTGAAGACGACAAGATTCAGGAGCAGGAGCCCGTTCCGGACCGCTGCCGTTCCGGACCGCCGCTGGACCCGCAGGATATTTAAGTTATTTGGGGGGGGTTCGGGAGGGTGGGGGATTTAATTTAAAGGGTCGGGGGGGGGTTTTAGGGGTTTTAATGTGCCGGTTTTTCGATTTTTCGATTTTTAACGACCCGCAGGTTATTTAAGTTATTTGGGGGGGGGGTTCGGGAGGGTGGGGGATTTAATTTAAAGGGTCGGGGGTGGGTTTTAGGGGGTTTTAATGTGCCGGTTTTTCGATTTTTCGATTTTTCGATTTTTAACGATTTTTAACGATTTTTCACGATATTTTACCCCCCCCAAACGGCAACAATACGATTCCCTCCCCCTCCCAGCCGAAATCGATCGTTAAGACGATCGAGGACACGATTCACATCCCTAATAATAAAGAGGAAAGTTGCCCTGCACCCCTGCATTGTCATGATTCACAAATGAGCTCCTCTGCTCTCTGACCCCTAAAGCGTGCCCCACCCCTGCACTCTCGTTATTGACAGCAGGAGGGAGGAGAGCAGTCCTAGGAGCTGCAGTTGAGGCGAGGAGGAGAGGCTGTAGTACTAGCAGGCCTCCTACCCTTCACAGGCAGAGGAGAGATGGAAACTCATGGCAGCAACAGAGAGGCAAGAGTGCTTGAGGGGGCTCCACCCCCTGCTAGTGGAGGTTGGAGAGACACCTGTGGCGGTTCTGGAGAGAATGACGTGATGTGGCATGGAACATGTTGTGGATCCTCAGGGTAGACGGCAGAAGTAACCGGTAGGAGACTGCCCCTACTCGCTCCACTACCTTGAATGGACCAAAATACCTGGGGGCCAGGCACATAGAGGGAGTCCATAAGTGGATGTTCCTGGTACTCAACCATACTTTCTGCCCTGGATGGAAGGCCGGAGCAGGCCGCTGCGGCCTGTCTGCATATCTTTTAGCCTTGGCTGCCGTCAGATGGAGCTTCTCCTGGGTGGCTCTCCAGAGGTTGCGCAACTGTTGTGCCATAAGCCGAACTGCCGGGGACGGTGCCATCAAAGGGAGTGGCAGAGGAGGCCTCGGGGTCTTCCCGTAGACCAACTCGAATGGGGACTGGTTGGTCGCAGAGTGCTTATGGCAGTTATAGGAGAACTCTGCCCACGGTAGCAAGGTGACCCAATCATCCTGGAGGTCCCCCACGAAGGAATGGAGAAACGCCTTTAAGGTCCTATTAGTGCGCTCAGCTTGCCTGTTGCCCTGGGGGTGGAAGGCTGTTGTTTAGTCGAGTTGCACACCGAACTTCCTGCAGAGGGCCTTCCAATATTTTGCAGTAAACTGCGGACCACGGTCAGAGGCTATGTGCAAAGGGAGTCCATGTAGACGGAAGATATGTTGCGTAAAGAGGGTAGCTAATTCTGGCACCAAAGGCAGTTTAGCGAGAGGCACGAAGTGAGCCAACTTCGAGAAACGGTTGACCGTGACCCAGATCACCGCCTTCCCATCTGAAACAGGCAAATTGACAATAAAATCGGTGGAAAGATGGGTCCAGGGCTCGGTAAGAATGGGCAGCAGCTGAAGGAGCCCCCAGGGGCATCCGTGCAAGGGTTTCTGCCGGGCACAGGTAGGACATGACTGAACATAGAGTCGGACATCCCTCTTGAGCTGCGGCCACCAGTAGAACTCCGACAGCAGTTCCAGGCTCCTGGCTGTTCCTGGATGTCCAGTGGTCAAGGAGTCGTGGGCCCACACTAACACTCTCCTGCGGGAACGAGAGGGCACCACAGTCTTTCCCGCGGGGGCCACCTCAGATGCTGCCAGAAGAACTTTGGTGGGGTCCAGAATGTACTGAGGCTAGTTGGTGATATCTTCTGTCTCTGTCGTGCGGGAGAGGGCATCTGCTCGAAAGTTCTTGGATGCCGGTCAGTAACGGAGAAAAAAATTAAAACAGCTGAAGAAGAGTGACCAGCACACCTGATGTGGGTTAAGGCGCTGGGTGTGACACAAATACTCCAAATTCTTATGGCCTGTGTAAATGATTACTGGGTGTTGGGCTCCCTCCAACCATTGGCGCCATTCCTCCAATGCAAGTTTGATGGCCAGTAGCTCCTTATCCCCTTTGCCGTAGTTCCTCTCGGCGGGTGAGAACTTGCATGAGAAGTAGGAACACGGCAGGAGTTTGCCTCCATTGGCAACTGGCTCAGAATGGCCCCAACAGCTATGTTGGAGGTGTCAACCTCCACAATGAACTGGCATTGAAGGTCAGGGTGGTGGAGACAGGTGTCTTGGAGGAATGCATTCTTCAAGTCCTGGAAGGCTCGTAGGGCTGTCGGTGGCCAGTTCTTAGTGTCGGCGCCCTTTCTGGTAAGGGCCATCAGTGGGGCCTCCATCTAGGATAGTGGGGAATAAATTGCCGGTAAAAGTTGGTGAATCCCAGGAACCGTTGGAGTACCTTCACTCCCAGTAGTTGCGGCCAATCCTTGATCACCGCAACCTTCTCCGGGTCCATAAGGAAACCTGTGGAGGATACAATGTACCCAAGGAAGGGTAGCGACTCCTGCTCGAAGAGACACTTATCAAACTTTGCGTAAATTTGGTTATCTCAGAGTTTCTGTAGCACACGGCGGACATCATAGCGATGTGTCTCCAAGTCCTTGGAATAAATGAGCACAATGTCAAGGTAAACAATTACCGGGGACTTGGATGGTCAAATGAACCCTCGGTCCAGGTTCTCCCGGATGTATGTAGACATGGCCTGTGTCTCGGGAAGGAACAAAGGGTATACCCGCCCTCGTGGCGGTGGGGTACCCAGGAGCAAGTTGATCGCACAGTTGAAGGGGTGGCGCTCCGGGAGGATCTCAGCTTTTTCCTTAGAAAAGACATCGCGGTAGTCCTGGTAGTTGGGTGGCAGTGCCAAGGAAGTCGTCAGCAGAGGTATTGGTGGTCGTGGGACAGCGGCCAAACAGGAGTCGAAGCACAAGGGGCCCCAGGATGCCACCCGGAGGGTATCCCACGAGATTACAGGAGAGTGCTTCCACAGCCAAGGTAGCCCCAGGATGAACGGATGCATGGATTTTTCCAGGATGAGGAACAAGATCTCCTCCTGATGCAGAATACCAGTGCGTAGCGTGAGAGGCTTGGTACATGTAGTGATGGTCCCTGGAAGAAGTTTCCCCTGAATAGAAGACACACGAAGAGGGGGTCTTTGGAGTTGAACCCCAATCTGGAGTTGCTGGACCAAGTCTTTGAGGATGAAGTTCCCCCCAGCTCCAGAGTCAATCAGGGATAGCGAATCGAACTCTCCTTTGGGAAGGAGTAAGGTCACCGGAATGGTGCACGGGGAGACAGAAGTGGTGTGACCTAGGGTTAGCTCCCTGACTGTCCCTAGGTCCAAGCATTTCCCGGAAGCATTTTCTTGAGAGATAGGCCCCTGGTCCACTTGCATGGGTTCGGGGTCTTGAGCCCCCAGAGAGGCAGAAGGGGAGTGCCCACTTCGGGAAGGTGTGGTTCCGGAACTCCCGGGTCTGTGAGCAGGCCTCCTCTCTTGGAACCGGCGGTCTGTGCGGCCCGCTAGGTCAATGAGATCGTTCAAGTCATCTGGGAGATCTCTGGCTGCCAACTCATTCTGAAGTCTTGGGGAGAGACTTTCCAAAAAGATGCCATGCAGGCTATCACTTCCCCAGTTCAATTCAGTGGCAAGAGTCTGGAAGTGCACGGCATGTTCAGCCAAAGGCCAGTTACCCTGATGCAGCTGGAGCAGTTCAGATGCGGCAATAGATCTGCGGGAGGTCTCATCGAAGACCCGCCGAAAGGCGGTGACAAATTGTACCAAATTGGCTAGGAGAGAGTCTTGACGCTCCCACAGGCTGGAGGCCCACGCCAAGGGTCTCCCGACCAGCAGGGTGATAAAATAGCTCATCTTGACCCGGTCCATCAGGAACTGGGCTGGAAGAAGATTGAATCGAATGTAGCACTGGTTCAGAAACCCTTGGCAGAGCTTCGCATCCCCTGAGAACTGCGAGGGTGCTGGCATCTGTATGGGTGCCGCTGGTCCGATATTGGTCGCAGCTCCAGATATCGGGGGACTGGAAGCAGTGGCTCCGCCAACGCGGTCAGCTAGTCCCTGCACTGTTGCCATCAGGGACTCGAGGCAAGTTTGCTGCTGTTGCAGCCTCTGTGCAATCCCAGGATGGCTTTCAAGCCTGCAAGATCCACCGAGTCCATGGCCTTGCAAACTGTTACGGTCATGGACCCTTGGGCCGGCTGAGACGGTAGATGGAATACTGTGGGAACCCACAGGAAAGTGTCATAGCCGGAAGGCAGCGCTGAAGAGACTCTGGAGACGACTTCACCACTGGAAACCCGAGGTCCCCCCAGGAGGAGCCCGTAGGGACCCGGGCCTCTTCAACTTAGGTGGGACCCTAAGCGACCAAGGATCTGGGCAGTGTCTGTAGAGGTGGACAAAGAGGATGGCTGGGCCCAGAAGGCTGGAATAGTCTTCATCCTCGGAAGCCCATGGCTCCCTCGGGAGGAGCCCGTGAGAGCCTGAGCCGCTGGGACTTAGGAGAATCCTCTGGGCCAGCGAGTACCGGATACCTGAGGTGGTGGAAGAAGCTGAAGTCAGAGTCTAGGAGAGAAGCCGGGTCAGAAGCCAGAAGTCAGAGATCCAAACCAAAGCCAGGGGCGGAAGCTGAAGACAGAGTCGTGGGACAGAGCTGGGTCGGAAGCCAGAAGTCAGAAGTCAATACCAAAACCAGGAGCGGAAGCTGAAGATGTAGTCAGGAGACGAAGCCGGGTCAGAAGCCAGAAGACAGAAGAGACGATCCAAACGCAGCAACTAGTAACTCAGGGGACTGAGTGAACCTCATTGCAAGGCACTGAAGATGTCCAGAAGCAGGGTTTAAATATCCTGATAGCGTCTGACGTCATCTGAGGCAGGGCTAGAGTTTTCCCATGCTGGCCCCTTTAAGAGGGACTCCTCCTCATGCACGCATGTCTAGGGGGTGGGGCCAGCGGTGGATCGTCGGCATCTCTCCCGAGGAGGGAGAGATGCGCTGGAGGCCATGCAGACCTGAGGAGGCCCCGAAACGGCCCGGGCCATCCCCGAGGTAGGTGGAGGGACTGGGGCATGGCCCGGGACCGCAACAGTACCCCTCCTATGCTCCCTTTTCGGGGGTCTGGGTTTAGCCGGGTGGTTCCGATGAAACTGGTGGAGGAGACCCTTGTCCAGGATATGGGATGAAGGTTCCCAGGAATTCTCCTCTGGACTGTACCCCTCCCACGAGAGGAGGTACTCCCACTGGCGACGGTGGAACCGAACATCCAGGACATCTTTCATGGTGTAGGTGACATCTTGGTCAGCAGTGGCGATGGCGGGCTCGGGAGGCTTGGCATGAAATGCTGAGAGAACCACCGGCTTGAGCAGAGACACGTGGAACACATTGTGGATCCTCAGGGTGGACGGCAGACAATACCGGTAGGAGACTGCCCCTACTCGCTCCACTATTGTGAATGGACCAATGTACCTGGGGACCAGGTGCATGGTGGGAGTCCATAAGTGGATGTTCCTGGTACTCAACCATAATTTCTGCCCTGGAAGGAAGGCCGGAGCAGGCCGCCGTAACCTGTCTGTATATCTTTTAGCCTTGGCTGCCGTCAGACGGAGTTTCTCCTGGGTGCCTCTCCAGAGGTTGTGCAACTGTCATGCGATAAGTTAAATTGCCAGGGACGGTGCCGTCAAAGGCAGTGGCAGAGGAGGCCTCGGGTCTTCCCGTAGACCAACTCAAACGGGGACTGGTTGGTCGCAGGGTGCTTATGGCGGTTATAGGAGAACTCTGCCCACGGTAGCAAGGTGACCCAATCATCCTGGAGGACCCCCACGAAGGACTGGAGGAACGCCTTTAAGGTCCTATTAGTGCGCTTGGCTTGCCTGTTGCCCTGGGGGTGGAAGGCTGTTGTTAAGTCGAGTTGCACACCGAACTTCCTGCAAAGGGCCTTCCAATCTTTTACATAGTGAGCAGTGTCCTGATAATTCAGACAATGCTGCTTGAACGTTCTTTGCTTTTGGACTTTGCTGTAGAAGCAATCCTGTCCTTTATCTCTAATGTCAGCATATCAGTACACCAGATCATAAAAATCAGGGCCCAGTGTTGGCTATCTTCAGAATCCAAAACCCCTTCCCCCTACTGTCAAACAGCAAATTACAGTTGTGTCAAAAGTATAGGAGTAATGAAGAGGCCTCAGACAGCTTTCATGGCATGCAAGAAGAGAGAAGGCAAAGAGGCAAAGAGGGTTTGTCCTCCCGAGCCTCTTCCTTTTATTGTACATTCATACAAAGGCAGATGATGTATCATTACATGATTGGCTACTTTCCCATAGCAACAGAAGAGTCATTACACCATTGGCTTTGGCTCAGGGGGTGTGCACGGATCATTTCATTGGCTGCTGAAATCTATACCTCCTGACATTGTCCTGCCTCTGACTAGGGAACTCCCAGCCCCTCCCCCAGGAATTCAGGGCCAACAGGTATCCTTTCCCAGGCAGAGACTTAAGCACAAGTGATGCTTTTATTCAGGCAAATGTCAGGGAGAAGGGAAGTTAGTGTTTAACCCTGAAATGGCTTGCTGGCAAGCGCATATTTCCCACATCTCACCCTTTCTGTTTTTGTTTAGGGCAGCTCAGTAAAGCTTTAGACCCTTACTGAAAACTGTTATGTCTTGGTATGGGCTGGAAATAGGGGAAGAGGGATTATGGAGAGAAGAAAGCTGATTCGGCGTGGTGTGCCAGCTGTCGATGAGCTTCTGAATCTCCATATCACCCAGAGCTGGTGCAGGTGGTGTGCCAACTCTGCAGGGCTCCGGATTCCCTATTAGGCATCTTACAAGACATCTTTGTATCCGGGCTGAGAGCAAGGTTTCAATTTGGATATGAGGGTTGGGTATGCACTGAATACAGCATCACAGGCAAATAATTAAGATAATTACAGTAATTATAATAGAAATCACCCTTTTGAGACCAGAAATATCAGGGAGCCAGGACCATAGCCAGTCCCATGGAGAAGTAGGTATTCTGTCTGAAAGTGGTGCATCAGCAACCATGGTTTCTATCTGCTCTGTGGTATGTGTGAGGTTTGCTTTAATAGTCTGATATGTACACACAGCAATGAGATCCAATTAATGCACAAACACCACCCTTTAAGGCTAACATGGTTTGTAAGGTATAGCTGTTCTGTAATGCTACTTCTCTAATCTGAGAGACTTCTGTTGTGAGTAGTTTTAATGCATGGACTGTCTGATTAAATATGGCAGTCGTCCAGTTAGCTAGGATGTGTAAGTCTCTGTAATTCATAGCTGTTCCCATTGGGGGAAACAGGCTTCTAGCTATCTGAGTTTCTGTATACTTTTCTATGGGATTATTTATCACCTCCCTTTTGTTACGGAGCCTTGCTTTGGGTAAATTTTTGACTGCATAGTATGAGGGGAGGATGTAGCCTAAAGTGCATCTGTCTTTCCATCTTGGGGAAATGTACATATATGCTCTATGCCCACATAACATCCATATGTTTCCTAACAGATTAGTGGACATGTCATTGGTTATCATTTGGGCTATATAACTACAAAGGGTAAATCCTTCATCCCCTCTATACTTTCTGTACCTGCTTGGGTCTCCCACTGCACATCCTGAAATCTGCCAATTGCATACATATGTGTGGTATAATTATGTAAGTGTTCAGTGATTAATACAAATGTTCGGTTACAATATGGATATTTCCCACCTGAATTCCCTTCCCATCCCCTGTATCAATAGTCCCAACAAAGAACGGCAGTCTCTTGAATACAGCTACCAATGTGTAGTATGGTATTATTAACTGGAGAGTTAATGAAAACCTCTCTGTAAAGGATAATTAGTCCATACTGTAAGGTTAAATGGTACAGCATGCATCAGTAGTTCTCCGCAGGCTTGGGTTGGCATATGTGTGCAGATCCAACAGTCTGTTCGATTCAACAGGTGTGAAAAGTTCTGTGCAGAGGATGTACATGTTGTCCTGTCAGAGTCCTTGTTCTGAAATCGCCATAGCTGGAGAAATAAGGCAAAAGATGAGGATGCAGAACACAATAGTTAATGAGTTGGCATTCAGGCAAGAAAAAGCGGCTAATAAGTTCTCTGGAGTTTTCTCAAGGCCTTGCTGTTCTAAGAGTTGTGCAGATTGGTTGGATAGGGCCTTGATCTGTCCCCAGGTCATGTGGTGCTGCTTTTTGCAAGGAGTCCGGTCTCTGTCCTTCTGAGGGCTGTGGAGGCTCAGGGAGAAGTTGGGGATCGGGTCCTGTAGACCTGGACACCTTTCCATCTCTCCACGGCTTGATACCTGTGGAAGCAAGCAGAGAAACATATCCTCGTTCCCCATTTTAAGGGAACGGGACCGTACCAGACATTAAATATTCTATACAAAACTGATGGCTGTGGGTGACTAACCCTAGTCCCATAATGATTACTCATGGCTGTGTTCTTATGTGAACCTGATATGTTTACTTTGTTCAGCCAGTCCTTCTTAGGGGAAAATCCAGGGGCAATTATCCCTCCTTTTTGTTTTTGTTTGGTCCAGAGCTCTTAAGGGTATGATTTGCTCTCTCCACAATGGCTTGCCCTGTGGTGTTGTAGGGGATGCCAAATAAGTATTTAATATTCAATTATTGACAAAATTCATGCAAAGGAATGGCTGCAGTAAGCAGAGCCATTATTAGTTTTCAGAACGTAACCCCATTATCAAGAATTTTTTATGCAGTGATCAATTTTCATTCAGTAAAATAGCAATAAATGTAAATTAATCATTTAAAGGAAAAATCATTTGCAGTAAGCAGGATCAAATGACAAGTATATTAGACATTACATTAAACATATGTTACATAAGACTGACACAAATTCATTCATCTTGCAAATATTCGTTTACACAAAACTGACACATATTCATCCATCCTGCAAATATTTCTTGCATCAAGACAGACAACAGATAACACATAATATGAGCTAAAAATCTTATCAAAAAGTTATCAAAAACAAAATTAGATCAAAGATCAAAAGTCAAAAGTCAAAAAGTGTTAGAAAAATGTTTGAAAATGTTAAAATAAGCTGCAAAGTGTCCATCTTCACATCTCCTCATGGCAGTGTCAATCTGGAAAATATTAAAAACTGGCATACAGCAAAAAATTACTAAGGTAAGGATTAAAGTGAAATTCTTACTTTTTTAACCTTGAAGAAATCCATTCTATCATTCAATTTAATAAAATCAATTTGGATTTGCAAAAAAAGGTTTGGGAGGGATTGCTTCATATGTAGCAACCTCTGTCAGTAAAAATTTTAAGGTTCAGAATTCTGTATAAATTTTGTGAAAAAGAAAATAAAACTGAAGTGTCCTTAATACAGAAGGTCTGTAGGTCTGAAAAATAAAAACTATTATACAACAGAATTATTAAAACAATAATATAATATAACTTGTAGAATAGCATAGCGCCTCCTAGTGGAGACCCCATCATTACTTTATAGATTGCAACTATTGTTCCAGGTTGCAATCAATAATACTCTGAGCTTACTTTCAATGTGGAATATCAGAATAGAATTTCTTCATATAATTATTAGAATAGGAAATTAAACACGCTGTTTGCTCAGCTCTGTCTGCTGCATGCTAAAGTTTGAAAGTATTAAAAGATTAAAGACATATAGAAAGTAGAGAGAGAAATTGCAGGACTAAGTCCAGGTTTTTTTCTTTCTTTTCAAAAGTTCTCCCTCCCTCCCCCATGAGTGGCTAGCAAGAGTTACAGAAAAGGGGGGGGAGGAGCAGTGTTTCTCAAAAGAAAAGAACTGCACCCAAGGAGTTAATCCTTCAGTCAATAGGAACTTAAAGATAGCTTTGTTTAACAATTGACCACAGACAATGGCTTGGCAAGGGCTGATTCCTTGCAGACAGACACCATTCCAATCCACTTTTGTCCTGAAAGGTAGAATCACAGTAGCAATTCAAACTATAAACTTAAATCTCAGAGAAATGGAGTCATTTTAAATGTGAGCCAAATAAACTTTGCAAAAAGGAAACTTTCACATGTAATTTACACAGTATATTGTTCAAATCTCAGTACAGTTTTTAACATAAGCTCTGCATACACTTTGTGGGGGAAAATACTCTCAAAGTATGCAGATTTTTTGTAACTGAATTTCAAATAGAAACTACTCCTTAAGCATGCAGTCCCTCTGCAACTGAACATCGAAGACCAGGAGAAACCATTTTTTCCAAATTTGTACTGTTTGCACAGTTACTTTGCCTAATCTGGTCTGCAAGAGGTCATTGAAGTGTATAATTAAATCAATTTTTTCATAGTGATATTTTCTTTGCTTGTAACGCATGAGTCTAATTAAATCCTTTTTTTCATATTGATATTTTCTTTGCTTGTAACACAGGAGTGCAGCTGCCTGGCCCAAGGTCTTACACGCTGATTTCTTTGAAGACCTGGGGGCATAGTCACTGCACATGGCATTCCGGGCTGCACTCAACTCTATTGCTGCCACACCTAGTTCTTTGTTTCTTTCTGTAATGGGAAAGGCTTGAATCCCTTTCAATAATTCCTCCCTTGTGAGATTTCCATGTTCTAGGTGGAATCTCATGCTGACCGCTGCACATAAATTGTTACCGGGAGCAGTGGTTTGAGATGGTAATTTACCTGCACAAATTGATGATGCAGAATTAATGACTGTCTCAGGCAATGGCAAATGAATGTTCAGGGAGTGGTTAGTGGGGGAAGGGGTTTGCAGGCAAGATGGAGGAAGGCTAGTTTTTCTGACCTCAGTGTTTTCTATTTCCTGGGGTCTTTTCTCTGAGGTGAATGCAGAGGAAGCCACAGGAGCCATGTGATTGTGTGTCCCCAGATGTTCTATTTCATTTTCTGTCCCCCTTTGTTCATGGTTCTTTTCTGTGATGGGGAAGGCTTGAAGTCCTTCTAATAATTCTGTTTCTGTAAGGTTTTCTTTCTGCAGTTTCTGCTGAAATTCAATGCTAATCGCCCCACCCAGGCCAGGTTGTAGCTCTATTGTTCTCAAGGACTGCTTTTCTGAAGAAATGGGGAAGGTGTGAATTGGGTTGGGTGTGGGTAGCTGATACAAAGAATTTGCTGTCTCTGAGGAAGACTGAGAAGATGGGGGAAGGGTATGTCTGCCTGATTCTAAAAGCACAAGGTTTGAAACTGCTGTTTTTAAACCTTTTTTTTCTTCCATGTGTTCGATGGCTTCTGTACATTTTTGCCAGATTAATCTTAGCTTTATGGGAGCTCTGGGAGCCGTATGAAGATAATTGCCGATTGAAATCCAATTCTGGGTATTTAGAGTATTTAGAGTTCCAGCCTCCATCGAATACCAAGGGCAACGGCAAGCTATTTCACTTATTAATTTTTCTAAGTCCCCCAGGCTGACTTGCGCTATTTTTCTTCTGGTGATGAAATAATGATTATTGATGATTTTCTGCAGCTGCTTGGCATGTAGCCTCTGCTGCATAGATAAATCACTACCCATGCTTACGAGTGTGGGGAACAAACTTGCTGAGAAATACTTTTAAAAATTACTAAGAAGTACTTTTTGTTAAAAATATTACGATAGCAAATCTGTTGAACGGTACGTACCTTTAAGCTATGACCAGCCGAAATAAGCATGGAGTTTATCATCACTGTCGCGGGTCACCAGATATAGGAGTAATGAAGAGGCCTCAGGACAGCTTTCATGGCAGGCAGGAAGAGGGAGAAGGCAAAGAGGCAAAGAGGGTTTGTCCTCCCGAGCCTCTTCCTTTTATTGTACATTCATACAAAGGCAGATGATGTATCATTACATGATTGGCTACTTTCCCATAGCAACAGAAGAGTCATTACACCATTGGCTTTGGCTCAGGGGGTGTGCACGGATCATTTCATTGGCTGCTGAAATCTATACCTCCTGACATTGTCCTGCCTCTGACTAGGGAACTCCCAGCCCCTCCCCCAGGAATTCAGGGCCAACAGGTATCCTTTCCCAGGCAGAGACTTAAGCACAAGTGATGCTTTTATTCAGGCAAATGTCAGGGAGAAGGGAAGTTAGTGTTTAAACCCTGATGAAATGGCTTGCTGGCAAGCGCATATTTCCCACAAAAAGCATCAAGGCTAATTGGTTAAAAGTAGTCCATGCCTTCTGTTAAGGGTAATAAATGCTGCTCCATACAGGTTATCCACATGCATCCTTTTCTTCATCATTATCCACAAACCTTTAGGGATCCACAGTGTTTATCCCATGACGTTTTGTATTTGTTTACTGTTTTAATCCTCACCACCTCTTCTGGAAGGGCATTCCAGGCATCCACTACACTCTCCGTGAAAAAATATTTCCTTATGTTGGTTCTGAGCCTTCCCCCTTGGAGTTTCATTTTGTGAACTCTAATTCTACTGTTTCCTTTCCAGTGGAAATGGTTCAAAGTTCGTGCAGCATTAAAACCTCTCAGGTATCTGAAGGTCTGTATCATATCTCCCCTGCATCTCCTCATGTCAAGGCTTATTCCATCAGAGCCATGGCAATGTCGGTGGCCAACTTGCATGCAGTTCCCATGGAGGAGATCTACAAGACTGCGATGTGGAGTTCTGTCCACATATTCGCTTCCCACTACTGTCTGGATAGAGATGGCCGACTCCTGACAGTAGGTATAGCCAGCCTGTCCTCAGGAGTCTCTTTGAGGTGTAGAACCCAACTCTCCCTGCCTAGGACCCATTGTTTGGGTTCAGGCTGTCTCCTCCTCTGTTCCCAACAGGACTGTGGTTGTTGTGCCAGTTGGCACCTGGTTTGTGTCTGTTGGTCCCCTTTTGTGTTGGGGAGCAGCCTGTAGCTAGAGATTCACCCATATGTGAGGACTACCATCCTGCTTCTCCTAGGACAGCAGGATGTTAGCCCTTACGAAACCTGCCCACCACCCCATGGAGTTGGGTTTCTCCTATTTTTTGTTTTACTGTAATTCTATGTTATGAGACTGAAGCAGGACCCTACATGGATGCGTGTTATAGGGCATGCTGGGCATGCTCAGTGTACCAAGTCAAAGTTTGACAGACATTTTCCATGCCAGGCTCCATCTGATGATGTAACCCATGTGTGAGGATTAACATCCTACTGTCCTAGGTGTTGCGTCCGTCGGTCTCAGACGGCTTCGACCTTTGTGCCTCACCTTTCTTCCTTCTCTCTCCTCAAGCCTTGGGAGGTTGGCTGCCACCGCGTCTTCATGCCACTCTCCCCGGCATCACCGGATCGGCAACAGCGACGGCGTTCACCATGTTTCTCCTAAGGGCCTCCTAGGATAAGCGCGCACACGCCACCCACGTCTTTATCCACATCATGGCGGGAACCTCAGGGTCGTCCCCTCCAAGTGACATAAGCACATCCTGGTATTTAGCCTGCCCTTTGTTTGCTAACAAACTGAGTTAGCAAGGATTGGAATCGCTCCGTTCTAAGCTGCTCTGCCGCTTCCCAGCAGCCATTGGAAGCTCTCTCTCTCTCCTCGGGGGCCCATCTTCTCTCTTTCAGATACCTATCTGGGAAACCTGGTACTTGCTCCTTGAGCGCCTGCGCTCCCTGCACTGGTACCTGCAACTGCTTCACTTCTGCCTGCCAGGGTCTCCATTAGGGACGTGAATCGTTTTTTAACGATTTAAAAAAATCGTCAGATATTTTTTAAATCATCAAAAATTGTTAGAGTCGCGATACAATAGAAATTCCCCCGATTTTATCGTGAAAAATGGTAAATCGGGGGAGGGGGAGGGCGGGAAAACCGGTACACCAAAACAACCCCTAAACCAACCCGACCCTTTAAAACAAATCCCCCACCCTCTCGAACCCCCCCAAAATGTTTTAAATTACCTGGTGGTCCATTCGAGAGGGGGGGGGGTCCCGGCACGATCTCCCGCTCTCGGGCCATCGGCGCCATTTTGGCTGCCACTAATATAAATGGCGCCGATGGCCCGATAAAAAAACCCCTACCCAACCCTTTAAAATGACTCCCTTAGCCTCCCCCACAGTCCCGACCCCCACCCAAAACTTTTTAAAATTACCTGGGGGTCCAGCGGGGGCACGGGGAGTGATCTCCCGCACTCGGGCTATCGGCTGCCACTAATAAAAATGGCACCAATGGCCCTTTGCCCTTACCATGTGACAGGGTATCCGTGCCATTGGCCGGCCCCTGTCACATGGTAGGAGCATTGGATGGCCGGCACTGGACCACCGGCCCCTTTGACATAGTGAGGGCAAAGGTAGCGCCGGCGCCATTTTGAATACTGGCAATACGGCCTGAGTGCAGGAGGTCGCTCCCGGACCCCGCTGGACTTTTGGCAAGTCTTGTGGGGGTCAGGAGGCCCCCCCAAGCTGGCCAAAAGTCCCTGGGGGTCCAGCGGGGGTCCGGGAGCGATCTCCTGCACTCAGGCCATATTGCCAGTATTCAAAATGGTGCCAGCGCTAACTTTGTCCTGTTACATGGTAAGGGCAAAGGGCCATCGGCACCATTCTTATTAATGCAGCCCATGGCCTGAGAGTGGGAGATTGCTCCCCACGCTCCCGCTGGACCACCAGGTAATTTTAAAACCTTTTTGGGGGGTTCGGGAGGGTGGGGGAGGGTTTTTTGATTATTGGATCGGGCGCAGCCGATAATCAAAACTCAAATCGGGCTGGGCGATAAAAATTTTAAGATTTGGATCGGAACCGGAACCGATCAGATTCCGGTTCCGATTCACATCTCTAGTCTCCATCAATACAGAGAATCCTATATAAAGCCTTAACCATCATTCATAAAGCAATTCATAACGTCGCACCTATATCTCTACAAACCCAACTTCGTCCAGTTGGGTTTGCTGCCAGACCCATCAGAAGCGCCTACAAAGGCACATTAGTCGCAGCTCCTGCAAAATCAACACTAAGAAAAAGAGCACTTTCCACGGCGGGACCAAACCAATGGAATGCGCTACCACCAGACCTACGACTCGAACCCAATCTACCAGAGTTCAAAAAAGGATTAAAAACCTGGCTCTTCAGGCAAGCGTTCCAACTCCCAGAGTGTAACTAGGCACCTCCTCCTGACTTTCAGATCCAACCTTTGCAGGGTGTCTCTAACACCTTGTCACTTAATTGCATACCCGTCCTTGCTTATTCGCATGTCTATTTAACATTCAATATTCACCTTTATATTACCGCTTACTGCAGACCATTTACGCTACTAAAGTTCCTTGTAAAAAGGTGAACACACACATACTATTCAATACACGAATAAGTTTATTTGTTATTATGTTATTATGTTTAAATTTGTTAAATTTGTTAAACTTTATTGTTACTTTCAATATTCCCTGAAATAATGTTCAATGGTTGATTAGTTATTGTTCTATGTTCCATGTAAAAAACCCCGGTCTAACCCCCAGACCAGGGCAACCTTTTTGTTACTTGTAAACCGGATTGATTTGTATTGCATACAGGAATTCCGGTATATAAAAATTAAAAATAAATAAATAAATACACCTAACTACTCAGTGAGTACTAATTCTCTCAGTCTGTTCCACCTTCAGCTTCAGCGCTTGGAGTCTACATCCGGGTCCTATCTCTGCTACCCTGTTCTGCCTTTCATCTACTCAAGAGTGGGACTAGTCTCCTCTGCTGAGGACTCCTGGACTGCTTCTACTGGGTTGCCTTACTGCTGTCTACCCCGGGCAGTACCATCAAGCTTATAATAAATACAAATTCTCTGTGTCTGCGTGTATAGAGTCTAGCCTAGTACTGCGGTTCCTCATGGGGCTCCTCCCTGTGGGAGTGGCCATCTCCGCAGTACCCAAGAATCCACTTCAACACATCAAAACGCTAACACTAGGAGAACACCTGTAACAGGTAAGCAACTCTGCTTTCTCCCTCAGTTTCACCAGATTCCTCTTTTTGGAATCCTTTATACTTCTTGAACGCTGTTATTTTTAACTTTATTTTTCAGCCACCTCCTTTGAGTACTAGATCATTTTCTCATTTGTTTTAATTTTATTTACTTTTCAAACTTATAGATTTGTTGACTTTTAATATCTTCTTTTAATTTAGCCCACTGTTGTTCCACCTCCCCATTTTCTCCCAGTCTTCTAGTTCTTCTTCCAAGTATGTCCCCACTTTGACAAAGTCTGTGTTTTTGAAATTCAAAACTCAGATCTTCATGTGATCTCTCTGAATCCTATTTGTGATATGAAACCATAGGGGTAGATTTTATAAATGTACGCGCGTATCTTATAAAATCCGGGGTCGGCGTGCGCAAGGGGGTGCATCATCACCCGACCCGGGGGCTGGTCCAGAGGCCTCGACCACGCCCCTGGGCTCGCCCCCGAAATGCTGCGTCACTCACAGCCCGCCCCTTAAACGCCGCGTCACTCACGGTACGCCCCCCGACATGCCCCCGACACGCCCCTCCATGCAAGCCCCAGGACTTACGCGCATCCCGGGGCTTGTGCTCGCCGCCGAGCCTATGCAAAATAGGCTCGGGGCGCGCAGGGGGGGGTTTGGGGTACGTTTTCGGGGGGTACGCGCATACCCCTTTGAAAATCTACCCCTTACTGTTTGATGATCACTGGTGCTCAGGTTGATACCCACCCGGACATTAGAGACATTATCCCCATTTGTGTGCACCAGGTTGAGTACCACATCCTTCCTCATGGGTTCCATTACCATTTGTTTGAGTAGAGCCACTTGAAGGGCATCCACTATCTCTCTACAAAATGGCATCCACTATCTCTCTACAAAATGGCGCCGGCGCTACCTTTGCCCTGTCATATGACAGGGCAAAGGTAGCGCCGGCGCCATTTTGGTTCCTGTCCCCCGATGTCACGAGTTCAGGAGATCGCTCCCGGAACCCTGCTGGACCCCCAGAGACTTTTGGCCAGCTTGGGGGGGCCTCCTGACCCCCACAAGACTTGCCAAAAGTCCAGCGTGGGTCCGGGAGCGACCTCCTGCACTCGAATCGTATTGCCATATGGCAAAGGTAGCGCCGGCGCCATTTTGCAAAATTTTGAAAAATGGCGCCGGCCATATGGCCATTTGCCGTACGGCAAAATGCTGTAAGGCAAAATGGTGCCAGCCATATGGCCGGCGCCATTTTTCATTACGGCAACACGATTCGAGTACAGGAGGTCGTTCCCGGACCCCCGCTGGACTTTTGGAAAGTCTTGTGGGGGTCAGGAGGCCCCCCCAAGCTGGCCAAAAGTCCCTGGGGGTCCAGCGGGAGTCTGGGAGCGATCTTCTACACTCGTGACGTCGGGGACAGGAACCAAAATGACGCCGGTGCTACCTTTGCCCTGTCATATGACAGGGCAAAGGTAGCGCCGGCGCCATTTTCTATCAACGCACTCGTGGCCCGAGAGTGGAAGATCACAACGGGACACCCCCACTAGACCCCGGGTAATTTAAGACATTTTGGGGGGGTTCGGGAGGGTGGGGGATTTATTTTAAAGGGTCGGGGTGGGTTTTAGGGATGTTTTAGTGTGCCGGTTTTCCCGCCCTCTCCCGATTTACGATTTACACGATATTTTAAAAAACAAAACTGCAACGATCCGATTTCCTCCCCCCCCAGCCGAAATCGATCTTTAAGACGATCGATCACACGATACACATCTCTAATGCCCAGCAATGTGGTATGGGCCTGAAAAATGCTTTCATACTACTACCTGGTTGCCTTCCTCTAGCTCCACGCCTACGAGTGCTCTTGCATCTGCGGGTGCTTTTGATTATGGAGCCTTAGTCCTCCAGCAATCTAACAGTAGTCAGAACAGCCCAAAAGCAAGCATTCTGACTAGAAACAGATGCAGTCTTATAAGTCATCACCAATGGAGGAGTGGTTACCTGTTTCTAGGGATGTGAATCGTTTTAGGATGATTAAAATTATCGTCCGATAATTTTAATATCGTCTTAAACCATTATGGAACACAATACAATAGAGATTCTAACGATTTAACGTTATAAATCGTTAGAATCGTGAGCCGGCACACTAAAACCCCCTAAAACCCACCCCCGACCCTTTAAATTAAATCCCGCACCCTCCCGAACCCCCCCCCAAATGACTTAAATAACCTGCGGGTCCAGCGGCGGTCCGGAACGGCAGCGGTCCGGAACGGGCTCCTGCTACTGAATCTTGTTGTCTTCAGCCGGCGCCATTTTCCAAAATGGCGCCGAAAAATGGCGGCGGCCATAGACGAACACGATTGGACGGCAGGAGGTCCTTCTGGACCCCCGCTGGACTTTTGGCAAGTCTTGTGGGGGTCAGGAGGCCCCCCCCAAGCTGGCCAAAAGTTCCTGGAGGTCCAGCGGGGGTCAGGGAGCGATTTCCCGCCGCGAATCGTTTTCGTACGGAAAATGGCGCCGGCAGGAGATCGACTGCAGGAGGTCGTTCAGCGAGGGTTCCGGCGCCTCGCTGAACGACCTCCTGCAGTCGATCTCCTGCCGGCGCCATTTTCCGTACGAAAACGATTCGCGGCGGGAAATCGCTCCCTGACCCCCGCTGGACCTCCAGGAACTTTTGGCCAGCTTGGGGGGGGCCTCCTGACCCCCACAAGACTTGCCAAAAGTCCAGCGGGGGTCCGGAAGGGCCTCCTGCCGTCCAATCGTGTTCGTCTATGGCCGCCGCCATTTTTCGGCGCCATTTTGGAAAATGGCGCCGGCTGAAGACAACAAGATTCAGTAGCAGGAGCCCGTTCCGGACCGCTGCCGTTCCGGACCGCCGCTGGACCCGCAGGTTATTTAAGTCATTTGGGGGGGGGGTTCGGGAGGGTGGGGGATTTAATTTAAAGGGTCGGGGGTGGGTTTTAGGGGGTTTTAATGTGCCGGTTTTGCGATTTTACGTTTTTTCTCGATTTTTCACGATTTTTCACGATATTTTACCCCCCCAAACGGCAACAATACGATTCCCTCCCCCTCCCAGCCGAAATCGATCGTTAAGACGATCGAGGACACGATTCACATCTCTACCTGTTTCCAAATTATCTTTCTGTGTTGACACCTGCATTAATGCAAAAAGTTAACTACACTTCTTGTGTTAAAAGTTGCACTGTTTAATGGGCATTAGAACCTTATGTGCTTATAAATAATGAAGTGATTTACATATTTTGCATCTTATCTCCTTATTATCTTATGCATTAGCGTTAAGTAAGATATAACATGCATTAGTGCCTGCATTAGTACTAATATGGTTTTGTCAACAGATCCTGGAATAAGAAACAGAAACTGTGATCATGCATACTCACACAGATGCTTTTACTGGGTGCCATTTTCAGAATAGGGCCATCAATATTTGGTAGGACAAAAAATACAGTGTAACTTTTTATAAAATGAGATTTAAAAGTGTTTTATAAAAAAAAGTTTATTGAACTGCCAGTGTTGGAAAGTGAATGAATCAAAGCTATGCTTTATTTTAAATGGTACTTTTAGCTAGTATACTATTTGCTTGTTGAATATTTTCAGCATCAGAGACTGTTTCTTCCCACTAGATGACACTCTTGCCTAATAAAATAAATTCCATCATTCAGCAATATAGCATCAGGAAACTGGAAAATTCTTGAAATTTGAAAAAGTATGCTCTTCATTGTCACTCATATTTGGTAAAGCATCTTTGTCTTTTTGTAATTTTGAGTAAGCATTGTCTAAATTTTCTGAGATACACAGTTGTGTATGTGTGTGTGTGTGTGTAATATAAATTGTTTGGGGGGAATTTTCAAAACCATTTACAGGATAAAAAATGAATTGTGTGCATAACATGGCTGTCTTAAATTTTTCTTCCCCTAACATTGGCTAAATGCATAAGCGGTATTGCACCACATTTTTTTTTAATTTATTTATTTAATTAGTTAGTTAGTTAGTTAGTGTTTTTATTATACCGACATTCATGACAAGCGTCACATCATGCCGGTTTACATTTAACAAGGGGTGAGAAACCAAAGTGAGAATACAATAAACTTTAACAGGTGCGTGGTTAGAAAATTGCAGTTACAATAAAACAGGGAAGTGCATACTTCTTTGACCACATCTGGGTCAAAGAAGAATGCATGACCACATGCATACCTCTTTGACCACATCTGGGCATTCTCCAGGGCATGTTTTGGGTGATATCAGAAAATAGATATGGCAAATTTCAAAAGGACAGGATGAGTGTACTTTACCTTTCAAATTTGTTGCAAAATCTACAGGTAGAAAGTACCCATGGACATTGCACAAGAGTCAACATTTTGAAAATTGCTCCCTAAAAGTGGAGTGGATTTTCAAAGATCTGGCATGCCCTATACTTTCTGGGCACTGGAACTTGACTTTAGCTAATATTCTGATATTAAAGGTGAATTTTTAAAGGAATCTGGCTGGATAACTAAATAGTTACTTGGCCAGATTTTTCTTTATGAAAGTTGTCATCCACAGAGCAACTAAAAATGTTTTCCTGGGGTGGGGGTTGATGTTTAGGTCAGAGAAGAAACAACCTGCATACAATTACTTTTCAAATGCACATGCTGTGTTTTGCTCGCATTCCTTTGTTTTCAGGAAACGCCGGTGTAAAGCACATCAACACTTTGTAGGCATTTTTCCCTCTTTTCCCCTTAACGCATAGGGCACTGTGGCCCGAAGAGAAGCCTGGACAGGCCATGGCAGAGCCCATTGTTGCAACCGTCCCTTCCTGATGGCTGACTCCTCCTACCTCTCTCCTTTTGCTTCTCCTCTTGCTGTTAATGGACATCTGTCTGCCGCAGCGTCTGTCTGCCATCCTCTCCGGCGTCCCCGGACCGGCATGGGCGCTGCCTCCTGCCATGCTCCGTCTGTACCTTAGGGTGCGCGCGCCTCACGGCCCTCGCCCTTATTTCCTACTTGGCGTGAACCTCAGGGGCGTCCCCCTGTGATGACATCACGCTGCCCGGATATTTAAAGCCTACACTGTTTGCTAGCCTTTGATTTAGCAAGGGGAATTCTACGGATGGGATTCGCTCTCCGTACCCAGCTACTCTGCCTCCAATCTTCATTGGACTCTTAACGCTAATGGGGTACCCGCTCCTCGGGGGCCTCACTTGCTTTTCAGGTCGCTATCAGGAAACAGGTACTCGCTCCTTGAGGGCCCATGTTCCCTGACTCGCTGCCTGCTCCTACCTTCTCTTCTGCCTGGAAGGATTCGCTATCTACAACACCAGTGAGTACTACCATCTTCACCTCAGAGCTGTTCCCTGGAACCAGGTACTCGCTCCTCGAGGGCCTGCCTCCGTTCCAGCCCTGGTGCCATCTCCTATGTGGAACCGCTGTGTGAGTACATCTCCTACAAGCCTCTCAGCTCTCAGGGATCAGGTACTCGCTCCTCGAGGGCCTGCCTCCGTTCCAGCCCTGGTGCCATCTCCTACGTGGAACCGCTGTGTGAGTACATCTCCTACAAGCCTCTCAGCTCTCAAGGATCAAGTACTCGCTCCTCGAGGGACTGCTCTTCCTATCCTGGGGTTCTCCATACTGGGGCTTGTTCATATTCCACTGTACTCATTATTCTCAGTTCTTTCCACTACCGCACTGCTACCGGAGGAGTCACTGTCCAGCACCTGAGGGATACTAGCCCAGCAGGGCTACTTCAACTACTCATCACTGCCACCTCTGGTGGCTACACAACATTGTTTAAATAAAGATCAAATCTCTGTGTTTGTGTGTCCTCAGCTGAGCCTGACCTGTGGTCCCTCATGGGACTGCCCCCCGTGGGCATGGTCAGCTGCCACAGTGTCCAAGGATCCACCCAAACCTCACTAATTATAACACCCATCCAGCTGTGGCCTGAAGAGGGAAGGAAGAAAGATTGGTGGGGCCAGTGGTAAAGCCCATCCCACCATGGCCCAAAAGAGGGAAGGAAGGCCGGTAGGGCTGTGGCAGAGCTCATCGCACAGCAGCCCAAAGAGAGGGGGAGACCATGAGAAC
Source organism: Rhinatrema bivittatum (assembly GCF_901001135.1). Classification (NCBI taxonomy): domain Eukaryota; kingdom Metazoa; phylum Chordata; class Amphibia; order Gymnophiona; family Rhinatrematidae; genus Rhinatrema; species Rhinatrema bivittatum. Next base: position 302,739,000 of record NC_042615.1, read on the forward strand.
ATGTATTCGTGTGTGTATGTGTGTGAGAGAGAGAGCCTGTGTGCAAGTGTGTATGTGTGTGTGAGCCTATATGTCTCACATAGGCTCTCGCATGCATGCATACAGGCTCACACACATACTGTATATGTGTGTTTGTGTATGAGAGCGAGAGAGAACCAATGTTCATATGTGTGTGGATGTGGATATGGGTGTGGGTGGGTGTATGTGACGGACAGAGAGAGAGCATGTTTTGTGGGAGACAAGGAGTATGTATGAGAGCATGGGCATGTGTATGAGAGAAGGAGTGTTTGAGAGGATGAACATGTATGTGTGTGTATCTGTGCATACAAACTGATAGGCTTTTTGCATCAAAGAAAGTAGTGCTCACGGGGTAATATAACCAAATATATTTGCTCACAGCAACCCAATCCTTAGAGGAAACATTGCTTGCAGGAATGTTTCCTAGGAAAACTACCCATATAGTTTCTCTCTAAAAATTGACTGCAAGGTGCACAGTTAGAAAAGTGCCTCATACTCTTCAGTACTGTGAATTATCACCATAAATGACTAGCAGTTCCTCCAAACATTTAAGGATCACGCGCACGCACATGCCTGGAGGGGCCAGTGCAGCGTCGGCAGCGGTGCGGATGGCCAAGATGGGGAGCATGGCAGAATAGCCTGATGGGAACCGGGAGCCCTGCGCAGGCTGGAGCGATGCTAGAGCAGCTTCCCTGGGGCCCAAGGTGAGGGATGCCTGTTGCGGCCCCCTGCGACTGGTGAGCACAACACATATAGCATTTGAAAAATAGTTTTGCAGGCAGAAAATGTAGCATTCTTAGGGACTGCAAAATGAATTGGAAATTATTGAGGATCCTGAGACTTGCAAAGATTGCTTTGATATAGCTGGAGCATAGCATGCAGAGACTGGAAGTGTCAGGTCCCACAGGTTGTGGTTGCCAGGTACTTGTGACTTGTATTGGCCACTGTTGGAGACAGGATACTGGGTTTGATGGACCCTTGGTCTGACCCAGTATGGCATGTTCTTATGTTCTTATATTCTTATGTAAGACAGACTTATGCAGGATATGTCAGGCCTGAGTGGACATGATGGAGCATGGGATGCTGCAGCTGGAACTATCAGGCCACAGTTCTTATGGTTGCAGCAAGACACGCTTATATAGGATATTTTAGGCCTCAGTGGTGGTGTCTGGAGCAAAGGATGCAGAGGATCTCAGTGGAGTCACACCCAGTGATGGAGATTGTGGTAAAGTAGGCAGAAGAAGTCCACTATGGAATGACTCCACTGACTTACCATGCCATCTTCACTTCAACAGCAAACAACAATTGAGGCGGTAGCACTGGGATGGCAGCCACATTCTCATTAAAGAATGTGCAGTCCTCTGCATGATGGAATTCACAGAGGTGGCTGCCACATTCCCATCAGTCCCCTGCAAGTTGCATTTTGCAGGGGTGGTTGCCTCATTCTCATCTGAGGCAGTTCCCTGCAAGTTAGAATTTGCAAGAGTGACTGCTACAAACTCATAGGGAGTAGTCCCTTTTGAGGTGGATTCTGCAGGGGTGGCTGCCTCATTCTCATTCAAGGCAGTTCTATGTGAGATGTTATTTGGAGGGGTAGTTGCCTCAACAGTACTGGGGTGAGGGGCAGATCTTTTTGAAATGGTGAGTGGAGAGACTGCATCCTTACAGTTATTCTGGCATGCCCTGTTATTTTTTGTTGTGACTTTCTTTGACATGCCAGTAATTGGTTTTACTTCATTGCCAGGTTTAGCAGTAGGGGGTTCTGGCAATGATGTTCCTGGGGACCTCTGAGATGGAATTAGAGACCATCTTTTTTTGAGGCCTGATGTTTCTCAGCACTAGTAGTTATGTTAGGGTGATGGGCATCTACAATTTTGGTGGTGGAGGGGAAGGCCCGAGTGGGGTCAAATCGGTGGGTCCTAGCAGAGGTGGTAGGGATGCTAGGACCTTGGTCCTCAGAGGTACAGGTAGAGTTTGGGGTGGAGGGCTTTGCAACTGCCAAGGTGTTAATAGCAGCTGCAGATTAGAAGGCAGCAGAGGAGGGCAGCTTGGCAGTAGCAGACTTATTGGCTTTCTTTGCCTTGGGGCATACTTTGCGGGTATGCCCCACCTCCCGGCACAGGAAGCAACTCACCTCCTCTGTGCTGTAGAAGATACTGTGTGAGGCCCCCTTATGTGGGATAATAAAAGAGCCCTCCACCTCCTCCCTTCCCTGAGGCAGTTCATGGTTACCTGCAGTCTATAGGACAGGATGTGGCATATAGTCCTGTGCCTGAACCCCAGGGATATCTTGGTGATGGGAGAGTGAATCTCTCCCAAGGTGCATAGGTGACCCATTATTACTGCCTCGGGTATATAGGGTGGCACATTTGATAGCAACACCCTGGTTCCTGGAACCTCTAGAGGATCAACTCATATGAAGACCCCCTCCACCACTATGTCCTTTGCAAATGCCGTATATGTGGTGGCCAGCGTATGGAGGAAACATACTATTTTTCCATTCATCCTGCCAGCCACCACAATGGCTGCAGGTCCCACCACATCAACCAGTGCCATATCGTGGTCCTCGATAGTTACCCGTACCATTACTGGACACCTTACCCTATGCCTCCGGGTTAGCCCATGGAAGAGGTAGATGACATATTGTAATGGGCATGGGGGCCCTACTGCCTGATCCTGGCTGTTGTGTTTGTACTTCATTCCTCCTGGCAGAGCCGCCAGCTGTTGTGCCTGATACCACCACCTCATAGGATCTTGTTTGCAGTGGTTTGACTGCAGCAGAGGTGGATGCAATGGCTGTGGAGGAACTTGGGCTCTGAGCTTTATCCTTATTGTGCCCTGCCGCTGCCTGGGGTGTTTTAGTAATATCCACAGCAGCAGGGACACTGCTTGTCTCTCTGGCCAGCAACACAGTCCCTCTGAGGTGGAAGGAAGGGTACTGTTGGCCAGAGTGGCTGCCTCAGTGTTGGATGGAGCTGAGGTAGGAATGGTGTTTGCAGTGGCTGGCATAGTAGTGCCAGCCACTAAAGAGTCCCCCAGCAGAGGGGTCTCTGCCCCATCATCCCAGCATGTTATTTTTTTTCTTTTTTTTTTAAATTAAATATATAACTGTAAATTAAATAAATGTGAAAATCTAATTAAAAAATAATCTATGCTCTGAAAAATTAGAGAGTGCAATTGAGTGTTTAAAAAAAGAAAACTGAAGCTGAAACTTACTTGAGAGAAAAAAAAAAGTACTTGGCTCCTTGCTCTGCCAGGAGGGTTGTTGCAGCAGGTGTCTGATTAGCTCAGCCGAACTTCTGAGCTTCTGGCTCGGCTGAGCAGCTGAGGAATCCACACCACCCCCTCCCCCCAGAGCTTCAGGAGCCCAAGAATCCAGATAAAGAAAAGAAAGTGTAAGAGCTGCAGCTCTTTTAACTTATAACTAAACTAAAATAAAAAAGGCAATTATGGGGAAAGGTTATGACACTGAACGTTTTAAGCTAGAAAATACATGGTTTAATCATGGACATACCCTGTTATAAACATTTATGTTGCTTGAAATAAGTAGTTTTCTGGTTTCAGTCTTTTCAGTAATTACTGTTAAATGTAATAGGCTATTGTACCTGTAAACCGGAGTGAAGGCTGCTAGCTATACCTGGGTATAAAAAAAACTCTTAAATAAATAAAATCTTAAATCAATAAAATTAAATAACTAAAGCAAACAAAGCACTTGAAATAAAACTCTCCCTTTAGCTCCAGTAGGAGGCTGAAAGAAAGAGCACCACAGAATGTTAAACTGTAAAGCAAATAAGAAATGAAGTGTGCTTTGAAATTAACCCTATAATAGACAAAAAACCTGGAAAAATGTGACACAACTAGTCTCAAAAATCACAATAAAGTCACAAATATACTATGGTACTTTTCAATTAGGTATACCCTCATTTATGGGCTGATGCACACTTCCGCCTACGGGCGTTTTTTGCTTTCAGGTACAACTGCCAACTTGGCTGCCCATTTAAAGTACGATCATAGGGTTACCCATTTTTTTAAAAGAAAAGTCCATATATAATCTGTGCGGCGTAAATATATGGACTTTTCTTTAAAAAAATGGGTAACCCTATGATCGTACTTTAAATGGGCAGCCAAGTTGGCAGTTGTACCTGAAAGCAAAAAACGCCCGTAGGCGGAAGTGTGCATCAGCCCATAAATGAGGGTATACCTAATTGAAAAGTACCATAGTGTATTTGTGACTTTATTGTGATTTTTGAAATTAACCCTGCCTAAAACAAAACTCGCCCTAAAACTAAAGCCCTCAAAAACTGTCCCTGCCTAATTACTTTACCCTGAAACTAAGAAAAGTGTTTCTGTGTAAGTGAATGGGGGAAGGGAAGAGAAGGTGCAGTCAGTATAAAACAAACAAAACAATAAAAGTCTAAAGGAATGAAATAAACTAACTAAAAGTGAGGACTGATGCCTCAACACAAACTTTACTAAAATGTATCAAAATTATAAGGCTAAGGAAATGAAAATATATGAAAATAAAGGTTTTTAATCACTGCCTCAGGAGCACGATGTGCACTCAGTCCTTCTCTAGGAGGAAAGCCTGGCCTATTTTAGATCAGCCACAGTCTGATGCCACCTGTTGGTGGTACCAGAGCAGAATATACAACCTTGGATCCTTTTCAGGAGAACCAAGAAAAAAGACCAATTTAAACTAAAATTCTACATAAACCACTTAATGTGCCTGCAACTAAAAAATGAAATACAGTACACAGAAGAAAATCAAATGTTGAAGTGTAAAACATAATCCAGAGCATATTATTTAGTGCCCACTGGCTGGCGAAGGCATCTACTGAGCCAGTAGACCCAGCAAAATAGTGCTCTGCATGAAGGAGGGAACACATCAATGCCCAGAACAGGACCTCGCAGTCCATGGCTACCTCCCTGTCCAGTTGTTTCCTCTTGGTCTTGTAAATGGCCATTTTTGCAAGGGCAGGGAGGAGGTTAATGAGGCAGTCCTTTGCTCTATGAGCTGGGGTCCGGGACATGGTACATTAAAAAATAAACATGTAGGGAGAGAAATGAAGCCAGAACTGTGGAAGCAGGTATTAAAGGAAAATAAAAAGGGGCTGTAGTTTGGCACAAAAGAAGTAAGCATGAAAAATGGACTCTGATATCCCAGAAAAGGGACGGGATGGTGAGGAGTCCATGAAACAGGCTAAAAACTCACCCGTGCTGAGATCATCATGCAAAATTATCCAGCTCAGATCCCCGGTGGGCCGTGGAATATGCTGGGAAAAGAAAGATGCCCACCAGGGCTTCTCACTCTCTGATGGTAGAAGAATATCCCACCAGATGGTATCTGGATGGGAGATGAGGGAGAGGAAGAGCATGGTGTGCAGCATGAGCAAGTAGATCTTATACCTTGGCATAGTGCAGAAACATGTCAGGATGGGTTGTCTGGGTGGGGAGGCTGAGGGGGTTGGTGGGGCATGCAACTGATAAGCAGATCCAGATGCACAGGGCTCTGAGTCTGGTGGGGATGTCCGGTCTGCAGAACCTTCTTGAGGAAGGAGTATGGATCAGGTGTTATGGTGTTTCTGATCTCCTGGAGCAGATGACAGGCGGCACGAGGGATTGCAAGCCCCATGAGATAGGCTAGGGTCTCTGGCGTCACCCACTTGTGTTTATCGTAGTCCAGGTGACCACCGACCTTTGTGATCCCATCCAGCATCAGCCGACAGTGACCATGGGGACTCGAGCATGCTCACCACTAGGCATGGATTGAAGAGCAGAGGCTCAGCTAGAAACTCCACCTCATGGCCGTGGGGGCTTCTCTGGTCACAGAGATCAAGTTCTGGGCTTTAATCAGATCTTGATAGAAGACAGGCAGCCTTGAGAGATTTCTGCTATAGCCTCTCAGACAAATACAAAAAAGCTGCCAGTTGCACAACTGGTGAAGATAGTAACAGGCCAGCGTGTGACACTGTGGAGGTGGATCTGCGTAAAGGAGCCTCTGCAGGGTCTGGAGGCAGAAACTTTGGCCCTGGCTTTGGATACATACCAGGTCCTGCCTGCCGTCTCCCAGAGGGAGGCTCAGAGCACCTGCAGAAACCCAATACTTCCCGGCCCAGAAGAAATCTAGCAACCTCCTCTGGGTCAGGGCCAAGAATTCAGGGGTCAAATGCAGGGCGATTAACTGATGCCAGAGCATGCTTGCCACTAGCTGGTTGATCATCAAGGCCCTTCCCCTGAGGGATAGCAACTTGTGTAGACTCATTAGGGATGTGCAGAGGAACCACATAAGTTACATTTGGTATTCATATTCGTGGGGGGGCAGATACTTTGCATTCGGCAAGGGGAGCCCTGATCCATTCATACGTTCCATTCTTATTCATTTCCCGGCTAAAATTTAATTAACTACAACCTCCCACCTTCCTGACCCACCCAAGACTTGCCAAAACTCCCTGGTGGTCCAGCGATGGTCCAGGAGCCATCTACTGCACTTTCCCCGTCGGCTGCCGGTATTCAAAATGGTGCTGATAGCCTTTGACCTTGTCACAGGGGCTACCAGTGCCATTGGTCGGCCCCTGTCACATGGTAGGAGCAATGGACAGCTGGCACCATCTTGTGCTCCTACCATGTGACAGGGGCTGACCAATGGCACCAGTATCCCCTGTGACATAGTAAGGGCAAAGGCTATTGGCGCCATTTTGAATACTGGCAGCACACGGCCCAGTTGCAGGAGATGGCTCCAGGACCCCCACTGGACCACCAGGGACTTTTGGCAAGTCTTGTGGGGGTCAGGAGGGTCCCCCAAGACTTGACAAAAGTCTCCTCGCCTGAATGTCAGAGGTGCTCTGCAGAACTGTACAGGAGTTTGAGAAGAACCACGAATTGTGGGCCAAAATAAAATGCCTACAAGGCTTCAATGAGGTATTCATGATCCACCCTATCAAATGCATTCTCATGGTCTAAAGTGAGAAGGGCGATTGGCAAACCAGTCCTGAAAAGCAAGATGGATCAGATCCCAGACCAAGTAGATGATATCAAATATGGTCCAGCCCGGGATCATGTAGGACTAGTCAGGGTGAATCACGTCAGCTAGCTCAGACTTAAGCCGCAGCAAAATGGCTTTGGCTATGATTGTATAGTCTGTGCTGAGCATCGAGACTGGGAAACAGTTCTTCACATTGCACAGGTCCCCCTTCTTAGGTATAAGAGTTAACACTGTGCGACGATAACTGTACATTCTTGAGGGCTTCATCTAGGACCTGCAGGAGGTCGAGCTTTAGCTCACTCCAGAAGTGATAATAGAACTCCACGGTCAGCCCATCAATGCCTGGAGACTTATTGTAGGGCCATAATACCTAGGGTTTCAGAGAGCTTGGGAAGACCAAGAGGTGTGTCCAGCTGCTCCTTGTCACCCTGACTTACCATGAGAAACCCTTTCCATAAAATCTTGCAGGCATCTGGGTTAGTGGGATCCAGAGAGAAGAGCACTGAGTAGAATTCTCTAGCTCTGAATTGAATACTCTCTGGATTGTTAAGGAGATACCCGTCTGCAGACAGCAGGTGTGCTATATGCTTTTTGGTCCCCCTTCTATTCTCCAAACCATAGAAGAAGCGTGAGCCATGATCCATCTCCCGAAGGATTTGGATGCATGACCTGATGTAAGCCCCCTGGTTCCGATGCTTGACTAGGTCCCAGAGGGTGCACTTCTTCTCAATGTACAGGCTCTGCAGACTTTGGTCGCCAAGGGCAGGCAGACATTTCTCGAGACTGAGCACTTCCCCCTCTAGCTGCTCGATCCCAGCATCTTGCCTCTTGCTGATGCCTCTGGAATACTCCTGACAGAGGATCTTGAGACAGACCTTCCCCACGTCCCACCATTGAATCAGTGAGGAGAAGGCCACCTCGTAGCCATGCTAATCTTCTCAAAATTCCTGAACTATCACAAACCTCAGGTCCTTTTGTAAGGAGTTGTTAAAATGGCGATAGGCTGCATAGGACACTGCTGACTCCAACCCTACTGTCACAATCACTGCATTGTGATCCGTGAATGGTGCCAATCTATTGGCACTGGACCAGGCTCATGACATCACATGGCTAGATATATAGAGCCTGTCACTTCGGAATTTGGACACCACCCCTTCTCTCAACCTGACAATGGTGAAGGTGTCAGAGGACTTGGGGTGGGGTTCTCACCAGACATTAACCAGGGAGAAACGGCAAACTAACTCCCTCAGGACAGCCGATGAACCCTGGATACTGCCTACATGGTCTGAGTGTGGTTTGTTTGGCACACAATGTACAGCTCACAGCAGAATGAGGGTGCTCCATCACAGTTTACTAGTCACCCCGTACTAGAATTGGAGAGGACTCCTTTCCATCCCTTGTCCGAAGGACCTACATCTTGCGATGAGAAGAGAAGTAAAAAATAGCCAGGGTCTCTGCCCTGAAGAACTTACAAATATCTTTATTTCCCCCTCCGTACTCGATTTGTACCTTAAGGAGGGGGTTACTTTACTCAACCTTTTGACTGCAATGGGAGCAATTTCCACATATTCTGTACTGGGACAAAGCTTGAGGATAGTTTTTCCCCACAGACGTTTTTCCTGATTTTCCAAGAAAAAGTATGTATGTTACTTTCATTTTGAAACTCGCCATGGATACAAAGAATCTACAGACATTTGCAGAGAGGTAGATATTTACAGATATCTGGCTAGGTAAGTTACAGGCCGATACAGTAAAGCGCGGCCACGGTTACCCTGTTTTTAACCTGCTTTGTATGCACATTTTGGACGCGTTTGTCTAATCCGCTATTCAGTATCCGGTTTTACGCGTCCTTACTGCTTACTGAAATCAATGTGTATCCCTTTTCACCAGCCGCATGTATATGATATGTTAATGATCGGATTAGCTATTCCCTCCAGTACAGTAACGTGCGCCCAGACTATCGCCTTTTTAACCAGCTATTCTGCCGCGTCTTTAACCTGCAAATTTACCGCCTACCCTGACCCTGGCATTAGTGTGGTGAACTTAGCCGCCCAGTCCCAAATCAACCCAATCCACAGAAAAAAATGCTTCTCGCACAAGGGGGAAAAAAGTAACCCAACCTGGCATCACCGCGCTTAACCTCAGAGTACTTCGGTTCCGTAGGGAAGAACGGACACCATTTCCGGGGGCTCCTTTGGCCTTCTAGTGGGTCTGGGCTCCTTGTCGCCGTTGACTTGTAGTGGGCATGAGCTTCTGTATCAGGCCCTATCCCTACACACCCTACGCCGTGACCTCGGACATCCAGCCGGGCGCTCAGGTCGCAATGTGCATTCATGTACCTTCCCGCTGCCTTGAGCGCCCGCCTGGATGTCCAAGTTGGGCGCTCAAGGCAGCGGGAAGGTGCATGAATGCACGCCGCGACCTGAGCGCCCGGCTGGACGACCGAGGTCACAATTATTACAAAAAATAAAGCAAGGCGCAGGGCGAAAATCATTTCTGATTTACGCTTGGGCATCGGGGATTGCCAGCTTGACTCTTTCACAGAAGGCAAGCATCAGGCAAGCCCCAGCAGCTGGCGATCGGCGGCAGGGAGAGCAACAAAGCACCTGTGCGCGCAGCTCTGATTTTCCACCTCCTTTGGACAGGCAAAAGAGAGATGAAATTTCACGGGCAAACTTTCCCCCAGTCCCGGCTCACCTGCCCTGGCCGTGGCCACGCAAGCCCCCAGCAGCAGCAGCAGCAGCAGCAGGGCGTCCATGGGTGCCGATCTCCCGTGCGGGTGTGCTGACAGCTCCGGAGCAGCCCCAGTCCTCTCTCCCCTCTTCCCGAGGAGCGCACCGTGGCTCCCCTGCTTCCCGGGGGCAGCCGGCGGCGAGAGCGGCTTCAGCAGCCTGGGGCGGATTGGGCGCTCCCCATGCGAGGCGGCTTCCAGCAGCCCCCGCCGGCGAAGGTGCATGAACGCATGCCGTGACCTTGGACGTCCAGCCGGGTGCTCAGGTCGCAACATATGTTCATGCACCTTCCCGCTGCCTTGAGCGCCCAAATTGGACGTACAGGCGGCACATTTAGCAGCACTGCTGAGCCACTGAATATACCCAGATAAGTTAACCAGATAGCAAGTCTAACTTATCTGGCTAACTAGCTGGATAAAGTTGAATATCAGCCCTTCCTCACTATGGCTACAATTACTTCTAGCCGCAAGTAGAGGAGGCATTCTCAGGAGTGCTTTATGTTGGAGCAAAAGTAATATACAGGGATTGTTTTCAAGTCTATGTGCATTATTATCCTTAGAAAATCTTCCTGAATATAAGCGTCACAGATTTACAAGCATTTGGAGTTTTTAAAATTGAATTTCACTGCCATCAGAGGGCAGCCAAGGAACGGAGAAGCAAACATATAGACATTGCAGGGATCATTGGCTGATCTGTAAAATTATTTTTAATGATTTTTCTACAAAAAGTATGTTAGCTAACTGAAGAACGTTTGCCTTTTGTACAGATAGCACAGTATAAAGTCCTGGTATCTATACTGGTCATGGAGAATACATAAGTCTCAGTCAACTGTGATACTTTTTAAAGGGGTTTTATTCTAAAGAGAGCTTTAATGCCTGCCTTTATCTGTTTTTATTTATTTAGATTTCTATATCACTTCTATGCTATAAACAACTTGAAGCTATCTACAATTTTATAAAAAGCATAAGAATACAACCATTGTTTCATTATATTGTATCTACACAATATTATAAAATACAACACAATTAATAAAACAAACCCCACTATGTGCAATATAATCCTTTGTTTGAGCATTTGCCAGTCTAATTGCTCTTTCTGCTTCCCCTTGTTTCTCCTGGTAATTTTTCATGTCTTCCTCTTTCTCTCTTTGCATTTTCCAAATAATTTTTTTTTTTGCTCTTATTGGGATGTTAACATTCAAATGGGCATATGGGCACATGTTGTGCATATGCGTCGGTGAGCGCCCAGAGATGCGGCAATTTTATAGCATGTGAGCACATACACACGCATGTTATAAAATAGCCTAGGTATGTGCATCTGTGTGCCTAATTTTAAGTTTGTGCATACCAAGCAGCATAAGTTGGCTTATGGATGAGCAACTGCCTATATTTTATAAAAGACGCGCATCCAGCCGAGGACAAGTTTCACCAGTTCATCCACCAGTTTGCCCAGTCTACAGCTAGGTCCTTCAAACCCCCCCCCCCCCCCCCCCCGATTCTTTAGCCTGTACTCCTCCCTGTTAACCCAGACCCCTCAAATCCCTCACAGATACCTGTAATTTTTCTTTTTAAACTTACACCTCCTCCATAGCAGAAGTAAAGTTTCACGGCACTTCACCTGGGCAGGCGTCCAGGTGTGTAGTTACTTGTGTGCACATCTCTTGGCCCTGCCCCGGAATTCCCACGCCCTGCATGCACCATGCCCTTTTTTTTCTCCGATGCGAGATATTCAAGAAGCGGCACTTGTGCGCACATCTGCCCGCCTTATAAAACCACAAGTTATCTCTTTATTCTCTTCCCCTTTTTAAGCTGCCTGACACAGCTATTTCAGTTCTCTATTTTATTGCTGTCTATAGGTCCTCTGCATTGCCTAGATCCCCTTGCTCTTGACAAAATGTCTGTAATGGAATTCATTCATCAAAGATGTTTGTTCTAAAATCCAAGGCCCTTGTTCTAGTACTATGTGGTTCTAATCTAGTGCCTACACTGAACTTCATACGTATAATGGTGGTCAGTAGGGATGTGAATCGTTTTTTGACGATTTAAAATATCGTCCGATATATTTTAAATCGTCAAAAATCGTTAGGGCCACGATACAATACCAATTCCCCCGATTTATCGTCAAAAAATCGTAAATAGGGGGAAGGGGGAGGGCAGGAAAAACGGCACACTAAAACACCCTAAAACCCACCCCCGACCTTTTAAATTAAATCCCCCACCCTCCCGAACCCCCCCCCAAATGCCTTAAATTACTTGGGGGTCCAGCGGCGGTCCGGAACGGCCTCCTGCAATTGAATCGTGTTGCCTTCAGCCGGCGCCATTCTGCGCCGCCATTTTGCAAAATGGCGACGCAAAATGGCGGCGGCCATAGACCAACACGATTCAACTGCAGGAGGTCGTTCCGGACCCCCGCTGGACTTTTGGCAAGTCTTGTGGGGGTCAGGAGGCCCCCCCAAGCTGGCCAAAAGTCCCTGGGGGTCCAGCGGGGGTCCGGGAGCGATTTCCTACCGCGAATCATTTTCCATACGGAAAATGGCGCCGGCAGGAGATCGACTGCAGGAGGTCGTTCAGCGGGGGTTCAACGGGGGTTCCGGACCCCCGCTGAACGACCTCCTGCAGTCGATCTCCTGCCGGCGCCATTTTCCGTACGGAAAACGATTTGCGGCAAGAGATCGCTCCCGGACCCCCGCTGGACCCCCAGGGACTTTTGGCCAGCTTGGGGGGCCTCCTGACCCCCACAAGACTTGCCAAAAGTCCAGCGGGGGTCCGGAACGACCTCCTGCAGTCGAATCGTGTTGGTCTATGGCCGCCACCATTTTGCGTCACCATTTTGCAAAATGGCGGCGCAGAATGGCGCCGGCTGAAGACAACACGATTCAATTGCAGGAGGTCGTTCCGGACCGCCGCTGGACCCCCAGGTAATTTAAGGCATTTGGGGGGGGGGGTTCGGGAGGGTGGGGGATTTAATTTAAAGGGTCGGGGGTGGGTTTTAGGGTGTTTTAGTGTGCCGGTTTTCCTGCCCTCCCCCTTTCCCCGATTTAGCTACGGACCGCCGCTGGACCCCCAGGTAATTTAAGGCATTTTGGGGGGGGGGGGGTTCGGGAGGGTGGGGGATTTAATTTAAAGGGTCGGGGTGGGTTTTAGGGTGTTTTAGTGTGCCGGTTTTCCTGCCCTCCCCCTTCCCCCGATTTAGCTACGGACTGCCGCTGGACCCACAGGTAATTTAAGGCATTTGGGGGAGGGGTTTGGGAGGGTGGGGGATTTAATTTAAAGGGTCGGGGGTGGGTTTTAGGGGGTTTTAGTGTGCCGGTTCACGATTTTAACGATTTTCACGATACTCTAAACACCCAAACAGCGACGATACGATTCCCTCCCCCTCCCAGCCGAAATCGATCGTTAAGACGATCGAGGACACGATTCACATCTCTAGTGGTCAGTGGATCTCAGGTTGTCCTCTACAAAAATCTCAATAACACTGGCTCCATTTGTTAGTATCAAGACCAAAAAAAAAAACCTAAAACCCAGGGAAAGGGGAGGAATTGGATGATACAAAACATCTCTTGGCAGCTCATTCAAACTCAGAAATGTCTGAAATGAACTTTATACAACAAGGAAGTTAAATTGCCCCAATCTTAGGCTAACTATAACCATTGGACCAATCTTTGTTATTTTTAAATGTTATAATTCCAAGTGTGTATAATATTGTTAAAGAAATAAAAATGTGAAGACTTCCTATTAGAATCCTTCATGAAAGACTGGCTCCACCAATGAACAAATTAAATTGAGTCTGATGAAGGCCCCATTTTGTTTATTACTGCTTCAGGGGCAGAATTTCAATGTCCATACACCAGACCAATATCTTAAATGCTGTCACTACTTGCTTCTGTTTGGTGTTTCCTTCTGATGTCTCTGAATAAAAGGACTGAGGAACCAATGACTATTTCTTCTAATATCCGATCATGTATGTGCACTCAGATTCAGATGATCCAATTAGATCACTAGACCCTTAAGAGCTCCATATGTGCATCATCAGGATTTCCTGCCTCCATTGATTTTCAGACAAAACTCAGGGCATCAAATTGACAAAAATCTCTACTCCACATTAAGAACCTTGGGGGTGGACATTGTCTAATCTATAAATCCATCTCTGCTCATCCTATGAAAACTTTTCACTGCTACCTGGTCACTTTTAATGTGATCAATCACTAGACACCTTATGTCATGGAAGGAGTGGTTCTTCTCTACACAGTGCTACATTAAAAAAGAACCAATATTTTCTTTTTCTTTTACTTAAAAACTTTATTAAATTATATTCAACATATAATGAATATTTAACAGGCTGGAGGCCCAACATGAAAGAGCTAATCATTATAGGTATGAGATTATTTTACGTAGCTCCTGCATAACCTTATCATTTTCCTCATTTCCTATTGTTATTCCAAAAGTAGAACCTAAGCAACCAGTTAATCAAACAAATATCCTTTTTAAGCTCAAAAGAAAGACTGCATAAAGAAAACTCTCTCACCCACATATACTAATCTGCAATTAACTGCACAAAGCATCTTCATTATTATATGATGTAAAAAGACCTACACAGAAACTCATTGTTAAATACATCCCAGGTTCATCTCCTTACTTTTTAACTCTTTATATATTTGTTATTTATTTTTATGCCTTCTATTTTATACAAGGCTCCTAGGTTTCGGATTGTAAACCGGTGCGATATGTATTCTTTACAGGAACATCGGTATATAAAAATTAAAAATAAATACATAAATAAATAAATATATCTGGCCAGCTTCCCCTTCCTTCTGATGTTAATTTTTTAAAGAGCATGTTTCCCAAATTAAATTGATCCATATCACCAAGAGGGCTTCCTATCATTATTTCAATAAAAAGCTATTAATTTAGCCACCACTAAATAATGAATGATAAGTGGAATTGTGTGGTGTGAGTGCAAAGATATTCTACTATCTATAGCACTCTAAAGAATGATGAATGGATCAAGTGAAAGCAGTATTCCCATCACCTCATGGATTGCAGTCAGTGTCTTAAAGGGCTTAAACAGTCTGAAGCTACCCACGAGTAAAAAAAAATTCCTTAGGGTCTTGTGAAACCCCTGTCCCACACATCCATTGCCTCTAGATAAGGCCCCAATGCACAAAAAAATTAAAAACAATTTTGAAAATCATGCAGCAAATGCCTTTCCCCTCTCATTTCAAGCCCTCTGCTTTGTATAAACTAATTCCTCCTGGCTTCCAAAACCCCCAGGCCTGAGGGCCCCATCAAGCCTCAGGACTAACCCCACCCTAGCCCATTCTCTCAGACCTTCCCCTGATCATACCTTGCAATCTCTGGTGGGCTAACAGGGCTCGGAGCACCCCCTAGGCTCCAGGCCTTATGCCAGCTGAATAAAAGTGGCATCGCTTATCAACTTAGGCCCCTATCAAACATAAGTCGATAAGTAACTGGCCGGCACCATTTTATTCAGATGGCACAGGACGTGGAGCCTAAGGGGTGCTCTGAGATAATCAAATTTGCAGATGATACAAAATTGTTTAGAGTAGTTAAATCACAAGCAGATTGTGATAAATTGCAGGAAGACCTTGTGAGACTGGAAAATTGGGCATCAAAATGGCAGATGAAATTTAATGTAGATAAGTGCAAGGTGATGCATATAGGGAAAAATAACCCATGCTATAGTTACACAAGGTTGGGTTCCATATTAGGTGCTACAACCCAAGAAAGAGATCTAGGCGTTATAGTGGATAACACATTGAAATCGTCGGTACATTGTGCTGCGGCAGTCAAAAAAGCAAACATAATGTTGAGAATTATTAGAAAGGGAATGGTGAATAAAACAGAAAATGTCATAATGCCTCTGTATCGCTCCATGGTGAGACCGCACCTTGAATACTGTGTACGCATCTCAAAAAAGATATAATTGCGATGGAGAAGGTACAGAGAAGGGCTACCAAAATGATAAGGGGAATGGAACAGCTCCCCTATGAGGAAAGACTAAAGAGTTAGGACTCTTCAGCTTGGAGAAGAGACGGCTGAGGGGGGATATGATAGAGGTGTTTAAAATCATGAGAGGTCTAGAACGGGTAGATGTGAATCAGTTATTTACTCTTTCGGATAATAGAAAGACTAGGGGGCACTCCATGAAGTTAGCATGTGGCACATTTAAAACTAATCGGAGAAAGTTCTTTTTTACTCAACGCACAATTAATCTCTGGAATTTGTTGCCAGAGGATGTGGTTAGTGCAGTTAGTATAGCTGTGTTTAAAAAAGGATTGGATAAGTTCTTGGAGGAGAAGTCCATTACCTGCTATTAATTAAGTTGACTTAGAAAATAGCCGCTGCTATTACTAGTAACGGTAACATGGAATAGACTTATGGCCTGGATTGGCCACTGTTGGAAACAGGATGCTGGGCTTGATGGACCCTTGGTCTGACCCAGTATGGCATGTTCTTATGTTCTTATGTAATAATTTGTTTGCTAGGAATCAAGGCAGGACACATAAGCAGTCTATCCCAATTTAAACATTTGCATTACAGGATGGCTAGCTCAGGAAAGCTTCAGCTGCCTTTTCTGTATCTCACTGTCCTACCTCCCAAACAGTCCGATACAGTAAAAATTGCTCTTCCGGCGCGCGCACAGGCCACTCTCCTCTCCGTGCGATTCAGTAAATTAATTTATTTAAATTAGGGCCCACGGTAAAAAGAGGTGCTAGGGACACTAGCGCATCCATAGCACCTCTTTTTTGACAGGTGCGGCGGCTGTCAGCGGGTTTGACAGCCGATGCTCCATTTTGCCAGCATCGGTTCTCAAACCCGATGACAAGGGTTCGGAAACCGGACGCCGGCAAAATTGAGTATCTGGTTTTCAACCTATGAGCTGCGGGCCGATTTCAATTTTTTTTTTTAACTTTTTTTAACTTTTGGGACCTCCAACTTAATATTGCCACTTTCCCAGTGCCGAGAGAAATTAACGCTAATTTCTGAAAGTAAAATGTGTGGCTTGGCTGCACATTTTACTTAGTGAATCAGCGCAGGAATAACTAATAGGATCATCAACATGCAACGTGTTTTGGGGGGGTTGGACGCGCGTTTTCAGCGCGCTATTACCCCTTACTGAATAAGGGGTAAAACTAGAGTGTCGAAAACGTGTGTCCAAATGCGGGTTAACAGTGCGCTCCGGCAGAGTGTACTGTACTGTATCGGCCCGAAAGAGATACAGATTAGTTTCACATTTTGACTTAACTCTGGACCATAAATGTCCATCTGTCATCTGCTTGCTTAACATAAGAACATAAGAAATTGCTATGCTGGGTCAGACCAAGGGTCCATCAAATCCAGCATCCTGTTTCCAACAGAGGCTAAACCAGGCCACAAGAACCTGGCAATTACCCAAACACTAAGAAGATCCCATGCTACTGATGCAATTAATAGCAGTGGTTATTCCCTAAGTAAACCTGATTAATAGCCGTTAATGGACTTCTCCAAGAACTTATCCAAACCATTTTTGAACCCAGCTACACTAACTGCATTAACCACATCCTCTGGCATCAAATTCCAGAGCTTAATTGTGCGTTGAGTGAAAAAGAATTTTCTTCGATTAGTCTTAAATGTGGTACTTTCTAACTTCATGGAATGCCCCCTAGTCCTTCTATTATTCAAAAGTGTAAATAACCGATTCACATGTACTTGTTCAAGACCTTTCATGATCTTAAAGACCTCTATCATATCTCCCCTCAGCTGTCTTTTCTCCAAGCTGAACAGCCCTAACCTCTTCAACCTTTCCTCATAGGGGAGCTGTTCCATACCCTTTATCATTTTGGTTGCCCTTCTCTGTACCTTCTCCATCACAACTTCCATGGGCTTTTCTGAGTCATCGTCTGTTTGGGAGTCTTCCTCTCCAGCCACTGAAAACCTGTCCCTTTTATTTCTGTAAGTAACCTACCAGGATTGCTGCTCCCTGACCTGGCTCCTTCTTACTCAGATTCTCCTAGAAGCTGGTTAATTAGGAGACCTGGGAAATATAGTTTATAATGGCAGCCATCTTATCTTGAGCCTTATTTTGATAAACAACCCATACAGTTCCTGTCTTGAGGTTTTAAGGATCTGCCTTTCCACATAGAAATTAGTAAGAATTCTGTTGAGCCATCACAAGCAAGCTTATTAGTCTGTATTCAGCTCTGAATTCTTGCAATACAGTTAATCTAGTCAAAGAAACAATGAAGGACTGCTTGATAGGTAAAACCAGCTGTACGACATCTGCATAAATTTTATATTGCACATTAAACAGGACAATAATTTTCCCAAAATGACTTAGATAAACATTAAACAAAACAGTGCAGCTAATAATTCTGAGCTTTGTGAGACTTCTGAACACATTGCATGAGGACACTATAAGCTACTGGCTGTATAAGCTTGATATGATTGGTCAGAAACCCTTCGAACACTTTTGCCTCCTATGTGTATAACTGCCCCTTTCCCTTTCACACCCCCCAAGCTTTAATTCATTCAACCCATCTCTATTTTGATTCTCCAAGCTGATATTTCACATTTCCTTAATCACTATCAAGTATTGTTTGTTTTACTACTATCTCCACTTTCTATATACATCCCTGATTATACACCATTATTTATAGACCAAAGCTCTCGACCTCAAATTGCAAGATGTTATTTGTATTATCATAATATACCTGTAATCCTTATGTTTATTGATGTTATACCATTACATGTATTGTTGTGAAGGCTAGCACCATTGGTATATAAAAATCTATAAATAAATAAAAAATAAATAAATATAAACCATTTAAGAATAGTCCCCCTTCTCCCAAACCTTCCATCTTCTTTAATAAAATCAGCTGGCAGATGGTGTCAAATGCAGAAGTAACATCTAGTAATATAATCACTGAATGACCCTTGTCTAGTTCCCCTAGTAATGAATTGACCTATGAGACTAATAAGGTCTTGGTACTCTGAGGAGCTCTAAGCCCTACTGATGTACAGAAAAGATATCATAATCATTCAAGAATGCCAGGAATTATTGCAGTGCACACTTTTCAATAAGTTTACTCAAAGTGGGCAGTTTGGAAATTGGCCGATAATTTGCAGGATCAACTGAATCAAATATGACCTGTTTTGTAGGGATGTGAATCGTTTTAGGACGATTAAAATTATCGTCCGATAATTTTAATATCGTCTTAAAACCGTTATGGAACACAATACAATACAGATTCTAACGATTTATCGTTATAAATCGTTAGAATCGTGAGCCGGCACACTAAAACCCCCTAAAACCCACCCCCGACCCTTTAAATTAAATCCCCCACCCTCCCGAACCCCCCCCCCAAATAACTTAAATAACCTGCGGGTCCAGCGGCGGTCCGGAACGGCAGCGGTCCGGAACGGGCTCCTGCTCTGAATCTTGTCGTCTTCAGCCGGCGCCATTTTCCAAAATGGCGCTGAAAAATGGCGGCGGCCATAGACGAAAAAGATTGGACGGCAGGAGGTCCTTCCGGACCCCCGCTGGACTTTTGGCAAGTCTCGTGGGGGTCAGGAGGCCCCCCACAAGCTGGCCAAAAGTTCCTGGAGGTCCAGCGGGGGTCAGGGAGCGATTTCCCGCCGCAAATCGTTTTCGTACGGAAAATGGCGCCGGCCATACGCGTATGGCCGGCGCCATTTTCCGTACGGAAAATGGCGCCGGCAGGAGATCGACTGCAGGAGGTCGTTCAGCGAGGGTTCCGGCGCCTCGCTGAACGACCTCCTGCAGTCGATCTCCTGCCGGCGCCATTTTCCGTACGAAAACGATTCGCGGCGGGAAATCGCTCCCTGACCCCCGCTAGACCTCCAGGAACTTTTGGCCAGCTTGTGGGGGGCCTCCTGACCCCCACGAGACTTGCCAAAAGTCCAGCGGGGGTCCGGAAGGACCTCCTGCCGTCCAATCTTTTTCGTCTATGGCCGCCGCCATTTTTCGGCGCCATTTTGGAACATGGCGCCGGCTGAAGACGACAAGATTCAGAGCAGGAGCCCGTTCCGGACCGCTGCCGTTCTGGACCGCCGCTGGACCCGCAGGTTATTTAAGTTATTTGGGGGGGGGTTCGGGAGGGTGGGGGATTTAATTTAAAGGGTCGGGGGTGGGTTTTAGGGGGTTTTAATGTGCCGGTTTTTCGATTTTTCGATTTTTCACGATTTTTAACGATTTTTCACGATATTTTACCCCCCCAAACGGCAACAATACGATTCCCTCCCCCTCCCAGCCGAAATCGATCGTTAAGACGATCGAGGACACGATTCACATCCCTACTGTTTTGTATTGGATGCACCAACTCTTGCTTCAATATGAAGAGTACAGTGACTTCAGATAAAAATTAATTTATTATTTGAGCCAAAGGCTTAGCAAAAATGTTATTTAAGCAATGAATTATCAAATATGGGCATGGGTCTCACAGACTGTAAAGCAAATGAGGTGAGGAAAACAGAATGTAAAGCAAATAAGGTGAGGAAAACATTGAGTAAAACTTGGACCATCATGGTTCACTTGAAGGAAAATTACACAATGAAGCAGATGAACCAGTTTCAACTTCTGAGGGAAAAGTTATTCTACTGGAAATTGACCCAAATGCATCAGTCAAGGTGTCAGCATCCAGACCACACACATTAACATTACCCCCAAGCTTCTCCAATAGCCCTTTATCTAAGTAGAATAACTTCCACAGATGACTAAACGCGCTGCTTGTAATTTTCTGATCATTTAGCACTGAAGGATCATTTAGTTGAGGGAAGGAGGGATGCCAAGGGAAAGGTCTTTAAAGCAAGAATATGTGCAATTGGGGAGTGGATGGGGGAGGGGAAAACCAGTCATGGATCTTTTCCAATTTTATTTTTATAATTATTTTAGATGAGTTTGGGGGATTGATTGGCCTGGCAGGACCTGAACCACACTTGGCAGGATGCTAGGCTGTCATTCAGGCTGCTAGGCCAGCGATATATGTAGACCTGCTATTATCCACATCTTGAGTTACAATATTTAGCTAATTCAACACCACCCCAGAACATCCCCAAACACCCCTTACTTACAGGCCGATACAGTAAGGATGCGTAAGAAAGAGTGCGGCAGTGCCGGGCACACCCTTGTTTGCCGCGCGCACAATTTGGTTCACATACCGCTCAATACAGTATTCAAATGCGACGCAAATGCAAGTGGCATCCAAAGCGCGTCCATGAAACGGTAGGCGTGCGCAATCCATCTTACTGTATACAGCGGTATACAGAGCCTATACAGTATCCAGGGTGCGCTGGTACCTGTCATTTCAAATGTCATTTCAAATGTCATTTGAAATGTCATTCCACCAGGTAAGTTCTTTTCTACAGACTTGAGCACCCGGCTGGACGTCCAAGCCGCGACCTTGGATGTCTGGCTTGGACGTCCAGCCGGCCGCTGAAGGCAGCGGGAAAGTCCATGAATGGGCTTTTGGAAGCCCCAAGACCTCTGTGGCCACGCCCACCCCCGCTGCCACACATGGCCACAGAAATGCCACCCTGCCGGCTCCTCGGACACCGCGACCTCCCGCTGCCTTGAGCGCCTGGCCTGGCTTGGGCGTCCAGCCAGGCGCTCAAGGAAGAGGGAAGGTCCATGAATGGACACCGCGACCTCCTGCTGCCTTGAGCGCTGCCTTGAGCACCCAGCTGGATACCCAAGCCGTGACCTTGGACGTGGCTTTGGCATCCAGCCGGGCACTCAAGATAAACGTTAAAGGCACCCTTTGCCAGCCCTTGTCCCAAGAGTGCTTGGAGGGCATTGCACGCCTGGCCTAGCTGGCATCTCTGCTCAACTCGCTGGTTCAAGGAGACACTCTAGCCTCGTCTTGTCTCTCCCTCTCCCAGGAATCTGTCCATGAACGGACGCCGCGACCTCCCCACTGCCTTGAGCGCTGCCTTGAGTGCCCGGCCTTCCCACTGCCTTGAGCGCCCAACTGGACGCTCAAGCCGGGAGCTCAAGGCAGCAGGAAGGTCCACGGATGCCGCAACCTCCCTGCTAAACTGCTCCACCACGTTTGGGGAGGAGAAGAAGGGAAGGCTTTCGGGGTCTCCAGCTCCCCTCTCCTCACAGGGTGAACTTTCCGGAAAGCTGGCGCAAGGGGGTGTCCCCGCAGAAAGGAAAGGGTTAACCCCCCCTCCCTGACTCCCCCGGCTGCAGGGCACCATGAATTAGAACTCTGATTCTATGCCTGCAGTGGCTGGACAAGCGGGCCCAGATCGGGCCTTCCCAGCTGCCCGGCACTAGAGTGAAAGGAACATGTTTTAAATGACTTTTGTGCAGAGGGAGATCCAGAGGGGGCGAAGATACAGCTCAAGGCAGCGGGAAGCTGAGTGAACACCACACTAATGCCAGGGTCAGGGTAGGCGGTAAATTTGCAGGTTAAAGACGCGGCAAAATAGCTGGGTAAAAAGGCGATAATCTGGGTGCACATTACTGTATCGGAGGTAATAGCTAAATGGATCATTAACATATCATATACATGCGGCGGGTGGAGACGGATACGCGTCCGTTTCAGTAAGCGGTAAGGATGCGTAAAACCAGATACTGAATCGCAGGTTAGCCATACGCGTCCAAAATGTGCGTCCAAAGCGGGTTAAAAACAAGGTAACCTTGGCCGCGCATTACTGTATCAGCCTGTTATTTTGCCTAATTCGAGCCAGATAATGACTTATCTTGATAAACGTTAGTGGGATAAGTACCGGGAATATTCAGAACTCGCCATTTAGCTGACTAACGTGAGTTACCTGGCTAAATGGCTTTGAATATTGGCCACATAGTTTTTTATCCTGACCTAAACCCACCTCCACTACAACATGAGTAAAAGTACATGGATTGCATAATTATACACGTTCTTTTACCTGCAGACAGGGTTGGCAATTTTTAGACAGATAATTTAGGGAGATAAAGTGTTTTTACCCACAGAAATCTCTTTAAAAGTTGCCCTAAAATGAATGAGAAACTTGACTGGTAACCAGTGAAGATCACAATGGGTTGGGATGAAATGATCTCTAAATTTAATCTGTTTAATTACTAGGAGTGTGCTTTTGTATGAAACAAAACAGGAAATTCCAGGGACATTTTTTTATTTCATTTTGTTTTGAAAACAAAACAAAAGAAATGAATGAAATTTCATTTGTTATCATTTTGCTTTTTTCAATAAAGCAGCAGCCAGCAGCACTGGACCTTGCCCCAGGGCTCCCCCTTCCCCTAAAAAATTCCAGTACAAACACTGTCAGGGATTGCTCTTGCTCCATGGATGTTTAGATCTCATAGTCATGGTAGAATGGGTCTGGAAAGGGGGCTGGAATGGGATGGGGAAGGCCTGGGGAAAGCTACAGTCTTTAAATTTTGAAAGCATTTTGGCATGGGGAGAGGGAATCCTTGTCCCCTCCTATCATTCTGTTTTTTGTTATAAGAACATAAGAAGTTGCCATATTGGGTCAGACTGAGGGTCCATCAAGGCCAGTATCCTGTTTCCAACAGTGGCCAATCTAAGTTACAAGTAACTGGCAAGTACCCAAACATTATTTCTTTATTATTTATTTAATAGCATTTATAACCTGCCCTTCCTACGTTCAGGGTGGGGTATATTATGAACACACATAGATAAGAAGAACAAAACATACAGCACGATACATATTCTTGATTGAGGGACATAGTTTATCATATGGCAACATATTGTAAAATATGGGAGTTGACCCATCCGAAATAGAAGGGCTAATAGGGGGCCAAGAATAAGTTATAATGGACTTGTTTGAGGGGAGAGTCATCTGAGATTATCCATTATTGCTTAGGTTTGGAAACCCTTTTCTGAAGAGGAAAGTGTTTAGTGCTTTTTTGAAGAATATTCTTTCCTGGAGGAATCTTAGTTTCTTTGGTAAGCTGTTCCATAGGAGAGGACCTGCTAAGAAGAAAGCACATTCTCTGGTTTCATCCAGGTGGTTGAGTTTTGGAGATGGGGCATCTAATAGCATTAGGCTCACTGACCTGAGGGATCAGGAGTGGGTGTGAATTCTAAGTATTGAGGAGATCCAGGGGGAGTGTAAGTTGTAAATAGTTGAGTGTATGATCACGGCGAGTTTGTATTGTATTTGGAATGCAATTGGGAACCAGTGCAATGTCTTGAGGACAGGAGTGATGTGTTCATGAATGGGAGTGCCAGTTAAAAGTCTTGCTTCTGAGTTTTGTATAATTTGTAACGGACGGATAGCGTATAATGGGAGACCTGTTAGGAGAGGATTACAATAGTCAATACCAGAGAATAATAGAGTTTTCAAGAAGGGGCTTGAGGTGATGGAGGTTGTGAAAGGATAGGTTGGTAACATCTCTTATATGGTTGCAAAGAGAGAGAGCGGGATCAATGTAACTCCCAAATTACATACAGTTTAGGAGACAGTGATATAGTGAGTATCAAATAAGAAATTGTTGGGGGGTGCTTTCAATAGGATGATGTGATAGGACAATGATTTCTGTTTTAGATATATTGAAATCTATTTATTGCAGTGTAGCCATTTTTGGGATAGTTTTGAGATAGTGAGTAAGGAATGATTCTGTAAGGGTCCATGTTTCTTTCAGAGGAAAGAAAATTGGATATCGTCAGCACAGATTTTATAGTGGACTCCAAGGCCAGCCAGAGCGCGGCATAGAGGTGCTAAATAAATGTTAAATAAGCAGCAGAGAGTGTAGACCCTTGGGGCACCCCAGAGTTAAGGGACATCACAGAGAAGGTGGAGGAATCAATATGGACTTGTTGGGTTCTGTTATTGAAGTATGAGGAGAACCATGAAAGGACAGAGCTGGCTATACCAAGGGAGCATAATCTAGAAAGTAAGATGAGATGATTTATTGTGTCAAATCCTGAGGAGATATCGAGGAGACATAAGAGGAAGGTGGAACCTTGGTCAAAGCCTCATCTCACCATGTCAAAGCTGGAAAGTAGCAGCTGTTCTGTGTTATGATGTTTCCTAAATGCAAATTGGTATTGATTAAGGATGTTATTAGAGTCAATAAAGTTGCACAATTGGTGCAGTACTGCTGTTTCTATGCTTTTCGCCATGAATGAGAGAGAAGAGATTGAGTGGTAGTTGGAGATAAGAGTTGGGTCAGTTGATGGTTTTTTTGATTGTGGGTTGGCTGAAGCTTGTTTTAGTAGGTCAGGAATAATTCCATGTTGCATGAAGAATTAATGAACTTAGTAATAAAAGGAGCAATGTCAAATGTAATCATTTTAAGTATAGTCATATGACATGGGTTAAGAGGATTAAACAAAAGTTTCATGTTATTAATGATCTCAGTAATTTCAGATGTTGATGCATTATTGAAATATTCCCAGATTGGACCTTCCGTGATCAAGTCATTGGCATTATCAGTAGGGGTATTATTAAAGTTATTGTTTACGGTTGTTGTCTTATTACTAAAGTTTGTTGCAAATATCTCAGCAATGTTTATCCCAGGGAGCGTGGATGGTAGGGTAGAAGAGACTGAACTGGGGCTAATGATTTTCTTAACAGATGAATATAGTAGGGATGTGCATTCATTTTCAATGCATTGGCAATCTGCAACGCATAAGTCCCTATTCATTGTATTCATGGGTTCACGAAACACATCACGATCCCCCACAAATATATCGTATCATATTAGTTTCATTCTTTTGGCTCACAGTGATTTCTTAGCGGCCATTTGAAATAGGAGATAGCAAAAACCAGCCCTTTCCTGTGAGTCATAAGTAACCACACAGCCCTATCATGGAGTGGATCAGACAGGTTGGCAAGGAGACCAGAATGCAACCTATCAGAGCTAAGCATTTTTCTAATGCGACCAATCACCACTCTCAGTGCTCTGTGATGCTATTCCTGATGATGCAGCACTATTTATACCTTAAGCATGCGGCGTGCCACACACTTTCTTGACGGGGTTGGTCTGGGGAGATGGTCCGAGGAGGTGGCTGAAATCAGAACTAGTCTGAGGGTCTCAAATCTGAATTCAATATGCTAGCTACTTTGATAGAATTTTCCATTGAAAAAGATATTTGTTCAATTTTGCTGCAGTGCTGCCGCCAGCTAGCCATACTTTTTTTGACCACACTTTTTTTTTTTATTGATCTGAGATGGTCTCTCTGTCTGTACCACTGAGAGAAGCTGCTAGCAGTGGCATTTTTCTGCTTATCTTACCTCCTGGGGTAGGTTGCAAGCAGGATTTGGGTGTTGTGGGTGGGAGATATATTCAATTTCTAGTTAGTTTGATAGAATTGCCATTGAAAAAGATATTTAATCATTTTTGCTGCTATGCAAGCCAGGCTTTTTAATTAATTGCATTTTTTTATTGTGCTCTTTTAAGCCTAGAAGGCACTGCTTTGTGGGAGTCTGGGGGCAGTTTTCAAGACTCACCTATTTTGGGAGAGTGATGCTCTTTTAAGCCAAGAAAGCACTGCCTCGTGGGGGTCTGGGGGCAGTTTTGCAGACTCACCTATATTGGTACAGTGGTGCTCTTTTAAGCCAAGAAGGCACTGCCTCATGGGGGTCTGGGGGCAGTTTTCCAGACTCACCTATATTGGTACAGTGGTGCACTTTTAAGCCAAGAAGGCACTGCATCGTGGGGGTCTGGGGGCAGTTTTCCAGACTCACCAATATTGGTACAGCAGTGCTCTTTTAAGCAAAGAAGGTACTGCCTCATGGGGGACTGGGGGCAGTTTTCCAGACTCACCTATATTGGTACAGTGATGCTCTTTTAAGTCAAGAAGGCACTGCCTCATAGGGGTTTGGGGGCAGTTTTCCAGACTCATCTATATTGGGACAGCAGTGCTCTCTGAAGCCAAATCCCCAGTGGGCCTCTTTTGGAAATAATTCTTTTAATTGAAATCCCTAGTAGGCAGTGACATTAAATCCATAATGTCAGGGAAAGCTAGACGTGGCTGAGTGATTGGGACTGGCAGAGGAGGCTCTTCAAAAGGTAGTGCCAGTCCCCCATTAAAGTTAAAAAGGGACCAGTTCCAATCTAAAATCTCTGGAGGGACAGGCAGTTCCATCCAGAAAAATTGAAATTTAAAGATGATGCATCGCCACCACCTGTTTCTGACCCTGTAGTTTTGGAGGAGAGGGAAGGGGAGGCTAAGTCATGCCAGACAAAATGGCAACACCCAAAAGCAGCAGTGCGACAGCAGACTTGACTTAGCATTGACAATTTAGCGCAGGCACTGTTTCCTTCTGATTTTGATGAAGAATCATCTTGTGTGGGATTCTCATCATCAGAAATGGAAGAAGTAATAGCTGACGAAGGTTTAGGAGGATTTGTTAGTCCTGTCTTAGCTTCCACTTCAGTGCTGTAGGGGAGAGATGAAACTGATGATGATGAGGAGGAAGAACAGGCAGTGGAGGCACAGAGTGTGACTGATGCCCCTGACATTGCTTCTCAGGGTGCACCCACTACTTCAGCTCCAATGCCAGCATCCACCCCGAAATCTGCGAACTGGAGCCACTTTAGTGCTGGAGGACCCACATTTTGCTCATTGTAATTATTCTGCCAGGGCTATTAGAAGAGGCAAGCAAATGGGACATCTATCTAATTTTGGCATGAACCATCATATGAAGAGGCAACACCCAACAACAGAACTGCTATCTGGGGATGGTGGCAGTACCAGTCAGGGGACCCCTTTTTCAAGGCAGCGTAAAGTGGTTGAAAAGGAGCAGAGTCAGCCCACGTCCTCATCCCCTTCTAGCAGTCAGGAGGCAGGCCAGCAGCCCCCTGCCATGTGGCAAAAGTGACAACCCACCATGGATGAAATGGGGTGGTGTGTGGTTACGCTATCCTGGGATAGGAGGCAGGCAGCCTCAAAAGATGTAACCAGGAGCATTGGGGAAATGAGTGCTCTTGATGATCAGCCCTTGCAGATAGTGGAGAATGTGGGTTTCAAGCATTTGCTGAAAGTCTTGGTTGCAAATTACAAAGTCCCCTCCAGAACCACATTTAGCAGAAGGGTCATCCCCAGCCTGTACAACCAGTGTTGCAGTCGTATCCAAGCGCTGCTAGCTAAGGCAGAGGGGAGTGTGCATTTTACCTGCGATATCTGGACCGCCATGAATGCTGCACACTCTTACCTCTCCCTGACAGCACACAGGTGGGACCTGGCTGAGGCAGGGGCAGGCAGCAGCTCTATTACTGAACAAGTATCAGGGTGGAGGTGGGCTTTACTGCACACCCACCTGACGGACCAGGCCCATATCTCAGCCAATATTCTAGCATGCATCAGACAGATGCTGGTGGGCTGGCAACTACACCAGCGAGACAGGAATCCTCAGGCAGGGTTCTTTGTCACAGACAATGGTGCAAACATGGTTAAGGCAATATATGATGGGCGCTTTAAGAACATCCAATGTTTTGCACTCTGCACCTGGTAGTGAAGTCAGCTCTGGGGTTGGAGTCAATCACCAAGAGAATGAATACCTGCATACATTAATACACAAGTGCAGGAACACAGCAGCGCACTTCCACAGAAGTGTGAAGGTGGGGCAGGTTCTGAGACAAAAGCAGAGTGATTTGGACATGCCTCACAAGTGTCTCATTCAAGATATTGCCACCTGGTGGAATTCTACCTTTATGATGTTGCAGAGGTTATTGGAGCTGCAGACACCCCTTCATGAACTTTCTGGTTCAATAGACATAGGTGTGCAGAATAGTGATGAGCTTCATTTTTTTCTTACGGGTCATTTTTTGAGTTGGACGCTTCGGGGTAAAGTTCATTTTTCCTCGGTTCGTTTTTTGGAAAAATGAACAAAAAACTAAACGGAAAAAAAGAAAATGGGCCCAAAAAATGACACGAGAAAACGAAGGTCAAAAAACCCCACCCCAAGCATGGGCCAACCCATTCCAGAGAACCATTTCCTGCTCAAAGGAAAGGGAACTCTCCCCGGGGTAGCCGGCCTTTCTCTTAGTACATGTTGACACATGTTGAGCCGCTGTTCACATGGCACCCTGCTCCACATCACCACACTTTGAAATCTCATGCTCCACTCTAGGGGCCAACCCATTCCGGCGAGCCCTTTCCTGCTCAAAGGAAAGGGAATTCTCCCTGGGGTAGCCGGCCAGCCTATATTTTAGTAACTGTTGACCCATGTTGAACCACTGTTCACATGGCACCTTCCTCCGCCTCAGCCTTGAAAATTCTCGTTTGTATATCTGCTAACTCCACCAGATTTTAAAAGACCAGCGAGAGCTCACTAGACACCAATGGAAACACCCCACTCTAGGAGCGAACCCAATCTAGGGAGCCGTTTCCTGCACAAAGGAAAGGGAATTCTCCCCGTGGCCAGCTTGTCTTGTCCCTATCAAAACCACAGGGACCTGACTACCACCGCTCTGCCAGCCTGTCTTTCCCCTATCAACTTTCTGCCACTCTGCCTTGCTGCCATACACCAGATGACTCACTCAACTCCTTGTGGTGTTCTTGCTACTATCATGGTTCCTCAGTGTGTTGGTGCTAGTCTTTCTGCTTGCTAAGTTCCCCCTTCATTGTGCTGTAGGATGTTGATGCCACTTGTCTTGCCACTTTGCCTCTCGTGCTGCCTTCGAGGGTTCATGCATCTGTTATTGGTACTCTCTTTTGAAGCTGTGGTGTGTTTTTGACACTCTTGCTGCTGCTTTGCACCTCTGTTAAAGCACTCTTGCCACTCCTGGTACCCCTTTGCCCCTTTAAAGTGCCTTAGGCTATTCATGCCACTTTGGTGCCACATTACCACAGACTAAATACCTTGTAGCTCTTTTCTCCTTCTGATGATTGCTCCCCAGAAGTTCATCAGAATTGATAAGAAAACTCCAAGTCTGCAGCCAAAAATAGGCTGCAAATACTTCTCCCATTGACTTTAATGGGAAAGCCGAAAACGAATAAAACTAATCAACAAATTGGTTTTCCCTCCTATGAAATGAATGCAATGAATTTGGGTCCCGGCGAAATGAAAACTGAATCACAACAATTGTTTTCCTTCTGCGCATCCCTAGAATATAGTTCTCTTGGGTTGTTTAGTGAATCTGCCAGCTTTGTGTAAATATAGGTTTTCTTAGCAGAGGTGATGGCATCTTAATAAGATAAGAGTTTTTAATCATATAGTAGTTTGTTTGCCTGGGTGGGGTCTTTTTGCCACTTTCTCTCATATCTCCACAGCTTGCATTTAGTATTGAACCATGGGGCTGAGTTGGTTCTCTTGGTTGAGGAAGGTTTTAAAGGAACTAGTTTATTGAGGATAGATGTTAAGGAGGTATTCCAGAACTCTAAAAATTCTTCGGGTGAATTACAGGAATTACTGTCAAGTACAGGTATAAAGTTTGATGCCATAGTATTATGATCTAAATGCCCTCATTTGATGTCAGTGGTGCTATTCCTTGGAGAAAATTGCTTCAGTGATTTGTGCATGATGGTGAAGGATACGAGCAAATGGTCACTCCAAAGAATTTCAGTTATGGAGATATTAGCTTCGTTTATATGGAAGCCTGAGGGATTAACAAATACGATATCTAAGCAATTGCCTTTCCTGTGATTGGGAGAGGAAATTATTTGGTTCTAGCCTCAAGATAGTAGGGTATTGAACAAAGTTTGGGTAGGGGATGAGAGAGAGG
The DNA here is from genome assembly GCF_901001135.1 of Rhinatrema bivittatum. Taxonomy (NCBI): domain Eukaryota; kingdom Metazoa; phylum Chordata; class Amphibia; order Gymnophiona; family Rhinatrematidae; genus Rhinatrema; species Rhinatrema bivittatum. The sequence goes on from NC_042615.1 coordinate 302,769,390, forward strand.
AGGTCGGAAGGTGAAGGTTAAAGTCACCTAAAATTATGATCAATGTTGGATTTAAATTGAGATTAAGGATCGCTTTACAGAGAGAGGAGGGATTATAGGCAAGTATCCCTGGTGGAAAGTAGGTCAAACAGCGATTGACATGTTGAGATTTTAGACATAACAGCTCATAAGAAGAGGGAATAGAGACATCAACCATAGCAAATTTCAGATGGGATTTAAAGAAATTAGCTAATCCACCTCCTCTCCACTCCTGCCTTGATTTATGAAGGTATAAGAAATTTGATGGGCAGGAGCGATTAAGTATTGGAATATCATGGTCTTTCAGCCAATTTAATTAATACATAAGCAATCATATTTTCCTGAGGCAAGAAGATCTTAGATAACAGCAGACTTTTTTGATATAGATTGTGCATTGATAAGTGTGAAAAACAGGCAGTAGATGCAATCAGGTGTGTTGTGGTTGTTGAATGTAACGTGGGTGAGATTTCTAGTATGTGGATGCCGGAAATGCTGATGGATACTGCCAACACCACAGCGTCCTTGTCCTGTCATGATTGGGATGGAGTAAGGGGCAGGGTTGGAAGACACAGTGTACTCACAGTAGCCCATTCTCGCCATGATAATTTGTTAGTAGGTGCAAACGTAGCACCACATGAGGGGTGCACAAAGGGGCAAGCTCCTTGTCATGCACGCTCTAGTGCAAGCCCCTCCGGTGTCGCTGCCTTGCTTAGCAAGCCCTACGCCCATCGAAGATGTCAGCCATGGGCAGAGCATGAGCGAGGCATGGGAGCTGTCATCATCAGGATTGGGGTGGCCGGGATGAAATGCCAGTAATAGCAGTGGCTATACCCTAAGTCAACTTGATTACAGTAATTAATGTACTTTTCCTCCAGAACTTATCCAAACCTTTTTTGAACCCACATCCTCTAGCCACATCCTCTAGCCACATCATCTGCCAACAAATTATAGAGCTTATTTGTGCATTGAGTGAAAATGAATTTTCTCCAATTTGTTTTAAATGTGCTACTTGCTAGCTTCATGGAGTGCCCCCAAGTCCACCTATTATCTGAAAGAGTAAATTACTGATTCACATTTACCTGTTCTAGATCTCTCATGATTTTATAGACCTCTATCATATCCTCTCTAAGCCATTTATTCTCTAAGCTGAACAGCCTTAACCTCTTTAGCCTTTCCTCATAGAGGAGCCATTCCATCTTCTTTATCATTTGGTCAGCCTTCTCTTAACCTTCTCTTTTGAGATGTGGCGACCAGAATTGTACACAGTACTTAAGATGCAGTCTCACCATGGAGCGATAAAGAAGCATTATGAACATTTTCCATTTTATATTCACCAATCCCTTCCTAATATTATAACATTCTGTTTACTTTAAATAATAGAAACTGATGGTGGTCGCATTTTGAAATAATGCTGTATGGTTTATACGCCACTTTTGAGGTTTCTTGCCGCCATCAACTCCTTACTTACCAACCTCCATCTTGCTCTAAACACTTCCAAAATTGAACTCCTTCTCATATCCCAATACTCCCCACTAACCCCTCACTCACAAATGACTCCGCTGACAAAGATCCTCATGCACAGCCCGGCGCAAGGACCTGGGGGTCCTAATCGACCACAACTGAACTTCAAAAACATATCAGTGCCAACACTCAAAGAGGGTTTCTTCAAAACTAAGGTGCTTAAAAAAACCTGAAAACCTCTACTTTCACGCCAGTGACTTCCGTACTGTCGTCCAGGCTACACTGGCATCCAAGATGGATTACTGTAACTCGCCCCTCTTTCTTGGCCTACCCTACTCCTCCATGAAGCCCCTCCAAATGCTGCAGAATGCTGTAGCCAGAACCTCTCCAACGCTCGCAAATATGACCACATCTCCCTGATCCTGAAGGGCCTACATTGGCTCCCTATTCCCTCCCGTATCCTCTATAAATCCCTGACCATTATCCATAAACCTTATATTCATATAACTCCAAACTGTCTCGTAGATCCCCTCCAACTTGCCTGCTCAACCTCGACCGACAAGGACCACAAACAAGGGTCCCTCCTGTGCCCTCCCTAAAGAAAGCACACCTCACATCTACAAGGGATTGGGCGCTCTCCATTGCTGGATCTTGTGCACTGGAACTCACTCCCCGACCCACCTCAGACTTGAACCATGCATCACCAAATTCAGAGCCCAACTCAAAACCTGGCTATTCAAACAGCCTTTCCTCCCCAAAATCCTTGATGAATATTGAGTTGTGATGTAATACCAATCTGAACTTGACTATGATTTTGTTCTTAAGACATTATAGTTCACTTGTTTAATTGTTCCTATGCTTCACTGCTCTCCTTTTGGTTCTTTGTACCCCCTACCCTTCCCCTGTTTTTTCTAATTTCCGTTGCTATTGTTTGATGTAAACCGATGTGATGTTTTCGACTAACATCGGTATAGAAGACTCTTCAAATAAATAAAATAAATAAAATAAAAATAAATAAATATGTTTTTGATTGCTGCAGCACACTGAACTGACATTTCATTGTATTATCCACTATGATGCCTAGATCTTCTTCCTGGCTGGTAGCCCATAATATGGAATCTAATACGTGTACCTAAAGCAAGGGTTATTTTTCCCTATATGCAACACCTTGCACTTGTCCACATTAAATTTCATTTGCCATTTTGGGTGCTGAATCTTCCAGTCTCACTAGATCTCCCTGCAATTTATCACAATCTGCATGTGATTAAACTACTGTGAATAATTTTATATCATCTGCAAATTTGATCACTTCAAAGGGATTGTTGTATTCCTTTCCAGATCATTTATAAATATACTGAAAAGCACAGGTCCAAGAACAGATCCCTGAGGCACTCCACTGTTTACCTTTCTCCACTGAGTAAATTGACCATTTAATCCTACTCTCTGTTTCCTGTCTTTTAAACAATTTTCATTTATTTCATTTCAAATAAACAAAACAAAATAAACAACAAACAAAAGAGAGTAAAAATGGAAACAAAACAAAAAAAATGTAAGTGTGCACTCTAGTAATTACCTGTTTAAAAACATTCTGGTCTGTTTGAGACCCATAAATAAGAAATTACAGAAGTACATGCTTAAAACAACAAGAGGGCTGCATAGCAGTTCTAAACCAGACTTTCTTAAAAGTAGCTTCAAATGGTGAACCAGACATAGGCTTTTTTTTTTAGAAACCCCTTAATATAGTTCATCAAAATATAATTTCCTTATCGGGGACCTTCCAGAATGCAGGGGCACACAATACTTCCCCAAGGCCACCTCTATACCTGTACCTCTGCTTCTCTCCAATCTCTCTGTCTCAACACAGTTCTCCACAGGCCACCAGGGTGTCATTCCAGTGTGGAGGAAGAAATACCTCCTGGGCCATAGGCTCACAGGGATGGGGACCCACTCTTAGTTTTAGCCTTCTCTAAAAGTTGGTTCTCACTCTCTGCTTAATCAGCTTACAGGCTCTATGCCTTGGAAGAATTGGTAGGATGAGATGGTGGTCAAAATAAACTTTTAACTGCAACAAAAGTAAACTTTAAAAGTCAAAATGTCCATAGTCATGAATCTTCAAAAAATAAACATAAAAATTCACTGTTGCCTTTTTCCCAAATTGATGCTTTGCTGAGCCGGTGTCCCCTATCAGCTAGAACACAAGGGCTACCCCACACTCCTGGGTGGCCAAGAAGTTATTGATGGAACAAAACAAAAGGTTTCTTAACACAAAATGGAAAAATGCTTCTCTTCTCCACTTGCTTCTCTTCTCTAGGGTAAAAGCAATCCCCACTTCAGCATTTGCAGCAGAGCCAGAGCAACACCCTATCCGCTTCCTCCCAGGCAGAGGTGACTTCTCTTTTGAACTGCAGCAGCTCCAAAAACGACATAGTTCTTCACCAATGTTTTAATTCTCCCAAGTTCTTCTCCTCTTAAAGGGACTGCCCCTCCCAGTTGTGGGAGTGCTAACAGGGCAAAGTTCCTTTTTCCTTCTTATTTAGGCTATGGGGCCTAAAAAGATCCACTGCAACAAAGCCCACTCATCTCTCTCAAACACTAAACAACAGCTTCCCTTGCATAGGGAATGTTTTTTGGTTTGAATGAACTTGACAAATGACTGTGACGTCCAAACCTGCAAATCCCTAATAACAAAAATATCCATAACAAGACCAAAAAAAAAAAAAAACAACAAAAAGAAAACAGAGCCACTGTTTTACAAATATGAGTTTTACAAAGAGGCAGAAGTCAGAAATGAAGCCATGAGTTATACAAAGTCAATGTGTGCTTTTTGATAGCGTGATTCTTGAGGGTGTTGTTGACTAACAGTGAGAGCACTAAACTAGAAGGTTTCCAATCTTAACCAGCATGGCACAATGTGTTGCTAGGCTGAGAAAGTGTCGGTACTGATCAAGGAGCTATTTTTATTTAGTTTTCCTTTTTATATTCATCCTGAAAGCTGCGTTCGGTGAGTAACCACTTCCCCTGCATTAGATGTAATGTCTCTTTAGAGGAAAAGTGCATTTGAAACAGTTGATTTGATGCCCTGCTGTATATCAGCTGTTTAATGATAACATTTTGTTCATAACAGTTCGCATCCTGGTGAGCTTCTTGAAAGAAAATTGATTTTTTTTTTTTAAGCGACTTTCCTTGAACTTTTTTTTTTTAAACTGAGAGAGAATGGATATATTTTTATTGACTCATGAGATTACGAAAAGATTAGATTTTGTTGGGGTACATACTGAGCGAAAGGGTTAGTGAAATACTTTCAGCTGTGTTTAGTATTGCCTTAATTGAATGGGATCCTGGAACACACATTTTGGAACATGTTTTCTGAAGTAATGAGATACAGTCTAAATACTAGCACTGTATGAGGCCACAGCTTACAGACTGTGAAAGGAAATAATGTTTCTGTTACTGCTTTAGGGATGGTTAGGAACAAACCCACTGTGTACATATTTCTAGTAACCTATGCCAGACCAAGGTACACTCTATCCCACCCTGCTTTCAACCAGGTACACCATTCACACCTAAGCACACTCAAGCCCACCCTGACTTGCTCATAATTGAACACTTTTCAATCACTGAGGGGCAAACATAGCTGGCTAGTATTAAGTTAACCAGTTATTTTTAGGTGAATAAACAGCCAAACCAAGCCAACTAGTTTTCTGCAAAATTTGACCAGTCTGATTTAGGCTTGACATTTGTGTGGCTAGCCCTCAAAACCACTCCATAGATGAACTCCCCCCCCCTCCCCCAATCCCAAGCCAGTAATGCATACCCTCCTTCCTTTCATTATTATAAAAATAATTGGCCCTCCCAGATGACCTGATTCCACCTGTCTCTCACGGATGTTATAAAACAAATTCTGCTCCTCCCCACCGAGATAACTCGATTCCTCCTCACTCCTGCTGTTATAAAAAAAAAACACAAACAATTGGCCTTCCCAAGATGAACCAGATTGTTCCCCCTCCATCCCAACCAATCCTCAAGAATAATTGTAGCTCCAACAAGTCACCTTAATTCCCCTCCCCTCCCACGGCCCCCCAACAGAACCTTCCTCCAGATCTCCACAAATGTTCCCCAGGTCGAGCCAGTAGGAGGATGTAGGCTTAGCTCCAACTGGCTCGGTATCTAGTGTTTCTCTGGCAATGCTTAGTTGACAGAGAGCAAAACTGGTTGTGAGGCAGATAATCCCTTGTCCTCCTGCTGGCTTGTTTTAGGGAGTATCTTGAGTGCCAGGATTCTGTGAGGTGAGAGGGAGCTCGCAGGGTGCAAAAGCGATCAAAGAGCGCTGTTTGCTTTTATTTTATTTTATTTTTTGCAGAATTCAGGGGGAATCAGGCCATCTTGAGAGTGCAATTTTTAAAATAACATTAGCAGGTGGATTGGCGGAATGGGAGGAACATTTTTTGTATACGATTGGCAGGAGGGAGGGGGATGCAGCAGCTGTTTTGGTGGCAACACTTTTATGAAATTGGGAAGGTGGGAAAGAGATTGGGGCATCGGGGGAGATTTGTGAATGCTCAAAGAGTGAAAGGGGGGGATGAACATCTGGGTCAGGGATTGCCTGGGGATACAACTTCAGAGTTTTTGGAGAAAAGGGACTTGAGTGTCAGAACTGAAAATGTTTCTGAATCTAGCTGGATAAATTCTAACTGGCTAGATTTAGGGCTGCTGTTAGCATAGTCAGAGATGCCTGGTTAAACTTAGCTGGCTGATATTGAAATATCAGTGTTAACTGGCTAATTCATCATCTCTCCTGGGGATATTATCTGGAGTTACCTCATGTTTGCCTGACTAAGGGGGTCATTTACTAAGCATTTTTCCCATAGACACAGGATGGGAGAAAACCTTTAGTAAATAATGACCCCTTAAATCTGGCAACTTTATGAATTTAGTAGGGCAAATTTAGTCAGTCAGAGATGGCTGATATTTAGAAACAGAAGTTTAACTGTTAAACCTTTTGAAAATTGATAGTGTAATGAAATCCCTGTAGTGGTGAAAGAGAATATTTTCAGCAGGATATATAACAGAGTTTCTACAAATTAACCCAGGGATTTTCAAGGCACTAGTCGATCAGGTTTTCAGGACATCCCCAATGAATATGTATGAAACAGATATGAATACAATGGAGAGAGTGCATGCAAACCTATCTCATGCATATTCATTGGGGATATCCTGAAAACCTGATTGGCTAAATATGTCCAGATGACTGGGCTAAAAACTACTAAATTAACCAACATGAGTGCTCTTTTTTGGGGGGGGATTGGTGATTAAAGCTGCTGTCCCTAGACCAGAAGGTTGCTAGTTCAAATTGCAGTAAAGATGTTTCTTCATAGTAGCTCCCAAATGTGGATTTAAATTTCTGGAATTCTTGGATTCTGAGGGGTGAATTTTCAAAGAGTTCCGAGCTTAAAAATTAGCATAAGTAGCATCTACTCACATACATGCTATTTATTTATTTATTTATTTATTTTATTTATTGTTTTTGTTATACCGAGTTTCATGACTGGCATCACATCAACCCGGTTTACAATTAACAATGTGTGAAAAGCATAAGGTAACGTGATAACAATATTCCCAATAGAACTGTGAACTTTAAATACAGAGAATCAATTGAAGGGTGTGAGAAAGTTACAATAAAACAATAAAACAGGGAAAAATAACTTGGAGCTGGAAGAGGGGAGAGATTGAACAATGCAATATTTACATTTCAGCCAATTAGTGTAGTAGTGTAGCAGAGTGAATAAATAAGCCTATGTGAATAAATGAGACGGTACATAGAAACATAGAAACATAGAATGACGGCAGAAGAAGACCGAATGGCCCATCCAGTCTGCCCAGCAAGCCTCACACATTTTTTCTCTCATTCTTATCTGTTACTCTTAGCTCCTTGTTCTATTCCCCTTCCACCCCCACCATTAATGTAGAGAGCAGTGATGGAGCTGCATGCAAGTGAAATATCTAGCTTGATTAGTTAGGGGTAGTAGGGGCAGTAACCGCTGCGATAAGCAAGCTACACCCATGCTTATTTGTTTTACCTAGACTATGTTGTACAGCTCTTGTTGGTTTTTTTTTTCTTCTCCCCTGCTGTAGAAGCAGAGAGCCATGCTGGATATGCCTTGAAAGTGAAGTATCAGGCACATTTGGTTGGGGTAGTAAACCGCCGTAACAAGCCAGCTACTCCTCGCTTTGTGATTGCGAATCCTTTTTTTTTTCTTCACCCCATGTCGTTGAAGCTATGCAGGATATGCGTGAAGCATCAGTTTTTTTGTTTTTGGTTTTTTTTTTCCCCCTGCCGTTGAAGCAGAGAGCTATGCTGGAAATGCGTGATGTATCAGTCTTTCTCCCATGCCGATGCAGCAGAGAACCATGCTGGATATGCATGGAAAGTGAAGTATCAGGCACATTTGGTTTGGGGTAGTAACTGCCGTAACAAGCCAGCTACTCCCCGCGTTTTGAGTGCGAACCCTTTTTCTTCTCCTTTGCCGTTGTAGCAGAGAGCTCTGCTGGATGTGTGGAAGTAATCAGTTATTCTTCTCCCCTGTCATTGAAGCAGAGAGCTATGCTGTATATGCATTGAAAGTGAAGTATCAGGCATATTTGGTTTGGGGTAGTAACCACCGCCGTAACAAGCCAGCTACTCCCTCTTTATGAGTGCAAAATCCTTTTTTCCATTACCTCTTGCTGTTGAAGCTTAGAGCGATTGTAGGAGTCACAGTAAGCATGTGTATGTTTATTTAATAAGGGTATTGTGTCAATAGCCATCATTCTGGCGAGTCACCCACTCTTCATTGGCGGCCTCTTGACTTTATGGATCCGCAGTGTTTATCCCACGCCCCTTTGAAGTCTTTCACAGTTCTGGTCTTCACCACTTCCTCCGGAAGGGCATTCCAGGCATCCACCACCCTCTCCGTGAAGAAATACTTCCTGACATTGGTTCTGAATCTTCCTCCCTGGAGCCTCAAATCGTGACCCCTGGTTCTGCTGATTATTTTCCTACGGAAGAGGTTTGTCGTTTTTGGATCATTAAAACCTTTCAAGTATCTGAAAGTCTGTATCATATCACCTCTGCTCCTCCTCTCCTCCAGGGTGTACATATTTAGATTCTTCAATCTCTCCTCGTACGTCAATCCTATGAAGATTCCTCCACCTTCCTGGTCGCCCTTCTCTGTACCCGCTTCCATCTTGTCTTTGTCTTTTGTAGATACGGTCTCCAGAACTGAACACAGTACTCCAGGTAAATATGAAACGGTAAAATAAGTAACCAAGAGAATAAATATGACAGAGTAGAGAATGATAATGATAAGATAAGATAAAACACAGCAGGTAATGATGTGCGTAAGTTTATGGTAGTTGTGCGTAAGTTTATGGTATTTTATAAACATCAAACAAATGTGCATATTTTGTTTTTGTTAGCACATATATATTATATACATGTAAAAAGGAAGGTTTAGGGGAGATCTGTGGCAGGGCCAACATTTAAGTACAAAAATGCAATTTTAATAGCCACCCATGTAGATTTGCTAACTTACTTGTTAATTTTTCACCTGCTAATTATCTTGCGTAAGTGATCTTAAACACGTTTAATGCGTACTGTTGGCCCAGTGGGAGGTCTGGGTGAACTATGTGGCATTCAGGCCAAATAACCAGGAGGGTCTCGATGACCTGGAGAATGACCTGGAGAACTGGTAGCGTAATTCATTAAACTGGTAATTTCAATTGCGCACGCATGTTTTAAAATATATTGACTTTGCACAGGTAAATCCTACTTTATTTTCACGCATATATTTTAAAAAGAGACAGGAAAAGTACGCTTGTTCAATGCATTAAATGCATTTGCACATAAGCTTAGATAGGTGTGTAAGTGGTGTGGTAAAGATATGCGTATTTTATAATATGTACGTATCTGATATGTGCGGGTTATAATATACTATCGTAAATCTGCGCATGGCCATATATGCACATATGTGCTGCCGTGCAAAGTTATTTGAAAGTTATCCTCCCTGTTTAGCTCTGTTTCTCTAATGCTGTAAATCGCACAATATAGCCCTATTGTGAAACCCGTCCTTTTACAATGAACTGCTTTGCATGTCACTTTTATGTGTGAATTTTGCCAATTCATGCAAAGCAGCTCATTCATACCTAATCCTATGAAAATAAAATAATGTGTCTGACTTAGAAATTTTATAAATACACAGAAATATAGATCCAATAATACTATGTGAAAAATGCAGTTTCTGCGCACAAGCATTAACAGGCATTTACTGGAAAGATCCCAAAAGTTTACAGAAGACAATTAGTGGACTGCAATATGAATTTTGTGATTATACGGTCTTATATGTCCTTGTCAATTACTATATGTAGGGCGCACAAAACAGAAAATTAAGATTAGATTAACTGAGCACAAAAGTCGTCTCAAAAATCAAGATATAAAAGCACCGATAGTGATGCATTGTTTGACCCACAACCACGCATTTGAAGATCTACGATGGTTGATAATAGAGCATGTACCACAGACATGGCGTGGGGGGGGGGGGGGCGGGATAGACTATCAATCCTCAATTATAAAGAAAACCAATGGATTTTTCGACTTCACAGTATAGAACCCTCTGGACTCAACGAGAAAGTAGAATGGTTCTCGTTAATCTAATATCAGTTTTCTACCATGTTATGATACTTTGACAGTTTAAGAATTCTTTAGCCTCTGTAGTATTATTAATTAGTTCACATCATGTTTAGTTTTCATTGCATTGGGCATTACAAATTACATATTATCAAGTACAAATTTTGACGCACATATTCAACTTCAATTGATACTTGATATAATCGCGCAGTCATATTCAAGTTAATTGCTCTGACATTTAGAGATTCACAACATGGCCCCTGTATGACGTGGAAGTTCATGTTTGGTCACAAACGCCACTTTATGCAGAGTAAAAACAGCGGGATCATCTGTCTCTGAAGATCAATACTGTAATTTAGAAAAAATATGACATGCATGTTTAAATTGATAGTCTTAGTCATTTTTAAGTATACAACATGGCCGCTCAATGACGTATAAGTCCTTTTTTGGACAGAAGGGAATCCCCATTTATTCCAAAATTGTGAAATTGGTGGGATATTTTGCTTTAAAAGTACAGCGGTTTCGCAACGCCGACTGTCAATGTTAAACCAGCCGGACGTGCAGAAGGAGATCGCATATGTAAGTTTTTAAAGGATCCTACAACCAAACATATTTCTTTAATTCGTTGATGCTATGTTTAAGTGTTTCATGTTATTTTTGCAGCACGCCAAGAGTCTTAACCGTGGGAGCGCATTGACCACTACTACCTGAGTGAGTGTCCTGTAACAGTCTTTTGTCGTCCATTAGTAGATGTTAATACACCACCTTAAAGATTGTATTTCATGTTTCAGGTACCTATAACAGCCAAGATTTATGTGCATGTTCCATGCTAATAAGTGATTCCCTGATGAAGAATTTTGTTTCGAAACACTGCAGTGTCGGGACTGATACACTCACAGCATGAAGATTTTTTCATAATCTTGGCGCCAAAACAGTGAGCACACACAATCTGGTAAAACATATTCTTGGATATCAGCATCTTTATCCTGACTCATATGATAGCTTTAATAGTCAGTAAAGCATCATACCTTCTGGGGTAACCAATGATTACAACTTTCTCTGACATCCACAGACGTGGAGTCAGATTTCCAGTAGCCATATAGGCATTAAAATAGCCTATTTAAGGCACTATATGAAGTTTCCTCAGTTGCAACTATACAATCCTTAGCCATATTTGGGCTAGACTTTAGAAATTTTATAGCCACATTATTTTATCTAACACTTTTCAGAAATGCTATTCTACCACGGCAGCACCAAAACCTTAACATGGGTACCAATGCTCTCGTGGTAGAATTAAAGGGCCATCTGGCCCAACATGTTTCCCCCCCATAAAGGTTAAAAAAAGGCCCTGGGAATCTTACTAGACTCTCAGCCTCATCCCGGGTCTGCCATTTGAGATGGCCCCACTAAAAAAACGTAAAAAAATAAAACAAAGCTGTCACGTGGTGACGACCTGGCCCGCCGCCCAAACCCCATCCTCAATCCAGCACCCTGCCATGTCTTCTATATGCTCTAGATCCCCACCCCCAATTGAATTCTCCTCACCCCAACCCTCCTTTTCCATATTAAGAATAGATCAGTTGGGACCCCCCAATCTACCCAAAATTAGCATCTGTCCTAAAGGCCCACACCCCATACCTGTAAAAAAAATCATTGGTGGTCAGCAGGAAAGTCCAGAGTGCCCCCTAACCCTAGACCCAGTTGGCACCATTTTCCCTTTGCCCCTACCATGAGGAAAATGGTATTTGCACTTATTTTGTATTGTGCACGGAAATGTACACACATGATGCAAAATATGTATAACTATAACTTGCCATTTCCCAAGCAGATGCGCATATATTTATGTGTAGTTTTACACTGTACATACAAGTTTGTAAGTATCACACACATTCTGTAACACTCGTCTAACTGCAGCATCACTTACCCTGGACGCTGCCATCACCTCCCACACTTGCAGTGCTGTGCCTTCCCTTAGGAGCGTGTGCAACTGAGCACACTATCTAAGCCCCACAACGGGAAAACCAGGGAGTCATGTGCTGATGACATCGGTGCTGGCTGGATTTTCAAACTTGGCCTGTGCTCCCAGCCAGCACCTCAGAAATGGGTCTTCTGCTTTGCCGTGCAGTGCCTGTTGCTTCATTTTTGCCTTCCTAGCCTTGTTTAGCCTTCTTTGTATAGTTCATGTCTGCTTTGTCTCATCCAGCCCACCCAGTCTTATCCTCCCTGTCTTCGCCTTGCTCTGTCCGTGTCTCATCTCTGCCTTGCCTTGCCCTGGTCCTCTCCTGCTGTTCTTCAGATTGACCCCTGTGTTTTGACCATTGCCTGAACCTGATGCTGCTTGTTATCTGCCTGACCTGACCACTGCCTGGAACTTGACATCACCTGACCTCCTCCTGCCCTGTCCATTGATCGGATATCAATGCTGCTGCCTGCCTCCTGCCCTGACCTTAGTTTGTTTCTTGACTTCTTCTGTCTGGTATCTATAGGACCCTCACATAAGCCCTGCTGGCCTCTGAATCCAAGGGCTCAATCTGCAGTGGAGGAGATTGGTATAGGTAAAGCCTTCACCTGGTCCCAGCTCCAGAGAGTCTGTCTACTGATGGTGGAGGCCCAGCTGGGTTACCAACAGTGCAGTGCCAATCTCACCTCAGTGCAGGGGCTCACACCCTGTGACACTTTCACATGCATGAGCATGAGAACACTTCTGCAAGTGCGGAAATTCTGGTTCTTCAGAACCAGCCCACCAGCCAAATTTCACTACCTGGGATGTCCAATGCCTGGTATCCCTGGTGGTGGAAGATGTGATAGAGCTGTTCCCCCATCTGCAGAGTGATTCAGAACCTACGATGCAACAAAAATGTATGGAGGTTCATGAGGACCCTGTTCAACTGCAGAGCTTCAAACCAACTTAAGGTAAGTAGAATGTAGGTAGTGTCTCAGAATTTACATGGGGGTCACTTGGGTGGGGGGGCCCTGTAGGAGGGTGGGATTGGGGGTGATCTCAGTTCTGGTTTCTGCATGGGGATCATTAGGAGGCCTCTAGGAGATAGGCTTAGATCTGTATGTTGGCAGTATAATATAATATAAGTGATACATTATGTGAGGATAATAAGAAAAAACTTAAACCATGTGTCTTAACTAGAGATGTGAATCGGAACTGAAATCCGACCCGATTCTGGTTCCGATTCACATCTCTAGTCTTAACTATAGTAGTAAAGGTGAAATTACAAGCTAAAACTTCCTCTTGGACATTAATGTCATTCAATATGGTACCAACAGCAGAGGAAAACCTTGTCACCACCCATATGACATGGGTGTCCCGTACCTAGGAGCACTTCCATTTGCATGCAGCTCTCCCTGAAAAGGAATATCCTCTAAATGCTTGTATGAAAGTGCACAGCACACCCTGCAGTATATGAGCACATTTGCAATTTTTTTCACAGGCGACAGCTCCTCATTGCCTGAGGAGGAGTAGGAGCAGGAGGAGCTGCAAGAAGAGGAGGATGAGGAGATGAAACATGAAGCAGGTGACAGGGTCCCAGCACCACCTGCCCCGGCAGCCGATGCTGCCATTGGGGGAAGAACAGGATGCTCCGTCCCACTCTCATCTACCACCAGCGGAGCAGGCAGTGGAGGTACAGCCCCTTCACCCCAACTAGCAAGCCCTAGGCCTTTCCTTTTCCCCATCTCAGTACGGCTTCCTCTCTGTTTGGTCCAGGGATATAAGGATGCTGGAGTGCAGACTGGCCAGCCCTTGCTGACCAAGAGAGACCTGGATCCCCCTCTACCTCCCTTACCATCCTTTGCTGCCTGGCTTGGGGCTCCTGAGCCAGCCTCACTGCCTGGAGCACCCACTCAGACAATGAGCCTGAAGGCCATGGGGCTTCTGGGAAGGGCCTGGAAAGGATGTTATGGGAGATGAGAGGCATGTAAGCTGACCTCCATAGTCTGACTGATATGATGGGTTGCCAGGTTGAGGTGCTGTTGCTCCTCATCATGGCAGTACAGTTTATTGCTAAGAGGCTGCCACTATATCAAAAAGACTCTTATATCTGCAGCACCCTGCCTCCCTAGGTCCCTGGGCCTATTCTTGTTTTGTGTAAATATTTTACTCTTTACATTACCCTACCCACATCCCATTTTTGGTTATTATAAATAGTTATTTTAAAAGTTTTATAGTTTTAAAAGTAAACTTTTACACTTTTCTAACATCTTTGGGTATGTGTGACCATTATTGATATCATACATAGGTTTTTATGTTCAGCAATTGTAAAGTCACTTAAAGGATATCCTAGAGCATTACTCTCCAAACCATACATTGCTCTTCATGTAGTTTTCCATGCTGGTGTGTCATTTTAGAAAGACCACTCTTATTTCCCCTCACATTAGCATATGAAGTTGGTTTACTTGTGCTAAGCTTGCACCCATAAAATTGCTACCAGTAAGGGAGACCACCAATCAGGTATATATATACTTCCCTCCCCAAAAGGCAACTGATGTGAGTGCTAGCAAGCCCCAATCAAGTTTTTTATGTAAAGTTTCTAGTATGTTATGTATCCACTGAAATGACACCACACCATAGGGAAAGAAGAAGCACATAAGAGATGACTATGTCACAATCACTACACTTCTAAACAGAGATGAGGTGATATATAGAGCTAAGAGCCCATCCTCTCAAGACTTCACTTAGCAAAAGAGCTATTTCCACTGCCGGTCCTAATCTCTGGAATTCACTCCCACCAGACCTTAGAATTGAACAATCGACTCCCACCTTTAAAAAAAGACTAAAGACCTGGTTGTTCAACCAAGCATTCTCTTAATTTCAAACTTAATACCTAAGCTTTGATCTCCAGGAAGGTCCACTACTTTGTATATAATTACCCTTAAGTTATTATTTTTATTTTCTCCAAGTTCTATTTATCCTGTTCATTGTAAGACATTATTCTAAATACTGTCAATCTATTGTTGTAATGTAAACCGAAGTGATTAGTAACTTTGTTACCAGAACTTCGGTAAATAAAACTGTTAAATAAATAAATAAATAAATATAGAGATGCTGATAGAAACTGCATTATCAAGAAGAAAGATACAGCTGAAATCTCCATTGAGTGACCTCCAAGTCACATACACTTCCCCAGTAACAGAAAAGATTTGCTAGTTTGCTATAACTACAGAGATAAAATGCATACGAGGCTTAAAAAAGTGTCTGATTAAATACCTGCACCCAGCCTTCCCCTTTCCATGGTCACACAGCCTATCCCTTCATTTAAGGCTCAGTATATTTGGTGAAGGAAAGGCACCCTGCTCCCATCATTAGGGGTGTGCATTCGTTTTCGCCGTATTGGCAATCCTCAACGTATATGTCCCTATTCGTTATATTCATGGGGAGGCGAAATGTATCATGACTCCCCACGAATATAACTTATCATCCGTTCCATATGTTGTGCAATGCACAGCGCGCATGCGCGCTTTTCTTCGCCGCCATTTGCAATCACAGGACGCCATTTCGGTATATTTCCTATCCAAAGCCAAAAACCAGCCCTTTCCTGTGAGTCACCGATGACTCACAGGAAAGGGTCAGACAGGTTGGCACGGATACTAGAATGCAGCGTATCAACACTAACATTTTGTGAAATGCACTGAATGCAGCCAATTGCGCTGTCATTCAGTGCTCGGTGACGATTTTCCTGATGACCCAGCACTATATATACTTAAGCACGAGGCATGCCACGCACTTTCTTTGCAGGGGTGGTGTGGGGAGGTGGTCTTTGTGGAAGGAGGTTGCACTGAGAGCTAGCTAGGCTAGTTAGTAAAGAGAAAAAATATATTTATTCTTTATTTGGCTGCAGTGCCTGTGCCAGCTAGCCCTGTTTGTTTTTTAAGCAGTTTATTTAGGTGATCTGAGATGGTCTTTCTGTACCAGGGAGAGAAGCTGCTAGCAATGCCATTTTGTTTTCATTCAACCTCTGGGCTAGGCTGCAAGCAAGCATGATTTGGGTGTTGTGGCTGGGAGAAATATATTCAATTTTGGGACTTTTCAGCTTGGAGAAGAGACGGCTGAGGGGGATATGATAGAGATGTTTAAAATCATGAGAGGTCTAGAACGGGTAGATGTGAATCGGTTTTTTACTCTTTCAGATAATAGAAAGACTAGGGGGCATTCCATGAAGTTAGCATGTGGCACATTTAAAACTAATCGGAGAAAGTTATTTTTCACTCAACGCACAATTAAACTCTGGAATTTGTTGCCAGAAGATGTGGTTAGTGCAGTTAAAATGGAGATAAAAAATGGTGACAAAACATTTTTCAGATACATCAGCGAAAAGAGAAAAGTCCATAGTGGTATAGTGAAATTGAAGGTGGAAATGATCAATGTGTGGAGAGAGACGAAGAAATGGCAGAATATTAAATGAATACTTCAGCTCTGTGTTCACTAAAGAAGACCCTGGAGAAGGACCATTTCTACACTAGAAGCTGGAGGGTAGTGGAATAGATGAAAATCATTTTACAGTAGAAAATGTATGGGAAGAGCTAAAGAATCTGAAAGTGGACAAAGCCATGGGGCCTGATGGGATTCATCCAAGGATATTGAGGGAGCTCAGAGATGTGCTGGCGGGTCCGCTGTGTGACCTGTTCAATAGATCCCTAGAAACGGGAGTGGTGCCGAGTGATTGGAGAAAAGCGGTGGTGGTCCCGCTTCACAAGAGTGGGAACAGAGAAGAGGCTGGTAACTACAGACCGGTTAGCCTCACTTCGGTGGTGGGAAAAGTAATGGAGTCACTGTTGAAAGAGAGAATAGTGAACTATCTACAGTCCGGAGAATTAATGGACCAGAGGCAGCATGGATTCACCAGGGGAAGATCCTGTCAGACAAATCTGATTTACTTTTTCGACTGGGTAACCAAGGAATTGGATCAAGGAAGAGCGCTAGATGTCATCTACTTGGATTTCAGCAAAGCTTTTGATACGGTTCCGCACAGGAGACTGGTGAATAAAACGAGAAGCTTAGGAGTGAGTGCCAAAGTGGTGACCTGGATTGCAAACTGGTTGACGGACAGAAGACAATGTGTGATGGTAAATGGAACTTTCTCTGAAGAGAGAGCGGTTTTAAGTGGTGTACCGCAAGGATCGGTGTTGGGACCGGTCCTGTTCAATATCTTTGTGAGTGACATTGCGGACGGGATAGAAAGTAAGGTTTGTCTTTTTGCGGACGACACTAAGATCTGCAACAGAGTGGACATGCCGGAAGTAGTGGAGAGAATGAGACGGGATTTAAGGAAGCTGGAAGAGTGGTCGAAGATATGGCAGCTGAGATTCAATGCCAAGAAGTGCAAAGTCATGCATTTGGGGAGTGGAAATCCGAATGAACTGTATTCGATGGGGGGGGGGGGGGGGGGGGGGGGGGGGGGGGGGGGGGGGGTTGGGGGGGGGGGGGGGGGGGGAAGGCTGATGTGCACAGAGCAGGAGAGAGACCTTGGGGTGATAGTGTCTAATGATTTGAAGTCTGCGAAACAATGCGACAAGGCGATAGCAAAAGCCAGAAGAATGCTGGGATGCATAGAGAGAGGAATATCGAGTAAGAAAAGGGAAGTGATTATCCCCTTGTACAGGTCCTTGGTGAGGCCTCACCTGGAGTACTGTGTTCAGTTCTGGAGACCGTATCTACAAAGAGACAAGGACAAGTTGGAAGCGGTACAGAGAAGGGCGACCAGGAAGGTGGAGGGTCTTCATCGGTTGACATACGAGGAGAGATTGAAGAATCTAAATATGTACACCCTGGAGGAAAGGAGGAGCAGGGGTGAAATGATTCAAACTTTCAGATACTTGAAAAACTTTAACGATCCAAAGACAACGACAAACCTTTTCCAACAGAAAAAAATCAGCAGAACCAGAGGTCACGAGCTGAGGCTCCAAGGAGGAAAACTAAGAA